>NC_064627.1:1009641101-1010367351 GCF_023864275.1 Schistocerca cancellata
AATTTAGTTTATAGAAAAAGCATTTATCGGTAGGTGGGCATATAAACACAGTTGGACTCAGCACCTCAGCTTCAGAGCTTGAATTTTCAGAACACATAGGCAAACATGCGTGCACACACATTCAGAAATTAAAAATGTAGTAAAAGATAGTGCTACCTGGCATAACCATGACATGTTAAGTTGCAGACACACAATTAAGAAACTTACACAAAGTTTTTGCCCAGAACCTTCAACAGCAAAAGGGAAAACCATTCTTACACGCAAGCAAGCACACCTCACATACAAGACCGCCAACTCTGGCAGTGCAAGCCAGAATGTAACTTATCATGTGGGAAAGCAGGAGCAGTATGGAGGGGGCAGGGAAGGGGAAGTGATAGTAGTGTACGGGTAGGGGTACAGAGGAACGCTATCTGGTGGAGTGTGCAGGGACTAGAATGCCAAAAGGTGCAGTGTCAGGTGGTGGTGGGGCAGGAAGATGGTGAAAAAAGGAGTAAAAAGAGGAGGAGCAGAAAAAGATGGGCAAGTGCATTTGCTGTGGGTGCCAAACTAAGAGGCTGGAAGACAAGAATGGGGAGGAGATGATAGGACAGGTGGAGGGTTTGGGGACAGTATGTTACCATAGGTTGAGGCTGGGATAATTAGGGGAGTGCAGAATGTGTTGCAAAGGTAACTCCCATCTGAGCAGTTCAGAAAAGCTGGTGGTCGAGCGGAGGATCCAGAGGGCTCGGGTAGTGAAGCAGCCATTGAAGTCGATCATGTCATGCCCAGGTGCATGTTGTGCCACAGAGTGGTCTTCTTTGCACTTGGAAACAGTTTGGCAGTGGTCCTTCATCCTGGTGGACAGCTGGTTGGTATCATACCAAAATAACCCCCCTGCGGGTCCGGGGATTAGAATAGGCCCGAGGTATTCCTGCCTGTCGTAAGAGGCGACTAAAAGGAGTCCATCCCCCTCACGGGGGTAGTTAGCGCCTGCGTCCGGAGACGGACGGTTCCACGACCTATAATCGTGGTCTTTTTTGGTTTTTCACTTCTCGTTTCTTCCTTCCTTTTGTTGGTTCCTTTCTTTGCTCTTCTCCACCTCACTGTCTTCCTTACTCTTTCCCTTGACTTCTCCTTGCCTTCTCATTGCCTTTTTCTCCTTGCCTTCTCATTGCCTTTTTCTCCTTGCCTTCTCATTGCCTTTTTCTCCTTGCCTTCTCATTGCCTTTTTCTCCTTGCCTTCTCATTGCCTTTTTCTCCTTGCCTTCTCATTGCCTTTTTCTCCTTGCCTTCTCATTGCCTTTTTCTCCTTGCCTTCTCATTGCCTTTTTCTCCTTGCCTTCTCATTGCCTTTTTCTCCTTGCCTTCTCATTGCCTTTTTCTCCTTGCCTTCTCATTGCCTTTTTCTCCTTGCCTTCTCATTGCCTTCTTCTCCTTGCCTTCTCTGGTCTCCGCCTCGGCGTTTGAGACAGTCTGTCCTCTTTCTCCCTCTCTCTCTTCTTTTTCCTCTTCTTCCTTCCTCCCTGTGCGTGCCTGAAGGCCGACCCACGCGTTCGCACGCGTAGCCGGTGACGGGGTAACGCGTAAGTCCCCGCCCTGGGTAGACATGTAAGGCACGCGCGTACCCCCTGGTAAAGGCCAGGCCCAGGGAGGGGTGATTGCCTGAGCTGATATCTTCTGACCATGCCGATTGGTCCCTCCGTCTGTTTCTCGGGAGGTGTGACCTGAGGTGTAAACATTCACCTAAGGCGGGAGTGCCCTCTGAGAGGGTCCCCACAAGGAAGGAGCGCACCATCGGAGACGCTGGCAATCATGGGGGATTCCTCCGCAATGGATTCTACTCCATCTCTCTCGACTTCTGCCCAAAAACGGAAACGTGACCAGCCACCAGTGACAAAAGTACTACCGCCTGCCCCACAGTTCCTTGTCGTTTCTCGATCTGAGGACAGAAAGGATTTTTCCTCTGTCAACCCTTTCGTTATCCAGAAGGGCGTAGATGCCATAGCCGGATCTGTCAAATCTTGTACAGGTTGCGTAACGGTACCTTATTACTAGAAACTGAGAGTGCCTTTCAGGCACAAAAACTGCTTCGGGCCACACTCCTGTACACGTTCCCTGTCCGGGTGGAGGCCCACCGAACTTTGAATTCGTCTCGTGGTGTAGTCTATACTAGCTCCCTCGACGGATTGACTGACGAGGAGATTCAATCTTTCCTCGCTGAGCAGGGCGTGACGGCTGTCCATAGGGTCATGAAAAAGGTCAACAATGACCTTGTACTGACCTGGACACTTTTCTTGACCTTCGATAGTGTTAAGCTGCCATCGCGCATCAAGGCGGGCTACGAGGTTATTTCTGTTCGCCCCTATGTCCCAACACCTATGCGCTGCTACCAGTGTCAGCGTTTCAATCACACTCGACAGTCTTGTTCCAATGCGGCTAAATGTGTCACTTGTGGCAGGGATGCCCATGAGGGTGACTGTCCACCTCCGTCTCCTCGTTGTGTGAACTGTCAGGGTGACCATGCCGCATCCTCCCGCGACTGTCCTGTCTATAAGGAAGAACGCTGTATCCAAGAAATTCGGGTCAAAGAGAAAGTGTCCACCTCGGCTGCTCGCAAGCTATTGGCTAGTAGGAAGCCCACGCTGCTCCCAGCGGGGAAATACAGTACTGTCCTCGCCTCTCCTCGGACTACCCGGGAGGTAGCAACCCAGACATGCGATCTGACCTTCAGCACCACGGTCGTCCGTTCGGCCAGTGCTAAGATCGCGCGGTCGACATCTCCTCTTCCTCCCATCACCCCACAGACACCAGCCCCTTCCTCAGCTTCTGCTAAGACGAAGACCCCGAAGTCAGATGCACGGGCCTTCAAGAAGGAACCATCCCATGCAGACTTCCTCCGTACCTCGACCTCCCAGCCTTCGACCGGTACTTCCACCAAACGTCCTTCCAAAAAGGCGCATAGGAAGCACAGTTCTCCTTCTCCGCCACGGCGCATTTCTTCTCCTGCGCCACCCAGCGGTTGCCGCCCCAGGCCGTCATCCGTTTCGCCTGGCCGCACCGCTGGTAACCGTACATCTGGCCGTTCACCGGCGGAGGAAGCTCCCCCTCCCGGCCATCCTCCCGAGATGGCCGATGACCCTATAGACCCAATGGACGATGACTGTCCGCCTACTGATAGCGGCGGCAGTGCTCGCTCGAAGCCAGGCCCTAAGCGGCCTTCGAGGTGACCCCTTCTCTCATCTTCCTTTTCTTACGATGGCACTTATTCACTGGAATATTCGCAGCATTCGCTCCAACCGAGAGGACTTGAAGTTGCTGCTCCGCTTGCACAGTCCGCTCGTCGTAGCCCTCCAGGAAACAAAGCTACGCCCATGCGATCAAATTGCCTTGGCACACTACACCTCTGTGCGTTTTGACCTACCCCCTGTGGTAGGTATCCCAGCACATGGAGGGGTTATGTTGCTGGTCCGGGATGATATTTACTACGATCCCATCACGTTGCACACCGGCCTGCAGGCAGTTGCCATCCGCATTACTCTCCCCACTTTTACGTTTTCCTTTTGTACCGTTTACACTCCATCGTCATCTGCCGTTACCAGGGCAGACATGATGCAACTTATTGCTCAGCTACCTGCACCATTTTTGTTAACTGGAGACTTCAATGCCCACCATCCCCTTTGGGGATCTCCAGCATCCTGCCCGAGGGGCTCCTTGTTAGCAGACCTTTTCAACCAGCTCAGTCTTGTCTGCCTCAATACTGGCGCCCCTAGTTTTCTTTCGGACACATCTCACACCTATTCCCATTTAGACCTCTCTATATGTACTCCCCAACTTGCACGCCGGTTTGAGTGGTATGCACTTTCTGATACATATTCGAGCGACCACTTCCCGTGTGTTATCCATCTCCTGCAGCATACCCCCTCTCCGTGCTTCTCTAATTAGACCATCTCCAAGGCAGACTGGGGGCTCTACTCTTCCAGGGCGACCTTTCAGGATCAAACCTTCACAAGCTGCGATCGTCAGGTCGCACACCTCACGGAAGTCATTCTCGCTGCTGCTGATATTCCATCCCTCACCCTCCTTCTTCTCCACGTCGCGTACCGGTCCCCTGGTGGACCGCAGCATGTAGAGACGCTTTACGTGCTCGTCGACGTGCTTTACGCACATTTAAACGCCACCCTACAGTGGCGAATTGTATCAATTATAAACGATTACGTGCTCAGTGTCGTCGTATTATCAAAGACAGCAAGAAAGCCAGCTGGGCTGCTTTCACAAGCACCTTCAACAGTTTTACTCCTCCTCCTGTTGTCTGGGGTAGCCTGCGCCGGCTATCTGGCACTAAGGTCCACTCACCAGTTTCTGGCTTGAAGGTCGCGAATGACGTCCTTGTGGCCCCTGAGGCTGTCTCCAATGCCTTCGGCCGCTTTTTCGCAGAGGTTTCGAGCTCCGCTCATTACCACCCTGCCTTCCTCCCCCGCAAACAGGCAGAGGAGGCTAGGCCACCTAACTTCCGCTCCTCGAATTGTGAAAGTTATAATGCCCCATTCACAATGCGGGAACTCGAAAACGCACTTGGCCGATCACGGTCCTCCGCTCCAGGGCCTGATTCTATTCATATTCAGATGCTGAAGAATCTTTCTCCTTCGGGTAAAGGTTTTCTTCTTCGTACATACAATCGCATCTGGATTGAGGGACACGTTCCCGCATGCTGGCGCGAGTCTATTGTTGTCCCGATTCCTAAGCCGGGGAAGGACAAGCACTTGCATTCCAATTATCGACCCATCTCGCTTACCAGCTGTGTCTGTAAAGTGATGGAGCGAATGGTTAACTCTTGTTTGGTTTGGCTGCTAGAGTCTCGACGCCTACTTACCAATGTACAATGTGGATTTCGTAGGCGCCGCTCTGCTGTTGACCATCTCATTACCTTGTCGACCTTCATTATGAATAACTTCTTGCGGAAGCGCCCGACCGCGGCTGTGTTCTTTGATTTGGAGAAGGCTTACGACACCTGTTGGAGGGCGGGCATTCTCCGCACCATGCATACATGGGGCCTTCGCGGTCGCCTCCCTCTTTTTATTCGTTCCTTTTTAATGGATCGACAGTTCAGGGTACGTGTGGGTTCTGTCCTGTCCGACACCTTTCGCCAGGAGAATGGGGTGCCACAGGGCTCAGTTTTGAGCGTCGCTCTCTTCGCCATCGCGATCAATCCAATAATGGATTGCCTCCCAGCTGATGTATCAGGCTCCCTTTTCGTGGACGATTTTACCATCTATTGCAGCGCGCAGTGTACAGGTGTCCTGGAGCGCTGTCGTCAGCGTTCTCTTGACCGTCTTTACTCCTGGAGTGTCGCCAATGGCTTCCGTTTTTCTGCCGAGAAGACGGTCTGTATTAACTTCTGGCGCTACAAAGAGTTTCTCCCACCGTCCTTACGACTCGGTCCCGTTGCTCTCCCAATCGTGGAGACAACCAAATTTTTAGGCCTTACCTTTGACAGGAAACTTAGCTGGTCTCCACATGTGTCATATTTGGCCGCCCGTTGTACCCGTTCTTTAAATGTCCTCCGTGTTCTCAGTGGTATGTTGTGGGGAGCGGATCGAACCGTCCTACTTCGTCTATATCGGTCGATCGTCCGCTCGAAGCTGGATTATGGGAGCTTCGTATACTCCTCTGCACGGCCATCCATCTTACGCCGCCTCAACTCCATACAACATCGGGGTTTACGACTTGCGATCGGAGCATTTTATACCAGTCCCGTAGAGAGTCTTCATGCTGACGCTGGCGAATTGCCACTCACCTACCGGCGCGATATACTGCTTTGTCGGTATGCCTGTCGGCTACTGTCAATGCCCGACCATCCGTCTTATCGTTCCTTTTTTGACGACTCTCTTGACCGTCAATACGGGTTGTATGTCTCTGCCCTGCTACCCCCTGGAGTTCGCACTCGTCGCCTCCTTCAACACCTTAATTTTTCACTCCCTGCAACCTTTCGAGTGGGCGAGAGCTGCACGCCACCTTGGCTCCAGGCTCAGGTCCGCGTTCACCTTGACCTCAGCTCGCTCCCAAAAGAGGTCACCCCCGGTTCGGTCTACCACTCCCGTTTTTTGGAACTTCGTTCGAAGTTCATCAACATGACTTTCATTTATACAGATGGCTCTAAGACCAATGACGGGGTCGGGTGTTCCTTTATTGTCGGGGCACTAAGTTTCAAATACCGGCTCCATGGCCATTGTTCGGTCTTCACAGCTGAGCTCTTTGCCCTCTACCAGGCTGTTCTTTACATCTGCCGCCACCAACATTCTGGTTATGTCATCAGCTCAGATTCTCTGAGCGCCATCCAGAGCCTCAGTGATCCGTACCCGGTTCACCCTTTTGTACACCGGATCCAACGCTCTCTTCAGCAGCTGGTGGACGTCGGTTCTCCGGTCAGCTTTATGTGGGTTCCTGGCCATGTCGGTATCCCTGGGAACGAAGCTGCAGATGCCGCGGCCAAGGCTGCGGTCCTCCAGCCTCGGACAGCTTCTTGTTGTGTCCCTTCGTCCGATTTTAGCAGGGTCATTTGTCGGCGCATTGTGTCGCTGTGGCATGCCGATTGGGCTGCACTTACCGACAACAAGCTTCGGGCCTTAAAACCTCTTCCCGTGGCTTGGACGTCCTCCTCACGCCCTTCTCGGCGGGAGGAGGTCGTTTTAGCCCGGTTAAGAATTGGACACTGCCGGTTCAGCCATCGCCATCTGCTGACGGCTGCGCCGGCGCCGTTCTGCCCATGTGGGCACTTGCTGACGGTTAGACACATTTTAATGTCCTGTCCAGATCTTAACACACTGCGCCTCGATCTTAACCTGCCTAATACTTTCGATGCCATTTTAGCGGATGATCCACGAGCAGCTGCTCGTGTTCTTTGTTTTATCAATTTGACAAACCTCGCTAAGGACATTTGATGATGTTGTTTTTTTAATCCTATGCCTGTCCGTCTGTCTTTTATCGTGTTTTCCCTTTTAGTTGTTGTTGTCAACTTGTGCCTCGCGGTGCATTCTTAGAGTAGTCAGGGCGCTAATGACCATTGAAGTTGTGCGCCCTAAAACCACAAAAACAAACATACCAAAATAAAAAGCTGTAAAATGGTTGCAGCAGAGCTGGTAAATGAGATGGCTGTTTTCACATGTGGCACAGCCCATGGTGGGGTAAGATAAACCTGTGATGGGTCTGGAATAGGAAGTGCTGGGTGGTTGGGTTGGGCAAGTCTTGCACCAGGGTCTTCAACAGGAATATGAACCTTGTGGCAAGGGGTTGGGAAGGGATTGACATAGGGATGGACTAGTATGTTGTGGAGGTTGGGTGATAATGGAACACACTTTAACCAATCAGCTGTCCACCAGGATGAATTGTCACTGCCAAACTGTGGCCAAGAGCAAAGTAGACCCCCCTGTGGCACAACATGCAGCTGAGCACGACATGCTCGATTTCAGTGGCCGCTTCTCTACCAAAGCCCTTCGGATCCTCCCCTCCACCAGCAGCCCTTCTGAACTATGAACTATGCAGGTGGCAGTTATCTTTACAACAGATTTCCCCCCCCCCCCCCCCCTCCATAATTATCCTGCCCTTAACCTATGGTAACATGTTACCACCACACCCTCCATCCAACAGTTTCCACCCTCTCTGTCCTACCATCTCCTCCCCATTCTCGTATCTTAGCCTCTTCGTTTGCTACCCTCTGCAAATGCACCCACCCACCTTTCTCCGCTTCTCTCCTTTTCCCCACCTCCTCGCCCCACAATCTCCTGACACTGCACCTGTTGCATTCTAGTCCCTGCACACTCTACCAGACAGCATTCCTGTGTCCCCCCACATGTACACTACTATCCTTTCAGCTTTCCCACCCCCATCCAGATTGCTACTGCCGTCCCACATGATAGCTGCATTCTGGCCTGAGCTGCAGGAGTTGGCAATCATATGTGCATGAGGTGTGCTTGCTTGTGTGTGTGAATGGTGTGTTTCTATGTCTTTTGCTGATGGAGGTTGTGGCCAACAGCATTGTGAAAGTGTGTTTTAATTGTGCATATCTGCAACTTCTTTAGAGTAAGTAGCATCTTTCCCCATGTTGTTGATATACCTATGTGGATTTTCCATTGTTTCATTCACAAATTAAATTTTTCTTTATTGATGTAGGTGTTCTGGAAGGTCAGTATCATAATGACACTTTTTAATACTATGAAAAAGGTAAAAAGCTACTAATTCTCTGATTACTCATAAGAAAACTGTTGCAAAGTGTGCTTCTGGCATTGCTGTTTTAAAGTTCATCTTTATTATGTTGGAGTCAGTGATGAAATTGAGAGGCTTGAGCTACCAGTTGTAAGCTTGAGATTGTCTTCCTTGTTGAGCTGGCAATGATTTAGAAATCTTTGATCTTACCTGAAGACTCAATTAACAAACATTTAATGCCACTGTATTGAAAGCTGTGTATCTAAAATTACGTACTTAAGTTTGTGATATCTCAAAGGAGGAGAACTAAATGAAAAACTGTAAAATACAAGAATAATTTGGTGAACAAAAAGGTCGTGTACATGTGAAACTTGAAACTCTGCTAAAAAGTTGTATTAGGTTTGTTTGGGCTGAAAAAAGGTGAAACTACAAACATAATTTTTCCCAAGGGCATGCAGTTTTATTGCATGGTTAAATGATGATGGTATCCTCTTGGGTAAAATATTCCGGAGGTGAAATAGTCCCCATTCGGATTTCCAGGTGGGGACTACTCAGGATATTGTTATCAGGAGAAAGAGAATAAAAGCTTTCTAAATGTTGTGATACAGGAGAATGCTGAAGATTAGATGGGCAGACCACATAACTAATGAGGTGGTACTGAATAGAATTGGGAAGAAGAGGAATTTATGGCACAACTTGACTGAAAGAAGGGATCAGTTGGTAGGACATGTTCTGAGGCATCAAGGGATCACCAATTTAGTTTTTGAGGGAAGCGTGGAGAGTAAAAATTGTTGAGGGAGACCAAGGTATGAATACACTAAGCAGATTCAGAAGGATGTAGGCCCTAGGTTGCAGTAGTTACTCGGAGTTGAAGCAGCTTATGGTAGTACTCTTTGACTACCCCGTAGTAAAGTGGTGTCCAGTGTGGAAACGTGAATTCTCTCATTGTACATAATTAATTCGAAGTCCTTAAATGCCAATGAGATTTCATTCCACCTTTGATTTTGGAAACATGTGCTGTTGTCATTCCTACTGTGGCTGTCACCTAAGTACCATCGTAAATAAGTAATGATTACTGGATAGCTACCTGTTGCTGATACTGTTTGCAGATACTGTGTTTGGTACACAAAGCTGGATGCCTTACTGTTACTGCCAAGAGAATTGATATCAATTTTCTGTGCTTTGTTTCATGCCATTGAAGATTAATTTGCTTCACAAATTGATAAGCAATAATTGTATATTTTATTACATTATCCAGTACATGTATCAAAAATATGAATTAAAATAGTGTTTAAAGCAGTGGAGTTACTTTAAACAGCCTTGGTGCTTCTAAAGATAGAGCTGAAGCTAAATATTTGCTGAATTAAAATTAAAGGATAAAGTGAGGAAAATGCTGAAAATATGAAGAGAGAGATGTCCTTACATGCTCTTTAGCTACCACTTTCACTACTGCCTAGAGCAATATTCCAAGAAAAGATTGCTGACAATTAAAGTGGGCATGGCATGTCTGGCATGACAACTCACCTGAAGCCATCTTGTTCGCTTTTGTATTGCAGTGTCTCAGTATTGCCACAGTGTTGGCCAGCTATGGCTTCCACGCAGTGTTGCGGCAACTGTTTTCACCCCATGGTTGAAAACTGGCAATACCCTTGCTGGCTACTGGAGATTGTCTCTCACCATACAGTGTTTCATATTTCACAGTATTAATAATTAGCTGTTGCTGACTTAATAAAAAGAAACTAAGAGTTAAAAATTCTAATGAAAGAAAACTAAATGCGGAGAACAATTTTAACTTCCTGTAACACGGTATCAGGCCTGTAAAATTTTGGATTGGCTGTCAGGGTCGCCTTTGTAAAATTATTTCTTTATTTATATGAGTAGTGAATTGATGTGATATATGTAAAAGACAGCAATGCTAACATAAAGTACTTGACACATGGGTCTCATGACATCCCCATGTACATCTATATCCTATAAACCTCTGTGAAGTGCATGGCGGGGGATATGTTCCTCTCCATTCACATATGGAGTGCAAGAAGAATTATTGTTTGAATGCCTCTGTGCATGCTGTAATTAATCTATTCTTGTCCTCACAATCCCTCTGGGAGTGATGTGTAGGTGGTTGTAGTATATTTTTAGTCACCCTTCAAAGCTGGTTCATAGAACTTCATAAGTAGGCTTTTGTGGGGTTGTCGTAGTTTCCCAGATCAGTTTCTTCAGTATATGTCACTCATCCCCACGAGTCAGACAAGCCTGTGTGACCATTTGTGCTGTCCTCTGTATACATTCAACATCCCCTGTTAGTCCTCCTCGGTAGGGGTCCCACACGATTGAGCAGTATCTAGAACTGGTCACACGAGTGATTTGTAAGCACTCTCCTTTGCAAACTGATTACATTTTCCTGGTATTCTACCATTAAACCATGAAAAGTCTACGTTTAGACACGGACTGAAAGAGCCATGTAAATATAAGACTGACCTTTGTCATGTCTCAGATTTGAAAACACGGGTGTTACTTAGATCCCAATCATCTTTTGAGGTGAATAAAGCTTGCTGTTAGTTTCTCTCAATGTTAAATTATCCCGGCACTGAGGCATGTCACATTTCAATTGAGAGAAGTTGTTAGCAAAAGTTTCTTTTTAAGTATAGATTGCTACTCATCATATAGTGGAGATGCTGAGTCACAGACAGGCACAACAAAAAAGACAGTTAAACAACTGAGCTTTTGGTCAAAACAAAAACACACACACTCTTACTTACTTTAAAAGGAGGACATGTGGCTGAAAGTTTATTTGTTTAGCTGTCTTTTTTGTTGTTTTGTTTTGTGACTCGGCATATCCGCTATGTGGTGAGTAGCTGTCTATCCTTTAGTAATGTCATTATTCCATCTTGGGTTTTCCATTGTTTTTTTCCTCCTTGCTAGTTTTTCATGAAAATTAGGTGTTTTTCTAGCTCCTTTGGACTCAGCATTCACTTGCTGGGTACATGCTTGGTGGCCCCACAGTTGCTGAGCTGGGGACTAGTAAGCACCACCAGTTTTCTGTCACCATAAGCTCCGGGCATACTTGAGCAACCGTCATGTGAGGCACGGTAGTTAAACGTTGTGTGTCACAGGGAATGGAGATCTTGGATTGACCTGAGTCATGAGGATGGTAAAAGCCTCTAAAGACCCTTCAGTCTCAAGGTTTGCCGCATGCAGAGGTGCTTGGCTGTGAGGTGGAACAGTCATTAGGAGCCAGCTTCTGAGGATTCTCCTGCACTTTAGTTTTATAAGGCTTACTTAAGCACACGGGGCTCTGTTTAGGTGGACATAATGTTTCACTAAGTGCTTGTGATACTGAAATGGAACCTGCTAAATTATCCCCCCCCCCCCCCCCCCCCCCCTCCAGTGGAAGGGCGGGCTGCTGTAGCTATCAACACTGGGAAATAAGAGGGCTCGTGTAGCCAGTGCTAAAGGCTCTGGGCCTACACAGAATTTGTCATTGAACAGTAACGGAACACTTGCTACTGATCAGAATGTGTTTTTGATTGTGAAGCAAAAAGAGGGCAGCTTTGAAAAGATTTCACCTTTTAAATTCAAAAAAGGTTTAGAGGACATTAGTCAAGCACTTGGGTAATGGCACACGTTTGGTTGAAACTGGTAGTTCCCAGCAAGCTACCAACCTCTGAAAAGCTAACTGTCCTGGGCAATATGCTGTAGAAATTGTCCACAGCTCGTGGTCTAGTGGCTAACATTGCTGCCTGTGAATCACGTTGTCCCGGGTTTTCACTGCTTGGAGAATGGGTATTTGTGTTGTCTGCATCATATCATCTTCATTTGTGAAGGTGGTGAGACTGGACTGTGTAAAGATTGGGACTTTATAAGGGCACTGATAACCGTGTAGTTGAGTGCCCCACGAACCAAATATCATCATCATAGAAATGGAGCTCCACAATACCTTGAACTATGGCGAAGATGCTGGCATGTACAGATCTGGTTGACACTCCCAAGCAGGAACTGAAAGATGAGTGGGCTCAGCAAGGGACTGTTGATGTGCAAAATACATTGAAAAGAGTGGATTGGGATCTCATACAATCAGACTACTCCATCCATACCTTCAATAGCACAAAACTCCCAGACCATATCAAGGTAGATTTCTTTGGCCTAAAAGTACAGCCATATGTTCCAAACTCGGTGTGCTGTTCAAATTGCTACCACTTTGGGCATTCCACCTTATGATGTAAGATTGAAGCCATTTGTGGAAAATGTGGCAAGGTTGTCCATGGTGCAGTTGGTTGCTCCTCCCCTTCAAAGTGTGTAAATTGCTCTGGGATCACTCAGTCTGAAGTTGGGACTGTAGTGTCTTTCTTGAAGAAAGGAAGGTAAAAGAGATTAAAACATTGAAACCCATCACACATATGGTGAAGCCAAGAAGATCCATAAGGTGTAACGCAGCCTCCCACATTCACTACATCTTTTGCTTTGGCTATTAATAAGCCTGTTTAAACAGTCTGTGCTTCTATGTCACTAGTGTCAGCACTAGTACCTACTTTTGTCAGTTCAGTTTTCAAACTGGAGTTGTTTCAGAGCCCATAGGCCTCCAGAGAACATCAGATAAAGAAACAGTTGCCACTGTTGTGGACCTCCCGGTACCTCCAAAGGCAGAGCCTGATCAAAAATGTGATACTGTCTCCTCCACTACTGCGGTAGCTCCTACCAAGTCGTCCTGGACCAAAAAGCAAATGAAAAGCTTCCACAGCAGGTGAAAGGAGGTGGTAAATTATCAGACCATGTCAATGTAATTGACTTGATGGCTCTGCTGCTTCTGCTTTAGAGCCAGTGGACTACAAAGTCTGTCCTGGGCAACTATCTCGCCCAAGGGCTGAACCTCCACGTGTTGCAGGCCTCCCCACCCCAGTGGAAAGACGGGATGAAAGTGCAAGCCCTATAGTAAATGGCTCCCATACTACAGTGGTACATACATGGTTTCAGTACTTGTGTAGAAGAACTGAAACTCTTAGTACAGGCACATCACCTTTGCTTGTGTTTCCTGTAAACACATTTGATAGTCACTGATGCCCCTGTGCTAAGAGAATATACTCTGGACTGGGAAAGAAGCCAAGGGACGGGGTGCTGTGTTTGTCAGAAACACACACCATCCATCTGCTCTCTTCTTGGTTACTTACCTACAAGCTGTAGCTGGTGCTGCTCATGTGGGTAAGAAGATCGTTATCTGCTCTATGTACTTACTTCCACAGGATGTGATAGACTTTGAGACTCTCGCGAACCTTACAACACAACTCCCCTGCCTGTTTCTCATTCTGGATGGTTTCAGTGCTCATAATGTATCGCAGGGTTTGACCTGTACTCGCACCTGGGTTTGAGCATGGAGAACCTCATGATTTCTCAGGAGCTGTGCATCTTCAACACAGGCAGCCCATTTATTTCTCAGCTACTAGTGGGTTGTCCTTGGCCATCAACCTCCTCTCCAGCCCTTGCAGACTGGTAGTCAACTCATGACCTTTATTCCAGTGATGACTTTCCACTGTGGATCCACCTACTGAATGGAGGATTGCTTGAACAGAAGTTGCCAAAATGGATGGTCAGCAGGGCTAACTGGACGCTACTGTATTTACTCGAATCTAAGCCGCATCTGAAAAATGAGACTCAAAATAAAGGAAAAAAAATTCCCAAATCTAAGCCACACCTGAAATTTGACACTCGAAATTAAAGGGGAGAGAAAAGTTTTAGATCACACCTCCAAATCGAAACAAAGTTGGTCCATTGTAACATTAAGGTTGAATGGATGAAGATAAAACTACAGTAGTTTGGTTAGAGTCGTAAGCTTAGCAGTTAAGCTTTAGCAGGTTGCTATGCGTCAGGTGCTCCGTCTGTATTTATACGGGTACCCTTCCTTTTCCACGTGCTTCATCTGGTTTGAATTGATTGCTTATTTTGTTTTGATCTGATAAGTGCACTTCTCTCTGCTATAGGTGTTTGTCATTCTAAGCTGAAAATGCATTATCGTACTGTCATGCATTGTTTGTCGCTTTCTGATAATGAGTGTTTACGACCTGTTGCCACTCGCGGCATGGCTTGCTTTTGTGCGCGCTACCACCGCTTACAATAAAAAAAAGAGGAATTGTCTCTTTAGCGAAACAATGGCAAGAGACTGCTATTTGTTGTTACATGCTGCTTTCTTTGATAATGATCAACAAGAACCGAATAATACACTGCATATGATAGATGATGTTCTGAACGAGAGATAAGCAAAACTTTTTCTCCGTTTGAAAATCTTTGCAGATGCCTCTTTAGTACATTACATTCTGCACAGAAATTAGTCATCTTAGATTTAAAAATTTAGTCAGTTGCCGTGCTTCATTTCTGACTGTCACTATTCAGCATCAGAATGATACGAATATAAACATGACGTGATATCTGTATTCTTCCGCGTTTGCTGTTGTCTCACTCTAGTTTCGTAGTTAATTAGGCAGACAGGACTTAAATGAGATGGCAGCAAATGTGGAAGAATACATGGCTTAATGTTTACATTCGTATTATTCGTATGGTTTAGAGAATACTGCAGGTGTTTCAAGATTCATAAAAGTTCCTATTAGCAACCATCTCTTGTCACAGGAAGGAAAAAATTAAGAACGTTGAGTTGGCCATATCGACATAAATCCCAAACAGTCTTGCCAGTCAGATTTTCGATTTTTAGTAATAACTTCAAATGCAGTGTGTGTTGTCTTAATCCGTAGAATGGTTTGATGCAGCTCTCCATGCTTTTCTATCCTGTGCAAGGTCGAGTAGCAACACTTATAAAATAAGAATGAAAATAACTTAGAAATTAAACGCTGAAATTTAAAACAAAATTTTATTGGTTTTGTAATACATCTTATATGAAACGTTTAAAATATCAATCATGATTCTGAATCACTATCACTCGATTCGTTGTTGCTCATTTCTTCTTACAGAGCATTGTCCTCTGTACTGTCTAGTGCATTGGATATCAAACATTTTTTTAAATGCTTGTTGCACAGTCTGATTGGGAACACACTTTGTAACATTATGTGGTGGATGTACAGCTGTGTTCTTTAACAAAGTCCCTGTTCGGGCGCCAATTATAACGATGTGATTACATAATGTGTATACATAAACATACAGTTATAAATGTCCCCGTTCGTTGTCTGATCAGTCGGAAGTTGCATTGCATAGGAGAGTAAATGCCTATTCAAAATATAATTATTTTGGATAGCTCAACATGAATTTCCTAAGGGACCGTAGTTTATCATGCATTTACCAGTAGAATATGGCGCGGAGAAAGTATTTCGCCGCATGCAACTTCTGTCCGAACTCGACGAAAGAATTCGTGACTGTTAACTCTCTATTTGGCAGAAACATAAAGAAAATTAAATAACTTCATGAAGGAGTGAGACATAGATTCTATATTAAATAAATAGTCCATACACCAGTTCCATTTAAGTCTGAATTTATGGCAATTAATAGACGAACTTACACTGCAATGAAGGATTTAACATGGATGCCGTTTTGACTGGCACTTCTCTTAATGAAAACAATTCCTTCGACGTTTTCACATACAAGTCGCACAATAAATCTACTGCTAGGCACTTTTAGTATTACACATTCACTTTTCACTAAAACAATATTATTTTTAACGATAATAATACGGCGGCAAGACATGCGCGTCCGACACAAGAGACAAGAGAAGAATGAGTAACTGTTCATCGAGAATATCTCGTACCTCAAAAAAAAATGGAATAAAAGTGTTCTTCTTCTGTCCGTTTTTCGCGCCGCGGTTTTCGAAGTCAATAACTCACTGCATCTCTGACGGTGCTTCGACAATAAACAAGTTACGTCACAGGTCGTTCACCTTTTACATTCTCGCAACATTATTTGCTAACTGTAGCTGTTGCCGAGCGACTGCTTGATTAGTGAATGATTTAAAATGATAAGACAATCACATAATGTTACAACTTCCAGGCATCATAAATCCATTGGCACTCTTGCGACAAACTTGTGCGTTTTACACGTCCTGCTGGTGTCTGTTGTCTGTCGCTTTTCAAAAGCCAGTCTGTGTACATGCTTTTAAGCCTGTATTTAAATGGTTTATTCAAACAGACATCAAGTAGTTGCAGAATTGACGTCATCCCGCCTGCAGTTACTGCCAAGTACATTTTGCTTTCAACTAATTTTAATTTTACTGCAGGTGCTGTGTGGCCTGCGTACACATCTAATACCAATAGAATGCGTAAACCAAGCATTGCGCCAGGACGATGATTCCTCACATGCCTAATCCATTCCAGCACCCTGTTGTCCGAAAATCACAGTGTTTCGTTTGCTCGTACAATCACAATTTTTGGAAACACTTCCGATTTCGGTAAAGTCTTTCGCTTGAAAACTATGAATGGGAGTAATTTATGTACATGTGCTGTGCAAGCTAGCATGATGGACATCCGCTGTTTTTCACCCCCCTGATGTAAGAACACCTATGTCTTTCTTTCCTTTGGCGTCAACTGTATAATTTGACGACGTGTCAAAATATACAGGAGTTTGGTCAGCATTTCGTATCTGACCAAGAAGGTATTGCTTTTCTGTGCGCTGCCTAATTATGAAGTGTTGAAATTCCACAAGTTTTTCTTCATAATTTTTCGACAGCTTCTGTGCAACTGAAGTTCGCCTCCAAAGTGAAAAACCGCAGCACTTCATAAACAGATCAATACAGTTGCGACTAGATGCAAAATTTTCGATTTTTTGCTCTGTAGCAATTTCATGTGTCGTAATTTTTAAAATTTTGACGTTCACAGGCAGGAATTTCTGACGCTGTTCTTTAACAGATTCATTTAAAATACATCAGCCACACTTGGCCCACTAAATGCTTTCCTGCTACTTGAACATTCAGATAATTTGTCTCTCTGCAGTTGCCATTGCCTGACGTTGCTCATCAATCCTGTATCGCACACCTGCAGCACGCTTAGAACATTTTTCCAGAAAAGAAATAACTCCCCTCTTGATTTTGGCACTATAATGAAAGCGCTTCATTATGGTTCACTAACACCAACAAGCACTTCACAAAATTCCACGCAGCAATAGGTATCGCTACCTGAAATCTTAATGAGCCCCCCAGCATATCAACTCGTGCAACAATCTTAAAGCCTTGTGTTTTGTTAATATTTTTCTGTAAAGAAATTTATTTTTGTTGCTACGAATATTTGAAAGGCTGCTACATTCGAAGATGAACAATACAGAATTTCTATTTACTTCATTGGTTTAATGTGTGGAAATGCAGTGGCCGAAACTTGGGGCAGAGAAAAAAGCTCGTCTTCTACCTTTTTTTTTTAAATTTATTTACTGACCCCGAGGTTTTGGCACCAGTATTTATCTTTGTGCCTGCAAAGCATGCCTGTGTAGCGCTACATATATTGGACGGCAGAAGTTATTTGTGGTGGCACTTACCAACATTTTTCAGAACTTCTGCTTACTTCTTTTAATATGTTTAAGGCTGCTGATAACCTCAATGTTGATCACCTGTAAGCTCCAGGCACACTTATTCTCTAGTCTCTTTATATATCTTGAGCACTATTCACCATTTGTCTGTACCACTTCCAACTTTGTAGCTATTGATGTTGACGTTGTAATTTTTAATTGTCTTGTATATTTACAAAGTAAAAAAAGTTCTAAAATACACTTCACCTGCTTTTGACTAGCAGCAATTAGGTGTGTATCTTGAGTGGCACTGTAGGCATCCTGGCTCATTAGATAAGGTTTTTTCCATTGAATTGCTGCTTTAGACATTCTGCTAGACTAAAACTTCAGCTTGAGTGATTCTGAAAACATACTGTTAAATAAAATACTAAGATTTCTACAGTTCTATAGCTCACTGGTTCATTTACTAAGCATGAGAGCCTAATGGAGATGTTCCTCAAATTCCTTTGCCGTACACAATAGTAGAGGCACTGTGCATCATGGAGTATTATTGTTGAAATTACACGTGGGTGTGCGCGCTCATGAGGATGTTGTTTGAAAGATTGTGTGTTCAGTTTTGTTTTTGTGTCTTATCAACTACTTATTGCATCAGCTTTACAGAGAGTTAACTTTACTCCATTATTTATATTTCATGAAGAACTTGTAAGACAATATTCATATATTTTTAAACATCTTTCCATGCTGAGTGATCAGAACTGTTGAATTTTCAATTTCTATATCTTTCAATATACCTAGTATAAAATCTTGAGCTTATAATTCAGTTTTATATTAATTAGTGTGTAGCCAGGTTGCAGAGTATATGAAATTTTTTAATGTGTAATGTATTACTAAAGTGTGTTAATTACTTTTGGGCAGGTATGCAGTGTATCAGTGATAGCACAGACAGATGGGAATATCATGGCCTTTGTGAAAGTTCCAACTCTTTCTGATGCTCAACTTGCGATCTCTCTGTTCCACCGTTACAAAATTGGATACAGGCGCATACTAATATCGTATGGTAATACGAGTGGTCCTAGCCCACAGATAATTAGGTGAGTAATTTGTTGGAGAACTTGTATTTGGTTTCATGGTGTAATTGTGTAAAGATCTGTAAAGTGACAGGTTGTTTTTTGGAGTGTGTAGAACAGGCTTTGCATTCAAATAGGCTGTATACGACCCAGGACAACTGGGAGATCTGGGAAAAAC
The DNA here is from genome assembly GCF_023864275.1 of Schistocerca cancellata. Classification (NCBI taxonomy): domain Eukaryota; kingdom Metazoa; phylum Arthropoda; class Insecta; order Orthoptera; family Acrididae; genus Schistocerca; species Schistocerca cancellata. Next base: position 1,009,659,948 of record NC_064627.1, read on the forward strand.
CTGGGAATTTTTTCATCCGGGAATATCTTAGAATTCGAGGATTTTTTCATTGTTCTAGTTATCAGTTAAATTTTTTGTGCGTTGGCTGGTAAGAACCAATACTCTAACAAAGAATATTACTGTAGATATGACTCTTCAAGCTTTCCCGGCGGATATATTGTGAATAGTCGTCACAGGTTTGAAAATTCTGCACAACATGATCCGGTGGCAAACCTGTGAAGACTATTTACAGTATTACTGTATCTCACTACTGCAGAATAATACTGCAGCAATAAAACATAAACGAGAGAAACAAAAACGAAATAAAAACTTAAGTTGCAAAGGAAATGCGGCATATAAAAAACAACAAAACACTGTGCTCATACACACGTGCCAACAGCAAATGTGTCAAAGGCTTTAGGAAGACTATGTAATGCTTCATAACAACAAATTGCCTCCGATGAGCGTGATGTCACAACTGTTTACATTAGATTTGTTTGAGCAGTTGCAAGCGAGCTCATGCACATTTGAGTTGTGTATGAGTAGTACCTTCTCCAACTTCTGGCTACAGAAGTGTGGCAGTTAGCTGTATAAGCAATAGCAGCAAGCAACCACATTCTACCCAGAAAAATTTTACTGGCGCACATAAGCTGCCAGATTCATGCCTGTGCAACAGGCCAGGATCTAGGGGGTGGGGGAAACCCGGGGTATCTGCACCGGTCGGCAGTTTCAGGGAGGGGGGCAACAAATTCATGTTCTTGAGGAAAATAACCTTGTTTCGCAAAACGCCTATCATCCAGTGCACTTTGGTCTAAAGATTATTCATATGATTTTGAAACGCACCCCTGTTGGTTTTTGAACATTTTTAGACACATTCTGAGTTGATTTCTGAATGAATCAAAAGCTGATTTTTGAATGCCAGCAGAGTGTACATGATGTCTCAGCCAGGGAAATCTCCATTGTGTCTAGAAAAACATTCCTGCAGACAAAAGGGGACGGGGCTATACGAGCTGAGCGGAATAAAGCCTGAACGGGTGAATGGCTTTCGCTGTTTATGTGGTTGACTGGGTTTGTAAATGATCAACTTTGTTATAATTACTAGATGCAGTCTACCAGAGTGGAAATAAATGACAAACAGGGGGGTGTGCAGCTATCTGGTATTGCCCCAGTTCAGAAATATTGTAGATCCAGGGCTGATGCACAGAGCAGTCTCAGTTGTAGTGGGGAGGTGGGTAGTCTCCATGTGACTCATGTTTACGTTTAGGGATTGTGCTGTTTCCTCTTTGTGTATTGCTCCCGCGCCATAAGAAAACAAAGGAGCTGTCAAGTGAATTAAATTCATTCACATAATTACGGAAGGCTAAAATATGTTGTTAGTTTCAGATTTTATTTCCACTTTCCTGACAGTCAAGCATTAATTTCGTTGCAGAACAACAAAGTTATTTTTTTCAGTTTGTTAAAGAAATCTGGCTAGTATTAATCTTTTCTGCTGAGACGATCTGGACATACGAATGTGCACTTTAAATCGAACTATGCATTTTAGTATGGTTCACGAAATTCTGATGCTCTTGAAGTATTCTCCAATGTCTTGGTTCTTTTATGACACAATGTAAGATCTTTCAATGTTTTACATGTACAAACATACAGACTTCCTGCATCAACGCAGCTGTGCAAGCGCGGTGACGCATGTTATGTGGCGCTCTCTGGAAACTGCTGAAACGGACCTATTTCTAACAGGTTGTGAGAAAATATTGCGAATGGTTGTTCGAAAAGCATTACTTACAAAGTAAATTTCCTTTTATGCAAGATGAACTGTGAGGGAGAATGTACAATGAATTTCTTAAGTCAGAGAGAGTTTGACTCTCATTTAAAAATCAACTCTTTGAGGACGACCATTTAGAAGACATTTATGTCGTCGTTAAAAATTTTGCTGGCACATTTGTGTGATGTATCTTAAAGTCTAACACACGTAAAAAAGATCAACATTATATGTGAAAGCTTAGCTTCTGTTGCAGCTTATTAATCTTGGAGACCAATATTATATGTGAAAGCTTTTCTTTTCTTGTAGGAATACTACGTATATTAATTTAAACCATTAACTTTTCCTATTTGTGTGTTCGTGCTAGTTTACAGTGATTTTGCTATTGGCTGACTTCATCATGTCATATGCTCCAAATATCTGCTGTCATTGGCTGGCAAGACTGCGTGACATGAGCTATGACTGGCTTACAGAAGTGCATCACAGTCTAGATTTCAATACCTCGGAAAGTAACGTCCGGTGTTTGGTGAAATTCGAATTTATGCTTTCATAATATGAAAATATGCAGTGTACATGTTGCTGCTCATCAAACATCTTTCTAGGAAGAAAATCAAATGTTAACTGTTTGGAATTTAATGTACAAAATAACACTGCTTTTACGTTCTTGGAATAAACATTTTTCCGCAGTTTACAGCATATTTTATTGCTCTCGTCAAGTTTCCTGTGTTCACAGCATTTATTTCCACCTGTTTTAGCATGTGTATCTGTGCCATCCCTAACAACAGAACTGGAAAATGCTGCTACAGCATCTGGCTGCTCTGCCCTTCTGACGTAGTGCCTCCTTCTGGCTCGGATGGTGTGGCCATCAATTTGTCATCTGAGCAGGAAGACCTGCACCTGTCCTCTCAGTTGCAACTGGCTATTCCCTCAAGTATTCCAGATGGTTACCGTGTAGAGCACCAAAGACTAACAGCCAGCAGCCATCCCCCCAGGGGGTTCACACCTCTTTTGTGGACACGTGCGTAGCGAGCACGGGACCCCGAGCTAATGTGGCCCTCCTTCCTTTCCGGGCTGCATACCTTCCCTTTCCTCATCGTTCCCCCTCCCCCATCTTCGTCCCCCCCTGACCTCTGGCTCTTTCCTTCTCTTTCTCCCCCTCTGGGAGTATGGTTTGTGCCTACGTCCGGAGACGGACGCTCTAAACTGTTACAAATTCCTTGCGTTCTATACTTGCAAGTCTTCGTCCTTCCTCTGTCCTTCTCTTTTCCTTCCCGCTTCTCACTGCACTTTTCTCCGCTGCAGCGTTTGAGACTCCTCTTCTTTCCTTTCTCTTTCTCTTTTTTCCTCCCTGTGCGTGTCTGAAGGCCAACCCACGCACTTCCATGCGTAGCCGGTGACGGGGTAACGCGTAATTCCCCGCCCCGGGTAGACAGGTAGGACACATACGTACCCCCTGGTAACGGCCAGGCCCAGGGAGGGGTGATTACCTGAGCTGATACCTTCCGAAAGTGCCGTTTGGTCCCTCCGTCCGTTTGTCGGGAGGTGTGACCTGAGGTGTGAACAATCACCTAAGGCGGGAGTGCCCTCAGTGAGGGCCCCCACAAGGGAGGAGCGCGCCATCGGAGATGCTGGTAATCATGGGGGATTCTTCTGCAATGGTTTCCTCACCTTCCACTATGTCTGCTCACAAACGTAAGTTCACTGAGTCTCAGCCACAGACAGTTCTTCCATCGTTGCCACAGTTCCTTGTTGTTTCTCGGTCTGACGAAGGTCACGACTTCTCCACGGTCAATCCTTTCATTATTCAGAAAGGTGTCGATGCAATTGCAGGTCCTGTAAAGTCTTGTTCCAGATTACGGAATGGCACCCTGTTGTTAGAAACAGTCAGTGCCCTCCAGGCACAAAAATTGCTGCGTACTTCTCTGATCCACACCTTCCCTGTCCGGGTGGAACCGCACCGTACCTTAAATTCCTCGCGCGGAGTCGTTTATACACGCTCCCTCGATGGATTGTCTGACGAAGAAATTCAGCACTACCTGTCTGACCAGGGCGTAACGGCTGTTCATAGAGTTATGAAAAGGGTTGACACGAACATCATTCCAACCCGCACTGTCTTCTTGACATTTGACAAAGTTCAACTCCCAACGAAAATCAAAGCAGGCTATGAGATAATTTCCGTTCGCCCTTATGTCCCAAACCCTACGCGTTGCTATCGGTGTCAGCAGTTCAATCACACCAGCCAGTCTTGTTCCAATCCGGCCAAATGTCTTACGTGTGGCAAGGATGCACATGAGGGTGCTTGTCCACCTCCATCCCCTCGCTGCATCAACTGTATGGGTGACCACGCTGCTTCCTCTCGAGATTGCCCCGTTTTTAAGGACGAAAAGCTCATCCAGGAAATAAGAGTGAAGGAAAAGGTGTCGACCTTCGCTGCTTGAAAATTATTCGCCAGTCGCCAGCCCACCGTGCCTCAGACAGGAAAATACAGCACTGTCCTTGCTTCTCCTCGGCCAACAAAGGAGGCGGCCACGCAGACTTGCGACCTCACCTTTAGTGCCACGGTCGTCAGATCGGCCAGCGCAAAGATCGCCCGTTCAACCTCACCACTTTCGCCTGCCCACTCTATGGCTCACTCTTCATCAGGTTCTGCTAAATCTCGAGCCCAAAAGTCAGACACCAAGCCTTCCATAAAAGAGCATACTCGTGAAGAGTTTTTACGTACCGCAACTTCCCAACCATCGGTTCCTCCTTCATCTAAACATCATACTTCTAAGAAGGCTACAAAGAAACCCAGTTCATCTCCTTCTCCGCCAAGGCGTGTCCCATCTACAGCACCACCTGGCGGAAATCGCCCTCAGCCGTCTTCGGTGTCGCCGAGGCGCACTGCTGGTGGCCGGTCAACCGGCCGATCGCTGGTGGCAGGAGCTGCTCCTGACCAACCTATGGATCAGGATCTTCTGCCTTCGGCTGAATGCCATTCCATGCTTTCGGTCGCTAGCTCCGAGCAGTCTTTGAGTTGACAGCAACTTTGGTCACATTCCTCCATTTTCTGTTCACCCCATGTCCATTATCCACTGGAATATCCGCGGCATTCGAGCCAATAGGGATGAATTGTCGATCCTCTTACGATCCTACTCGCCGGTCATCTTTTGTCTTCAGGAAACAAAGCTACGTCCCCATGACCGCTTTGTTCTCCCTCATTTTCAGTCCGTCCGATATGATCTCCCCTCTGTTGAAGGCACTCCAGCCCATGGAGGACTCATGATTCTTCTCCATGATACTCTCCATTATCACCCAATCCCCTTAAACACTTCCTTCCAAGCTGTCGCCGTCCGTCTTTCCCTTTCCGGATACACGTTCTCTCTTTGTACTGTATACATTCCATCGTCCACACCAATGGCACGAGCTGATCTCCTTCATCTTCTTGGTCAGCTTCCACCCCCCTATTTGCTGGTTGGGGTCTTCAATGCCCACCACCCACTTTGGGGATCTCCACATCCTTTTCCACGTGGCTCACTATTGCTAGACGTCTTCCACCAAGTGGATCTAGTTTGCCTCAACACTGGGGTCCCTACATTTTTGTCTGCCTCCACGACAAATTTATCTCATTTGGACCTTGCGGTCGGTACTGTTCCGCTGGCTCGGCGCTTCGAATGGTTTGCCCTTGATGATACACACTCGAGTGACCACTTTCCATGTGTCCTTAGACTGCAGCCTCAGCTGCCATATATGCGTCCGAGATGCTGGAAGTTTGCCCAGGCCGACTGGACACTTTTTTCGTCTCTAGCGACATTCGATGACCGTCACTTTCCCAGCGTTGACGATGAGGTCACACACGTTACCGACGTTATTCTTACAGCTGCGGAACGTTCAATACCACGCACCTCCGTATTGCCCCAGCGCCCCCCAGTTCCTTGGTGGAACGAGGTATGCCGTGACGCAATATGTGAGCGGCGACGTGCTCTTCGCATTTTCTGTCACCATCCTACTTTGGCCAACTGTATCCGCTATAAGCAGCTCCGTGCCCGGTGCCGTCACGTCATCCGCGATAGCAAGAAGGCAAGCTGGAAATTCTTTATTAGCTCATTTAACACCTTCACTCCCTCCTCAGAAGTTTGGAGTCGGCTTCGACGGTTCTCAGGCGCGCCTAGTTTCTCCCCGGTCTCTGGGCTCACTGTTGCGCATGATACATTAGTGGACCCCGTCGCAATTTCTAACTCATTGGGTCAGCACTTTGCTGAGATTTCGAGCTCTTCCAATTACCCGCCAGCGTTTCTCCCGAAGAAACGTGCAGCGGAAGCGCGACCTCTTGCTTTCTCCTCTCCAAATCGCGAAAGCTACAATACTGTTTTCTCCATGCGGGAACTCCAACATGCACTCTCTTCTTCTCGCTCCTCCGCCCCAGGACCGGATGGTATCCACGTCCAAATGTTGCTGCATTTATCAACCCATAGTCTGCATTACCTCCTTCGCCTTTATAATCGATTTTGGACCGACAGTACTTTTCCCAGACGATGGCGGGAAGCTATCGTCGTTCCCGTTCCGAAACCTGGAAAGGACAAACATCTCCCCTCTAGCTATCGCCCCATTTCTCTCACGAGTAGTGTCTGTAAGGTTTTGGAGCGTATGTTGAATTACCGTCTAGCGTGGTGGCTGGAGTCCCGCGGTCTTTTAACACCTGCCCAGTGCGGATTCCGAAAGCATCGTTCTGCCGTTGACCATCTTGTTGCTGTCTCCACTTATATCATGAATAATTTTCTCCGGAAACGCCAAACAGTAGCAATATTTTTTGATCTGGAGAGAGCATACGATACCTGTTGGAGGACAGGTATCCTCCGCACACTGTTCTCTTGGGGCTTTCGAGGTCGGCTGCCCCTTTTTCTTCGCAAATTTATGGCAGAGCGCACATTTAGGGTGCGGGTGAACACTACTCTCTCCCGTACTTTCTCCCAAGAAAACGGGCTACCCCAGGGCTCTGTGCTGAGTGTTGTACTGTTTGCCATTGCCATCAATCCAATTATGGATTGTCTCCTTCCTGATGTCTCGGGCTCCCTCTTTGTGGACGATTTTGCGATCTACTACAGCTCTCAACGGACCAGCCTTCTTGAACGATGTCTTCAAGGATGTCTCGATCGCCTCCACTCTTGGAGCATCGAAACCGGCTTCCGTTTTTCTCCCAGTAAGACCGTTTGTGTTAATTTTTGGCGACGAAAGGAGTTTCTTCCACCCTCCTTACATCTAGGACCTGTCAACCTTCCGTTTTCGGACGTCGCTAAATTCTTGGGTCTTATGTTTGACAGAAAACTATGCTGGTCCTCCCACATTTCGTATCTTTCGGCTCGCTGTCTGCGATCCCTCAACACCCTCCGTGTCCTGAATGGTACCTCGTGGGGAGCGGACTGAGTGGTCCTTCTCCGCCTCTATCGCGCCTTAGTGCGCTCGAAATTGGACTATGGAAGCATAGTCTACTCCTCTGCTCGGCCGTCTATTCTTTGGCGTCTCAACTCTATCCACCACCGTGGATTACGTTTAGTGTCTGGAGCTTTTTACACCAGCCCTGTGGAAAGCCTTTATGCTGAGACTGCTGAACCTCCGCTGTCCAATCGGCGAGCAGTCCTTCTGAGCCGTTATGCCAGCCATCTGTCTTCCATGCCTGCTAATCCAGCCCATGACATATTTTTCGACGCCTCCTTTGATGTAGGGTATGCAGGCCGCCCCTCCTCCCTACTACCACCGGGAGTCCGCTTCCGTCGACTGCTCCATTCTCTTTCCTTCCGCTTTCCTACAACCTTCTTGACAACTTGGGGTACAGCACCGCCTTGGCTCCGTCCCCGGATCTGCCTGCTCCGTGACCTTTGTCGATTTCCCAAAGATGGTACCCCTCCACTTGTTTATCGTCGGGCATTTGCTGCTCTATGTGCACAAATGACGGAAGCCACATTTATTTACACCGATGGCTCGAAAACATCATTAGGTGTAGGGAGTGCCTATGTTGTTGGCGACACCCCAAATCACTTTCGGCTTCCCGACCAGTGTTCGGTCTATACTGCGGAGCTTTACGCTGTTCTCCGGGCTGTCCACTACATCCGCCGCCATCAGCGGATACAGTACGTTATCTGCTCCGATTCTCTCAGCTCTCTCCTCAGTCTCCAAGTTCTTTACCCTGTGCACCCTCTGGTCCACCGGATTCAGGACTGTCTGCGCTTGCTCCACCTGGTGGGTGTCTCGGTGGCGTTCCTCTGGCTCCCGGGACACGTTGGTATCTGCGGAAATGAGGCGGCCGATATTGCAGCCAAGGCTGCAGTCTCTCTTCTTCGGCCAGCTATTCCATCGATTCCCATCGCCGATCTACGGCGCGTTTTATGTCGTCGTGTTGTTCATTTATGGCACGAGCACTGGTCGACACTTCCCCAAAATAAATTGTGGGACGTGAAAACTCTTCCTTGTACTTGGACCTCTTCCTCCCGAATGCGTTGTCGGGAGGAGGTAATTTTAACTAGACTCCGGATAGGGCACTGTCTTTTTAGCCATAGACATCTTTTAAGTGGCGATCCTCCCCCTCTCTGTCCCCACTGCTCTCAGTTGTGGACGGTAAGACACCTTTTAATTGAGTGCCCCTATTTTACTCCGTTACGCGCCCGTCTACAGCTGTCGCCTGATATATCGTCAATTTTAGCAGATGACACGCGATCGGCCGATGGCGTTCTAGAGTTCATTCGTGCCAGTGAAATGTCGTCAGTCATTTGAAGTTTTTTTTGGGACAACCAACCCCCTTCTGTAGTGAATTTTTAAGGCTTCCTTCTGCTTTTAGTTTCTCCAATTTTATGACTTTCGTTCCCATTGCTGCTAGTTTCCGTTTTCGTTTTTTTTACTGTTTCCTAAGTCATAGACCGGGTGCTAATGACCTTAGCAGTTTTGTGCCCTAAAACCACAAAAAAAAAGCCAGCAGCCATCATTCTATTAGAGCCTCAAGAGGTAGTCACCTGCCCAGGGCAACTATGTCTGTGATTGAGGACAGCCTCAGACCCTGGAGCTGCAGCCTTGTGGATGGCAGCTTGCATTCCGTCAGACATCGTCACTCAGAGAGCTGAGGCTGGCTGCCTCCCTGCTGCCCACACCCATGCAGCACCAAGTTTCAGACCCAACTTGTCAGGACTGTGGCACTTCTGTTCAGCAGAACTTGGTGGTCAGTTCAACAGGCCAGTTGCTGCCAAAATTCATCACCAGATGGTTGTCATGGTTGCCTGGAAACGTACACAATCACCATTCTCTCGATTCTGGATGCAGACAGAATGGAGACACTACTGCCTACCTTGAGCCTCTGAGGTCCCTTAGTTATTCTTCTTTTCATATGCCTCTGGCATAGTCCCTCTGGAGGAAATGAATGAAGTGTTTCTTAATAATTATGATGTCAGCTTTTTTCTCAGCTTCTTTTAGCCCGCCTCGGTCCCCACGTTCAGGTTACTAGGGGCTGTTGTAACTGCAACATACGGATTTTTCATAGCACATAAGTGCCCTGTGTTGTGCCTGATTACTTCACACCCATCTCCAAACTTGTTTATAGTGCCTGCTAGGCCACGCTTCCTCACCTGCGAGAGGTGTCATAAACCTGCCTTGCAGAACCACTTGCTTTCAACAAAATTGTTAGTGCCCACTTCACAGTGTGTTCCTTGGTCCCTTAACTTCTTTCTTCTTGCAATAGCTGTGCGAAATTTTCAAGAATTCCCCAAATCAGTGCCTATACGTATTCGTAGTGCAGCAATAGTTTGTGTAACAATTTGAAGTAACACTCAAGAACTTTTTGAGATTGTTGCTAACGTTTCCTCTTTATATATTACAATATACCACATACATTTTAAAGAATGTAGCCTATGTCTGTCTGAATGTTTATTGCAGTATCTTGTAAAAATTTGAAGTAAATTGGTCAAGAACTTTTGGTTCAAGATTTTTGGTAACTATGTTAAACTAAAACTTGTCTTTATATCATAGTAGAGATTAAACATCTAATGTGCCCTCCAATAGACACTGATGTGCAAAAGAAACTGGTATAGGCATGCATATTCAAACAGAATAAAGCACTTTGGTTGGCAAGCCTATATAAGAAAAGCGTCCGGCACAGTTGTTAGATTGGTTACTGCTGCTACCATGGTAGTTCATCAAGATTTGATTGAGTTTTAATGTGGTGTTATTGTAAGCACACAAACAATGGAACACAGCAGCTCCAAGGTAGTGATGTGAAGTGGGTTGTTTCCCTTATGACCATTTCACGACTGTACCATGAATATCTGGAATCCGGTAAAACATCAGATCTCCAACAGAAAAAACAAGTGTCAGCGTGCAAACCATTCAATGAAGCATCATTGATATGGGCTTTTGGAGCCAAAGGCTCACTTGTGTTTCCCTTGATGACTGCACAACACAAAACTTAACACTTCACCCAGGCCAATCAATGCCGACATTGAACTGTTGATTACTGGAAACATGTTGCCTTGTCAGATGAGTCTTGTTGCAAATTGTATTGAGCAGATGGACGTGTATGGGTATGAGGAGAACCTCGAGAATCCATGGATCGTGCCTGTCAGCAGGGGACTGGTCAAGCTGGCGGATGCTCTGTTATGGTGTGGGGTGTGTGCAGTTGGAGTTATATGGGACCCCTGGTAAGTCTAGATATGACCCTGAAAAGTGACGTGTGTAAGGATCCTGTCTGATCACCTGCATCCATTCATGTCCATTGTGCATTCCGACAGAGTTGGGCAATTCCAGAAGGACAATTGAACACCCCCACACATTCAGAATTACTACAGAATGGCTCCAGGAACACTTCTGAGTTCAAACACTTCTGCTGGCCACCTAACTCCCCTGACATGAACATTATTGAGCATATCTTAGATGCATTGCAACATGCTATTCAGAGATATCAACACCCCCCTTGTACTCTTATGGATTTATGGACAGCCCTGCAAGATTCCTGGTGTCAGTTTCCTTCAGCACTACTTCCGACATTAGTAGAGTCCATGCCACATTGTGTTGCAGCACTTCTTCATGCACTTCATGCACGTGGGGGGCCTACACAATATTAGGTAGGTGTACCAGTTTCTTTGGCTCTTCAGTCTAGTTGGTAATAAGTTGAAAGTGGAAACAGTTTTGATTTCCTGTCTAAATTAGTAGCAGAGCTTTTAGTGTATACTTACCAGTTCTGTTATAGTTTCATTTAACTAGAGGCCAAACCAAATTTTGTAATTTAATATTTTTATGTATGCTATTTCACTGTAAAAATACAGCAACCAGCCACTTTTTAATGCGTTTTATTTATGCCAATATGCATTTCGGGTTTGCACCCATCTTCGGCTGGCAAATTACATGGATCTTCAGTTACTACAGCAGTACAATCTCGACAGCAGTTTGGATGCTGCAGCAGGCCTGTGCAAAAGCAACGATTCCAATCATTTACTTCAATTTCGCGAGTTTAAAGTTACGCACTATCAGTTGTTCATTTTACTTACATTCTCCTCTCCTTGTTTTTTCTTGGCTTTTCTTCTTTTTTGCAACAACACAAACACTTTTTATCACGTATTTTACACAGGCGCACTGCATTATCCTCCATGTTGTCGACTGACAGTTTTTGTTCACATACAAACGGTTTATCTATGGATAGAGTTACATTTTTCAAAAGTTTTGAGGTTACAAGCTAAGCTACTGTTTTCTAAACATTGACTTGGGTGACAGTAGTATTTTAAGTACGATGTATACAATTTTTTTTTGTTGGTAGTATTGAAGATGATAAACTAACATAACACATTTATACAACGCAGTAATTCATACATTTACAATATAACAAAGATAGAATTAAGATTTTTATGTTTTATACTATTACATGCATTTGTTGTTGGTGTATTTTTACAGTGAAATATCATTATCCACGGCCACGGAGCTCAACAGTCCAAATATAATGGACAAATTGTTATTGACACTACCTAGCCAGTTACTAAGAGCTTTTCATGACTTCAGAAAGTACAAAATTAAGTTAGAAAGAACAATTCTTAGTATCAAGTTCAATAAAAAGTGTTTAAGTACGAATGTAACTCCAAAATATGTCAAAGTGAACATCAACAGTCAAAGCAAAGCAGCGAAAATAGCTAAAGAAAGAAGTGAAATTATATGGCTACAATCCGAAATCCGAAACCAACACAGAAAGAAGCAGTTTTTAAACCACCAGTTATATAGATTACATTTAGAGCTAGGTAAACAACTTACTCCCACACAATTCAACCATGCATTAGATTTTGTCAGTATAATAGCTATGAAAGATCAGCATAAAGTCAGATTTAGGCATAACAATAAGTTGAAAAAGCTTATGTCACAAATTCCAAAGGTGAATGACAATGTACCTTCCACTAAGCATAAATTCTCCAAACGATTAGTAAATTCAACAAACATCATCTTCAGTGATAAAGAAGTAAGTTTGCTGAATAAAGGGCTTCAACATAATATCACCCTATCTCTGACTGAAAATAATATTAAAGAATTAATAGTAGGTACCAAAATAGCCTGTGATACTGCAAAACTAACTCAGAATGATCAGATTGCCATAGGCCACAAAGTTAACAATTTTATCACCAAACAAATAGAGAAAGCACATAATAATAATAGTATAAAGCACCATGACACTACAATACTTAAAAGTGTTAATATGAAACTAAGCGACAATAAAGCTTTAGTAGTAAAAGCAGATAAAAGCAATGCTATCGTTGTAATGTATGAAAGTGAATATGTAAGAAAAACCATTGAATTTTTCAGTAACAATAATATAGTAGAAATTCAATCTGATCCCACTCTTAAGTTACAGAACAAACTTAAAAATATGATGAAAAAAAGTGATTTCCTCTTAAATGCAAAAGATACACATGAATGCACTGTTATGAACCCTTATGCACCACGTCTACGAGCACAACCCAAGACCCATAAAGTTAACTGTCCCATAAGTCCAATTGTTAATTCTCGGAGCAGCCCAACTTATAAAATCAGCAAGAAACTGAATGAGATCCTTAGCAACACATTCAAATTTGAAGAGACATACTCAGTAAAGAACAGTTATGAACTTATTAATTGTCTAAAGGAAATTCAGATTCCTGATACTGCTAGGTTTGCATCACTTGACATCACAAACCTCTACACAAACATACCGGTCAAAGAAACAATAGAAATAATTAAAAACAATTTACTTAAACATAAAAATTTGGCATTACCAGAAATATGATTTCATTGATCTAGTAACACTAGTACTATCACACAACTATTTTTCTTTTAATAACAAAATGTACCAGCAGAAAGAGGGCCTGGCTATGGGTAGCTGCCTTGCCAGTTTGCTTGCAGATATTTTCATCAATAACTTAGAATGTAAATTTTTTAAAGAAAACCCCCAGATAGTAAACAAGATAATTTATTACAAAAGGTATGTTGACGATATAATAATCTTATTTGATGGCACAGCAGAAGAAATTGATAACCTTGCAAAAGAAATGAATAAAATGCATCAGAACATCATCTTCACTGTAGAACACCAAACAGAAGTAGGTTTAAATTTTCTGGATCTCTGCATAAGTAGCTCCAACAACACAAATTTCAAGTATACAGGAAACCAACATACACAGATAACACAATTAATAAATCATCCTGTCACCCGGATAAACATAAGACTGCTTCATACAGAGCAATGCTAAACAGAATGCACAAAATACCACTAGAACCAGCTGACCAAATAGAAGAACTAAACACCATCAAAGCAATTGCTTACAATAATGGTTACAATCCAAAATTAATAGATGAACTAAACTCTAAGATAAATCCCCACATAAACAAATACAATAACAAAACATTAAAGAATACCACAACACAGCCAAAAGAAAAATATGTAAGCTTGCCATTTGTAGGAAAGCTGTCATCTAAAATAGCAAAGCTGTTCCAAGGAACAGATATCAAAATCAGCTACTATACAAATAACAAAATAAAGGACAAATCTATCCATAACATTAAAAATAATACCAAACCGTACAATCAATCAGGAATATACAAACTTAACTGCAACTCATGTCCAAAAACATACATAGGCCAAACAGGGAGAAACTTCAGCATACGGTTTCGAGAACACATGGATGCTCTTCGTTTAAAAAACTTAAATAAATCCACATTCGCCCAACATGTAGCAGAAGAAGAACATCAAGTAACAGACATATCCCATAACCTAAAAGTTCTCCACCTAGCCAACAAAGGAAAAAGAATGAACCTCCTAGAAGAAATTGAAATTTATTCACATAAACATGCATCCCCTTCTGACATATTTAACGACCAAACAGAGCTACCAAAGCTAATATTTCTGAAAAACTTCCACACTCTACTTATCAAACCACTTACTAAGCACAATTAAGAAATAACATAATCTAATATAAACCCAACAAATGCAAGTAATAGTATAAAACATAAAAATCTTTATTCTATCTTTGTTATATTGTAAATGTATGAATTACTGCGTTGTATAAATGTGTTATGTTAGTTTATTATCTTCAATACTACAAAAAAAAAAAATTGTATACATCGTACTTAGAATACTTCTGTCACCCAAGTCAATGTTTAGAAAACAGTAGCTTATCTTATAACCTCAAAACTTTAGAAAAATGTAACTCTGTCCATAGATAAACCGTTTGTATGTGAACAAAAACTGTCAGTCGACAAAATGGCGGATAATGCAGTGCGCCTGTGTAAAATATATGATAAAAAGTGTTTGTGTTGTTGCAAAAAAGAAGAAAAGCTAAGAAAAACAAGGAGAGGAGAATGTAAGTAAAATGAACAACTGATAGTGCGTAACTTTAAACTCGCGAAATTGAAGTAAATGATTGGAATCGTTGCTTTTGCACAGGCCTGCTGCAGCATCCAAACTGCTGTCGAGATTGTACTGCTGTAGTAACTGAAGATCCATGTAATTTGCCAGCTGAAGATGGGTGCAAACCCGAAATGCATATTGGCATAAATAAAACGCATTAAAAAGAGGCTGGTTGCTGTATTTTTACAGTGAAATATCATTATCCACGTCCACGGAGCTCAACAGTCCAAATATAATGGACAAATTGTTATTTTAATGTATGCATTTTTAACAAATGATATATAGAAGGCTTCACAGTGAGGTCTTAATTTTGTATTATTCTGTGAGAGTCAATCAGATTTTAAAAATGAACTTGTAGTCTAAATTTAAAATTTTAAACCAAATTTGTCACTGTTTTAGCACTTCCTTGAAATGTGGAACACTGACATTTTTTGACAAGTGAAATCGGTGTTGGCACTACTTCATCTGAAATAAAGATTGTAATGATTGGATAATTTGTGGGACAGCCCGGGTCTTATGTTAAAGGTTATTGTTTGTTGTTCAGTTGTGAAGCCAACAGATGTCATCAGTCTGTTTTATATACATTAGGTATTTCATAATTATATTTGAGTCCCTCTGTAAACCCTAACTTTCTGTACATAATATTATTTAAAGTTCTTAATGTGTTTGCAAGTATTAATAACAAAAATGCCTGTGTCCAAAATTCTATGAGTGTCCTGAGAATCTTTATCTTAGCAGTTGTAGCAGTAACAAATAGTCATCTTGATGGCAACATCACTCCTCAGTACTGACGTATTGTATTTTTCCCTTTCTTTGACTTTTACCAACTGTTCAGTTACTTGCAGTGACCAGATTAAATTCCAAAATATAGAGAGATTTTCATATGAGTTGTCATTACTCCACTATTGAATGCCCATTTCAGAATTCACCATCACGTAACAGTTGTGATCTGCCACTCACTTTGTACCATTGATCTGTTCAAGCTTCTCTCAATAGTTATTGCTATTTCAAAATTTTCCCAGTAAAACAAAAGCTGCCAGGATTCCACAGATTGCTGTTTCCACTTACAATTCATGGTGTCAGATTAACAGCTGTATCATAGCATTTCTGTTAACTGTAATTCATGTTTTTACTTCTGCTCTGCAGTAGATATTTTAGTATTCCACTCACAATTCAATTTTTCTTTCTACATCATACAACTCAGGTTAATTCCTGCAATGGCTGAGATCTCACTTGTCTTTGTTTTTTGTTCCAGGTCTCAGGTCATTACACTTCTTCTAGAAGTGCCAGACCATCGATTACCTCTTTTCAAGTTCAGAGAGATGTTTGAGAAACGATATTTGGCATCAATCAGTGTCTCAGATATCTACAAACTTCGTGATGTCTGTGTAGTCTCAGATGGACCAAATGGAAGGATGGTGACACTTAATCCAGATCACCGACATACGCCATCTCCGTGCCTGGTATCGGGACAGGTAAGCTCTGTATAACTAAATTTGGTATGTATCCCCAAATGATATGCTATTAGTAAATTTTCTGTTGAGTTGACTAGAAATTGCCATGACGGTTTTCTGTTAGTAAAATTCTTTCATTGTGAGTGTAAATGACAGCTAAGACAATTTGACAGAAACATATTTGTGTCTATAGGACCTTAAACCCTAACGTTCTGTCCTTGAGATGTATTTAATGTTATGTCTCCTCTTAACTGGCCCATTTTAGTAAGTGATGATTAGGGATACAGAGTCATTTGAAGTTTACATAATATCTCATTAGCAAAAATTCGTGCAGTATTGACACACACATGCGCATGCTCGACCACTGTCTCTGGCTGCCGAGGCCAGACTTCTTGGCCAAATCTTACTTGTTCAGCAGTCTTTTTGTTGTGCCTGTCTGTGACTCAACCATTCTACTGTATGGTGAGTAGCAACCTATACTTTTCAAAACTGTATTAAGAAAAGGATAGTTGCCACTCACCTTACACCAGAGATGTGGAGTTGCAGATAGGCACAACAAAAAGACTGTCAGAAAGTGAGCTTTCGGCCAATAAGGCCTTCGTCAGAAATGCACACATGCGCAGATTTTCCATTGTTTGTATCCTTTTCATAATATTGTCACAAATTTAATATTTTTTTGCCGGAAAAATTTCTTGTTGAATTAATACCTTTGTATTAGTGTGTTAGGAAAGTTAACTTGGTGTTTCGGGTTTGCAGGAAAATCAGCCATACTGTGTTCTGCATGCAATGAAACCACAACCAGACAGAGGGTGGGCAGAGCAGGAGCTTTCTGCATTACCTTCTGTAAATATTGGACTGAAGCTTCTGAGTAATCGTATTAAGGCCTTGCTGCTGTCGCATGGAGGCAGCCTTCCATTACCAAGGTAAGTTCTCACTCATTGTATCAAGTAAAATTACTTGCTATATTGTTTGATAACAAAGAACATAAAACACACAGTTGTGTGTATATCAGGGGGGATGGGGGGGGGGGGGCGGCAAATGTAGAGGAGGTGCCCCTTGCTGCAGCTGAGCCATGGTGAATCCTCGTTTGCCCTCTGACCTGCAGACTGACCTGACCCATATACTTTTACCTGTCTTTCAGTTTTTTATCATCTCTGGGATTAGTGTTTTAAATGCCTTGATTTCATTGTTCCTAAATAACAATTAGCTCAAATGTTTGGCTAATGTTACCAACTCCAAATAGACACTGAACGACACACCTAACCCTCTACCTCCCAAACCAACCAACCATTAAATGTCCAGTTCTGGAACAGGGTGTATACGGCCCGGGAATTCCGGGACAAACCCGGGAATTTTTTCATCCGGGATAAACCCGGGAATTTTTTAGAATTCCTGGATTTTTCGTTGTTTTAGATTGCAGTTAAAGTTTTGTAGGTGTGACGTGTAAGATCTGATACGCTGACAAAGAACTTTAGTCCACTACTGCTAAATGATATTGCAGCAATGAAACACAAATCACAGAATAACACCAAAATAAAAGTTAAGTTGCATAGAAAATGGGTAAATAGTGTCAAAGGATTTAGGTCGAAGATTATGCAGTACGTCCGTAACAACTAACATGCATTCGATGTGTGTGACGTCACAATTGTTTACATTTCTAACAGATCACCAGAAGTTATTACGAATAGTGGCTTGAGATGCGTTACTTTCGAAGTAAATTTCCACACAAGATGATTTATGTTACGTGTGAGAATGTGCAGTGCATTTCTTAAATCACAGGGCGTTATAACTCTCATTCAAAACGTAACACTTTGAGGATCAGCCATTTGAAAAATGTCGGGCCCAGAAGATAAGTCATTTATGCCACTATTTAAAATTTTACCGGCACATTTGTATTTGATATGACTTAACGTGTAACACACGCTAAAAAAAGACCGAGCTTCAAGTTAGTTTTCATATTTAATGTTGTTCTTTCATAGATAAAAAATTATGCAATCGATGGCAAAAAGTTCCATTGACCTTCACAAAAATGTGCATAATGTGTTACTGAGCAATGTCACAAGTCCCTTCATGCCAGAACACTTCGACTTTTCTAAGCAACTGATAATCATTTTGGCACAATTTTAATTGCCAAATTAGAGCCTGTTAGTAGGCCTACGGACTTCCTATCATTGTAGGACTAATAACAGTGGATGCCAATAGAGGATGCAATTCTCGTTCGTACGTACATATCTGCTTACGAGTTAACCGGTGTATAAACGCACTTTGCTGAATTGAGCGAGCTCGGCCTACCTTCGTAACGTACGCGCCGCGGCCTGTCTTTCTCGTAGGCCTCGTGCTCTGAATAACTGCCGTCATTCGCTAGCGAGGTCACGTGACATGAGCTATGACTGGCTGACAAAAGTGCATCGCTCAACGCAATCTCTATTTTAGAGTTTCGGAAGCTACCGTGCTGTAATTTGTGGAATTTGTGTATATACTTCAGCAATACGAAAATAAACTCTGTGCATATTGTCTCGCATCAAACAACTTTCCAAACGCATTGTTTTTCCTGAATTTCGTTTCCTAAAGTGCTGGGACGTCCTCCGCCGGTATAAGAC
Organism: Schistocerca cancellata; assembly: GCF_023864275.1. Lineage (NCBI taxonomy): Eukaryota > Metazoa > Arthropoda > Insecta > Orthoptera > Acrididae > Schistocerca > Schistocerca cancellata. Next base: position 1,009,678,617 of record NC_064627.1, read on the forward strand.
CTTTAAGATTCAAAGGACTGATAGGTTTAACAGCTCCGAGGGAAAATATACTGTTACTTAACACGGATGTATTTTCACCCACTTTATACGTAATTTCATCCGGGAGGAATTGTGTTTTTATCCGGGAAAAATCCGGGAATTTTTTTTTTCTTGTCCACGTAGACACCCTGTGGAATTCGGTTGCTTTTTCTGTTAAGAGACATAAAATATGCATGAAATACTTCATAATCTGAACTGTTGGAAAGAAACTGCAGAAAAGTTCTATTTTATCCATTGTTCCATTCAAGAGTGAGAGGGGGTTGTATAGGATTGGGGGGTTTAAATTCATGTGAAAACCAAAACACTGTTTTGTTTGGTTTGCCCTCATATAATTTCATATCAAATTTGCTGACACTCTCCATCAGAATTTTACATCTGAACAAACAGCAACAATCCTTTGTCAGTCTTTAATGTCAGTAATGATCTAGTAAAACTTTTAATTTGCAACCAGTAAAGTTTATTTCCTTGCTCTGTAAATTTGGAATTTTGTTTCATTCTTTATTTAACCTACTTATTTTGTTTTACTTTTTTTAATTTCTTCTTTGTCTCTTCAAATTTCCCTCTTTCATTTGAGATATTTTCCCCATCATTCCCTTATTTTTACTGTCTTCTGCTACAGCAGTCTGGAAAGATTGCAATTATTTTTTGTTCCTGACGCTTATAAGCTTCTTTGAAACATGGGCTCCAATCTTATTTTCTGTATGTTTTTATTAGTTAATGTAAATTGACAGTGTTGGTAATTGCAGCTTGCCATACTGCTATTTAGCAGTGTTCGATAAATTGGAAGTGTCAGATACTGGAGTACCTTTGGAACATCTCGTTAGTTGTCTGCACGATGTGAAGATTATTCCTGGCCCACCAGGATGTGTCAAAAAATTGGTTTGGTCTCCAGATTTGCAGCCAGATTCTTCTTTTTCTCAAGGTAATAAATATATTAGTTACATGTAAATTTTACATTTGTCAAATATTCCATGAATCAATGAAGTATTTTCTCCCTTCTGTCATTAATTGCTTAGGACCTTTCTAGTTTTAAGCAGTAAAATTATTGTTGGGATGTTATTGTTGTTATTAGCATGATAGGACTGTATTTGTTCATGGAAAGCTTTATTATTGAGTCTTTTGAGTTCCTTGCAGTTATCATTTTCTCTCCATGAATTTTTTTTTCTTCACTGCATTTTGTTCTTTTTTCTTTAGTCAATTTCGGGCTGTACTTTCCATTTGTTTTTTGTCTAAAACTTCCTAGGAATTAGTATTGTCATTTTCTCATTTTTTATTATTGCCTTATTTCTCCCTTTTATTTTAAATTGTATTTTTATTTTTGTATTTTCTACCTTCTTGCAGTTTTTAGTGGATTTGTGTGTGTGTGTGTGTGTGTGTGTGTGTGTGTGTGTGTGTGTTAGTTTCCACTGCGTCTCATCTCAGTGCTTAGCTATAGGCTTGTTTTCTTCTCTTATTTTGCTTTCACAGTCATTTTGCTAGCTGTCTTCGTAACCTGATCCTAGTATGTTTCATGTTGAGGAGTTCCTAGATAACAGGATGCAGCATGTTATTCTCAATGGAGAGAAGTCTTCCGAAGTAAGAGTAATTTCAGGTGTGCCGCAGGGGAGTGTCATAGGGCCGTTGCTATTCACAATATACATAAATGACCTGGTGGATGACATCGGAAGTTCACTGAGGCTTTTTGCAGATGATGCTGTGGTGTATCGAGAGGTTGTAACAATGGAAAATTGTACTGAAATGCAGGAGGATCTGCAGCGAATTGACGCATGGTGCAGGGAATGGCAACTGAATCTCAATGTAGACAAATGTAATGTGCTGCGAATACACAGAAAGATAGATCCTTTATCATTTAGCTACAAAATAGCAGGTCAGCAACTGGAAGCAGTTAATACCATAAATTATCTGGGAGTACGCATTAGGAGTGATTTAAAATGGAATGATCATATAATGTTGATTGTCGGTAAAGCAGATGCCAGACTGAGATTCATTGGAAGAATCCTAAGGAAATGCATTCCGAAAACAAAGGAAGTAGGTTACAGTATGCTTGTTCGCCCACTGCTTGAATACTGCTCAGCAGTGTGGGATCCGTACCAGATAGGGTTGATACAAGACATAGAGAAGATCCAACGGAGAGCAGCGCGCTTCGTTACAGGATCATTTAGTAATCGCGAAAGCGTTACGGAGATGATAGATAAACTCCAGTGGAAGACTCTGCAGGGGAGACGCTCAGTAGCTCGGTACGGGCTTTTGTCAAAGTTTCGAGAACATACCTTCACCGAAGAGTCAAGCAGTATATTGCTCCCTCCTACGTATATCTCGCGAAGAGACCATGAGGATAAAATCAGAGAGATTAGAGCCCACACAGAGGCATACCGACAATCCTTCTTTCCACGAACAATACGAGACTGGAATAGAAGGGAGAACCGATAGAGGTACTGAAGGTACCCTCCGCCACACACTGTCAGGTGGCTTGCGGAGTATGGATGGAGATGTAGATGTAGAAATACTGGTGCCATGTCCAGAGTTGCACAAGAATGACCTAGAGGGAAGTGGACTTTGATTGGCACAAACTTTCAGGCCATCCCTTGCACTTGGGCAAGTGGTGTATCGGTTTTAGTGAAGTTGAGAATACTCTTGGCAAGATGCCCAAAAAAATCAGTGTGTCAGTTAGCACTTCAGACTGGTATCTACTCGGAGCTGCACACAAACTTACAGGGTAGTGGCAGTAAAGCTGGATGTTGCAATCTGTGCCAAATTAAGAGGTTTATATTGAAATACAAATTTTTGTTCTGGTGAATAATGGTTGTTTTAATTAGGGTATGTGAACTTGCAGAACAAGTCAACAAGGAGTTCTGGAAAATCATCAGTTACATAGAGAGTATGCACATGATTTGAAAAAAATTACAGCAACAAGAGTTATTGAACCAACCTTTGTCCACCAAATTGTAACCTACCTCTCTCTCTCTCTCTCTCTCTCTCTCTCTCTCTCTCTCTCTCTCTCCAGACTAGCCAGAGGCAAAAAGGCACATTTTGAACCAGATTTTTTAAATTTTTAATTTGTTTGACTGGTGAGCTATGGAAACACCTCAAGGTGCATTAGGTGAACAGGTTCTTTTGCAAATGGACCAAGGTAAAACAACTGCCTATATGCTTCTGGACATGCCATGGTTTCTGTTATTTTGTCTTTTTGAGATGTATATTGGTGACAGTAGAGTTGTTCTTCAGTCCATCATGAATGCTGGTTCTTTCAACTTTCTCAATAGTGTTTCGTGAAAAGAATGTCTTCTTCCCTCCAGGTATTCAAATTTGAGTTCAAGCAGCATTTCTGTAATGATCACATGTAAAATCTGCTGGTAACAAGTGTATCAGCACATTTCAGAATTGCTTAGATGTCTTCCTTTAATCTGATGTAGCAGGGCCCCCAAACACCTGAGCAGTTCCCAAGAATTGGTTGCATAAGTGTTCATAACCTTTCTCCTTTCTCGATGAGCTACATTTTCTCTGAATGCTTCCAGTAAACCAGAGTGACCATTCTCCTTCCCTGCAACCAGTCTGACATTGCTTTACCTTGTTGTGCCTCAATATTTAATCAATGTGACTGTGCCAGGCAGCACACCACAAATAATGTATTCAAATATTTTATGATCGTTTTCGCTACTCATCTCCATTAACTTAAATTTTTCTGCATTTGAAGCAAGCTGCCATTTATCACACCAAGCAGAAGTTTTGTCTAAGTCATCCTGTGTTCTCTTACAAACAGTGGACACTTCAGATTGTTAAATCAATAATATTAGCAGGAGGACAAATTACTCTTCACTGTACAGATGGCCCTTTGAGTTGCAGATAGGCACAATAAATAGTGAAGAGACTATTGCGCATTATTGCTTTTGGCCAAAGCCTTCTTTAGCAAGCAAAACACACACACACACACACACACACACACACACACACACACACACACACACACACACTCTGTCTGGGACAGTGTTCTATCATAAAAAAGTGCAAATAGTGTGGATATCCTCTGCTGTTCACATGCGACTAAAGGTCTTGATTTGATTTAAGCAGGAAGTTTTTATTGTTGAGTATCTCTCTCCGTCATTCTAATAAAGCCAACCATTACTATTAAAGAATAGTGAGTGTTTCTTTATGAGGTCTCTTCCACAATTTCTTCAGGTATTAGTGGCACATATAATTTGTCTTCAGCTTCCAGAACTTTGCACTGAAAGATTAAATGTGGTACATTTCATTTCCCATACCATGTAGTCTGCACTTAGGGCTTCTTTTTCTATTCCCACGTGTAAAGATGTTTTCTGAAGTTCCAGTCATGACACTTCCTATGATTTTAATCTGCGTCATATTCAAGTCCAGGATTACAGAACTTCTCTTCAAAAACGGTTTTTTGAGTTCTAATCCACTGTTTAACAGGCTGTCTCCCGATCCAGCTACATAGTTCATGTTTTACCATTGTCTTAGTGACAGGTAGAGTAGTTTCCATTCTAACAAATCTTCATCTACATCTACATATATACTCCGCCAACCACCATATAGTTCATGGTGGAGGGTACCTTGTACCATTACTAGTCATTTCCTTTCCTGTTCCACATGCAAATAGTCATCATCCCTGTCCTGGTTGGAGTATCAGTATCAGTAACAAACCAATAGTAACCTCAGTGATCAGGGACCCACAGTAGGTTTACCCTGCTGCTTTCCCCTAGCATAAAAAGAGTTTCATGGTATTCTGCAATGATCTTCGATCCCATTACAGAGGCTCATAAAGGTTTGAAATGTTTGGCGGCTGAATGAAGGTAGGTGCTACAATCCTTGTAACACCTATGCAGATTCTCCTCCACACGTGCTTGGATAGCAAATATATCTGCCTGGCATACTATAGTCAGCTCTTGAGGGAGATTCCACTCCTTAGTCTACACTGTACCTTGTGTATCCCACCCTCAGCAGCTTTGTCTGTTTTCAGCCCATCATTAACTCCAACTTTCATCTAAACGGTTTCTTCCAATAATGCCTGCTTCCTGTTCTTACATTGAAAGGTGTACTGAAGCAAGTGGAAGTTGTATAGTCAGCTGGCATTTTCCTGACCATCCTTATGTGTACCACAGTTGTTATATTAGTGTAAGATATTCACTCTCCTGAGGATTTCAGATTTTGTAACCTTTCTGTCCCTATTGCTCTTGAAACATAACAAAATCCACCTTGCAGATGCCCTATAGTGATGTTGATCATTTCCACATCCATTATTGTAGCTTCTACCTTTTGTCTACTCATCATGGTCTTAATCTGCATACATATAGTGTTCTTCTGAGCTCTAAACATGGATATGAAGGTTCGTTAATAGAAGCCCCCTCAGTATCTGGGAAGATGGAGAGGTCTCCTAAAAGGTGTAGTGCTTTTTCTACTTTCCCAAGTTGAAGTGCTGTTTCACATGATTGGTGTGATTGAGTGTGCAGAGGAATATCCCCTATCCCCCAATGTGCACATTAACTATTACAGTGAAATGAATATCCCTATCTGTGTACAGGCATTGATATGTCAACAGCGACCATTGAAAATATGTGCCCTGACCAGGATTTGAACCCGTTATCTCCTGCTTACATGGCAGATGATCTATCCATCTGAGCCACAGAGGATAGTGCAACTGCAGGGACTTATCTCTGGCACGCATCCCGTGAGACCCACATTCCCAACTTGTTATCCCACACTATATTGATAGTGCTCCTGCCCATTATATTCATTACTCACGGCTTTCTGCCGATTCCCGTAATGCCCGAAAGAACAGATACCATCTTCATATATATATATATATATATATATATATATGGTTATAATAGAAGGAAACATTCCACGAAGGAAAAATATATCTAAAAACAAAGTAGATGTGACTTACCAAATGAAAGTGCTGGCAGGTCGACAGACACACATACGAACACAAACATACACACAAAATTCAAGCTTTCGCAACAAACTGTTGCCTCATCAGGAAAGAGGGAAGGAGAGGGAAAGACGAAAGGATGTGGGTTTTAAGGGAGAGGGTAAGGAGTCATTCCAGTCCCGGGAGCGGAAAGACTTACCTTAGGGGGAAAAAAGGACGGGTATACACTCGCACACACACACACATATCCATCCACACATATACAGACACAAGCAGACATATATATATATATATATATATATATATATATAAAAAGAAAGATGATGAGACTTACCCAACAAAAGCGCTGGCAGGTCGATAGACACACAAATAAACACAAACATACACACAAAACTCTAGCTTTCGCAACCAACGGTTGCCTCGTCAGGAAAGAGGGAAGGAGAAGGAAAGACAAAAGGATTGGGTTTTAACGGAGAGGGTAAGGAGTCATTCCAATCCCGTTAAAACCCAATCCTTTTGTCTTTCCTTCTCCTTCCCTCTTTCCTGACGAGGCAACCGTTGGTTGCGAAAGCTAGAGTTTTGTGTGTATGTTTGTGTTTATTTGTGTGTCTATCGACCTGCCAGCGCTTTTGTTGGGTAAGTCTCATCATCTTTCTTTTTAAATATATTTTTCCCACGTGGAATGTTTCCCTCTATATATATATATCTTTCCTGACGAGGCAACCATTGGTTGCGAAAGCTAGATTTTGTGTGTATGTTTGTTTTTGTGTGTGTGTCTATCGACCTGCCAGCGCTTTTGTTTGGTAAGTCTCATCATCTTTCTTTTTAAATATATATATATATATATATATGGTTATAATAGAAGGAAACATTCCATGAAGGAAAAATATACCTAAAAATAAAGATGATGTGACTTACCAAATGAAAGTGCTGGCAGGTCGACAGACACACAAACGAACACAAACATACACACAAAATTCAAGCTTTCGCAACAAACTGTCGCCTCATCAGGAAAGAGGGAAGGAGAGGGAAAGACGAAAGGATGTGGGTTTTAAGGGAGAGGGTAAGGAGTCATTCCAGTCCCGGGAGCGGAAAGACTTACCTTATGGGGAAAAAAGGACGGGTATACACTCGCACACACACACATATCCATCCACACATATACAGACACAAGCAGACATATGTCTGCTTGTGTCTGTATATGTGTGGATGGATATGTGTGTGTGTGCGAGTGTATACCCGTCCTTTTTTCCCCATAAGGTAAGTCTTTCCGCTCCCGGGACTGGAATGACTCCTTACCCTCTCCCTTAAAACCCACATCCTTTCGTCTTTCCCTCTCCTTCCCTCTTTCCTGATGAGGCGACAGTTTGTTGCGAAAGCTTGAATTTTGTGTGTATGTTTGTGTTCGTTTGTGTGTCTGTCGACCTGCCAGCACTTTCATTTGGTAAGTCACATCATCTTTATTTTTAGGTATATATATATATATATATATATATATATATATATATATATATATATATAAAGGACACACAAAATTCTAGCTTTCGCAACCAACGGTTGCCTCGTCAGGAAAGAGGGAGGGAGAGGGAAAGACAAAAGGATTTGGGTTTTAAGGGAGAGGGTAAGGAGTCATTCCAATCCCGGGAGCGGAAAGACTTACCTTAGGGGGAAAAAAGAACAGGTATACACTCGCGCGCACACACACACACACACACACACACACACACCCATCTGCATATACACAGACACAAGCAGACATTTGTAAAGGCAAAGAGTTTGGGCAGAGATGTCAGTCGGGGCGGAAGTACAGAGGCAAAGATGATGTTGAAAGACAGGTGAGGTATGAGCGGCGGCAAATTGAAATTAGAAATTAGCGGAGATTGAGGCCTGGCGGATAGCGAGAAGAGAGGATATGCTGAAGGGCAAGTTCCCATCTCCGGTGTTCTGACAGGTTGGTGTTAGTGGGAAGTATCCAGATAACCCGGACGGTGTAACACTGTGCCAAGATGTGCTGGCTGTGCACCAAGGCATGTTTAGCCACAGGGTGATCCTCATTACCAACAAACACTGTCTGCCTGTGTCCATTCATGCAAATGGACAGTTTGTTGCTGGTCATTCCCACATAGAATGCTTCACAGTGTAGGCAGGTCAGTTGGTAAATCACGTGGGTGCTTTCACACATGGCTCTGCCTTTGATCGTGTACACCTTCCGGGTTACAGGACTGGAATAGGTGGTGGTGGGAAGGTGCATGAGACAGGTTTTACACTGGGGGCGGTTACAGGGGTAGGAGCCAGAGGGTAGGGAAGGTGGTTTGGGGATTTCATAGGGATGAACTAAGAGGTTACGAAGGTTAGGTGGACGGCGGAAAGACACCACCTAACCTTCGTAACCTCTTAGTTCATCCCTATGAAATCCCCAAACCACCTTCCCTACCCTCTGGCTCCTACCCCTGTAACTGCCCCCGGTGTAAAACCTGTCTCATGCACCCTCCCACCACCACCTATTCCAGTCCTGTAACCCGGAAGGTGTACACGATCAAAGGCAGAGCCACGTGTGAAAGCACCCACATGATTCACCAACTGACTTGCCTACACTGTGAATCGTTCTATGTGAGAATGACCAGCAACAAGCTATCCATTCGCACGAATGGACACAGGCAGACAGTGTTTGTTGGTAATGTGGATCACCCTGTGGCTAAACATGCCTTGGTGCACGGCCAGCACACCTTGGCACAGTGTTACACTGTCCGGGTTATCTGGATACTTCCCACTAACACCAACCTGTCAGAACTCCGGAGATGGGAACTTGCCCTTCAGCATATCCTCTCTTCTCGCTATCCGCCAGGCCTCAATCTCCGCTAATTTCTAATTCCAATTTGCCGCCGCTCATACCTCACCTGTCTTTCAACATCATCTTTGCCTCTGTACTTCCGCCCCGACTGACATCTCTGCCCAAACTCTTTGCCTTTACAAATGTCTGCTTGTGTCTGTGTATATGCGGATGGATGTGTGTGTGTGTGTGTGTGTGTGTGTGTGTGTGTGTGTGTGTGTGCGCGCGCGCGTATATACCTGTTCTTTTTTCCCTCTAAGGTAAGTCTTTCCGCTTCCGGGATTGGAATGACTCCTTACCCTCTCCCTTAAAACCCAAATCCTTTTGTCTTTCCCTCTTTCCTGACGAGGCAACCGTTGGTTGCGAAAGCTAGAATTTTGTGTGTATGTTTGTGTTTGTTTGTGTGTCTATCAACCTGCCAGTGCTTCTGTTTCGTAAGTCTCATCATCTTTCTTTTTAGATATATTTTTCCCACATGGAATGTTTCCCTCTATTATATATAGATATGATAAGTTCTTCCTGGCTTTGGAATGAAAAGAACCCCCACAGTTCTCAAAGCATTAGGAATGACTCGTGCAGCTAGACAGACTGTAAAAAGTCTGCAGAGGAATCTAATCGCTCTCGTGCTTCTGGCAGCAAACCTGGAAAGACTTCGTTTGGACCTGGTGACCTGAATGGAGGAAACATTGTCATTGCGTACTGGATTTTTTGAAATCAACACATTCTTTGGCAGATTCCCAGTTCTCCCATTGGTTACCCATAAAAAAATTACCTCACAGGGGCTGACATTTGTTTTGAATAATGTGCTAGAGTCCATTGGGGAAGTGAGTCTTGAGGAGCTCATCCAGTCTCATGTGCTGACCTAGTATACTCAACATCCTCCTTCCTTAGTGTGTGTGCTGGATTTGGTACTATCCTTGTGAGGATTTTGTGAAGGCTGGCTCTGGGAGCTGTACCTTCCATCTCCTCACAGAGTACAATCCAGGATGATTGTTTCGCTTGCCTAATAGCAAGATTTTATTTAGCAAGGGCTTCCCAATATTTTGCCGATTGTTGTTTCCTTCTTGCAAAGTTAAATAGTCTTCTCACTTGCTTTCTTTCCAATTCCTGTTTGTGCATTTTCCATTACTTGTTGATCATCTTCTATATAGGAGACTGGGCACAATAGACACTGAAGCATGTGCTGAACTTTCTGTTCTTCTCCACAGTCACACCGAATATCATTTGGATCAGTGTGTCCCCATCTTGCCAAATTCACTTTTGATCTCCCAATTCCGGATCTCAGTCTATTCAGGGACTTTGAAATTGTCCGTTCCCCATCATGGTCTGGAGATTAAGCTTCAACAACTCTTTTCCAATCGGGGGAAGGTACGTCGTAGCCCTACATAGTTGTAACCTAGCTTTTTCAGCAGTGGTTCTGAGTTCCTTTGATACCCTAGGGAAACTCTCTCTTGACTTCAGTTGTTGCCGATGTTGTTCATGCCCATGCAGAGGCTGGGTAATTTCCTGTTCCACTGCCTTCCTTTCCTTGTTTGCAGCCATCTCTCTTCGAACAGGTGGTGGTGCTGTTCCTGCGAGTTGGTATAGCCATTCAACTGGAGAGGATTTCAAGCAACCTGTTATAATTCTTGCAGTTCTCATTGAGAGCTACGTACACCTGTTTATCACAAGTTGAATTATACCAAACATGACAGGCATATTCTGCCGCAGAATAGCATAGTGCCATTGAAGATGTTCAGATTTTTCAGGTTGACTACCCCACTGTGATCCAGCCAGTTTCCATAGAAGATTGTTCCTGGTGGAAACTTTTGACGTGCATTTCATGCAGTGCTTTTTGAAAGTGAGAGATCTATCAAGTGTCACTGTTAGGTATTTTGGAGTCCTGTAGTGTTCCAGTTCGACCTCCCGACCATACTGTTTTCAACTCGCGAGTGGCTTCCTTGTTTCGAAAATGAAAAGCACATACTTCGGTCTTTGAAGGGTTTGGTTTAAGCTGGTTTGTGTTGTTGTATCTGGATAGATCAAGGGCATTTGTGAGGTTGTTCTCCACTGATTCAAAATCTGTACTCTAGGTGACTAGAGCAAGGTCGTCAGCATATAAGAAACTCCTGATGTTTGGAGCTATAGGTTGGGTGTTGGTAGATAAGGTATAATGTGGTGGCAGGAGAACACTCGTGTAAAAGGTATTACAGCTTGCAAGCTTTTGGAACTAGTGGCTCCTTTGTCTGGCCGGAAGGTTGAAGGGGAAGCAAGAAGGGCGAAGGAAAATAACTGGTGAGATTTAGGAAAATGGGTATAATTCGGAAAAGTCACACAGAACCCCGGGTCTGTTACTTCTTCCCTCCTTCTATTCCTGAAGGTACGTTCCTTACCCCTGCCAATAGATATTCAAGTAGATACTTACCTCTGCTGTTGCTGCTTCCCCATACCAGATTTTGGGCCAACAAGGAGTTGTTTCCAGAATGAGACAGACGGAAGAGCACTTGCCCGCGTAAGGCAAAGGTTCAGAGTTCGAGTATCGGTCGGGCACACAGTTTTAATCTGCCAGGAAGTTTCAAGCAGTTGTTTGTTTAGGTGCAAGCAGCTGTTTGCCGGTCTCTTCATTTCCTGAGTAGGAGCAGTACTGCCATGGTAAGGAAGGTATGCTGAGGCCAATATGCTGCTTCATTTAGGTCACTTTATCTCTGGGAAATAAGTTTTCCATTGGCAGAAATGAAAGTCCGTTCTTAAAATATGCATGTTTGAGGGCTTTCGATCTTGACATAATAAACTTGCCTCCAGTTCCTTCAAGGTCTGATACATCCCTCTTTACGTAACTAGTGTCCTGGGATCAGGGCCATGTCCACATACTGTCTTCCTAGGTGATAAAAGGCAGCATTTGTCCCTGTACTGTGCTGTAGATTTGTCTGCAACGCTTCCAGCCACTAACTTGCTGCCATTGTCTTCCCTAATGTCCGTGGTAATACTGGCAGTAACCTGTGAGAACCCTAAATACTGTTGGGTATTGCTGTTGCCATACTTGCAGGGCTTTTTCTCTAACTACCATCAGGTTTCGGCAGTAAATTTCAACCTTCTATTAAATGAGCTTCCAATTCTCTATTGAGACTTTCTATTGTGAGTCTTTGGAGGAACATCATTGAGTAGTTTTCTGTACTCTTGTGCTCGGATATTTAGTTGTCTTGAATAGTTCCACTGCTCTTAAACAGCAGCTTCATTTCATCCCACAGAGATACCTTGAGCACCATCTCCTTTAGCCAATCCACTGTCCCCCCATCCCTCAGGCAGATTAGAGCACCCTTGTCCTGGTTGGCCCTCCTAAAAAAAAATTGTAGCCTTCACTTGCATCCTTATCAGTTTTTCCAGAGAGCCATCTGGACTAGCTCCTTGCACTGCAAGGTGGTACTTCAAAGAGGGTATTCTTGTTGAAATACTTAAAATAAGGGAAAGGCAACCACTTACCTATAAAGGACACACACACACACACACACACACACACACACACACACACACACACACACACATACACAGTAGAATTAAGAAAGTTGCAGCTGTAGAGTACAATGATTTTCTTGAAAGTCATTGCGGCCGTGAAATGAGATTTCAGTTTGAATTGTGTGATTGAAGGACCAACTTGGTGAGGGTGGGACTGATTGAATTGGAAAAGGTGAAAGTTTTTGCAGTAAGGTGGGTGATAGCCAGAGGTGCCAATTTTAATGGTAACAACATTCGGCAAATACAGTTTGCCAGACAAGATTTCACAAAGAGGATGTATGTTTTGAGTTCTGCTGGGGCAAAGGAGGGTTTTCGAAATTTGTGAAAGTAGAAGGAGCAGTGGTTCATAGTTGGATGGTCAGGACATACATAAAAGGAGTGACTGAAAAAACAGTATGCTAACTAGTTGCCTTTCCTTTATCTGATATATTTTTCCAGCCAGGAATTTCCATTCTTCTTGGGTTATTGCCATCCTAAAAAGTGAGACTGCACTACTGTAGGTCTGTTATCCTGTGTCATGCCTCAGCTTTTTCTAGATTCGTTCATCCTGAAAACATGAAGTTCTTTATTTTGTATTCATCATACTAGAAGTAGATGAGGTTGGTTTACTTCCTTCAATGTGAGCCAGTTTGTTGGAGGACTTTGGTTCAAGACCTTTTAATTCCCTACATTTGATCTTAGGAAGCTGTTCTGTATATTCTTCTTTCCTTTGTCCTCTGAGGGTCCTCTTTGTCTCAGACAAGACTTTAAGCTTCAGCTGGTCAAATGTTTTGGTAATATTTTCCACTTCTTGGACTGGTCTAACCTCTGATACAGTTGAACAGTTTCCGTTGGATCAGTGCCCAAAGTTGAATGTTAGCGATATCTTGTATGTAAAGTCTTTCTTAATTCACTGCAGTATTCTCCATTTTTGGTCCCATGAGCATTTATTGTACACTAGTCAACAACAGCAGAGCCCCTCACTGGTATGAGGTTAATTACTCTTGGAGGTTACCTGATATCCCTGACACTCTGTCCACAACACTTCTTATGTGTCACACACCCATCAGTAGAGATCGCATCAGACCTTTGGTTGGGTGAGTGCTTTACTCACACCTTTGGTTAGGCAGGTGCTGTACTTTCGTCATCTTTGTTCTATCTGACAAACATATTATTGTAATTGGATGGCCCAAGATTGACTACTTAACCCCCTTATCTGTGAAACAATATACTGTTGCTTGAGATAAAGTTCCAGACAAAAGTTGAAGCATTCCTGAGGAGGAATCAACCTTTATCACCAGACTTTTGGGATTAGCCATCAGTGTTTCATCTGCTTTTATGTTCTTCCATGCCATATCTTTGGTATAAGCTGGTAGGAAGTGCCCTGACCTAGCTTTTGTATACTAGCTGCACAATCTCAGGTGAATGATTTTGTGCTAAAAAAGGAATTAAAATTCCCTGAAACATAGTAACCCATTAAGTTAATGGGTGGACTAGAGCTAGTTTATTTTATTCTTGTGGCATGGCTGAATTATCTTTGAAGATAGTTAAAAGCCTTGTTTTCAACAGTTTCATGTGAAAGAAAGTGTCCTTTTAAAAATAGTAAGACAATTAGTGACATACAGAGAGACAATGGAGAACAACATTGATAAAGTGGAGTGAATTACACTTCCTAGCTGTAAAAATGAAAATTCTAGTAGATTCTGATTAGTGGACTACAATGGAGCCTGATGAAGGTGCATCAGTTACAGATGAAAAGGCATATATGCCTATAATGTAATATATATATTACATTAAGGTAAAGTGCTAGCAAAAATTGTACTTTATACATTGCAATGAGCAGCAAATGCATATACAAAGTTTGACAAGGCCCTAAACAGTCTGGGAAGAACTTTAAAAAAATTATAGCCCCAAAGGGTAGCACACCGTGCAAGTAAGCCAGAAATTGTGAATCCACGGAAAATTATCCAAGGCTATAAATAAAACTGTAGCAGATCTAGCAAACAATGGTGACAAAATTGAAGATGAAGCTCTAGCAGTGACTATTCTGTAAGAACTTCTGGTTAAATGAAGTGCAGTAGTTACAGCTTTGTGCAATTTGCCAGAAAACAATTTTAAATGTGCTACAGTTGAAAGGAGTCTGCTTGTTGAGGATGCTAGATGTCATGAATGTAATGAAGATAAAAATAGTTAGATGTCCTTGAAAGATAATACCAGTTATCAAAGGTACTGAAAGTCACTTAACAGGACAAAGAGAAGGAACAAATGGAGAAAGAAGAAACACAAAAACATACTGTAGTTTGTTACAGCTGAAACACAAAAACATACTGTAGTTTGTTACAGCTGTCAGAGAATGTCACATATCCAGAAAGTGCTCTGAAAAGGCGAAAGTTAAAACAAAAGCAACAAGGTGCAGTTAGGAGTACTTCCTATGATAAGTGGATAGTGGATTCCAGGACATCTCATCACATGGTTCCAAATGAAATTATTTTTCAGCTGTTAAAAAAAATATTTTAGTTCAAATTGTAACATTAGCTGGGCAGGAAAACAGAGGCCATGGGGAAATCTGCAGTAAGGGCAAACAATTCACAACTAAGGTTTGTCTAAAAACTTTGTAGTTAAAAATAACTACTTGAGCCTAAGATTGACCATGCTGTTTCATCTGTGAGGCAGATCACTGAAAACAATAGAAAGTTTATTTTCAATAAAGAAGGTTGCAAGATCTAAGATGATTCTGAAAGACCTTTCATTAAAACTCGACAAATGTCATATTATGTAAATAAGTAGTCATGTGCAGACATCAGTAAACGTGTTGAGAAATAAGTTTTAACACAAAATCACTAGACTTGTGATGTACAATCAGCAACATGAATAAAAAGGACACAGTCCTGGAATTGCTATGAAAAAGGTGAAATGAACCCCCGTGACTGACAAGAAGACCGTTTCTGAAAACTGACGAAAAATTTGAAGGAAAGAAAGAGATTGAGAGGCTACAGATATTTTAATGAGTATGATGGCTGATGCAAGCAGATAAATATTTGTGATTTCCTTCAAAAAAAAAAAAGGATAAAGTATATGAACAATTAAAAAATGGAAGATTTGAACAGGAAAACAAACCAGGGACTACTTGTGGGTCAACTGCACTGTTATGACTTAGAATTCTGTTCAAGAAAATGGTCACTCTTCTATGAATTTGAGGGATTTTGACATTAACTAACTATGACATGTATACCAGAGCAAAATATTATAGCTGAATACCTCAATAGAATGTTTCTGGATATGGTAGGGTAACGGTTGCTAGGATGCAGTTAACCCAAGAGTTATGGTCTGATCTGAAGTACACTGCTGCGTATGTAGGAAATCGTTACAAATAGCCACAGTACGAAAAAAATGTTTTATGAATTGTGGACAGGTATAATGCCTTGTGTAAGTCATTTACGTGCGATAGGATTCAAAGTTTTCGTTTGTTCCCAAAGAAAGACTTTGTTCCAAGTTATACACATGGGCAGAAATACACACTCTTATTGGGTACTCTTTGTATGACCATTGACAAGGGATGTCCATGCCAGAAATGAAAGTTTTTTGTTATCTAGGGACAGTATATTCAAAGATCTTTTTAATGGCAAATTCACATATGTAAATAGAAGAAATGAAAGTACATAACAAAAGAAAAAATAGATTATCTTTGAGGTTGCTTGAAAAGACAATGATGAATTAAGACTTTGTTCTGTAAAAAAGGTTTTGTTTTCTCTGCTTTAATGGTGTAAGCAGTTTTTCTATCAATAAATATTAATTTATGTGGTAATAGTTTTATTCTACTCCAACATAAACAGATTTATTAGTATCATGGTGAAACTTCTGTCCTTTGTGCAGGGAAGATCACAGCTGTGGGCCCAGTGCATTCAACCACAGTGTGTAAAAGCAAGATGAAATCTATTGTTTCATCTAACTTAGTTTTTGTATGTGACATATGCTTTATCATTTTATATTCAGTTTATAGCTTTATTAGTTGCTCAATTTTAAGTGAAAATTGTTATTTGGCCAATTTGTAGTTGTGTTAGTAGTTGTTGATAGGATTTCTTACTAAAATGGAAGATAAATTTTTGCTTTCGCACATTCCAGCTTGTGCTCTAATTTATTTTCTAGGGTTGTAAGATGTGCAATACAACATCATAAAATTTTCAGGACAATTTTGCATATATTACTCTCCAGTTGGAAGTTTCTTTTTTATGTTTGCAGAAGCACCAGAGAAAAGTGTGAGCCCACCACTTGCCAACCACTTGGCACTACTGAGCAGAGAGTTGGTAGATTTACTGAAGATACAACCTGGCTGTCAGTTACCCTTCGGACGTTTTGTACCAGCATACCATCATCATTTTGGTCGGCAGATAAGAGTTGCAGATTATGGTTTCACAAAACTAGTGGAACTTCTTGATGCCATGCCCTCCATTGTACAGGTAATGACTTATTTATTTGAATTAAATTAACGTAAGTGACCAAGACTTTGTGCATGTGATTGGCTATATGTGGCAGTGGATGCTCAAAAGTTTGTAAAGTACTTTACCATTAACATAGGTCTGTGAATGGTGCATGAATTCGCTACAGCTACAGCTACAGCTGCCTTTACTCATTATCGAAATGAGGAACAGGCACAACCAGAAATAAACATTGTTCTCTTTTGTCGTAGTCACTGTGTTTACAGCTCACTTAAAAAGTAACCTGATGTATTCAGCTGGTTCATTTCACTGGCATGAAAAAACAATGAAGGTGATGAGATAAATCTTAAACTGGTGGTTTCACAATGTAGCAAGAGCATTGCCCATTGGAGACTGTTGTGTGAGAGTTATAGTACGAATCCTGCACACAGGTTAATTCTAGTTCCATCATAAAGTAACTGTGCAAATTTATATATGTGTATACATATAAATATAAAACAATAATAAGAATGAGTAATGGAAAATCTCATATAAAGATGTGAAATACTAACAAAGAGAGAGAGGGGCTGGCCAGTATTTACCTCAGCTCAGTACAACCGATAGATACACAAAACAGCACAGAAAATTTACATATCCTAGCTTTCGGAACTTTGTTCCTTTGTCAGGGAGGAGAGGGGGGAAAAAGAGGAAGAAGGGCAAGTGGATTCAGTTACTCACAACCCAGATTATGAAGCAACAAAGGAAAGGTAAACAGGGAGGGTAGCAAAGATGGAGGGCATGGGTGTCAGAGGGAAGCCAGAGATATTCTACTGTAAGTACTGTGCCAGCTTCAAACCAAAGAGGATGCATACAGAAGTAGAGGTATACAGTATAAAGATAAACACAACTATGTAGGATGAAAAGATGTATGACTAAAGAGGAAAGGGAAAGAAGAGAAGACTGAAGAGCAAATGGGAGTGAGGTTGGATAACGTAGGTTCAGTCCAGGGGGATGGCGGAATGAAAGGATGTGTTGGAGTGCAAGTTCCCATCTCCGCAGTTCAGAGGGACTGGTGTTGGGTGGGAGAAGTCAAATGGCACATATGGTGTAGCAGGTTCCTAGGTCCCTAGAATTATGCTGGAGGGCATGCTCCGCTACCGGGTATTGGACATCTCCTAGGCGGACAGTTCGTCTGTGTCCGTTCATGCGCTCAGCCAGTTTAGTTGTTGTCATACCGATGTAAAAGGCTGTGCAGTGCAGGTATGTCAGCTGATAAATGACATGTGTAGTTTCACACGTGGCCCTGCCTTGAATTGTGTGTGTTTTACCAGTAGCGGGGAGTAGGTGGTTGGGGGGGGAATGCATGGGGCAGGTTTTGCAGTGGGGTCAGTTACAGAGTTACAGGGGTAGTAACCGCTGGGTAGAGAAGGTGGTCTAGGAATATTGTAGGGTTTGACAAGGATGTTACGGAGGTTGGGGGGGGGGGGGGGGGGCGAAGAAAGCCAATTCTGGGTGGTGTGGGGAGAATATTGTCAAGGGATGATCTCATTTCAGGGCGGAGTAATTTGTTGATGTATTCGAGGCCAGGATAATATTGGGTACAAGGGGAATGCTTCTGTGTGGTCTGGGGGTAGGAACATTATTGTTGGACAGGGAGGAATTTATTGCTCAGGATATCTGTGTGTGGACAAGGTCTGCAGGATAGTTGCAGCAGAGGAAAGCGCTGGTCAGGTTATTGGTGTAATTGTTGAGGGATTCGTCACTGGAGCAGATAAGTTTGCCACAAATACCTAGGCTGTAGGGAAGGTAGTGTTTGATATGGAATGGATGGCAGCTATCAAAGTGAAGGTACTGTTATTTGTTTGTGGGTTTGATGTGGACAGAGGTGTGGATGTGAGCTTCAACAAGATAGTCAACATCCAGAAAGGTGGCTTGGGTTTTGGAGAAGGACCAGGTGAAATTCAGATTCGAAAAGGAGTTGAGGTTACGCAGGAAATTAAGGAGTGTTTCTTCACCATGAGTCCAGACCACAAAGATATCATCTATAAACACATACCAGGCCAGGGGAAGCAGCTGTTGGGGCTTCAGGAAAGCCTCTTCCACGCGGCCCATGAAGAGGTTGGCATAGGACGGAGCCATCCTGATTTGTTTGTAGGTCTGGCCTTCAAAAGTGAAGTAATTATGGGTGAGGATGAAGTTGGTAATTCAGTGGGGTGAACACTGCTCATAAACACCCAACGTCAAGGTAGTGACGCTTGCACAATTTTAGTTTGCTGATTAATGTATCAGTCATTGCGTAGCATGACATTACCATGTATGATTCGTTGCACTACTGCACACGCATTTGGATACCACTATCTACACTCCTGGAAATGGAAAAAAGAACACATTGACACCGGTGTGTCAGACCCACCATACTTGCTCCGGACACTGCGAGAGGGCTGTACAAGCACTGATCACACGCACGGCACAGCGGACACACCAGGAACCGCGATGTTGGCCGTCGAATGGTGCTAGCTGCGCAGCATTTGTGCACCGCCGCCGTCAGTGTCAGCCAGTTTGCCGTGGCATACGGAGCTCCATCGCAGTCTTTAACACTGGTAGCATGCTGCGACAGTGTCGACGTGAACCGTATGTGCAGTTGACGGACTTTGAGCGAGGGCGTATAGTGGGCATGCGGGAGGCCGGGTGGACGTACCGCCGAATTGCTCAACACGTGGGGCGTGAGGTCTCCACAGTACATCGATGTTGTCGCCAGTGGTCGGCGGAAGGTGCACGTGCCCGTCGACCTGGGACCGGACCGCAGCGACGCACTGATGTACGCCAAGACCGTAGGATCCTACGCAGTGCCGTAGGGGACCGCACCGCCACTTCCCAGCAAATTAGGGACACTGTTGCTCCTGGGGTATCGGCGAGGACCATTCGCAACCGTCTCCATGAAGCTGGGCTACGGTCCCGCACACCGTTAGGCCGTCTTCCGCTCACGCCCCAACATCGTGCAGCCCGCCTCCAGTGGTGTCGCGACAGGCGTGAATGGAGGGACGAATGGAGACGTGTCGTCTTCAGCGATGAGAGTCGCTTCTGCCTTGGTGCCAATGATGGTCGTATGCGTGTTTGGCGCCGTGCAGGTGAGCGCCACAATCAGGACTGCATACGACCGAGGCACACAGGGCCAACACCCGGCATCATGGTGTGGGGAGCGATCTCCTACACTGGCCGTACACCACTGGTGATCGTCGAGGGGACACTGAATAGTGCACGGTACATCCAAACCGTCATCGCACCCATCGTTCTACCATTCCTAGACCGGCAAGGGAACTTGCTGTTCCAACAGGACAATGCACGTCCACATGTATCCCGTGCCTCCCAACGTGCTCTAGAAGGTGTAAGTTAACTACCCTGGCCAGCAAGATCTCCGGATCTGTCCCCCATTGAGCATGTTTGGGACTGGATGAAGCGTCGTCTCACGCGGTCTGCACGTCCAGCACGAACGCTGGTCCAACTGAGGCGCCAGGTGGAAATGGCATGGCAGTCCGTTCCACAGGACTACATCCAGCATCTCTACGATCGTCTCCATGGGAGAATAGCAGCCTGCATTGCTGCGAAAGGTGGATATACACTGTACTAGTGCCGACATTGTGCATGCTCTGTTGCCTGTGTCTATGTTCCTGTGGTTCTGTCAGTGTGATCATGTGATGTATCTGACCCCAGGAATGTGTCAATAAAGTTTCCCCTTCCTGGGACAATGAATTCACGGTGTTCTTATTTCAATTTCCAGGAGTGTATTTCGTCGTCCGCTTTGGCATGAGAATTGTTTTTAGTCCTTGAGTTTTTCCCCTTTCTGTTAGTTTTTCAAGTTCATCTTTTACATATAGCTTGATATATACATAAAATTCGCATAAACATTTTGACATAACAATGCATATTACAAGGGCTTACATCTAAGGCTGACACTACACCCATTATTTTTATCAAATGTAGAAAATTCTTAAATACTAAAAAATTACAAATTCCTTCTCCAATTACAGTTAACCATAGTACAGTTTGTTAACTTAACATAATAATAATAATTCCCGTGGAGGCCCGGGAAAAGAATAGGCCTCCGGTATGTTCTGCCAGTCGTAAAAGGCGACGAAAAGAACAAACCACTAATAGGGCTAACCCCCCTTTTAGTGTGATTACTTGGTTCAGGACAGAACTAAAGAAGCCTTGGACAAGCGCCGTCATGGTTGGGGACGACGCTTGAACCCTATGCCCGCCCACAATGGTAACGACACTGCTAGCCAACTGGAAAATGATTTAAATCCAAATAGAGGTGTTTTGCTGGATATGCTTCCTGCAACCACCCTAGAAGGAAACCAAAGACAGAGGATGAGATGGTCAGATGAAGTTAATCGACACCTCATGTTCTGTTATTACCAAGCAACAAACCTAGGAACCAACACAACTGGATACAGATCACAAGTATACACAACATTTATTACCAGATACCCGGAATTAAAATTTTTAACAGAACAACGACTAGCTGATCAGATCCGTGTAATAATAAAAAATAACAGGATACCCCAGTCATAATTAGAAAACATCAAACAACAAGTACAACAAATACTGGAACAAAATAATGTGCAATCAGAAGAAGAAGAAAATGCAGTAATGGACTCAAACATCCCCGAGCAAACAAACTAAGACCAACACGCATCAATTAAACAATCAGAGGAAAACGAAATCTTAAGACAGCCACCAGAACAAGCACAAATAGAACACGAAGAGACACACGTGTTAGATATAGAAGAGAAATTTCAGCTGACATATATAGAATACAAAGACACAAATACAGACATTAGACCATTCTTGCATAGACCGCCAAATAACCCACAAGTCAAAACAACAATAAAAACTATCAACACACTCATACACAACAAAATAAATGAAAATACAACTATGGAAGAGTTACAACTACTGATTTATATAGGAGCACTCACTACACTAAATATACACACTAGGCAGAGATCAGAACAAACCAACACACAGAAGAAACCCACAAAACCAGCATGGCAACACAGGCTACAGATCAGAATAGAAAAACTGAGAAAAGACATCGGATAGCTAACACAATTTATAAGACATGAAATATCAGACAAAAAACGAAAAAGGTTAGGTAAAATCTCACAACAAGAAGCAATAGAGCAATTAGATGAAAAGAAGCAGAAATTACAAGCATTGGCCAAACGACTTAGAACACATTAAAATAGACAATCCACCAAACATAACAGACATAGAACACTTCTGGAACAACGCATGGTCAAACCCAGTACAACATAACAGGCATGCACGGTGGATACAAGCAGAAACAGATACATACAAGATGATACCACAAATGCCTGAAGTGATAATTTTGCAACATGAAGTCACCCGAGCAATTAATTCTACACACAATTGGAAAGCCCCTGGAAATGATAAAATAGCAAATTTCTGGCTAAAGAAGTTCACCTCAACACATTCACATCTAACTAAATTATTTAACAGTTACATTGTAGACCCATACACATTCCCTGATACACTTGCACATGGAATAACCTATCTGAAACCTAAAGATCAAGCAGACACAGCAAACCCAGCTAAATATCGCCCCATAACATGCCTACCAACAATCTACAAAATATTAACTTCAGTCATTACACAGAAATTAATGACACATACAACACAGAACAAAATTATAAATGAAGAACAAAAAGGCTGCTGCAAAGGAGCACGAGGATGTAAAGAGCAACTGATAATAGATACAGAGGTGACATATCAAGCTAAAACTAAACAAAGGTCACTACACTACGCATACATTGATTACCAAAAAGCTTTCGATAGTGTACACCACTCATGGTTACTACAGATATTGGAAATATACAAAGTAGATCCTAAATTGATACAGTTTCTAAACATAGTAATGAAAAACTGGAAAACCACACTTAATATCCAAACAAATTCAGATAACATCACATCACAGCCAATACAGATTAAGTGTGGAATATACCAAGGAGACTCATTAAGTCCTTTCTGGTTCTGTCTTGCTCTGAACCCACTATCCAACATGCTAAATAATACAAATTATGGATATAATATTACTGGAACATACCCACACAAAATCACACATTTGCTATACATGGATGATCTAAAACTACTGGCAGCAACCAATCAACAACTCAACCAATTACTAAAGATAACAAAAGTATTCAGCAATGATATAAATATGGCTTTTGGAACAGACAAATGTAATAAAAATAGCATAGGCAAGGGAAGACACACTAAACAAGAAGATTACATATTGAATAACCACAGTGACTCCATAGAAGCGATGGAAAAAACAGATGCCTATAAATATCTAGGATACAGACAAAAAATAGGAATAGATAATACAAATATTAAAGAAGAACTAAAAGAAAAATATAGACAAAGACTAAAAAAAATACTGAAAACAGAATTGACAGCAAGAAACAAGACAAAAGCTATAAATACTTATGCTATACCAATATTGACCTACTCATTTGGAGTAGTGAAATGGAGTAACACAGACCTAGAAGCACTCAATACACTTACACGTTCACAATGCCACAAATATAGAATACATCACATACATTCAGCAACAGAAAGATTCACATTAAGCAGAAAGGAAGGAGGAAGGGGATTCGACGACATAAAAAACCTTCATTATGGACAGGTAGACAATTTAAGAAAATTCTTTATAGAACGAGCAGAATCTAGCAAAATACACAAAGCAATCACTCATATAAATACATCGGCTACACCACTGCAGTTTCATAACCACCTCTACAACCCTTTAGATCACGTAACATCAACAGATACGAAGAAAGTAAATTGGAAAAAGAAAACACTACATGGCAAGCACCCGTATCATCTAACACAGCCACACATCACTCAAGACATATCCAACACATGGCTAAGAAAAGGCAATATATACAGTGAGACGGAAGGATTCATGATTGCAATACAGGATCAAACAATAAACACCAGATATTACAGCAAGCATATTATTAAAGATCCAAATACCACAACAGATAAATGCAGACTTTGCAAACAACAAATAGAAACAGTAGATCACATCACAAGTGGATGTACAATACTAGCAAATACAGAATACCCCAGAAGACATGACAATGTAGCAAAAATAATACATCAGCAACTTGCCATAAAACATAAACTAATAAAACAACACGTTCCCACATACAAGTATGCACCACAAAATGTACTGGAGAATGATGAACACAAATTATACTGGAACAGAACCATTATAACAGATAAAACACCACCACATAACAAACCTGACATCATACTCACCAATAAAAAGAAGAAATTAACACAACTAATCGAAATATCCATTCCCAATACAACAAATATACAGAAGAAAACAGGAGAAAAAATTGAAAAATACATCCAACTGGCTGAGGAAGTCAAGGACATGTGGCATCAGGATAAAATTGACATTATACCAATTATACTATAAACTACAGGAGTCATACCACACAATATCCACCAGTACATCAACGCAATACAGCTACATCCAAACATATATATATATATATCTAAAAACAAAGATGATGTGACTTACCAAATGAAA
Source organism: Schistocerca cancellata (assembly GCF_023864275.1). Classification (NCBI taxonomy): domain Eukaryota; kingdom Metazoa; phylum Arthropoda; class Insecta; order Orthoptera; family Acrididae; genus Schistocerca; species Schistocerca cancellata. The sequence continues at coordinate 1,009,702,889 of NC_064627.1, forward strand.
GTGCTGGCAGGTCGACAGACACACAAACGAACACAAACATACACACAAAATTCAAGCTTTCGCAACAGACTGTTGCCTCATCAGGAAAGAGGGAAGGAGAGGGAAAGACGAAAGGATGTGGGTTTTAAGGGAGAGGGTAAGGAGTCATTCCAGTCCCGGGAGCGGAAAGACTTACCTTCGGGGGGAAAAAGGACGGGTACTCACTCGCACACACACACATATCCATCCACACATATACAGACACAAGCAGACATATTATTATAACCATATATATATATATATATATATATATATATATATATATATATATATATATATATATATATATATGAATATAATAGAGGGAAACATTCCACGTGGGAAAAATATATTTAAAAAGAAAGATGATGAGACTTACCCAACAAAAGCGCTGGCAGGTCGATAGACACACAAATAAACACAAACATACACACAAAACTCAAGCTTTCGCAACAAACTGTTGCCTCATCAGGAAAGAGGGAAGGAGAGGGAAAGACGAAAGGATATGGGTTTTAAGGGAGAGGGTAAGGAGTCATTCCAATCCCGGGAGCGGAAAGACTTACCTTAGGGGGAAAAAAGGACAGGTATACACTCGCACACACACACATATCCATCCATACATACAAGACACAAGCAGACATTTGTAAAGGCCTTTACAAATGTCTGCTTGTGTCTTGTATGTATGGATGGATATGTGTGTGTGTGCGAGTGTATACCTGTCCTTTTTTCCCCCTAAGGTAAGTCTTTCCGCTCCCGGGATTGGAATGACTCCTTACCCTCTCCCTTAAAACCCATATCCTTTCGTCTTTCCCTCTCCTTCCCTCTTTCCTGATGAGGCAACAGTTTGTTGCGAAAGCTTGAGTTTTGTGTGTATGTTTGTGTTTATTTGTGTGTCTATCGACCTGCCAGCGCTTTTGTTGGGTAAGTCTCATCATCTTTCTTTTTAAATATATATATATATATATATATATATATATATACACCTAAAAACAAAGATGATGTGACTTACCAAATGAAAGTGCTGGCAGGTCGACAGACACACAAACGAACACAAACATACACACAAAATTCAAGCTTTCGCAACAAACTGTTGCCTCATCAGGAAAGGGGGAAGGAGAGGGAAAGACGAAAGGATGTGGGTTTTAAGGGAGAGGGTAAGGAGTCATTCCAGGCCCGGGAGTGGAAAGACTTACCTTATGGGGAAAAAAGGACGGGTATACACTCGCACACACACACATATCCATCCACACATATACAGACACAAGCAGACATATTGTCTTTAAATATGTCTGCTTGTGTCTGTATATGTGTGGATGGATATGTGTGTGTGTGCGAGTGTATACCCGTCCTTTTTTCCCCATAAGGTAAGTCTTTCCACTCCCGGGCCTGGAATGACTCCTTACCCTCTCCCTTAAAACCCACATCCTTTCGTCTTTCCCTCTCCTTCCCTCTTTCCTGATGAGGCAACAGTTTGTTGCGAAAGCTTGAATTTTGTGTGTATGTTTGTGTTCGTTTGTGTGTCTGTCGACCTGCCAGCACTTTCATTTGGTAAGTCACATCATCTTTGTTTTTAGGTATATTTTTCCTTCATGGAATGTTTCCTTCTATTATAACCATATATATATATATATATATATATATATATATATATATATATATAAAAAGAAAGATGATGAGACTTGCCAAACAAAAGCGCTGGCAGGTCGATAGACACACAAACAAACACAAACATACATTCCTTCTCCTTCCCTCTTTCCTGACGAGGCAACCGTTGGTTGCGAAAGCTAGATTTTGTGTGTATGTTTGTGTTTGTTTGTGTGTCTATCGACCTGCCAGCGCTTTTGTTTGGTAAGTCTCATCATCTTTCTTTTTAAATATATTTTTCCCACGTGGAATGTTTCCCCCTCTCTCTCTCTCTCTCTCTCTCTCTCTCTCTCTCTCTCTCTCTCTCTCTCTCTCTCATATATATATATATATATATATATATATATATATATATATATATATATATATATATATATATATATATATATATATAATAGAAGGAAACATTCCACGAAGGAAAAATATACCTAAAAACAAAGATGATGTGACTTACCAAATGAAAGTGCTGGCAGGTCGACAGACACACAAACGAACACAAACATACACACAAAATTCAAGCTTTCGCAACAAACTGTTGCCTCATCAGGAAAGAGGGAAGGAGAGGGAAAGACGAAAGGATGTGGGTTTTAAGGGAGAGGGAAAGGAGTCATTCCAGTCCCGGGAGTGGAAAGACTTACCTTAGGGGGGAAAAGGGATGGGTATACACTCGCGCACACACACAAATATCCATCCACACATATACAGACACAAGCAGACATATACATATATATATACAACTACAAAAATCTGTAATTATTGATACGTGTTCAATGACCCGAAAGTTCCTAAATGCAGTATAACATATACCGTACAGTTAAAAGGAAGTCACGCTTGATCAAGGTCCGCGTCACTGTCCATTTTTGACCAGACATAACGTCTCAGAATAGAAAGAAATAATAATAATAATAATAATAATTCCTTTGTACATAAATACAAGTAATTTATTTACATTCCTTTACATCGTGTTACTATAAGTGCATTTAATGCATCCGCATTTTATTTTCCAGTCATGCATACATGAGTTATGAGAGTTTAATATTTCCCTAGGGAGAAACAGAAAAACATTTACATCAGGATTTTAGTTTACGCGTTGCTGGCTTAACTATGCTTTGCTGCCGCCTGCTGCATTGGGGAGGGAACAAGGAATACTATTCTACTGGTTTATGGATTTCTAAGGAAATGCTATTTGTCCTTTCTTACGTCACTTATCAGGGAACTCCCTTTTCATGGAACTGAAACATATTGACGACTCATGTACTATATACCATTGTGTTGCTTATAATTGTTTACGTCTAGCTTTGTGTTTGTAACGCAAAAGTTTCTGCGTTAAGTCATGCTTACCTCTTTACGATTATGTGGAAATGTCATCTTTATATTCGCATGTGACGAGATATGAATGATTAGTTTTATTTGACATAACATGCCTCCGTCTTCAAATGCACTTTGTAGTCAGTAGGTATGGGTAAATGTTTTGTATTTGCACTGCGACGATGTATATTCTTATTCTTCATTTGATTCATGACCAAAATATGCCCATAGACATACTAACAACTAAATCATTTCCTTGAGGTGTGGCTTATTTTTTTCATTTGGTACCTATAACACCCGTCATAAATCTCTTCTTTTGCACAATGTCAATCCACTGTTTGCTGCAATATAAAAAAACTTATAACTAGCTTAAAAACTAATTGTGTTTTGTAGCTCATAGGCTACTCATATACTTGGTCATCACATTCGTTTGCAGACGTTTTTCATATTTCATTCTTATTGGCTTATGTATTTATCTACTTGCATTTGTATACCTTTTATTCATTTACCCTGCCAAGAAAGTTACTTTGACACCTCCTATGGTATCTTATCCTTTTGTTAGCTACCATGTCCTGTATGTTTCATTGTAATGATTTCTTTTAATTCTAGTTACAATGTATATATTTTAGTATTGGCGCAACTTCGCATATTGATATAAATGTAATATTATATTCCTTCGCTCCCTGATAGTAAATATAGTTGTTACATGTTATTATTTATTTTGAAATTGGGCTTAATACTTGTGCAGCTTTGCTTTTCTATTTGGTTGTGCCGCAAGTTACCCTGTTGCACTTGCGCAAGGTGAACGTCTCTTCCCTAGTACTGACGTAAACATGCATTGTTGAGCGCTCACAGCTGAGTCATACGCTGCTCCAGTTTGCATTTTGCTTCGTGTGAAGCTGTGTTTTTTCACTTCCTCCCAAACAAAGGTTTGTCTTTGCTTACAAAACAAGAAAATTGAGTTTATACACATTTCATTTAAAATACACATAATAAAATTTCTCACAAAACTGCTGTGACATTGTCAGTACTCGTGAAAAGCTTTAGTGAGGATGAAGACCTTTGTCTTGCTCTGTTCTTTCATATACTAATCTATAAGTTCCAGGATAAGGTATTTTTGCAATAATGTAGGGCCCTGAGTATAGTAATTGCCATTTTTTTGTTCAACTTACCGATCTTTGTCGATTTGGGATGTGTTCTCAAGAGGACTCATTGCCCTTCGAAAAAATGTGTAACTTGTTTTAACTTTTTGTTGTATATTCTCTTTCTGTACTCTGCTCTATTGTCTAGTGTAATTACTACTTGTTTGATTTTATCCTGTGAAATTAACTCTTTAGTAGGTAATTTTGGCATGGGTGATTTCCATTCATCAGTTTGCTTGGTGTTACTAAGTAGTTCATTAGGAGTGAAACTTGTGGGGGAGATTGTTTACTGTTTGCATAAATGGAGTCACTATTCAGTCCATTGTGAATGTTTATTATGAGCATAAGTCCTTATAAATCTATTGAATTCTTTAAACACCCTCTCCACGGGTCTTGCTTCTGGGTGGAAAACACTTACCAAGATGTGTTTAATGCCCTGTGTACTCATGAATGGTTTCCATTTTCTTCCTACGAAATAGGCTACATTGTCTGTTAACATGACTTTGGGTTTCCCTACTCTTTGTAAATAATCCTCTTCAGTTCTCCTTACGATGCTACTGGCTGTAGTGGTTTTGATAGCATAGAGTTTGATGTATTTTGTGAAAATATCATAAAGAGCTATTATGTATCCGACACCACCATTTTCTCTAGGATATTGTCCTACGATATCCAGAGAAACCATTTCCAGTGGAGCTTTGGTTAGTATGGGGTGTAGTTCTGTAAACTTTGACACACTGGATGGGTTTGTTCTTTGGCAAATAGCACAGTTTTTTGATATCTGTGAAACACATCGTCGTATATTAGGAAAGTAACAAAGTATGGAAATCTTGTCTGTTACTCTGTAGCATCCCCATTGTGTGTGTGTGTGTGTGTGTGTGTGTGTGTGTGTTTGATAAATTCATAGATATATTCCTCTGGAAGGCATACACATCAATGGTTAGAACTTCATGCTTCCGGTGAAACAAAACGCCTTAGCGTAACTGATACCATTTCTTTACCTTGTGGTTTGCATTCCGGTAAAGATTTTGTATTACCTTTTTCCACCTGTTGTCTTGCTGTTGAAATATTCCCATTTTTTTACAAAATTCTTTGTAATCTGATTTTTGTGTACTACTTTGCATCAATAATGTACGGATTTCTGAATCGTGCTCAGACAGTTCACTGAACCCTGCGGTAATCTGGATAATGCATCTGCAATAACATTCTGACTGCCCTTTATGTATATTATTTCAAAATTGAATTCCTGCAGGTACAAGCACCACCTCGCTAGTCTTCGTGTGTAACAGTTTACATGTTAAGAGAAAAGATAATGATTGGTGATCACAATAGACTTTAGTGTTTTTTAACCCCTTAGAAAATACTCGAATTTCTTAAACGCCTAAATTACTGTTAAACTTTCCAGTTCTGATATGGAATATGATCTTTCTGCCTCTGATAAAGTTCTGCTGACAAAGCTGATGACTTTGGTACGGTTTTTCCTTCTACTTCTTGTGTCTGGAACAAACATGCCCCCAGCCCTCAAGACAGTATCCATGCTTAAACAAAAGTCTTTGGACATGTCAGGATGACTCAAAATGTTCGGTAATATTAATGCATTTTTAATTTTGGTAAAGTCCTCCCGGCATCTCTCATCCCATAACCAAGGCTTATTCTTTCTCAACAGGTTAAGTAGGGCATCGCTATTCATAAGCTGTTGTGATATAAATTTTCGGAAAAAGGAAGTTAGTCCTAGATATGCTTTCAATTGTTTTCTGTTCCTTGGGGGTGGGCAATTATGTACAGCATCTAGTTTCTTTGGGTCTGGTAATATACCCTGTTCTGATATGTCCTAAAAATTTCACTTGTTCTTTTCCCAAGTTAGTTTTCTTTAGATTTGCTGTTACTCCGTACTTTGTAAATCTATGAAATACCTTTTCTGTTATACTGATGTGTTGTGCCCAAGTTGATGTGGCTATTAACATATCGCCAACATAAATGGTAACTTTACTGAGCAATTCAGGTCCTAAGACCCTGTCCAAGGCTGATACAAATGTGCCTGTGCTAATGTTTAAGTCAAAGGGTTGTGTTTAAGTCAAAGGGTTGAACTTGAAATTCATAACCCCTGCCATTGCAGACAAATGCTGTGTATTTTCTACTCTCTTCATGTAACTTTATTTGCCAGCAAGATTTTTTAAGGTCAAGGGTGCTGAAATATTTGGTGTTATGAAATTTTAGCCATTGTTCATCTAAATAACTGGCTTTTTGTTACTGGTAATAGGATTTTGTTTATGCTTCTAGCGTCTAAAACTGGACATACTGATGCATTGGGTTTGCTAACTGGTAGTATTGGGTTGCAATATGGAGAAAATGATGGCTGTATGATTCCCCATTTGCACATTCTATTGATTTCCTGCTTAACTGCTTCACGCTTTGCCCACGGTATAGGGTAAGACATAACATAAAATGTTTTGTGAGGATAGACATTAAGTTTATGTTCATAATTTTTGATTACTCCTGGATTCTTATTAAAAACATTTGCATATTCAAAAAGTCAGTCAGAAAGCTCTTGTTGTGTAGCATCTAGAATATTTGATTCATTCAATTTTTGTTCTACTAATTCCTGGTTAACTTCAGTGTCGGTCTTGTGTTAGTTATCCCACCTGTTCACAAAATACACGGTGGTATATGAATACTGTACAGTGACGGGGTTCTGGGTTTACTTTGTCATACCGCTCCAGTGTGGTAATCACGCTGATGGAAAATCTTTTGTCCTTCACAAAGAAATGGCACTTGCCATTACCTATGTCTATTTGAGTTTTGTAGGTTCTGAATGTGTCCATACCTATCAAGCAGTTGGCTATAAGTTTGTCTACTATTAAAAAATTACACTGCACAGAGAATTGTTCAATGTTCACAGTGATAAGAGCTTGGTGCTTTACTAATTTGGTTTTGCCGCATGTAGCGGTTTGTACTTCACAGTTTTGCACTGGCGGAATGGGAAATTCATTCAGTCTTCTTAATTCAGTGAAAAATGCTTCAGACATTAAATTAGTCATGGACGCTGTATCATGTATTAACTGTGTGTCTATACCAAAAATTTTCACTCTGATTACTACTCGTACTTGTTCTTCCAGTGTATTTTTCGCCGATTTTAGTTAATGTTGGTATAGATCATCTTTCATGTCTCCTTGTTCATCGAATTGTACGAAACATGTTTGCAAATCTGGTTTGCCCCCATCACTTACAAGGTCTATAGTATGGGGCTCAACTATGACCAGTTTGGGTTTTCCTGCGGTGTAGTCTGATCTACTTCGGTACACGGGACAACTTCTGTCAGTTGTACGGTGTGATTGTTTCTCCAATGTGTGTCATTTCCAGTTCGCAATGTGCTTTTTTGTGTGTTCATATGGCTGTTGTGAAATGTTGCGGTATTGTGGTTTTGCTGCGCAAAGGTTGGCTGCGGTACGGCGTGTTGTACGTTATTGTTGTTGCCACGCACCGGCCACCGATGCGGCTGACTGTTTCCATATACATGTGGTGCATAATTTTGAGAGGAGGGATTGAAATTAGCTTGGGGATGGTGATCGTTCCTGTTATACGGAAAGTTTTGTTTAAATCTCTTGTTCGTACCATTTCCATTCCCGTATCCATTACCATGATTAATGTATCCATGCAGTTGCCAGCTTTGCTGTGTGTTCGTGTCTGGCTTTTTGTATTGACCATTCAAGTTATATTGTTGTGGTGTTTGGCTGTGTGACGCCCTATTTGTTACTACTTTCTCTTCATATATTAGGTCGATTGAATCTAAAATGGATAGAAAATATTCTTTGGCGTGCTCAGGTGTAGTAATTAATTTTTCACGAATGTGTGATGGCAAACGACTTTCTAAAATATTTAAAACATCCACATGAGAAATAGGATTCTTCCAAAAACGTGTTTTGCTGAGATACTTCCCAAAATATCTTCGCAAGCTACCATATTTGCTATTAAAAGGGGCGGGTTAAAAACCTCGCCTAAATCTCTCCTGTACAGCTTCTGACCAATATTTGTCAAGAAATGGCCGTTCAAATTGTAAATATGTGGTACAACGCTCAGCTACCTCGGTCGCCCACAAAAGTACATCGCCTTGCATGTTCCCAACAACAAACCTGATCTTTTGTGCTTCCGTCCAGTTTCTAGGAAACACATGTCGAAAAGCTCCAATAAACACAACAGGATTCATCTTCTTACCTTCACTCATAAATGTTGGAAATTGACGGTGTCAGTAGACCTTTGTCAGCAAATATAGTGGAAAGCTGTGTGCATTTTGTGCTGTTTATATATCTGTCATAATTGTTTACATTTTTCGTAGTTACTGGTTCTGGTGTCATGCCATGTAAACTTACACTTGGTGGTCTGTCATTACTATTGGGATTGTTTGTAGGGTTTGCAGTGATCTGTGTGCATACATTACTTTTGTTTGCTGTGGCTGGCACTTTGTTTATGTTTACAACTTGTGTCTCTGTATCAGTTTCACCTAAGTAGTTGCGTATCCTGTGCTCTGTAGCTTGCAAATTGTTCACTTTGTCGATAATGTCATTTTCCTTTTGCTGAATAACTTTTTCAACTACATCATTCATTAATTTACATTCCTTCACTACCTTTTCCACGGCAGTACTGGTTTTGTCTAAAGTACCTCCTTCAGCTTTTGATATTATGTCAGATTAATTTTCATTAATTTTGTCTCTTTCCTTTTTGGCACAGACTGATTAGATTTCAAGTGATGCTACTTTTGAAGTGAGTTCATCTATCGCTGCTGGTATATTTGCGTAATCCTTGTGCAGTTTGTTTACTACAGTAGAGATGTTCTTTACTGTGGAAGTTAATTGTGTTTGTGTAGTTTCCAGGTTTGTGTGTGTGTGTGTGTATGTGTGTGTGTGTGTGTGTGTGTGTGTGTGTGTGTGTTTCATCGCTTTTATTTGCTACTCTACAGTATCATTCTGCTCGTTAAGAGTGTCTAATTTCTATTTTATACTCGTAATGTCATTGTTTACTTCAGAAAGTCCATCTTGTTTTAGCTGTTTCTCCGTGTCTTTAAATTTTACATTCATTTCCTCGCGAAAATTCTTTGCCAAATCACTGATCTGCTGTGTGACTGTATCCTGAAAATCTCTTAAAACTGGTTTTTGCTCTTGTTTTATGTGGTTGAATTTCGTGTGATGGGTGACAGTAAAGTGTCGTCAAAAATCATGATATCTGCGCTTTCTGTGTTTTCCTGTGTGAACAGAACGTTGCTCACAGAGATACGTGATGTAGTTTCATCTATTATCATCAACGTATCATTAAAGTTAGAGCTCTGTGAAAGCTCACTAGCACTTGTCATTTCCGTCATTTTCATCTCTGAACTATTTAATACGACTAATTGTGTACTGGTACTTCAGATGTTCTATCCTGCAGTTGTACGCCATCTTGGCTCATTGTGCTTTCGCCATTGTCAACAATAATAGAAACTGATTTTTGTGCCATTTTTGTTTGAATATTACAATTAAAATTTTTGGAAAACAGAAAATTTAAATATATTATTTTGTAAATTTAAACATGTGATTTACGTGTCAAGTGTTATTTATCAACTACTGTGATGCACAAAATGTTATGACACAAAATTTCTGAAAAATTCACTACAATGCATTTAGGAAAGAAAATTAAGAAAAGGTATTTCTAAGTATTATGCAGGAGATACTATCAAGCATAGCTAAGCAAGTGGTTGCGTAGTAATCCTACCTTTGCTGCGATGAAACAAACAGCGTATTTCCAAAATTTTCCACAAATTCCAGTTGCTACAGCTACAACTACAGCTACAGCTGCCTTTACTCATTATCAAAATGAGAAACAGGCACAAACAGAAATAACCATTGTTCTCTTTTGTCGTAGTCACTGTGTTTACAGCTCACTTAAATCAGAATTGAGATGCACACTTTAAGTAACCTAGTGTATTCAGATGGTTCATTTTAGTGACATGAAAAAACAATGAAGGTGACGAGATAAATCTTAAACTGGTGGTTTCACAATGTAGCAAGAGCATTGCCCATTGGAGACTGTTGTGTGAGAGTTATAGTACAAATCCAGCACACAGCTTAATTCTAGTTCCATTGTAAAGTAACCTATAAAGGAAAGATAAGGGTAGTATAATTTGATGTACTGAGATATAATCAGCTGGACTGAAAAAAATAACATCATGTGGAACAAAGTGGGTTGTCGAAGAATATATGGAAATAACAAAACAATGCATAAGTTGTCAAATTATGCAGAACTGTTTATAATGAAGAATCACCTAGATGTCAATTAAAGGTAAGAGGGAGGAGAACTCATATGTGATTGCATGGGATTTCCAGTTTTACTAAAAGAAATAAGAAACAAAAAAGCTGCTGGTTAAGTTTAAATTTTCAGTCAACTGAGCAAAGAGCTTAATCAAAGAAAGAGGGAAATATCTGTCAATATGGAGAAGGGAGAATGGTGCGATGATTTGACATTGATGGCACTAATGAGAAATAAAATAATAATAAATCAATGGAAATTCCAAGTTGGAATATCAACAATATTTGCACAACTTGACTAGAAGAAGGGATCGGTTGGTAGGACATGTTCTGAGGCATCAAGGATCACCAATTTAGTACTGGAGGGCAGCGTGGAGGGTAAAAATCGTAGAGGGAGACCAAGAGATGAATACACTAAGCAGATTCAGAACGATGTAGGCTGCAGTAGGTACTGTGAGATGAAGCAGCTTGCCCAGGATAGAGTAGCATGGAGAGCGGTATCAAACCAGTCTCAGGACTGAAGACTACAACACCACCACCACCACCACCACCACCAACAACAACAACAACAAGGAAAAAGATAGATTACTACTCACTGTAAACATAACACATTCAGTTGCAGACAGGCACAACAAAATGAATGTGCGTGAGTGCGTGCACATTTATTTCTTTGAAGAACGCTTTGGTCAAAAACTAAATGTGTATCAATCTTTTTGTTTTGCCTGTCTGCAACTCAACATAATAATAAATTTTCAGATATGGAAATTGGTTATTAAAAACTGAAATTAAGGCTACTGGTTTTTGAAGAACAGTTCATGAGCTGCCTAGAGAGATGAGGCTGTTCATGTAATGCTTAGGATTTGGAAATATTACTTTGATAGTTAAATGAAGTTCATGGTAGTCATATAGAAGATGAAGTGGATCTGAAGAAAATAAGTTGTTAGGTAACTTGTACAGGGGACAGAATAACCCTGGCCCTGAAAGTATTTACGATAAGAGTGATGCAGGATTTACCCTTATTAATCAACATTACATATTGTTGTAAGTGACCTCTTGATGCAGCACTGTGCTTCATCTATCAAACTTTGCAACATAGACATACTTAGCAACTCGGCTTGAGGGATAGCAGCAGTAGTGCAACATAGACATACTTAGCAACTCGGCTTGAGGGATAGCAGCAGTAGCACTTTTCAGTGCTCTGCTGTAAGTTTTCCGGTGTGTGGAATTGAGTACACATCACCCTTCAATTTGCCATGCACATAAAAATCATTGAGAGAAATAAGGTGATAGATGCGGCCAGGAGATTGTGCTGTCTCTGTTGGTTGTCCTCTCCTCACCAAAAACCTCATGCCCTTATGTCAACATTGTCAAGGTAGTGTATGATGTTACTCAATCTTGCTGAAAATAGCTATTCAGTTGTTAATCTTGTGTGACTTGATCCACATATGGATTAATTTCTTGACATACAGGTTAGCATTAACCAGAACTCATCCGAAGAAATGAAAGACTTAGGATCCATTAAGTCCTGATTCCACTTCAGTCAGAACCCGCCAGCAGAATTAAACACCTGAAAGTAAAGTTTGTCTAGATGCATTAACTCGTAAATGACAATAAATTTGTAAGACTATAGATGCAGAGGTTTTCTTTTTTATAATGTTAGGACTTGATCATCTCTTAATTCCCACGTGCACAATTAAAGGGCATAGAGATTTTGTTGGGCTTTGGTTCAGGCTTTCCTTCATTCAAGCACTGTTTTGCTAATGTTACTCTTTTCGAACAGTTAGTTTTTATTTGCTACAGAGTCTGTTTTCTATCATTTTGCCACTAAATTTTGAACTGGAGACTTAGATGGAGGTTTTGCCAAAACACTTAGATGGAGGTTTTGCCAAAACACTTAGATGGAGGTTTTGCCAAAACACTTAGATGGAGGTTTTGCCAAAACACTTAGATGGAGGTTTTGCCAAAACACTTAGATGGAGGTTTTGCCAAAACACTTAGTTTTTAACTCTTGCCCCAACAAATCTGCAAGTTTCCCTCAAATTGTGCTTTGCTTAGCACTCTGTATTGAAAACTTGTCATTTTATTGTGAGCACCATTTTGTGCTGCATTGAGCAGGTCACTAAACACATATGCTCCTCTCACTCACTAAAACTTAACGAGACAGTGAAGTTGTCGAGAAGTGTGGAGGGAGATCTGAAAGTGCAGACATGTGATAGCAACCAAGTGATGCATCTAAATCTCTGTTTCAAGCACTTTGTTATGGGTAGCTCTCTAGTTCATTAACAGTGGTCAGTTATGCATCACTCTTCTGTGTAAATTTTTTGGACCAGGTTTATTTTGCCCAAATTGTTTTTTATGCAACTAAAAAATAAAAACTGGAGAAGGAATTGAAGAGAATTAAGCTTTAGGTGAAAGTAGGAGAAGCCATTTCACTGACATTGGCAAACAGTTTAGCAGCAGTAGTCAAGAAAAATATTTTTTCAGCATTATCACTGGAATGCAGTGGTGGGTGAAGGAGAAGATGAAGATACAGTAGGAAAATTTGGATTAGGAATAAGAACTGAGAGAGGTGAATGACTAATTAGTATCTGTAAAGAAAATTCATTAGCGGTGAGTAACACATTATTTGAACACCACAAAAGGAGACCTTACACATGGATATCAGATTTGAATAGGGAAAGATATCAGTTGGACTACATCCTGATAAAAAAAATGTTTAGGAACTGTATGAAGAATGCCAAAGCTTATTGAGTAGCGGATATAAATTCAGACCACAACCTACTAGTGGGAGAAATAAAAGTGAAGTTGAAAAAAGTCTGGAGAGGTAAAGCAAAAGAAAGACTAAACATAGAAAGATTCAAAGAGGTAGGAAAGGCATCAGATTTATGGAAAAATGGGAAAGAGGTAGTGTTGATGGGTGTTAATGACAAATGGATAAAAATGAGGGAAGAACTCATGGACTCTGCCAAAGAAGTACTAGGAATTAGAGTATCCCAAAGTACTAGGAAAGAATGGTAAACAGAAAACATATTGAAAAATACGGAGAGCAGAGAAAGTGGAAAAATGTAGAAACTGAAGAGGACAAAAAGAGGTACAGAAAACTGAACAATGAATTAAGAAGAGAAACTGAAGAAGCAATGGAAAAATGGATCAAACAAAAATGCGATGGAATAGAGAAAATGGAGAAAGAGGGAAAGTATGAAATGATGTATAGACTGGCTACTGAGATAGTTTTTGAATGTAAAAGAAAGAGGAATAACATGGAAGAGCTGATGGTACTCTAGCAGAACCACAGGAGGTTTTGAACAGATGGCAAGAATACATTGGATGTCTGTATAAGGGGGATGAAATAAAAAACGAAATAGGAGCAATATGTGTCAGAAGTTGGAAAGGGATTCACCATCTTGGAAGTAGAAGTAGAAAAGGCATTGAAGCAGATGAAGAATAGGAAGGCAGGTGGAAGTGATGATTTGTCGGCAGAACTGTTAAAGAGTCTGGGAAACATGACAAGAAAAGAAATAATCTACCTCTGTAACTAGATATGACAAAGGGGAATGGCCTGAGGACTTCCCTGCAACATTTATGATACCAATAGAGAAAAAGAGAAACGCTAAAAAAATGTGAAGAGCTTAGGATCGTCAGTCTAATTTCTCATGCAGCTAAAGTCTTGCTGAGTGTTGAATAGAAGGCTATATGGCTAGCTGGATAGAGGGATTGCAGAGGAGCAGTTCGGATTTAGAAGAGGAAAAGGAACAAGAGATGCTATAGGTCTGTTAAGAGCTATAGGGGAAAGATGTATGGAAAAAGGTAGAGAAATCGTTGCTGTTTTTAGAAAAGTCTTTTGACAGAGCTCAGTGGGACAAGCTGATAGGTATTTTGAAGAGGAAAGGAGTAGATTGGAAAGAGAGACGACTGATTCAGAATCCATATTTACATCAGAAAGTAAGGATAAGGATTGGAAATGAATTGTCAGAAGGAAGCAGCATTGGACGAGGTGTTAGACAAGGTTTTTGCCTTTCCCCACTGTTGTTTAACGCATACCTTGATGAGATTATGTGCAAAAGGATTAAATGGGAAAAGAGGAATATGTATTGGTGGGAAGAGCATAGAATATATAAGATTTGCTGATGACATGGTGTTAGTGGCAGAAAGTGAGCGGACAGTGAATAACATGCTGAAAGATCTGAATGAAGCTTGTGTGGAATATGGGATACAAATAAACACAGCAGTAACAGAGAGTATAGTTATCAGTACTAGATGCAGACTGTCCAATATTAAAATAGGACACTCTACCATTAGCCAAGTAAGTGCATTTAAAATCTTGGAAGCACAGTAACTGAAGACTGAGATGTCACCAGGAGTTGAAAACTCGAATTGCCATAGCGAAGGAGGCAGCATTCAACAGAAAGAGGAGACACTTATGTGGCAAGTTAGATGAAGGTGTAAGGAAAAGGCTGGCAAATGTTTTGTCTGGAGTGTGGCAGTATATGGGGCAGCAACATGGATGCTGAGACGAAAGGATGAAAGGAGGTTAGGAGCATTTGAGATGTGGATGTGGAGGAGAATGGCGAGAATAAGTTGGATGGAAAGAGTGAGAATGAGTAATTAAAGAGTATTGGAAAAGGTTGGTGAGATGATGTCTGCTGAAGGTTGTAAGAGAAAGGAAAGAGAACTCATTGGGACATTGTTTGAGAAGGGAGTGCTTGCTTGCAAATGCTTCGGAAGGATTGGTTTGTGGGAGAAGACTGAGAGGGAGGAGGAGATACAAGATGATAGATAACATAAAGGGAAGAGGAAATTATGCAGACTTGAAGAGGATGGCAGAAGACTGGACAGCCTGGAGAACTACCATGTGAAAAGCTGCTTTTTGTCAGGATTATGACGATGACGATGACGATGATGATGATGATGATGATGATGATGATTAGAAAGATAAACTATGCAGGATTTCATGATATGGTATAATTAACTGGTAAGAAAGCAGTGTAATATGTTGTGGAAATTGACAGTCTTTGAAAAATATTATGCAAAAATAAAGGGTAGCAAGATGTATGTAGTGGCCATAAGGTGAAAGAGGAAGATGATAAAATATTCTGTGTGTCCTTTTAGCACTTAAAGCTTAGTGAAGTGTTTTAAGATGTGAAGTTGTTTGTTGCTGAAACAATGACAGCAAGCAGATGCAAAGAAGAACATATGGCAACTTTAGAGGTGATAGGCCTCTGATGAAAGGTAAAATTTTTTAGAAGTGATGGTACTATAAAGTGAGAAGAGAAAAGCTAGCCCACATCGGGCAGTCTCAATGTGTACTTACATCCTGTTGGTGCACGTGTTGTGTTGTAGTAGGAAAATGTTATCGTACCAATGAGACGTACTGTACTCCAGATTGGAAATTAATCAGTTAAACATTATAAACCTAAGTATAGAAAACTGACAGTGATTGTGAAATGTATAGTGATTTGACCTGGAGCCCTAGACATAGTCCGAAGGAGATGTTAGCATTGTTGTGCAAGTAGTGCATGGTCAAAGTGTCTGGTTGTCACTCGTTTAAACTGAGTTTGGTTCCACCATTTGGCGAATTTTTTTTATGTCTCCACTGTGTAAGGTGCCAATGGCCAGTCCGGTAGCTTCTCTTGTCTTGATGAGTAAAACACTGATGGATATTATTTGTAGTCTTTAAGAGAAATATTGTAATATGGGCAAAAGAAAATTATATCAAAAAACTAAAAAAAAAATTAAACAGAATTTATCCAAATTATTTTAAGGGCATTCATTGTATAGCAATGGGAGAATGTTCTTATGTTGAGGAGTAACTGATTTCAGATCAGTCATAAATCTAGCAAAATTATTTCTTGTGCTAAGCTCATATTTCAGAGGTAAGATAGAGTAATTACTTAAATAATTATTTGATTATTTGGGACAAATGAAACTGGTCAGGATTTACTTTTTGTGACATTGAGCACTTGAATGTAAGTGCCAAACTCACCAACAATCCTTTTGCCCTTTCATTCAAGAACACTAAAATTCATTATCACTCCAAATTTTGGAAAGTCAGATCCAAATTAAGTTGCTAAATAGAAAGTTTTGTCTGTGTGCATAAAACTATTCAGTAGCAGGCAGAATGAGAAAGAAGATCCAGAAGGAAAAATCGTTAAGAGAAAACACATTTAAAAATGAGCTCATAAATTTTGCTCTCAGTCAAATTGCAAGTATGCTGGAAAAAATAACTGCAGCTATTCAGAGTAATGGGTCTGAATAAGACATCTAATTCTGTCAGACAATGTTTATTAAAATCCAGTTAGGTGTCGGTAACTATCCAAAAGAGATAATCAGGTATAAAACTGTACAAACTTCCAGTTGGCTGGGAAAGTGTAGAATATAGTTTTCCAGTGATTCATTTCACCATAGCCTTCAAAGGAAAATTGAGCTTGATAATGTCAGTGGTCTGTCGGTACAAAACTGCAGACACCAAATGATTGAATGCTCTACTCTTTCCCTTTCTGCAAGTACAATTTAATTTGAGAAAATGACTATGTTCTGATTTGATATTGCTTTTAATTTACCCAAAAGACGCTATCATTACCTAAAATTATTTGAATGTAGAGGAAAGGTGCTAGTTATGGGAGAGTACAGTAACCTGAGAAAGGTAAATTCTGACCAAAGTCCTGAGCTCTGTTGGGAGGTATCGGAACTTAATTTTCACAGTTCCTGAAGCATGGAGAAGTGACAATGAGACCATTATGGAGCTGGATATTTTCAGGAATCCTTCATTTTAAAAGTGTCGACTTTCAAGTTTGAGTGTGTGTGCGTGCTTTTGATATCTGAGGTTGAGTAACTGTTGCAACAATATTTTTATGGTTATATTCATTACAAAGTACTCTTTCATTCACTATAATGAATTGTCCTTCAAACTGAACAGCATAACTCGGGCTTTGTTTCTAGCAAAAGATAGTACCTTAATACATGACTATCACATATTAGGACTCAGTGCATCATTTGATGTTCATCTTGCCACCCTAGTAGCTGGCATCAGACTCATACTTATTCTAAGTGATTTGACAATTTCGTGAACTTCATGAAGCTGTCTGATGATTGTAGTCGTCAAGTAATACACAATACAGTACTGGTCCAAATAACACAAATATGGCTTTATTCATGCTCCTCTGAACAATAACAGAAAACACACTCTTGGATCCCCAGTAACGAGACACAGAATTCTGATGAATGGTACACAGGAAGGACAGAAGAGTCAGTTGCCGCTGCTCCATGCTTATAGATGGGCGACTCGCTGGCAAACGATGCAGCAGAGACCGCACCACATGCACCGCTCCCACAGGTGGCCTCCAGTGGCCGGACCATGCTGATACAGTTGGCGGCCAATTTAAACACACACACGTGCGCACACGCACACGCGCGCACACACACACACACACACACACACACACACACACACACACACACACACACACACGTGCACGCAGGCACACTTATGGGGCAACACTATACTTGGTACATTCAGACTAACGTGCACTAGTTATAGGATACAGCAGTGATGAACCTGTTGTGCTAATACTTGATGGGCAACATACCACATTTGTATGAGAAACAAAGCAAGAGAAAACTGCATCCAGATCATCTACTTATCACCCCATTCTACACATAAAATACAGCATCTTGTGTGGAATTCATGGGACCATTTAAAGCGCACTATCCCCAATAAATAGAAATGTGGAGCATGAACAACCCAGGTCAAGTAGCAACCTCATTTTTTGTTACAAGGTTGTTTAGTGTGATCTACTTGAGCAGTAACAATGGAAAATGCAATAAATGATTTCTGGAACACGAGTCTCTTCCCAAGTAACAGGCATATACTTAGGGACAACAGTTTTGCAAAGACCATGTGTTTGACATACAATATGAAAACAGTGGAGTAAATGAGTCCAATTGGCATCTGGCCAGCTCCCAAAATCAGCAAGCCACATAAAGATCAAACAGGTCCAGTAAAATCAGGGTGTTCTGAATATGTTAGGTAACTAACCTCTCCAGACAGGGAATGTTTGAAACAATTCAGAGACAAAAGCTGTAGTGAAATCGAAGGACACAAGCAAATCTCTTTTTTAAGAAAGAAAAAGAGAACAATGCAGGAATTTTTTTTTTTCGTTATTTGTAGTGTGGTACAAATTTGAGGACGCGCAATCTGAAGAAGACACTGACTGCAAATTCTGCAGTGCTCATTTCTCTGAAGACTAACAGAGAAATGGACACAGTGCATGGAGCACTATCCTTGAGCTCCCGAAGAATGTTAACTTCAGAAACAAATTTGTATGTCCTGACTGGAGGAGAGGAGGAAAGATGCTCGAAAAAAAATACGAAGTTTACCTTTATACATCTATGGAAGTAATTGCAAGATACATCTGAAAACTTGCATGTAATAGCTTAGTAATACAGCATCTTAGAATATAAAATGTTACTCTCCTCGTGCTTCCCAGTAGTTACAGATTGAGGGCAAAATTGACAATATTTCTCAGTGCCAAAAGTTACTATATTTGACCCACTTCCACAAAAAATTCTTCTACAAATGCTTTTAAACTGTTTCTGTTAGGAAGACCATGTTCTAAAACACCTAAAAATTATATTTGGTTGTGCAGTGTGACAAGATGGAGGTGCATTGAAAATGGGGCGCATATTCTGCTGGTACTCAAATCTGACAGCTTTTGTTATGTTCTCTGGGGAAGGCCATATCAAGTCTTGACGACTAGGAAGTGAGAAGTCTGGATAACTCAAAAAATTTCAAAGTGTTTGTCACAACTCATCATTACATATATTGGCCTATTTTTCTGCTATAACTACAGAATCAAATTGGTTATAAACATTCAGATTTTGACTGTGCGTTATCAGGGCAGTGAAGATCATGATGGTAAAATTGTTACATAATAGCTGCAGCACACATCGTGTAAGCAGCCTGTGTGTTTTACACACTGTCACATTCTGTAAAATTTGTTGAAGTTCACTGCAGGTTTTCGTGACATTTTTTGGAATGGGCTTATGCTATAGAGAATTATTAGTATGTCTTTTCATTGTGTAATGCTGTTTATGTGCTACTTTAATTCTGGTGTAAGGTATAATGTGTACTTTGTGTTAGCATACTTTTCAATTAATATTCATGGAAGATTGTGTAAATGTTGTTCTGTACAAGATGGCTTGACCACTGCTGGTTCCTTTAAAAGTGAGAAAGCAAGTATCCCCATCGAGTAGAGGCCATGTCGGATAACTGTGCAACAGAAGTCACAGGCAAGTTACTTTACGACAGGTTTCCAAATCTGATATGGTTTTCTTGACACACAATCCCAAGCTGCTAATACAATTCTATAATCATCAGAGGCCAAAGGTGGAAGAGGTGTCTTTTAAAATCCTAAGCTACTTGATTTTTTTCTACAGGTTTCATTAATTTGCTGTAGAATGTCATGAGGAAATCTGTACTGCCGGCCATATTGTCACTCATGGTATTGTGTAGGAAGAAATTTTAATGAGACAGAACAAAAAATTAAAGTTTTCAAATGTGATTACGGCTTATTATTAGAGCCACAAAAAGAGAGAACAGTTATTTTTATTGGATTCCATATTCCATTTCATTTTTTATGAAAAGAAATTTGTAGAACTGGGAGCTGCAAAAAAAAAAAGAAAACCTTACTTGTAGTTTTTCTGTCTCAAGCTCATTTCCAAGTCATTGGGACTTCTGATATTATTTTCCTGAGAGTACTAAACAATTGTAGAACATAATGAAAGATATTAGATTTGAGTACCGGGGGCATATTTTTTTTTCCAGTGCACTTTCACCTTGTTTTTAGGGCCTTATATGCTCCCATTGGAAAACCAAGTATAAGGTTTTAAGTTGTTTAGAATGTAATCTTTCTAATTAAAATGGTTTGAGTGTTTGCAGAAGAAGAATTTTTGTGAAAGTGCACTAAAAATATCTATTTTTCAAAGTTTTGGAAAAATATTCTGGTTTGTCCTAAATTTATAAACTATTGGAAACCTGTAGGAGAATTAAATTTTATTTTGTAAGATCTTATATTGGTAATTTATTAGAATGCATGTTTTCAGGTATATCACACAATTACTTGCGGAGATATAAAAAGCTTAACTTCAGGTTAGTGTGTCTTTTTTGGGCAGCTTTGCTTCAAATTATCAAAATGCAAATTTCTCAGGAAATCTTCTTTTTATTCCTTTGCTTAAGACAGCACAATTTTTTTTACAAGATGACCTAGTCATGCTTCTTTCAAGAAAATATTACTGAAGGTATTATGTCTTAAAGCTGCTGAAAACTCATGGTTGCACTGTTGATAGCTGCACTATGTGGTCAAACAAATGCCTAGATCTCCACAAGTATTAAATTGGCAAAAGTAAAAATTCACCAGTATTTACTGGGAACATGTGCGAATTCTCACACACAATTTCTGCAAAACCCATGATGGTCATGCAAGAACTTTTCTGAAAAGGTGTACAGTTAAATTTTCATGTACATTTCTCTACCATTCTTCATTGCTATTAATACAATCAGCTTTGTGTTGTCTTCTCTATGGTAAGAGAAATTAGTTTGTTAACCCCAAAAAAGATATTTGGCTGCAAACCTACTGTTTCAAAAGGTGGTTGTCTCAACAGTTTCATTGTATTTATTTAGTAATGTCAGCTTTATTTGTGACAGGTAATGGGAGAAGGCTCTCGCCGCATAGTTACATTGGCACACAGAGCTCAAATAAGACGATTTACTTCAGATCTTCTACGTGTCCTTAAGTCGCAAGCTAGCAAGCAAGCTTTGGTGTCAGAGTTACCAGCACATTTTTCACGTACCTTAGGACGACCATTTGCTGTACAAGATTATGGTGTATGTGAGCTCGAAGATCTACTCAGTGAAGTTGCAGAAAATGTCATTGTTATGCAGCAGTCAGCAGATGGAGAGGCAACAGTTGCACTTCCTAGAAGAGACCAGACACCTGAAGAAATTAAAAGAACTAAACAATTTGCTGCAGAGGTATGTGACAACCTTTATTAGGTACTGAAATTTGCTTTGGATTAGTTTTAGAAAGGTTTGTTCCTGTATAGTAAATCACTTGGTACAGAATTCAATAATCTCTGCTTTCTACCAGCTTCACAATTCTATCTGGATGTCACTATTAAGTTTATAGACATGTGCACATAGCTTTTTTGTTGCATTGTTTCCTTAACCCTTTAATAATGGGTCTGAGTGTACAGTGGATGACCTTGCGGATGGGAGGTGCGGCTGGCTGGCCAGAAAGAGGTGGATCTCTGCCGTGTACTGCCCAGTTTGATTTTGCCATCATAATTGCTGATGTATACACTGATTGCTGGTTCTTGGGTCTTTTATAGTGGTCACATTTAATATTTCTGTTATAGATTATTGCTTTCACCACTGTAAATGCTAAATTATAATTCCACACTGTTTATTTTGTCCTTGCGTTAGTACCACAGAAATATGGAGTGGAAATTGTAGTGACATGATGCACTGTTTGTTGTGAAACCAATGATATTACAGAAATAAACATAATTCTTGTGCTTACTTCTATGCTTTCTTTTTGAAAACTATCAAAAATTAAATTAAATTACATACTACACGCATTTTATTATTGCTGAATCAGTATCAAGTACAACATTTTCCACAAAGCGTAAGAAATCTCGCAACTTGCGAAAATGAACATTTTCATTTTGTTTCCATTTCAAACAAACAATGGGTATGTGTATTACATACCCCATTTGTGAATTGACACATTAGCAATGAACTCAGTTCCTGCAGTAAGATTACTCACGTTGTTCACATAGTGATGTATTGTTTGACAATGCTGAAACAAACACAGTGGCTGCTGCTTACCTTTGGTTGTTATACACAGATATAGGTGTAATATTTGTACACACGTGTTGCTATAACTTGTCCCCCTGCGGGTCCGGGGATTAGAATAGGCCCGAGGTGTTCCTGCCTGTCGTAAGAGGCGACTAAAAGGAGTCCATCCCCCTCACGGGGGTAGTTAGCGCCTGCGTCCGGAGACGGACGGTTCCACGATCTCTAATTGTGGTCTTTCTGGTTTTTCACTTCTCGTTTCTTCCTTCCTTTTGTTGGTTCCTTTCTTTGCTCTTCTCCACCTCACTGTCTTCCTTACTCTTTCCCTTGACTTCTCCTTGCCTTCTCATTGCCCTTTTCTCCTTGCCTTTTCATTGCCTTTTTCTCCTTGCCTTCTCATTGCCTTTTCTCCTTGCCTTCTTCTCCTTGCCTTCTCATTGCCTTCTTCTCCTTGCCTTCTCATTGCCTTCTTCTCCTTGCCTTCTCATTGCCTTCTTCTCCTTGCCTTCTCTGGTCTCCGCCTTGGCGTTTGAGACAGTCTGTCCTCTTTCTCCCTCTCTCTCTTCTTTTTCCTCTTCTTCCTTCCTCCCTGTGCGTGCCTGAAGGCCGACCCACGCGTTCGCACGCGTAGCCGGTGACGGGGTAACGCGTAAGTCCCCGCCCTGGGTAGACATGTAAGGCACGCGCGTACCCCCTGGTAAAGGCCAGGCCCGGGGAGAGGTGATTGCCTGAGCTGATACCTTCTGACCATGCCGATTGGTCCCTCCATCTGTTTCTCGGGAGGTGTGACCTGAGGTGTAAACATTCACCTAAGGCGGGAGTGCCCTCTGAGAGGGTCCCCACAAGGAAGGAGCGCGCCATCGGAGACGCTGGCAATCATGGGGGATTCCTCCGCAATGGATTCTACTCCATCTCACTCGACTTCGACCCAAAAACGGAAACATGACCAGCCAACAGTGACAAAAGTACTACCACCTGCCCCACAGTTTCTCGTAGTTTCTCGATCTGAGGACGGAAAGGATTTTTCCTCTGTCAACCCTTTCGTTATTCAGAAGGGCGTAGATGCTATAGCCGGATCTGTCAAATCTTGTACCAGGTTGCGTAACGGCACCTTATTACTAGAAACTGAGAGTGCCTTTCAGGCACAAAAACTGCTTCGGGCCACCCTCCTGTACACGTTCCCTGTCCGGGTGGAGGCCCATCGAACTTTGAATTCGTCTCGTGGTGTAGTCTATACTAGCTCCCTCGACGGATTGACTGACGAGGAGCTTCAATCTTTCCTCGCTGAGCAGGGCGTGACGGCTGTCCATC
Organism: Schistocerca cancellata; assembly: GCF_023864275.1. Classification (NCBI taxonomy): domain Eukaryota; kingdom Metazoa; phylum Arthropoda; class Insecta; order Orthoptera; family Acrididae; genus Schistocerca; species Schistocerca cancellata. Next base: position 1,009,726,435 of record NC_064627.1, read on the forward strand.
GGGTCATGAAAAAGGTCAACAATGACCTTGTACCGACCCCGACACTTTTCTTGACCTTCGATAGTGTTAAGCTGCCATCGCGCATCAAGGCGGGCTACGAGGTTATTTCTGTTCGCCCCTATGTCCCGACACCTACGCGCTGCTACCAGTGTCAGCGTTTCAATCACACTCGACAGTCTTGTTCCAATGCGGCTAAATGTGTCACTTGTGGCAGGGATGCCCATGAGGGTGACTGTCCACCTCCGTCTCCTCATTGTGTGAACTGTCAGGGTGACCATGCCGCATCCTCCCGCGACTGTCCTGTCTATAAGGAAGAACGCTGTATCCAAGAAATTCGGGTCAAAGAGAAAGTGTCCACCTCGGCTGCTCGCAAGCTATTGGCTAGTAGGAAGCCCACGCTGTTCCCAGCGGGGAAATACAGTACTGTCCTCGCCTCTCCTCGGACTACCCGGGAGGTAGCAACCCAGACATGCGATCTGACCTTCAGCACCACGGTCGTCCGTTCGGCCAGTGCTAAGATCGCGCGGTCGACGTCTCCTCTTCCTCCCATCACCCCACAGACACCAGCCCCTTCCTCAGCTTCTGCTAAGTCGAAGACCCCGAAGTCAGATGCACGGGCCTTCAAGAAGGAACCATCCCGTGCAGATTTCCTCCGTCCCTCGACCTCCCAGCCTTCGACCGGTACTTCCACCAAACGTCCTTCCAAAAAGGCGCATAGGAAGCACAGTTCTCCTTCTCTGCCACGGCGCATTTCTTCTCCTGCGCCACCCAGCGGTTGCCGCCCCAGGCCGTCATCCGTTTCGCCTGGCCGCACCGCTGGTAGCCGTACATCTGGCCGTTCACTGGCGGAGGAAGCTCCCCCTCCCGGCCATCCTCCCGAGATGGCCGATGACCCTATAGACCCCATGGACGATGACTGTGCGCCTACTGATAGCGGCGGCAGTGCTCGCTCGAAGCCAGGCCCTAAGCGGCCTTCGAGGTGACCCCTCCTCTCATCTGCCTTTTCTTACGATGGCACTTATTCACTGGAATATTCGCAGCATTCGCTCCAACCGAGAGGACTTGAAGTTGCTGCTCCGCTTGCACCGTCCGCTCGTCGTAGCCCTCCAGGAAACGAAGCTACGCCCATGCGATCAAATTGCCTTGGCACACTACACCTCTGTGCGTTTTGACCTACCCCCTGTGGTAGGTATCCCAGCTCATGGAGGGGTTATGTTGCTGGTCCGGGATGATATTTACTACGATCCCATCACGTTGCACACCGGCCTGCAGGCAGTTGCCATCCGCATTACTCTCCCCACTTTTACGTTTTCCTTTTGTACCGTTTACACTCCATCGTCATCTGCCGTTACCAGGGCAGACATGATACAACTTATTGCTCAGCTACCTGCACCATTTTTGTTAACTGGAGACTTCAATGCCCACCATCCCCTTTGGGGCTCACCAGCATCCTGCCCGAGGGGCTCCTTGTTAGCAGACCTTTTCAACCAGCTCAATCTTGTCTGCCTCAATACTGGCGCCCCTACTTTTCTTTCGGACACATCTCACACCTATTCCCATTTAGACCTCTCTATATGTACTCTCCAACTTGCACGCTGGTTTGAGTGGTATGCACTTGCTGATACATATTCGAGCGACCACTTCCCGTGTGTTATCCATCTCCTGCAGCATACTCCCTCTCCGTGCTCCTCTAGTTGGACCATCTCCAAGGCAGACTGGGGGCTCTTCTCTTCCAGGGCGACCTTTCAGGATCAAACCTTCACAAGCTGCGATCGTCAGGTCGCACACCTCACGGAAGTCATTCTCGCTGCTGCTGAATATTCCATCCCTCACCCTACTTCTTCTCCACGTCGCGTACCGGTCCCCTGGTGGACTGCAGCATGTAGAGACGCTTTACGTGCTCGTCGACGTGCTTTACGCACCTTTAAACGCCACCCTACAGTGGCGAATTGTATTAATTATAAACGATTACGTGCTCAGTGTCGTCGTATTATTAAAGAAAGCAAGAAAGCCAGCTGGGCTGCTTTCACAAGCACCTTCAACAGTTTTACTCCTTCTTCTGTTGTCTGGGGTAGCCTGCGCCGGCTATCTGGCACTAAGGTCCACTCCCCAGTTTCTGGCTTGAAGGTCGCGAATGAAGTCCTTGTGGCCCCTGAGGCTGTCTCCAATGCCTTCGGCCGCTTTTTCGCAGAGGTTTCGAGCTCCGCTCATTACCACCCTGCCTTCCTCCCCCGCAAACAGGCAGAGGAGGCTAGGCCACCTGACTTCCGCTCCTCGTATTGTGAAAGTTATAATGCCCCATTCACCATGCGGGAACTCGAAAACGCACTTGGCCGATCACGGTCCTCCGCTCCAGGGCCTGATTCTATTCATATTCAGATGCTGAAGAACCTTTCTCCTGCGGGTAAAGGTTTTCTTCTTCGTACATACAATCGCATCTGGATTGAGGGACATGTTCCCGCATGCTGGCGCGAGTCTATTGTTGTCCCGATTCCTAAGCCGGGGAAGGACAAGCACTTGCCTTCCAGTTATCGACCTATCTCGCTTACCAGCTGTGTCTGTAAAGTGATGGAGCGAATGGTTAACTCTTGATTGGTTTGGCTGCTCGAGTCTCGGCGCCTACTTACCAATGTACAATGTGGATTTCGTAGGCACCGCTCTGCTGTTGACCATCTGGTTACCTTGTTGACCTTGATTATGAATAACTTCTTGCGGAAGCGCCCGACCGCGGCTGTGTTCTTTGATTTGGAGAAGGCTTACGACACCTGTTGGAGGGCGGGCATTCTCCGCACCATGCATACATGGGGCCTTCGCGGTCGCCTCCCTCTTTTTATTCGTTCCTTTTTAATGGATCGACAGTTCAGGGTACGTGTGGATTCTGTCCTGTCCGACACCTTTCGCCAGGAGAATGGGGTGCCACAGGGCTCAGTTTTGAGCGTCGCTCTCTTCGCCATCGCGATCAATCCAATAATGGATTGCCTCCCAACTGATGTATCGGGCTCCCTTTTCGTGGACGATTTTACCATCTATTGCAGCGCGCAGTGTACACGTGTCCTGGAGCGCTGTCTTCAGCGTTCTCTTGACCGTCTTTACTCCTGGAGTGTCGCCGATGGCTTCCATTTTTCTGCCGAGAAGACGGTCTGTATTAACTTCTGGCGCTACAAAGAGTTTCTCCCACCGTCCTTAAGACTCGGTCCCGTTGCTCTCCCAATCGTGGAGACAACCAAATTTTTAGGCCTTACATTTGACAGGAAACTTAGCTGGTCTCCACATGTGTCATATTTGGCCGCCCGTTGTACCCGTTCTTTAAATGTCCTCCGTGTTCTCAGTGGTATGTCGTGGGGAGCGGATCGAACCGTCCTACTTCGTCTATATCGGTCGATCGTCCGCTCCAAGCTGGATTATGGGAGCTTCGTATACTCCTCTGCACGGCCATCCATCTTACGCCGCCTCAACTCCATACAACATCGGGGTTTACGACTTGCGATCGGAGCATTTTATACCAGTCCCGTAGAGAGTCTTCATGCTGACGCTGGCGAATTGCCACTCACTTACCGGCGCGATATACTGCTTTGTCGGTATGCCTGTCGGCTACTGTCAATGCCCGACCATCCGTCTTATCGTTCCTTTTTTGACGACTCTCTTGACCGTCAATACGGGTTGTATGTTTCTGCCCTGCTACCCCCTGGAGTTCGCTTTCGTCGCCTCCTTCAACACCTTAATTTTTCACTCCCTGCAACCTTTCTAGTGGGCGAGAGCCGCACGCCACCTTGGCTCCAGGCTCAGGTCCGCGTTCACCTTGACCTCAGCTCGCTCCCAAAAGAGGTCACCCCCGGTTCGGTCTACCACTCCCGTTTTTTGGAACTTCGTTCGAAGTTCATCAACATGACTTTCATTTATACAGATGGCTCTAAGACCAATGACGGGGTCGGGTGTTCCTTTATTGTCGGGGCACACAGTTTCAAATACCGGCTCCATGGCCATTGTTCGGTCTTCACAGCTGAGCTCTTTGCCCTCTACCATGCTGTTCTTTACATCTGCCGCCACCGACATTCTGCTTATGTCATCTGCTCAGATTCCCTGAGCGCCATCCAGAGCCTCAGTGATCCGTACCCGGTTCACCCTTTCGTACACCGGATCCAATGCTCTCTTCAGCAGCTGGTGGACGTCGGTTCTCCGGTTAGCTTTATGTGGGTTCCTGGCCATGTCGGTATCCCTGGGAACGAAGCTGCAGATGCCGCGGCCAAGGCTGCGGTCCTCCAGCCTCGGACAGCTTCTTGTTGTGTCCCTTCGTCTGATTTTAGCAGGGTCATTTGTCGGCACATTGTGTCGCTGTGGCATGCCGATTGGGCTGCACTTACCGACAACAAGCTTCGGGCCTTAAAACCTCTTCCCGTGGCTTGGACGTCCTCCTCACGCCCTTCTCGGCGGGAGGAGGTCGTTTTAGCCCGGTTAAGAATTGGACACTGCTGGTTCAGCCATCGCCATCTGCTGACGGCTGCGCCGGCGCCGTTCTGCCCATGTGGGCACTTGCTGATGGTTAGACACATTTTAATGTCCTGTTCAGATCTTTACACACTGCGCCTCGATCTTAACCTGCCAAATACTTTCGATGCCATTTTAGCGGATGACCCACGAGCAGCTGCTCGTGTTCTTCGTTTTATCAATTTGACAAACCTCGCTAAGGACATTTGATGATGCTGTTTTTTAATCCTATGCCTGTCAGTCTGTCTTTTATCGTGTTTTCCCTTTTAGTTGTTGTTGTCAACTTGTGCCTCGCGGTGCATTCTTAGAGTAGTCAGGGCGCTAATGACCATTGAAGTTGTGCGCCCTAAAACCACAAAAAAAAAAAAAAAAAGCTATAACTTGTGTGTCAGCACCAGGGAATATGTTTTTGACTTTATGATACGTAGCAAAACAGGAAAATTCACACGATGTGTGCTTGCAGGCTTTACAGAAAATTCTTGTCCGATTCCGTTTGCTATGTTTTTTCCTGCAAGTATACCTGTTGTGTACTTTGGCTGTTGTCCAGGAGAATGAAGTCCAGCAGTCAGCCTTTGCAGGCTGCTAGTTCGGCTACAGCCCCCAGTTCAACTTCTTTTGTTGATTGTGTTTTTACAAATATTTCCTTAATCACACCCCCAACTGGTAATTCACATAAGGCAGCTTATCAGATGACAGTTTGTACAGACAAAAACATTGAACAAAGTCCTGTCTATTAGGTGGAAGAAAACTTTCAGTTCAGTTATCACCAAAGATTTCATACATTTCACACCTTCTCTGTAGTCTAGAGTCCATTCTAGAGTTCTCTTGCATGTCTGCTGAATGAGAAGTCACAGCCCTTCTGTCACACCATTTCATTTCCACCATTAGTCCTGTAACAGACATGAATATCAGTTCTTCTTTTTACAGTTTCTCTGCTATTTTTGGGATGTATTTTCTGTAGTGCCACACACATTAGTTGTCAGATCATACAGTCAACAGAAATGTACTGAGTTTGTGTACCAATTACCACAAAATAATGTATGCCCCTTATGCAAATATGGCTCAGAGTTATGATGACTCCTCCACAGACCAGAGGTTTTGTTTGGTGACATCTTTGTCACTACCATAGCAAATGATAAAATACTAAATATAATTCGTTCGAACATCACAAATCAAAAAACGTTTGATTCCAAAACAATTTCACTTCGCTGGAACATAGTGTTTTAGTTTGTGTCACTTTGAACAGGAGACAATCATCCACACATAGGTTTTGAAATGGATGTAAAGTTTGTTTGAAAACACTAGGAAAGTGATCCAAAATGTCTTTTGTTTTTACAATATTATCACTGAACTATAAAATCATAGGACCGACAAATGCCTATCTCGTGAGGTGGGGTCCTTCTTTGTTCTCCTCCTTGCTTTCTTTGTGTCATCAGATTTTGCTAGATCTTGTACTGTTAATGGTCCAGAAAAAACCTATGTGCTTGAGGACTTCAGTATGTCTGAAGTCATCAGTTGGTCTGCAGAAGTTGATTGTTGTGCTGAAGCACTTGAATGTGGTAATGAATCACTGTCAGATTCACTTTCAGTGCTGACCTCAAAATCGCTGTCTGATATCAGCTTAAAGGCTTTTCAGCTGAAAAAAAAGATCACTAGTTTTCAAAATAAAATCTTACACAGAAATGTGTGCAGCCAGAGGAGGCCATACACGACGAGTGTGTGGACAACAATGTGCTCAGCTCACAGCACACTGCTAACTGAATGCTCAAAATCCTTTGTATGTACCTCAATGCTAAGTGAAGCCCCTGGTATCTAGCAGCTATATATTGCACTAAAAATTTCCAGGAAGCCCACTAGATAGCACCAAGGATGTTGCCTCCACAACAGTGTAGCTTAGCAAAACAGTGAACATGAACATGCAGAGCAGGCTGGACTGCGACAGCAGCCCACTGGAGGGAATGTCTCTTTTTTTTTCTCAGCTGACTTGTAAAGCAGTCCATAATCTGCAGGTCCTGGTTACTGTGGACCTGCTGAAGTCAACTGTAGTTAAAGGATTAGTAGTCAGCCTGGCCCTCTCCCCAGTCTACCCCATCTTTTATTCCCATGCAACAAGCCTTGTTATGTTAAAATTGGAAGTCTGTTGTTGTCTTCAATCTCTCCCCCCACCCTCCACCCTCCCCAACTTTCAGGCATTTGCAATTTTTCTCCCTGAACGATTGGCAATGAACATATGTGCACCCCAATTAATGACCTACATTTTAGCTGTTACATACCCAGAACAATTTTTGCATTTGAATGTCTGAATAATTTAAGATTAACACGGATCAAAGGAGCTGTCAGTTGGACATTTACAACCACTTCAGAATTTTGTTTACTTCCCACTGGATATTGTGATATTTCAACTTCTAATAAAATGTCTCTGGAATTTGTAGTTAAGAGATTTGTGTTATCAGGTTGTGGAACTCTTGAGCCATGCACCACAATGTCAGCTGATGTTCAACAAGTTGATTCCTGCCTACCACCACCATTTTGGACGCCAGTGCCGTGTAGCTGACTTTGGTTTTACAAAGCTTATAGAGCTATTGGAAGCAATTCCGGAAGTTATCAAGGTATTTTTGTGGCTACTGTAGCATGTTGCTTTCAGTAAATTAGTAAATTACTCGAACTGATCAGTGTATTATATCAAATATTTTAAATAAAAAACATCAAAAGTTAGACCTTTGATTTCCTTTTTCCTGTTGGCTTAGAGAGAGAATATGCTTGTTTATTCAAAAAGTACCAGTCAATAATTAAATTGTAAAGTTTGATAAAGGATAATAAAAACATATTTATGGGTTGGATAACTTCAGTAAGGGAAAGGTGTGAGAGTATTTGGTTAAGACAGCCAATGCAGTATGCAGTTGAGTGGATGGCAAATTTCGAATAAGTTATCTCACTGTCAAAGATAAAAAATAACTTCCATCAGTGGGGGCCTGCATCAGTATCATTGTGCTTAAGAATCTATAGAAAGTATGCTTTCATATAGAATTCAATGGGAGTTGAAACAGTGGAAAAGTTGATTGGCGTTGTTGTTGTTGTGGTCTTTAGTTCAGATACTGGTTTGATTCAGCTCTCCATGCTACTTTATCCTACACAAACGTCATCTATAAGTACCTACTGCAACCTACATCCTTCTGAATCTGCTTAGTGTGTTCATACTTTGGTCTCCATCTACGATTTTTAGCCTCCACACTTCCCTCCAGTACTAAATTGATCCCTTGATGCCTCAGAACATGTCCTACCAACCGATCCCTTCTTCTAGTCAAGTTGTGCCACAAATTCCTCTTCTCCCCAGATCTATTCAGTACCACCTTATTAGTTACATAATCTACCCATCTAATCTTCAGCATTCTTCTGTAGCACCACGTTTCAAAAGCTTCTAGTCTCTTCTTGTCTAAACTATTTATTGTCCATGTTTCACTTCCATATATGGCTACTCTCCATACAAATACTTTCAGAAAAGACTACCTGCTGACGAGCAGTTGGCCTTAGTCTGACTTAAGGTACATGTAGCATGGAAATATTTTATCTTGTGACGCCTATTGTATCATGTGATGTAATAAGGCCAATAGTTCTGAAGAAGATATTTTTACAAATATAGAAACCATAGTCAATGGATAATAACCCTTTATTTGTAACTGGTTGGCTGATTTTTCAGTCTCTTCTGAATTACACAGTTGCTGTTTTGCGGCCATGTTTAAGATCATGCAGAAAATGTTAGTCTGTTAGGAACTGTTTCTGAAAAGCAATTGTGAAAACTTACATCAGTTTGGAAAAGTGATTAATGTAGAGAATGAAAGTGATCCATGGTGGTTTTTCTTGAGAGTTTTAAATGTTGGATAAAAGGAGTTGAGTGAAAACCTTGAAAATGTAATAAACACTAATTTCTTATGCCATTGTTCTGTACGTTCACAGTACAGTCACCAGCACTTCAAAGAATGCCCAACAGATGGCAACATACTGAAGAAAAGTAAAATGTTATCACAACACCAGTTTCAGTGGCAGCCCTGCTCATGACATGCACCAACCAAAAGCATTATTTTATCATGAAATTTTGTTGAGCAGCGGAGATGCAAAATCTATTGAAATCCACCAGGAAATGAAAGTGCTGCATGGTGAGGCATGTTTATCACTACAGCAAGTGGAGTAGAGGTTCAGAAACGGTGTGACTTAGTAGCAGTTGCTCACCTCATAGGTCACACATTCTGTGTTGTGACACCAGTGTAATGCAGCTGCTGAAGCCATTGTCATGGATGATATCTGTGTGATGTTGGATGAAATAAATATAAATCTGAGCATTAGCTATGTCTCGTCACATCACATTATTCATGATATGCTTAGGTAATACAAAGTGTGTGCAAGTTGAGTGCCATCACATTTGACTTCAGAACTAAAACATCTGCAGGGAATGTTACACTAACACTCTTTTGGGATGAAGGCAGTGTTACCTTGCAACACTACATGCCATCAGTGTGCCATATTCAGATTTGTTCAAAAATTGATCTTCAGCATGCAATCAGATACACCACCTTTACGCTGGGCATTGGAGGAAGTGTTTGTCAGGGAGACAGTCAAAAAACATTACACTCTTGTTCCTCTTTCAGCCAATAAATCACATATAAAAAATATTTATGGTTTTCACGTGACTTGTCCTTCTAGAGAGAGAAAAAAAATTGTGAGCCTAGAGACTTGATAAAAAAAGGGAGTGTGCATGTACACAAGCAGAATGCGCTGCGGTCCTCTGGATCTCAATTTGTTAAACAACTATCCATTTCCTCCAAAGGCCTGCATCCTCGGCCACCAATGTCCTAATAGAAAAATTAAATGATGTTGTACTAAACACAATGCATAAGACAATGTGTTCTTCACATTGGCAGCTCACTTCGTTACATGTGTGTCAACATCTTTATTTTTTATCTTTTTTCCCGTATGAAAAAAGGTGGAGGATGCTGGGGATGGTGAACGACGTGTGATGTTAACACAACCTGTAGCGGTCCGTGTGCTGACAAACCAAGTGGCAGAACTCCTGCGCAGTAGTGGCTCTGCTGTTTTACCACTGAAAGAATTGCCATCAGCATATCTCCAACACTTTGGCCATACACTGCGACCAGAAGATTTCAACTGCAGTAGTATTGAGCAGCTGGTTTCGTTGCTCATACCCACAATTAAGGTTCGTGGCAGATGTATAATATCATAAAAGCTTTGTGTGTGTGTGTGTGTGTGTGTGTGTGTGTGTGTGTGTGTGTGCACATTTTAGTTACGGGATTAGTATTGTGAATTTTCAGGGTAGCGTGTGAATAACAGTAATATGTGCCTATCCAAATTTTTGCAGGTTCTTCCTGGATTACGGCTATACTTGGCTGGACAGATCACTGCCAATCTTGAGAGACTTCGTGTTTTGCGCATTCTACTTAACACCAGTGATGGTATGATGAGGATACCAGAATTCATGAAGCTTTTTACCAAACTCTATTCCATATCAGTATCTGAAGATTATTTGCAGACTGCAGACATTGCAGTTCTTTTGATGGTTAGTAGCTAACGAAATTGTAATGTAGTTATTACTTATTTGTTTATAGTATTGAATTTCAAAGCAGTTTCATCCAATTTTAATCCAACATCTTAAAAAATACCATATAGCTGCACGAATATCTTAACACCTGGACATGTTTGGGATTAATTCACTATCAACAGATGCACAGGAAAGTATGTAGAATGAAATTTTTGTATAGCCATGGTAAAAATCTCTCATAACTGTTGTTCACTCAAAAACCCGACAATGTGCCATGTATTTAACAGTGTATATACATTCAGTGATTTGTCCTGTAGGCATAAACTGAAGCTAATAATCATACTGCATATAAGACCACACCAAATGTGTTAAACTGTGATCACCAGCTGCCCAAAATCTACTCCTTGTAAGGCTTTAAAGCAAAGCATTGTAGATAGAAAATTACAAAACATTCTTTCCTAATAAGCTCTGACAGAATAAAGATCTTGTAGGTTCTGTCTCCCGGAACAGCCATATACCTTTTCACAGGGTGTACACGCCTTTGGGAAATCTGGGAAAAACCGAGAACTTTTACACTTTAAGGAATTTTGTAGTTTTCAGTTAAATTTATCTGATTTTGACTTGTAAGAACTGATACTTAAACAAATAGTTTTACTTTAGTCCACTATTGCAGAATAACACGACAGCAATAAAACATATGAGAGAATAACACCGAAATAAAACTTTAGTTGCAGGGAAAATAAGCCATTTACGACAAAACAACACAGTGCACACACAAGTGTATGCTGAGAGCAAAACATCAGACTATGCAATACTTGGTAACAACAAAGTGCTGTTGATGTATCTTTCCCATGGGCCTTGTTGCTATGTGTGTGGCATCACAACTGTTTACATTACTTTCAAAGTAAATTTTCTTTTACCCAAGATGAATTAGGTTACGTATGAGAATGTGTGATGATTATAGCTCCAAAGGAAAATACATTGTCACATAACCCAGAAAAATGTACTTTCACCTGGGGAAAAGTGAATTATCACCAGGAAAAACATGTATTTTCACCTGAGAAAGTGTGATTTTAATGAGGAAATCCAGGTTAAATCTGAGAATTTTTTTCTTGTCTACATACACACCTTGTTTCAGAATGAATTTTCACTCTGCTGCAGTGTGTGTACTGATTTGAAAATTCATGGTGGATTAAAACTTTATGCCAGTCTGGGATCTGAACCTGGGCCATTTGCCTTTTGTGGAGTAATGCCCTACCAACTGACAAGCATGACTCAGCCCACCCTTACAGCTTTACATCTGCCCATCATCACCTACCTCAGTTTTGTGTCCCAGTCCAGCACACAATTTTAGTATGCGAGGAAAGTAACAACCACGTGTCTTTGCCAAAATGCGTCTCCTGGACTTTATTAATGATTGCTTTTCTGGACTGAAATCTCTTGGTTTCTTGACTTGTATTGACTCTTGCAAATAGCTTTTGAGTACAGTATATGTAGTCATCCATTAAGCTTAGCATGAGAGAACTGTGGAGATGCCTTTTGAACTGGTCCGCCTTCCAAATGACATCCAGTTTCGAGGATAGCATCTGTCAGGTCTTACTAGTAGGGATCATAGTATGCATGTAAAGGAGGGTGATAAGTGTTCAGACTTAGATTTGCAGGAGAGTGTAATATAAACGCTGAAAATTTTCCTGACTGACACTTAAGATGAATGCCTGATTACAAAACCAGAACACCGTGAGTCCACTTTAAGGATGAAATCTACAAATATTTTTAAACTACATAGATAATTGTGTAAAAAAAATTAGTAGTTATTTATTAATGAAGTGTGAGGAACACTATAAAATGCAAAAATACAGGAAATAGTAATATTTAAAGAACAAAGAATTGTTCTGCCATGTTTGGCAAATTGGACATGTCAGTTATGTCGTGGGATACATCATAATGAGGGCCCAGAAAACTTTTTTGGGACAAATGCAAAACAAGTGTGATTTCTACCTCAAAATGCAAATACACTCAATTACTTAAGGGGAGTTGGAATGCCCTATCCCGACTGTTAAATTTAGTGACTTGGCTTCCCTGTATTTCGGGGTCCGCTGTAGTCATTAACATGAGACTTTTACAGGACATTAAACTCTATGTTCTGAGTCTATTGAACTACAATAATTGCATTTAGCCACTGCTTTTGGAAATACAATTTTTTTAATTACACTGTTAAAATTTTGTGTACTTTTGTATATTATCCTAAATAATTTGAATTATACATAATTTTATGTTCTTCTTTCAGTTCAGAAGACTCAGGATATGTATGTAATACTGCCTAAAAATATGAATACTCTACTCGAGGTGGTTTCCGAGATTTAGGGAAAAATGCAACAGAAAATGTACATTTCCAGGAATGGCTTCTAAAGTTTCAAAAGGCTGTAACTCAATATATGCTTAGTTTTTTGTTTTTAGTCACTCAGAAGCACCCTGCACCATACTGTATATCATCCTCTTGATCTTTTCCAGAGTTTTTTCTTCTATCTGGACTCCTTGGTGGTCAACTGTGCTGCATACTCTGCTTTATCAATGTGAACCTTGTCCATCAGTTAAAATTCTCTGATGCAGTTTGCTCCAGGATTAATTCCCATATGCTGTAGCACTTTCACCCTACCAATGTTTCCATCATTAAAAGCAATAACAGCATCACTGACCCTACACTTTAGTGTCTTCATTCCAACAAAAACATATTTTGGTGAGTGAGTCCATAAAAGATTATTGAATGACTCATTGGGATTTTGAGTCTGACCATGCAGACACTTCTTCAGTAATATGGTATTTGCCAGGTCTCTGTAAATAGGTTTTATGATATCCATGACTGATGCTGGGATTGAATGTTTATGGCTGCATGAACCATTTGAGAACTGGGCATTGCGGTAAGTGCACCATGAATCAGGTCCAGGAAGCAAAGGCGGTGTACTGGTTTTTCATCAGTTGACAGTCTGTGGAAGAAGGTAGCCCATAGTGCCTGCTTCATTTTCAACAAATCCTCAGTATTATTTCTAATGGCCTTCCCATAATACTGCTGTAGTTCATCAATCATTTTGTCTGTCAGCCTGCCTCTTGTGGTTTTACCACAAGAAAGTTTCTTGTCTCTCAAACTTGGTTTAAAGTTCCTCAACCTGGTTCCCATCCTCTTCTGGACATGACCAACATTGTTAACCTGTACAACACAGCAATCCACAGCCTTCTACATAAAAAACTACTGGTTTTATTAGATCTTGAAGTAATGCATGTAAAAATTTTAACATTTTCAACTGGTGCAGATTATATTTTTAAAAAAATAAAATAAAATACTTCCCATGTGAGTTTATAAGTGATATAATTTTATTCAGAAAATCGCAAATTTTATAATGAAATAAAAATCAAAAAATGTGAAAGAAGTTTTTCCGCTCTAACTCCCCTTAATAGATGCTGTTTTGTAGTAAATTTTATCCATATGAACTATTTTATCAGAATGAGTTTGAAATAGCTTTATTTTCTGCATCTAAATATTGAAAATGTAAACAGTTTTCAGTTCCTTGTATTGTAAGCGATATGGTGAAGCCCAGTTTGGAAATATAATATGCATAAGAACCTGTTTGCAATATAAAAACTGTATGGATGCAGTGACGTATCAATGTATTGAATGGTTTGATGCCATGCCAATTGTGGACAGTTAAATGGTCTGTTTAAGATACACGCCATGTAATCCAATGTAGTACGCAGCCGTGGGACCTAGCATTTGTATAACAAAGAAACACGCATGTTTGTTAGCTAAAGCTCAGAGGGCAGTCCAATGCAGGCACTTTTAACGTGGCAAATTAGATGGTGGATGTTTCGAATGTGGTTGCATTGAATACTGCTAGAGATCGGATCTGAACAAAATCATCAACAGTACTCAGCTAACCTCAACAAGTAGTTGGGCAGTAACCGTTCAGAATGCTTTGTGTCATGCAGTACTCACAGTTTTTTATTATTTTTAAATAGTGAAGTGGCTCATCATGATCCATCCTGGACTTCAATTCCAACCCTTAAAACACTAGAAGAGATGGGCTATCCCTGTGACAATGTGTCAGTTCTACTTTAGGCTGCTGCTCTGCGAAAGGGAGGTGGGGTTGTTTCCCTGCACTGCTGCTGTCCCTTTTGGTGGTCAAAATTCTTGTTTGTTTATACTTGCAACCATCTGCCATTATAGCTTATAGTGCTCACACTTTGCAGTATAGTGATTGGAAAACAAAATCTGTAATGTTTTTTGACTGCAACAAAATTCTTCCCCTAATGTTAAAATAGTTATATGTTCGGTTCTACTTCTCTGCTAACTGCCTTGTCAGTTCTGTCTGTAGTGTTGTCAAATATGGGTCGCAAGGCTATGAAAGTCCACAAAAGGTTGAAATTAAGTCTGCAGTTTTTGTAATCATCAAATTGGTCAGGAAGAAACAGATAATGTCCAGAAACATGTTGAACCGAAGATGCATTCATTTCCCCCATGGGAAAATGTTGCTGTATTTCAACAGATCAGTCATTTTTGAAAGCTCAAATACAGCCAAAAGAAGAAAACAGAGGTCATTTTGGAAGTATAAGGTGTTGAAGTTCTGCAAAAGCAAACATTCCAGTCACAAAGCTCTAAACCAGGACTTTTTTAAAGTAAGTTTCAAAGAACTAATGCTTTGTCTTCATTTCTAAATGTGTGCTTATAATCACTAAAAAAAATTTTTTTTAAATATTAATTTCGCCGGAAATAGATGCTACATTTTCCAGTTTCTAATCATAACGTACAAAATTTGTTGGATTCATTAAATGCCAGCATAAAAATAATATTGAGAACAATAACAGTAAAAGAGGAGTCAAGGGAAAGTCATAAAATTTTAATTATTTTTTTATTTGCAAGGACACGTCTGCAGTCTTGGTACTCGTAGTATCTTCTGTACCACAGCACTATAGCACACTGGTGGAGGAGGCCAAACAACATGGTGCAGCCCTTTACTAAAGTGGTGATGGGCTGCAGTGTTTTGTTTTGGCTCTTGAAGCAGCTTGTTATGATACTGTGGTGTGGAGATTTCAATGTGTACCAGCAAACAACCAAAAAATTAATTATACATCTTAATTGTATTGAGGTGTAGCTTAAACTTTTGATTACCCCTTGTAAGAATTCACTTCTGCCAAAAATCTCCACACTGTGTAATAACTAATTGCATTTCTGCTAATTTTACTGTGTTAAATTTAGTTTCACTAAGCAAAATAAGCTACAGCAATTCTCAATACTTTTCTCTTTGATGTACGTATTGACTCATGTCAAGAAATATGGTGCATAAATGATGTTTTGAAATTCATTAAAGTGCACATCCATGGGCAGAGAATGTTGTGATGGTGGTGATGGTTTTCTCCCCCCCCCCCTCCCCCTCAGTACCCACCATCATTTCTTATAAAAAAAAATTATGTAAACCATAATGTTCGTTTCATAGTATTCTAGAATATATATTACTTGATTATTGGAATTCAAAATATACCTTTTTCCAGGTGCAGAATGGACATGTAATACTGCAGCCTGTATATGAATTTGCAAGGCGTGTGTATTGGTTGGTGGTAGGCAGCGGTGGTCGTTTACTATTGTCATCTCTTAATAAGTTGTACTTTACAACATATCACTCAACCATCCAAGCAGCAAGTCTTGGATTTTCAAGCATTGATTCTTTGATAATTGCTGCCGGTGATGTTCTGACTCTGGAATATGAAAATGACTGCAACAATGATCCTTACATCGCAGTAAATCCTCAGCTGGCAGGCAAGTGCAGCATTTTGATCATAATCTGTAAACTGATTTTAACACTGTAGCCAAAATCATATATATTACTAGTTTCGGACGTGAGCCCGTCAATTGGTAGTGTTGACTTCTTTGTAAGTTTTACTTTTGTGTCACAAAATATAACAAAGGTTTTTGTGATTACATAGTTACACTAAAATATGCTCTGTGCATTGTACTTACATCCTAAAAACCCCTCCTTCTCATTAAAAACAAAGAAACAAAAAAACAACCTTCTGGCTGGTTGGAGTATTTCCTATTATGTACTCTACCAGGTACTGTTGCAGGGCTGAAGAAAGAAACTAGTGGAACTTAACAGTAAAGCTAGAGCATTATCTTGGTTTATACACATTTCACACCTCAGAAGCAAGTACCATGCTTGCTGATCTTTTTTGTTGGGCTGTCAACAGATTTTCAGAACTACCCTAATGCCTATTTGATGGAAGCAGTAACTTATTTTCAACAACCTTCTGAATTTCCTCACAATGCTGTACATAAAAATAAGATTTTATTACTGTCATTTTACAGAAGTCGGTCTACCTTTATCACTGCCAGTTGCTGTGGAAGCTACGACTTCAGAACAAACTGATTCTTCAAGCACGAAACATTCATTTAGTGCCACTACCACATCAGCTGGGAACCAAGACTTAGTCTCTCAAATTTCCAGTAAGTGGTGTTAGTTTGTACAGTAATTAGTCAATATTGATGACTCCTCCCACCCCTTTTCTATTATAGTTCTGTCTTCTAAGATCTCAGTGTGCAGAACAATGGCTGTTTGTGATATAAAAAGAAACCCATGTGTGCCATCCTCACCCCTTCCCTTGCATGTCCTAAATAAATAAATCACTTTGATCCAGAATATATTACTGATAAACATTTTGTTTCTATCTGTACACTTGCATCATCTTTTGTACAAAAATTTTACTTTCGGTTTGTGTGTGTGTGTGTGTGTGTGTGTGTGTGTGTGTGTGTGTGTGTGTACTTATGGCTTCATTTTTTAGTCAGTTGGTAGCAGTATATTCTGTTAGATGCTGCAGCTTTTTATAATTCCTGTGTTACATATGTTGGGATCATTTCCTCCAAATGGCCCTATTTTATGAGTAGATCATTCAAAATTGTGTATAAAACTCTTATGTTGGTGCTTAGCATATCACACTGAGCAACTGACTTGTGGGTCATGAATCAATAGTGCCATGACTTAGACTTTAGTATTATTAGATATTTAAAATTTGTTGTGCAGGATCTCCAAATCTTTAGTGTTGAAACTATAAAGACAGATGATTCTAAACTGATACTTTTGAGATCAGAAACACGGTCAGTTTTGGTGACGGTGAATCAGAACCTTTGGGGTTTGTCATAAATTGTGAAAAATGTATTTTGTCTACAAGAAAAATACCATACTGTGCTTCAGCTCTTGAAAGTGAAACAGTCAAGTGCTCAAATGCTTTTTTTAAAAAAATCTCTGTTCTCCACTGATTGTGGTCCTGTTGAAGGTGGTGGTATTTTCCTTGTATTTGACCTTGGAACTGACTCATCAAGCTATGTGGGGGCTGGGATTAACTTGCAGTTTAATACAGACTCAGAACCACAGTGCAACTCGGCATTTTCACAGTAACAAGTCATTGTCAAAGTTGAGGATGTAGTAAGTTGTTGTTGTGGTCTTCAGTCCTGAGAATGGTTCAATGCAGCTCTCCATGTTACTCTATCCTGTGCAAGCTTCTTCATCTACCAGTACCTACTGCAACCTACATCTTTCTGATTCTGCTTATTGTCTTCATCTCTTGGTCTCCCTCTACGATTTTTACCATCTACGCTGCCCTCTAACACTAAATTGGTGATACCTTGATGCCTCAGAACACGTCCTACCAACCGATCCCTTCTTCTGGTAAAGTTGTGCCACAAACTCCTCCCCAGTTCTGTTAAACACCACCTCATTAGTGATGTGATCTACCCATCTAATCTTCAGCATTCCTCTGTAACACCACATTTTGAAAGCTTCTATTCTCTTCTTGTCCAAACTATTTATCGTCCATGTTTCACTTCCATATATGGCTACACTCCATACAAATATTTTCAGAAAATATTTCCTTACACTTAAATCTATACTCGATGTTAACAAATTTCTCTTCTTCAGAAACGCTTTCCTTGCCATTGCCAGTCTACATTTTATATCCTCTCTACTTCGACCATCATCAGTTATTTTGCTCCCCAAATAGCAGAACTCCTTTACTACTTTAAGTGTCTCATTTCCTAATCTAATTCCCTCAGCATCACCCGACTTAATTCCACTACATTCCATTATCCTAGTTTTGCTTTTGTTGATGTTCATCTTATATCCTCCTTACAAGACACTGTCCATTCTGTTCAACTGCTCTTCCAAGTCCTTTGCTGTCTCTGACAGAATTACAATGTCATCGGCGAACCTCAAAGTTTTTATTTCTTCTCCATGGATTTTAATGCCTACTCTGTATTTTTATTTTGTTTCCTTTACTGCTTGCTCAATATACAGATTGAATAACATCAGGGAGGCTACAACCCTGTCTCACTCCCTTCCCAACCACTGCTTCCCTTTCATGCCCCTCGACTCTTATAACTGCCATCTGGTTTCTGTACAAATTATAAATAGCCTTTCGCTCCCTGTATTTTATCCCTGCCACCTTCAGAATTTGAAAGAGAGTATTCCAATCAACATTGTCAAAAGCTTTCTCTAAGTCTACAAATGCTAGAAACATAGCTTTGCCTTTCCTTAATCTATTTTCTAGGATAAGTTATAGGGTCAATATTGCCTCACATGTTCCAATATTTCTATGGTATCCAAACTGATCTTCACCAAGGTCGGATTCTACCACTTTTTCCATTCGTCTGTAAAGAATTCGTGTTAGTATTTTGCAGCAGTGACTTATTAAACTGATAGTTCGGTAATTTTCACATCTGTCAACACCTGCTTTCTTTGGGATTGGAATTATTATATTCTTCTTGAAGTCTGAGGGTATTTCGCCTGTCTCATAAATCTTGCTCACCAGATGGTAGAGTTTTGTCAGGACTGGCTCTCCTAAGGAGGCTGTTAGTAGTTCTAATGGAATATTGTCTACTCACGGGGCTATGGAATGTTGTCTACTTCCGGGGCCTTGTTTTGACTTAGGTCTTTGAAATATGCTCGCTATTTTTATATACTTGAATTTAGCATATTTCGTGACAGTACTCACTTTTCCGTGAAATGTTTACGAGATGATATTTGACTTTTCTGTGTTGGCTTCAGTCGTCTAGTGAAAGTATGATTCCACAGTGCTGTTTCATCGGCTGCAGAAATGACCTGGTTCAATGCGTTTGCTTCATTTTTGGTGCCCCAAATACCGTTTCTTCGAATGTGGTTCTTTCTTGTTGTTTATATAAAAAAGTAGTACAGGGTGTATACGGCCCGGGACATCCAGGAGATCCGGGAAAAACCCGGGAATTTTAGAATTCCGGGATTTTTCATTGTTTTAGATTTCAGTTAGTTTTGTAGTTTTGACGTGTAAGATCAGATACGCTGACAAAGAACTTCAGTCCACTACTGCTGAATAATACTGCAGCAGTGAAACATAAATCAGAGAATAACACCAAAATAAAAGTTTAGTTGGATAGAAAATGGGTAATTTACTCAATGCACAGACCAGTTTGCCGACACCGAAAAGTGTCAAAGGCTTTAGGTCGAAGATTATGCAGTACGTCAGTAACAACTAACGTGCATTCAATGTGCGTGACGTCACAACTGTATAAATTTCTAACAGATCACCAGAAAATATTACGAATAGTGGCTTGAGATGCGTTACTTTCAAAGTAAATTTCCATGCAAGATGATTTATGATACGTGTGAGAATGTGCAGTGAATTTCTTAAATCACAGGGCTTTATAACTCTCATTCAAAACGTAACACTTTGAGGATCAACTATTTGAAAAATGTCGGGCCCAGAAGATAAAGTCATTTATGCCACTGTTTAAAATTTTACCGGCACATTTGTATTTGATATGACTTAACATGTAACGCACGCTAAAAAAAGACCGAGCTTCAGGTTAGTTTTCATATTTAATGTTGTTCTTTCATAGATAAAAAATTATGCAATCGATGCCAAAAAGTGTAATTGATCTTCAAAAAAATGTGCATAATGTGTTACTGAGCAATGTCACAAGTCTCTTCATGCCAGAACACTTCGACTTTTCTACGCAACTGATAATCATTTTGGCACGATTATAATTGCCAAATTAGAGCCTGTTAGTAGGCCTACGGACTTCCTATCATTGTAGGACTAATAACAGTGGATGCCAATAGACGATGCAATTCTCGTTAGTACATACACATCTGCTTGCGAGTTAACCGGTGTAGAAACGCACTTAGCTGAGTTGAGCGAGCTCGGCGTAACTTCGTAACGTACACCGCGGTCTGTCTTTCTCGTAGGTGCCGCGGCCTGTCTTTCTCGTAGGCCTCGTGCTCTGAATAACTGCCGTCATTCGCTAGCGATGTCACGTGACATGAGCTATGACTGGCTGACAAAAGTGTAGCGCTCAACGCAATCTCTATTTTAGAGTTTCGGAAGCTGCCGTGCTGTAATTTGTGTAAATACTTTCGCAATACGAAAATAATTGTCTCGCATCAAACAACTTTCCAAACGCATTGTTTTTCCAGGATTTCGTTTCCTAAAGTGGTGGGACGTCCTCCGTCGGTATAAGACCTTTACGATTCAAAGGACTGATATGTTTTATAGCTCCGAGGGAAAGTATACTGTTACTTAACCCGGATGTATTTTCACCCGCTTTATACGCAATTTCATCCGGGAGAAATTGTGCTTTTAACCGGGAAATCCGGGAAAAATCCGGGAATTTTTTTTTCTTGTCCACGTAGACACCCTGTAGTAACATAATTCATTTTTACTGTTCACTTGCAAATTATTATAACAGCGACCTGCACATTGTTTCACCATCACACACAACGAGAGTTCACTGCCAACTGACTACGGTTAAAGACGACTCCAGCGTCAAAAACATTTTACACAACACACAAGCTTCCACTTGTATCCAGTTTCTTTGATGTTCTTCTTCACATCTACTAATATTAATCAATATGCTGTCACTCTCAAACATATAAGCAAATTAGCATAAAATAAGGCAGATTACAATTCACAAAAAAATATTCTGACAAACACATAAGAAAACATTTACAACCTCCCTCATTCGACTTGGTATCAACAAATCTGGTAGAAAATAACACATCTCCCAGATCCATTACATCTTTCAGTGCTCTGTCAAACTCTTCATGCAGTATCATGTCTCCCATTTCATCTTCATTTACATCCTCTTCGATTTCCGTAATATTGTCCTCAAGTACATCACCTTTGTATAGACCCTCTATATACTCCTTCCACCTTTCTGCTTTCCCTTCTTTGCTTAGAACTGGGTTACCATCTGAGCTCTTGATATTCATACAAGTGGTTCTCTTTCCTCCAAAGGTCTCTTTAGTATACCTGTAGGCAGTATCTATCTTACCCCTAGTGAGATAAGCCTCTACATCCTTACATTTGTCCTCTAGCCATCCATTCTTAGCCATTTTGCACTTCCTGTTCATCTCATTTTTGTATTCCTTTTTGCCTGCTTCATTTATTGCATTTTTATATTTTCTCCTTTCATCAATTAAATTCAATATTTCTTCTGTTACCCAAGAATTTCTACTAGCCCTCATCTTTTCACCTACTTGATCCTCTGCTCCCTTCACTATTTCATCCCTCAAAGCTACCCATTCTTCTTCTACTGTATTTCTTTCTCCCATTCCTGTCAATTGTTCCCTTACGCTCTCCCTGAAACTCTGTACAACCTCTGGTTTAGTCAGTTTATCCAGGTCCCATCTCCTCAAATACCCGCCTTTTTGCAGTTTCTTCAGTTTTAATTGATAGTTCATAACCAATAGATTGTGGTCAGAGTCCACATCTGCCCCTAAGAAATGTCTTCCAATTTAAAACCTGGTTCCTAAAACTCTATTTTACCATTATATAATCTATCTGAAACCTTCTAGTATCTCAAGGGTTCTTCCATGTATACAACCTTCTTTCATGATTCTTGAACCAAGAGATTAAGTTATGCTCTGTGCAAAATTCTACCAGGCTGCTTCCTCTTTCATTTCTTACCCCCAATCCATATTCACCCACTATGCTTCCTTCTCTCCCTTTTCCTAATCTCGAATTCCAGTCATCCATGACTATTAAATTTTTGTCTCCCTTCACTACCTGAATAATTTCTTTTATCTCTTCATGCATTTCATCAATTTCATCATCATCTGCAGAGCTAGTTGGCATATAAACTTGTACTACTGTAGTAGGCATGGGCTTCGTGTCTATCTTGGCCACAATAATGCATTCACTATGTTGTTTGTAGTAGCTTACCCACACTCCTATTTTTTTATTCATTATCAAACCTACTCCTGCAATACCCCTATTTGATTTTGTATTTATAACCCTGTATTCACCTGACCAAAAATCTTGTTCCTCCTGCCACTGAACTTCACTAATTCCCACTACATCTAACTTTAACTTATCCATTTCCCTTTTTAAATTTTCTAACCTACCTGCCCGATTAAGGAATCTGACATTCCACGCTCCGATCCGTAGAATGCCAGTTCTCTGTCTCCTGATAACGACGTCCTCTCGAGTAGCCCCTGCCCAGAGATCTGAATGGGGGACGATTTTACCTCCAGAATATCTTACCCAAGAGGACGCCATCATCATTTAGCCATGCAGTAAAGCTGCATGCCCTTGGGAAAAATTACGGCTCTAGTTTCCCCTTGCTTTCAGCCGTTCGCAGTACCAGCACAGCAAGGCCGTTTTGGTTAGTAGGTAGAAGGCCAGATCAGTCAATCATCCAGACTGTTGCCCCTGCAACTACTGAAAAGGCTGCTGCCCTCTTCAGGAACCACATGTTTGTCTGGTCTCTAAACAGACACCCCTCCGTTGTGGTTGCAGCTACGGTATGGCTATCTGTATTGCTGAGGCGCACAAGCCTCCCCACCAACGGAAAGGTCTGTGGTTCACGGGGGGGGGGGGGGGGGGGGGGGGGGGGGGGGGGGGGGATGTATTAAGTGACAAATCAAGTGCCAGTTTGCAAATCCAAAGGCCTGTGGTCTTACCCTTAGCCAGTCCTAGAATTTTGATGTAGTAAATTACAAATCAAAATCCTAGGACTGGCTGAGGGTAAGACCCCAGGCTTTTGGATTTGTAACTGGCATGCACCCATCTACATCTGTACTCCGCAAACTACCATAAGGTCCAGGTTTCTCGTCTCATTCCATTCACATATGGAGTGCAGGAAGAGCAATTGTTTCTGCACGCGTGCTGTGTGACCATTTGTGCTGCCCTTCTCTATATACATTCATTATCCCCGTTGGTCTAGTTGGTACAGGTCCCACACAATTGAGCAATATTCTTGAAGCAGTCGCACAAGTGATTTGTAAGCAGTCTCTTTTGTGGACTGATTGCACTTCCCCAGTAGTCTACCAATAAACTGAAGTCTGCTACCTGCTTCACCCAAGACTAAGTCTATGTGATCAGTCCATTTCGTATTCCCACAAAGTGTTACACCCAGTATATGTATGAGTTGGTAGATTCCAATAGTGACACTGATATTATATTCATAGGATATCACTTTTTTTTTCTTTTCTGACGTGCACAATTTTTACATTTCTGTACATTTAAAGAAAGTTGTCAATCTTTGCAACAGTTTGAAATCTTATCAAGATCTGACTGAATATTATGCAGCTTGTTTCAGACATTCCATCATCATCACTATACACTGTGCCACCCTGCCATTTTTCTTTCAATTGTTTTTCTTCACAATAATACCCTTTCTCTCTGGATACATATGTACTCAGAATTTGAAAATACGTGAAAATTGTGTGTGATAAATTAGTTACAGATGCTAATATTTTCAGATATTGATTTAACACACAAAGCAACTGCCCCATTCTCAGCAGACTATCTTCTCAATGACAAAGTGGGCAGTAATCTGCAAAATGTTTTTGGGCTGAAGGAGACCAGGAAGTCTGATATTTATGTGAGTATATATTACTACTATGTGATACTACTAATGTACAAAGCATTCTTTATTATCTTCGATGTTCAAATTCATTCATTTTCATAATACTCAGAAATGATGACAAAACAAAAGGCTGAATCTGAATGTGATGCACTGAGAGTTGAGAATTAACTCCTCCAAAGTGCGATCACTGATGTTGATTTGTGAAGCGCATACTGATCTTGATATTATGAAATCAGTTACTACACCATGTATATACTTCAGTTTTTCTGCATACTGTAGAACATCTTCTAATAAATAAAATAATTTATTAATGCTAATGTTTCTCTTTTTGTTGACTGAACATTTAACAAGAATAAAAAGAGAAGAAAGTAAACTGCCTAGATTACTTTGATGTAAGATTATACTTCGGCAGCTTTAATGTAAATGTACACTATTTGCACTTAACGATGTTCAAAATTAAGGTAAAATTACTGGAGAAATGTCAGGACTTCACATATACCCAAAAATGTACACACACACTACCATAGCTTTCAGAACTAACAGTTCCTTCCTCAGGTAGGAGAAAACCATAACTGGAGGAGGTTAAAAAGGAAGGGCAGGTAACTAAGGCCCTGAGGATGACAAGGATGACAGGCACCAACCTCTTGAATATGAGGTGGGTTCCTCTCATCCTGAGGTCTGTTTGGCCTCCTTTCCTTTTTAACCTTTGCCACTTCATCCTTTTCTCCTCCCTGAGGAAGGAACTAGTATTTCAAAAGCTGGTGTGTGTGTGTGTGTTTACATTTTTGTGTATATCTGAAGTCCTGACTTTTCCTGGTAAGTACTGGCCAACAATTGTGGCTCATAATTTGTTTCCTCAATATAATTTTTCTTTTGATACAAACTTTTATTACTACATGCATATTAGTATGGTCTACTTACGCATGATTAATTTTACTGTACTTCCCTGCCTGCAGACATTAACACCAAACCAGTCTGTCTATGCCTGGGGTGGACAGAGTCCTCCAACATATGCTCCATACTGTCTCAATACAGCATTTAGCCCGTACAAGGTATGTGCATTTGATTGTTAACCTGCTTTCCTTTTTTCACAAATTAGTAGGTACACAGAGTTGAACTTTTAAGTAGTTGGACTTGTATTTGGATCAGAATTTATTCCCCATCCAGCCATCCAAATGTAGGTCTGTTATTACCACCACAAATTACATGAGGCAAATGATTTCCTGTACATGGACATGTCATGTCAAAGCTGCTACTCAGTCTGTCTAAACATGACAATGATGTATGCAACTCAGATGCTTTTGCAATTTTTCATTCAGAACAACTTTTTAGTGTGAATAAACATTTGCTATATTTCAAAGAAATAATGGATTTATTTTAAGCCTAATTGAAAACAGATTGTTAGTTTGTTGACAGCGTTTTATTAAGTTTTCCATTGTGGAGAGTTTCATAGCTTTAAACCTACAGATATTACATTACATCTGAAGTCTCTTACACTGGAGCGAATGAATGCAAACCAGCATTCACAGATGAGTCGCCAGCTTTCACTACAATTCATTTCTGTCAACAAATGTTTACACTGGAGGGAACAACAGAAAACATAAGAGAATGAGCGTAGTTAACAGCTATATGGACTGTGTTGTTGCTTCTTGGTGCTAATAATAACCACAGGTTTCACTAGATACAACCATAATTAGCACCATGATGCAAAACTGTGATATTCAGAGCACTGTTTTTGATGAAGAAAGCAAAATAGTCTAGGAAAAAAATAATTTATAACAATAATGGAAATTCCTGGATGGAGCAATACATAAAGTATCGCCCATAGCAGATTAGTGCAGGGAGTAGTGTAACACGTAACAGAAAACAGCATTTGCACTAGCTTTTGAGCATTAGCTGTTTTTCTTGCAAAGTACTCACATTGACATATATTGTAAATGGATACATTTACTCACAAAGCAGTGGCAGGGAACAAACACACACACACACACACACCACACACCACACACACACACACACACACACACACACACACACACGGGTTTAACTTTTACAAGCTTTCAGAGCCATTGGCTGCTGCTCCTGGCAGAAGAGTTGAAGAGGGAGGAAGAGGGGCATAGGAAAAGCACTGGAGAGGTTTAGGGAAAGGGGTACAGTTCAGGAAAGTCACCCAGAACCCCAGGTCAGGGGAGACTTATCACACACACATTGGCATGCACGTTCCCTTGGCAATTGCAGCCCCCAGCTTTTCTTATCATTCTTCCAAAACTGCGCACATGTCAGCTGACACTTTCTGTTTATAGTTGAGGAGGAAATTTAAAAGTGAAATACTAATTACAGGCTTCCAACATAACGTGAAGAAAGACTAGCATTTTCATTCTGGTTATTAGCACTTAACGGATTTGTTAGTAGAAGATGTAATGGTAAGACAGTCTTCAAAACCAGATTTTAAATTCCAAAACATTTGCAGCAGTTCTGTAGTCACAATATCTAAAATAGTTTTCTGATCACTGACATATGCAAAGTGCTTCATGGATTTTAGTGATGTATTATCAAGAAGATATTGTCAATAAAATATGCTTAATGAAATGAGAAATATACTTATAACCTGTCGGATAGACTACTTCATAAACACCTGCTACCGTATATATATATATATATATATATATATATATATATATATATATATATATATATATATAAACAAAGATGATGTGACTTACCAAATGAAAGTGCTGGCAGGTCGACAGACACACAAACGAACACAAACATACACACAAAATTCAAGCTTTCGCAACAAACTGTTGCCTCATCAGGAAAGAGGGAAGGAGAGGGAAAGACGAAAGGATGTGGGTTTTAAGGGAGAGGGTAAGGAGTCATTCCAGTCCCGGGAGCGGAAAGACTTACCTTAGGGGGAAAAAAGGACGGGTACACACTCGCGCACACACACACACATATCCATCCACACATATACAGACACAAGCAGACATATATATATATATATATATATATATATATATAAAAATGTCTGCTTGTGTCTGTGTATGTGTGGATGGATATGTGTGGGTGTGCGAGTGTATACCTGTCCTTTTTTCCCCCTAAGGTAAGTCTTTCCGCTCCCGGGATTGGAATGACTCCTTACCCTCTCCCTTAAAACCCATATCCTTTTGTCTTTCCTTCTCCTTCCCTCTTTCCTGACGAGGCAACCGTTGGTTGCGAAAGCTTGAATTTTGTGTGCATGTTTGTGTTTGTTTGTGTGTCTGTCGACCTGCCAGCACTTTCATTTGGTAAGTCACATCATCTTTGTTTTTAAATATATTTTTCCTTCGTGGAATGTTTCCTTCTATTATACATATATATATATATTTACAAATGTCTGCTTGTGTCTGTGTGTATGCGGATGGATATGTGTGTGTGGGTGTGTGCGAGTGTATACGTCCTTTTTTCCCCCTAAGGTAAGTCTTTCCGCTCCCGGGATTGGAATGACTCCTTACCCTCCTTACCCTCTCCCTTAAAACCCATATCCTTTTGTCTTTCCTTCTCCTTCCCTCTTTCCTGACGAGGCAACCGTTGGTTGCGAAAGCTAGATTTTTGTGTGTGTGTTTGTGTTTGTTTGTGTGTCTATCGACCTGCCAGCGCTTTTGTTTGGTAAGTCTCATCATCTTTCTTTTTAAATATATTTTTCCCACGTGGAATGTTTCCCTCTATTATATATATATATATATATAATAGAGGGAAACATTCCACGTGGGAAAAATACATTTAAAAAGAAAGATGATGAGACTTACCAAACAAAAGCGCTGGCAGGTCAATAGACACACAAACATACACACAAAAATCTAGCTTTCGCAACCAACGGTTGCCTCGTCAGGAAAGAGGGAAGGAGAAGGAAAGACAAAAGGATATGGGTTTTAAGGGAGAGGGTAAGGAGTCATTCCAATCCCGGGAGCGGAAAGACTTACCTTAGGGGGAAAAAAGGACAGGTATACACTCGCGCACACACACACATATCCATCCGCATATACACAGACACAAGCAGACATTTGTGTATCTGCCGCCGCTCATACCTCACCTGTCTTTCAACATCATCTTTGCCTCTGTACTTCCGTCCCGACTGACATCTCTGCCCAAACTCTTTGCCTTTACAAATGTCTGCTTGTGTCTGTGTATATGCGGATGGATATGTGTGTGTGTGCGAGTGTATACCTGTCCTTTTTTCCCCCTAAGGTAAGTCTTTCCGCTCCCGGGATTGGAATGACTCCTTACCCTCTCCCTTAAAACCCATATCCTTTTGTCTTTCCTTCTCCTTCCCTCTTTCCTGACGAGGCAACCGTTGGTTGCAAAAGCTAGATTTTTGTGTGTATGTTTGTGTGTCTATTGACCTGCCAGCGCTTTTGTTTGGTAAGTCTCATCATCTTTCTTTTTAAATGTATGTGTATATATCTAAAAAACAAAGATGATGTGACTTACCAAATGAAAGTGTTGGCAGGTCGACAGACACACAAACGAACACAAACATACACACAAAATTCAAGCTTTCGCAACAAACTGTTGCCTCATCAGGAAAGAGGGAAGGAGAGGGAAAGACGAAAGGATGTGGGTTTTAAGGGAGAGGGTAAGGAGTCATTCCAGTCCCGGGAGCGGAAAGACTTACCTTATGGGGAAAAAAGGACGGGTATACACTCGCACACACACATATCCATCCACACATATACAGACACAAGCAGACATATTTAAATATATATATATTTGTTTGTGTGTCTGTCGACCTGCCAGCACTTTCATTTGGTAAGTCACATCATCTTTGTTTTTAAATATATATATATATATATATATATATATATATAGTGCGATTGTGGTAAAAGATTTTTATTTGAAAATTGCATCAAAAATCTGCAACCAACGGTGGCACCTCAGTTACGTAATTACAGTTACTATGAACAAAAGCAACCAGAATGATCAGCTCTTCTGTGTATTTTTAATTTTAATCAGTATAAAACACATATTTTTAGTAGTTTGCCCTCCAGGAAATTTGTGGTGCTAGTCCTTTTTAATAAAACGAAATACAAAGATTGTGCCTCTTCACTCTGTTCTCACAATGCAAGCAACTAATGAATTTGCCTTTCTGACATCCCCAGTTCGGGCTTTTGAGTGCCTCAGCAACTAGCAATCTCTCTCTCTCTCTCTCTCTCTCTCTCTCTCTCTTTCTCTCTCTCTCTCTCTCTCGATATCTACATTCTTATATCACCAACATTACATTCTCTTCAGACTGTTCCATCATGCATACTACTTGTCAACAACAAAAATAGTTTACAAAGCAAATGAATACTTTGTGCTACTGCTGTCAAGAGAGTACATGAACATCCTTTAGTGGTTGGTAAAAGATTGACAACCAGAGGAAGCAAAGTGAGCAGAAGCAATGCGAGTGAACATCACTAGATGCTCTTCGCTTGCACTTGCTTACCATTTACACCAGAGAATTCTCATTAGCTTGTGTTTACTGGCATAAAAAGTGACACACACCAGATTGGAGAATAACCATGTTAATGCTGGCATTAACAAAGGAAATAATATATATTCTGTACAATGTTCACAGAACATTCTCTTTCAGAAACATTTGATCTAGTTTACTGTTTGCTCTGAAAATTATTATACCAATAATACAAGTGAGACTGTAAATTTTCATGTTGTATGAATTGGAACGCACATTGCTCCTCCATTGACGGCAGTTGATTTAGGGTAGTGATATTCCTGGTATCCGTGTATCAGGCATTATGAGGTTATTTGTGTATCAGATGTTAGGAGAAGACCCTTTAAGAGGTAGATAGGATTATGAGGCAATAAGAAATTGTATGTACACCTGGGTCACAATAACAAAGTGACTGAGTTAGTCATGGAAAGCAGTGGTGTTGGTTAGCTGTTTTTGTTCACCCCTGTCTCTGCAACAGTAACAGCAGTGGAATTCAGTTCGTAATTCTTTCATGCATTTCCTTGTAACATGTAGTACTGATATCACATTGTAGCTTCAACACTTTGGTGCTCACCTTCATAATTAGCTGCAGATATTTTTAAATATTACAAAAAAATCAACACAGAGAAACAAAGCGCATTATGGAAAAAGTACCACAAGTTATATTAGAGGCCATCATTGTTGTTCGCAGTTCGGTATGAATACGTCGAGCAAAATAGAAGGCACACAAAGCTCATTCCTTTCTTGTGTCTGTGATAGCTCTTTCGTAGACAATTAGCTGTCATTCGCTTTGTTATTCTGATTTGGGTGTAGTTTAGTCAAGACAGGCACAATGACAAAGACAAATTTAAATAAAGGAGATAGTGGTCAAATATTTTAGAGGAGTAGGAGGGGATAGGTTTGTAGGTGTAGTGAACACTAAGGAAAATTAAACTTGAACAGTGTTGTGACAGATCAAAAATTAGTAGCCACCTATTGAGAGAACAAAACCATGAATGTATTCTAAACTGGAAAAATAATAAATTTAGCAGTGGTGTATTCCATTTAATATTATCCAAAGCTTTCTCTAAATCTTAAAAGTACTGTAAACAAAGGTTTTTTTTCTTCATCCTATCTTCTAAGATAATGTCTGTTATTCATAAAGTGTTCCTACATTTCACTGCAATCCAAACTGATTTTTCTTGAGGTCAGCCTCTACCAGTTTTACCATTCTTTTGTAGTAATTGATGGTGATACTTTGCTAGTACTTACACTTGAAAGCACCTATCTTTTTTGGAATAGTAATTATTTTATTTTTCTTGAAGTCCAAGGCTTTCACCTGTCTCATATATTGCACACAATTTGGAATGGTTTTGGCAAGACAGTAATTCTGAGGGAATGCAGTCTATCCAAAGGGCTTTATTTTGACTTAGGTCTTCCAGTGCTCTGTCACATTCTTTTTGCAGTGTTGTCTCCCATCTTACTTACCTCCACTTACTACACAATTGTCCTCCTGTTTATTCACCTTATATAGACCCTCTATATATTTCTTCGAGCTCTCAACTTTCCCTCTTTTTGCTTAATACTGGCTTGCCATCTAAGCACTTAACTTTGGCACATCTGCTTCTTTTTTCTCCAAAGATCTAACTTTCCTACAGAGATGTCTATCTCATTGTCATGAATGCTTCCAAATCCTTGCATTTCTCTTCTAGCCATTCCTGCTTTGCCATATTGCAGTACATGCCTGTTTCATTTTTTAAGACTATCTGTAGTCCCCTGTTGCTTGCTTCATGTGCTGCATTTTTGTATTTTCTCTCTTCATCAGTTAGATTGTGTATCTGGTGTTATCGAGGATTTCTTCTGAGCTTTGTCTTTTTGCCTGTTTGATCCTCTGCCGACTTCAGTGACATCTCTGAAGGCTAGCCAATTGATCTTCTGTTGTGTACTTTACCTCTGTTTCAGTCAATCTTTGCATAACACTCGAATTTGAAAATCTCAACATCCTCTAGTTCTTTAAGCTTATTCATATTTTTGTCTTTAATGTTCTACTTTTCTGGAATTTCCTCAGTTTTAATCTGTAGTTCATAACCAATAAATTTTGGTGCTCTACATCTACTCTGGAAATATATTGCAATTAGAAATATGGCTTCAAAATATGTCTTACTATTATATAAATCTATCTGCAACCTTCCAGTACCTCCAGGTCTCTTCAGTGTGTGTAACTTTCTTTCATAGTTCTTAAACAAAGTATTATGATTTTACAGAGTGCATTTAATCATTGCTCTCAGGCAACTTCCTCTTTCATTGCATTTATCCCTGACCATATTCTCCTACTATTTTTCATGTTGTTCATTTTCCTATTCTCAAATCTAGTCCCCCCATAACAGTTAAATTTTTGTTCCTCTTAAGTCTCAGTTTCCGTATCTTCCATACACCCTTTCGGTGTATAGGTGTTTGCAGAGTTAGTTGCTTCTAAACATTTATTACTGTGGTGGTTTCATATTAATGTTGGCTATGATAATGCCTTCATTGCTATTCATTCTTATTTTCTTAGTAATTATGAGAAATAATCCTGCATTATTACTGTCTGATTTTGTGATAGTCCTGTACTCACCAAAAGACCTGTTACTATATACACAAGTTTTGCAAATGATGGTTAATTGTGTGATGATTACTTAGGGAAAATAAGGTGTAACTAATTGCTCATAATAGTTTTGCTAATAACATTTCATATTTTGTTTTGGTGGTGGTTTAAAGTAATAGTAATTCAATCAATTTGCCCTTTGCTGTTCTTAGTGACTGATTAGAATTACCAACTGCCAGTTCTAGCAGTTTATAGTGAAAAGTGGAAAGATTTTTATGATTAGTACACAGTTTACTGAAACTGAACAAATGAAAAAATTAATTCCTAAATATTATTAGTTTTAAATTTTCCTGTAAAACGTTAGGTACTTCTGCCATTAATGATAAAGTTGTATATTTCAGTATGTTTTATAACACTCTAAATTTTTTGCGTATGTGGTCAAATGTTGTAAAGTACCAACCTGATTTTTCATAGTGAATGCCACAATTTAGGTTGCACTTTTTCACACATTTTATTTGCCTCTGTTATACTGTTTGGACAATGACCAATTTTTCTATTCTGTGAAAATATTACTATGTACAATCATATCAGCATTAACAAATAACTGTGGGTTCATCGCCAGAATTACTCATGTGAATTGCAAAATAATCAAAATATTTATTAGACTACCATTCATTACTCGACAATGCTTCAGTAATAAGTCACTAAACAAAGTAATAAAGTGTGGCACAAAAACACTCCATATTTGCATAAAAAAGGCCACAGTTTACATATTGTCCTGTAGTATTCAACTAGAAGTACCTTGCAGTTGTTAACGTAGTTTGGTCAGTAACTAATTTCACAGTTTCCAGAATGAGATTTTCACTCTGCAGCGGAGTGTGCGCTGATATGAAACTTCCTGGCAGATTAAAACTGTGTGCCCGACCGAGACTCGAACTCGGGACCTTTGCCTTTCGCGGGCAAGCGCTCTACCATCTGAGCTACCGAAGCACGACTCACGCCCGGTCCTCACAGCTTTACTTCTGCCAGTATCTCGTCTCCTACCTTCCAAACTTTACAGAAGCTCTCCTGCGAACCTTGCAGAACTAGCACTCCTGAAAGAAAGGATATTGCGGAGACATGGCTTAGCCACAGCCTGGGGGATGTTCAACAACAGCTCTTTTAAGTGACAATTACAGCATAAGCTTTCTACAAAACACATTTAAGTCAAAATATTCATTAATTTGAGTTACAGAAATCACTTCGAAGTTTAATTTCCCCCATTGTAAGTACACACATTTCAGCAAACAAACAGCACATTGCTTAATGTGAGTCAATATTTGAAGCATAGGTGTTACACGCTTACTAGTTGGACTGGGACTGGGTACAGACTGTTGACTGAGTGATGTCCAACTGTTTAAAGACTGCTGTGTGAACAAATTATTTCATAAACTTCAGAGTCATTTGAAAATCAGCTAGGTTAATTTTTTTCTATTCAGAATGGACTATAAACATGATAAAAATTTGATTTACAAGAAATTGGGTAGTCAAGAAATTTAGATAGATCTATAGAATAGATTTATGCAGCCACATTGGAAATACCTTAATAGTATGGCATCCACTGTGAAAATTATTTTGTTGTTGTTGTTGTTGTGGTGGTGGTGGTGGTGGTGGTGGTGGTGGTGGTGGTGGTCGTCGTCACCTTCAGTCCAGAGTGTATTTTGATGCAGCTCCCCATGCTACTCTATCCTGTGCAAGGTTCATCATCTCTGAATAAC
Source organism: Schistocerca cancellata (assembly GCF_023864275.1). Lineage (NCBI taxonomy): Eukaryota > Metazoa > Arthropoda > Insecta > Orthoptera > Acrididae > Schistocerca > Schistocerca cancellata. The sequence goes on from NC_064627.1 coordinate 1,009,760,143, forward strand.
TACTGCAATCTACATCCTTATGAATCTGCTTAGTGTATTCATCTCTTGGTCTCCTCCTATCAGTTTTACCCTCCATACGTCCCTCCAGTACTAAATTTGTGAGCTGTGCGGTCTAGGGCGCCTTGTCATCGTCCACGCGGCTCCCCCTGTCGGAGGTTAGAGTCCTCCCTCGGGCACGGGCTTGTGTGTTGTCCTTAGTGTAAGTTAGTTTCAGTTAGATTAAGTAGTGGGTAAGCTTAGGAACCGATGACCTCAGCAGTTTAGTCCCATAAGACCTTACCACAAATTTCCAAAGTAAATTGGTGGTCCCTTGATGTCTCAGAACGTGTCCTATCAACACATCCCTTCTTCTAGTCAAGTTATCACAAATTCATCTTTCCCCATTTCTGTTCAGTACCTCCTCATTGGTTACGTGACCTACCCATCTAATCTTCAACATTCTTCTTTAGCACCACATTTCGAAAGCTTCTATTCTCTTCTTGTTGAAACTATTTATCATCCGTTTCACTTCCATACATGACTACACTACATACCAATACTTTCAGAAACTACTTCCTGACACTTAAATCTATACTCGATGTTAACAAATTTCTCTTCTTCAGAAATGCTTTCCTTGCCATAGCCAGTCTACATTTTATATCCTCTCTACTCTGACCATCATCAGTTATTTTGCTTCCCAAATAGCAAAACTCATTTACTATTTTAAGAGTCTCATTTCCTAATCTAATTCAGTCAGCATTGCCTTATTTAATTCGACTACATTCCATTATCCTTGGCCGGCAGGTGTGGCCGAGTGGTTCTAGGTACTTCAGTCCAGAACTGTGCTGCTGCTACGGTCACAGGTTCGAATCCTGCCTCGGGCATGGATGTGTGTGATGTCAATAGATTTAGGTAGTTCTAAGCCTAGGCGACTTATGACCTCAGATGTTAAGTCCCGTAGTGTTTAGAGGCATGTTTGAACCATTATCCTTGTTTTGCTTTTGTTGATGTTCACCTTATATCCTCCTCTCAATACACTGTCAATTCCATTTAACTGCTCTTCAAAGTCCTTTGCTGTCTCTGAAAGAATTAAAATGCCATCAGCAAACCTCAAGGTTTCTCTTGCTTCTCCATTGATTTGAATTCCTACTCTGAATTTTTGTTTCCTTATCTGCTTGCTCAATATACAGATTGAATAGCATCAGGGGTAGACTACAACCCTGTGTCACTCCCTTCTCAACCAGTGCTTCCCTTTCATGCCCCTCGACTTTTATGACTGCCGTTTGGTTTCTGTACAAATTGTAAATAGCCTTTCACTCCCTGTATTTTACGCCTGCCATCTCCAGAATTTGAAAGAGAGTATTCCAGTCAACATTGTCAAACTCTTTCTCTAAGTCTACAAATGCTAGATACGTAGGTTTGCTTTTCCTTAATTTATCTTCTAAGATAAATCGTAGGGTCGGTATTGCCTCACATGTTCCAACATTTCTACGGAATCCAAACTAATCCTTCACGAGGTCGGTTTCTACCAGTTTTTCCATTTGTCTGTAAAGAATTCATGTTAGTATTTTACAACTTTGACTTATTAATTTGATAGTTTGGTAAATTTCACACCTGTTAACACCTGCATTCTTTGGGATTGGAATTATTACATTTTTCTTGAAATCTGAGTGTATTTCACCTATCTCGTAGATCTTGTTCACCAGATGGAAGAGTTTATTTTATAGTACATTAAAATCTTAATTAGTGGCTTAATCGGTCAGTTAATCAGGGATGCCATCTGGTTTGGAAAAAACAGAGCAACAAAAATAGTGTCAAAGTTCAGAATCTAACAAACCCAAAGGGAAAATTGTGGATATCTTAAGTTTAAATAGCATTTATCGTGCAAGTTAGTTAGTTTCAGGTATCAAAGTACATTATCAGAAAGAATGGGATACTGATTTCAAATGAGTTGTAAAAATATTTCAGATTGCGCCAGTTAGCGCATTGTATATTGTAGTAGAACCTTCAATTGGCCATCGCTTCCAAATAATAAAACTTCTAGTAAAATTAGCTGCATCATTGAAATCAGCATGTTCAATATAATGATCTGGATAATGAATTTAAATAGAACTTCACCTAAATAACACTTTGCAATATGAAAGTATATGTTAATAATTTTTTGTGCAACTGTATTAAAAATACAGTGAAATATTTGGGAAAATGTTATTGATGGGAGTAGAAGACATAACAGATGGTGAGTTTCCAACTTACTACATCTGAAGGTGAAGATGCTACAGTCCTTACTCAGTACTCTTTGAAACACAGTATTGGTTTACTATGACAGTAAGAACTTTTACTTTGGAGTGACAAATGTACGATTACAGTATTTTGGACTGACCTTCATTAGTTTTATTTTATGTTCTTTGTATCATGATTGTGCTATTTCGCAGTGATATGGAAGGAATGAGGCAGTTTCAGAATTGTAAACTTTCTCGCAAGGAGAGGTCCCCAAGGCTGGCATCTGGGTGTTTTTTTACCATCTATATGGTGATGTTGGCATCACACCCAGCAGCCATTTGCCCTGGTGGGTCCTCATTTGCGACTAATAGACAAATAATATTTTGTAATTTTGTGCGATGCTCCGAGAGCTTTAAATAAAGAAGTATTACCCAGACTAGTGGTGCAGTGTAATGGTTAAAGTACATTACATTACAGAATCTTGCGGGTTCATATCACGTCAGGAACCTTGAAATTTTTTGTTTTTAAATCTGTATAAATTTTTTCAGCATTTTTATTCTATTAATTAGATTAAATGTAACTTTTTATTTTTAATCATTGTTTTAATTTTTTATTTGCTCCCATTTTTCTTTATTTTCTATTTGAAATCTCTGTGCATTTGAATCAGTTGTCACAAATTCACTGACATTATAGTGAGCAATAAAGTTATTTACAAATTCTTGGTGAAACTCACGAAGAGGTGCAGATCACACTACCCTTCTGCAGCTTTACAGAGCCCTGATACAGTCTCGTCTTGATTATGGGAGTCAGGTACAAGGTATGGCATCAACCTCAGCATGGTGGACACTGGATCCAGTACACCACTGCGGGATTCAACTTGCAACAGGAGCGTTTTGAACTGACCATGTGAACAGCTTACTCGTGGAGGTTGGGGTTCCTCCCTTGCGGATCACGTGCCAGCAACAGCTTGTTAATTAGGCTACACATGTTTGCAGCTCCTCTAAGCATCCAAATTAACGTTCCTCTTTCCAAACAAGGAAATCCATCTCCTGCAATGGTGACCCAGATCACGGGTTACGATTGCAATCTGCATCCAGTCCCTCCTGTCTGAACTCTAGCTGTTTCTCTACCATTCCTCGTCCAGGCCCACTCATGTATAGCTCTGTGGAGCATCCTTTGGCCACAGCTTCATCTTGACCTATCACGAGGTCCATACCTGGTGCATCCTGGGATTCAGAGGTAGTGGTTTGCTGGTCATGTAGGCTTTGCTTATACTCAAGCAGGACATACTGAACTGCACTCCTTGCTGTATGGCTGCAGTGTTTTCACTGTGGCGTTGCGCCAAAACTTGGTCATGGCTATCCAGGGTCCCCTGTATGTCCGTGAACAACACGTCTGCCTGGACCCTGGACGACATTGGGATCCCGGGAAATGAACTTGCTGATAGATTAGCCAAACTGGCTACTAATAAACCAACACTGGAGATAGGTATTCTGGAAACAGACAAAACGTCAAGTTTAGGGATCTTGAATATGGAGTGGCTCATTCAGACTTCACCAAATGAACTATTGATAAAGGACACTAAAAATCTGTGGAGGTCCTCCATGCAGGCCTCTTGCAAGGATGCTACCATCCTTTGCTGCCTCTGCATAAGCCATACTTGGCTGACTCGCGATCAAGTCCTTCATCGGCTGACTCGCGATCAAGTCCTTCATCGGCTGACTCGCGATCAAGTCCTTCATCGGCTGACTCGCGATCAAGTCCTTCATCGGCTGACTCGCGATCAAGTCCTTCATCGGCTGACTCGCGATCAAGTCCTTCATCGGCTGACTCGCGATCAAGTCCTTCATCGGCTGACTCGCGATCAAGTCCTTCATCGGCTGACTCGCGATCAAGTCCTTCATCGGCTGACTCGCGATCAAGTCCTTTATCGGCTGACTCGCGATCAAGTCCTTCATCGGCTGACTCGCGATCAAGTCCTTCATCGGCTGACTCGCGATCAAGTCCTTCATCGGCTGACTCGCGATCAAGTCCTTCATCGGCTGACTCGCGATCAAGTCCTTCATCGGCTGACTCGCGATCAAGTCCTTCATCGGCTGACTCGCGATCAAGTCCTTCATCGGCTGACTCGCGATCAAGTCCTTCATCGGCTGACTCGCGATCAAGTCCTTCATCGGCTGACTCGCGATCAAGTCCTTCATCGGCTGACTCGCGATCAAGTCCTTCATCGGCTGACTCGCGATCAAGTCCTTCATCGGCTGACTCGCGATCAAGTCCTTCATCGGCTGACTCGCGATCAAGTCCTTCATCGGCTGACTCGCGATCAAGTCCTTCATCGGCTGACTCGCGATCAAGTCCTTCATCGGCTGACTCGCGATCAAGTCCTTCATCGGCTGACTCGCGATCAAGTCCTTCATCGGCTGACTCGCGATCAAGTCCTTCATCGGCTGACTCGCGATCAAGTCCTTCATCGGCTGACTCGCGATCAAGTCCTTCATCGGCTGACTCGCGATCAAGTCCTTCATCGGCTGACTCGCGATCAAGTCCTTCATCGGCTGACTCGCGATCAAGTCCTTCATCGGCTGACTCGCGATCAAGTCCTTCATCGGCTGACTCGCGATCAAGTCCTTCATCGGCTGACTCGCGATCAAGTCCTTCATCGGCTGACTCGCGATCAAGTCCTTCATCGGCTGACTCGCGATCAAGTCCTTCATCGGCTGACTCGCGATCAAGTCCTTCATCGGCTGACTCGCGATCAAGTCCTTCATCGGCTGACTCGCGATCAAGTCCTTCATCGGCTGACTCGCGATCAAGTCCTTCATCGGCTGACTCGCGATCAAGTCCTTCATCGGCTGACTCGCGATCAAGTCCTTCATCGGCTGACTCGCGATCAAGTCCTTCATCGGCTGACTCGCGATCAAGTCCTTCATCGGCTGACTCGCGATCAAGTCCTTCATCGGCTGACTCGCGATCAAGTCCTTCATCGGCTGACTCGCGATCAAGTCCTTCATCGGCTGACTCGCGATCAAGTCCTTCATCGGCTGACTCGCGATCAAGTCCTTCATCGGCTGACTCGCGATCAAGTCCTTCATCGGCTGACTCGCGATCAAGTCCTTCATCGGCTGACTCGCGATCAAGTCCTTCATCGGCTGACTCGCGATCAAGTCCTTCATCGGCTGACTCGCGATCAAGTCCTTCATCGGCTGACTCGCGATCAAGTCCTTCATCGGCTGACTCGCGATCAAGTCCTTCATCGGCTGACTCGCGATCAAGTCCTTCATCGGCTGACTCGCGATCAAGTCCTTCATCGGCTGACTCGCGATCAAGTCCTTCATCGGCTGACTCGCGATCAAGTCCTTCATCGGCTGACTCGCGATCAAGTCCTTCACCACAAGGACCCACCCCCACTGTCATTGTGGTTCCCATTTGACGGTGGTCCACATTTAGCTGCCCTGCGACGGACTTTGACTTGCTACCCTTGGCACTGGAAGATGATACCTCACTGTCTGACTTAGTTTCACATTTTATGTGTGAAGGGGGCTTTTACCACTCCCTTTTAGGGAGGACCTCTTAAACTCATTGGCCCATTGAGCAGTTGGCAGAACACTCTGTAACCTCCTCTGCCCAGGCCGGCTGCGGCTTGGCTGTCTGGGCTTGGCGGTCCACCTCAGCCTTCACCCTACTTGATCTTTTACTCTTCCTCCCACTCTCTTGCATGGTCTGTTTGATTCGTTCATCTTGTGTATGTATGTATGCTTCTTTTGCCCTGTGCATGTTGATAGTCTTTCCTAGACAATTGCTGAGTGGTTACCTCTGGTAAGTGGTGGTGGGGTCGGGATATATGTACCCCCATTGCATTCTGTTTTGGGGGCTTCTGGCTCCACCCTAGATAGGGCATCTTGTTTCTTCATATATCCGTCCTTTCTTCTTTTTTGTCCCTTATGTGGTCTTCATTGACCTTTGGTAGACCTTGGGTTTCCGCCCGAGGGCTTTGCATGGTAGGCCATCTCTGATGTACAGTTGTGTACACCTATATCTTCGAGGGAAAAGGGGCTGATGACCTAGTAGTTTGGTCCTTTTAATCCAACCAATCAACCATATGCTCATACCTTCAACAGCTTGCAATGGGACACTGTGCCAGACACCTTCCTGATATAGGGAATCTGCCTGTTGCCCTTCATCTGTAGTTCACAGTATATCATGAGAGAAAAGTGTAAGTTGTTTCACACGAGCAATACATTTATTTTATTCAAACTGAGAATGTGTTCAAGGATTCTGCAGCAGACAGATGTTAGGAATATTTATCTGGAATTTTGCGATCCGTTCTTTCACTCTCCTTATATCAGGGTGTATACGACCCTGGAGATCCGGGAAAATCCGGCAATTTTTTCATTCAGTAGAAAACCAGGGAAAACCCCGGAATATTTTAGAATTCTGGGAATTACTTATTGTTTTAGTTTTTAGTTAAATTTTTGTAATTTTGACTGGTAAGAACCGATACTCTAACAAAGGTTATTACTGTATCCCGCTATTGCAGAATAATACTTCAGCAATAAAACTTTAACGAGAGAAAAAAAAAAAAAACTTAAATTGCAAAGGAAATGTGCCATATGCAACGACACACACACACACACACACACACACACACACACACACACACACACACACACACAGTGCTCATACAAAAGTCTGCCAACAGCAAAATGTGTCAGAGGCTTTAGGAAGACCATGCAATGCTTCATAACAAAAAATGGCTTCCGATGATTGTGAAGTCACAACTGTTTATATTAGATTCATTTTAGCAGTTGTGAGCGGGCTCATGCGTATGCGCAGTTGTCTCATTTAAGGAGTAGTAGATTCTCCCACTTCTGGCTAGAGGAATGTGGCTGTTGATGTGCAAGCAGTTACGGCGAGCAGCTAGATGCTACCGGAAAAAGGGGGCGCAAAATTCATATTCTTGATGATGAAAAAAACTTGTTTCACAAAGCACCTAGCATCCAGCGCATGTCTATCGATTATTCATGCGATTTTGAAACACATCCCTGTTGGTTTTTGTGAACACATTTTAAGTTGGTTTCTGAATGAATCATATGTTAATTTTTGAATGCGTGTGTAGTGTACGTGATATCTCATGTCACGAGAATCCTTGTCGCATCTAGAAATAAACTTCCCACAGACAAAAGGGGACGGGGCTATACGAGCTAAGCAGAGTAAAGCCGAACAGATGAATGCCAATCTCTGTCTGCTTATGTGGTTGATTGGATTTTGCGAATGATCAGCATTGTTATAATTACTAGTGAAATCCATGGATTCAGATTACCAGAGTGGAAATAAACGACTAACAGGAATAACAGATGAGAAAGATTACGTATTATCTTCTCGGTGTATCCAAGAAAATGAAGTTTTGACAGAAAATTTTTGGCCAGACGCTACACTAGTAAGGACCAGTTGTACAGTCCCCAGCTAGCAGCTGCGTAAGTTCTATTCTCGAAGTAACACGGAAAATGTGTTGTACGAACATGTAACAACGCCTAATTGGAGTATAATCGCGGGATAACTAAACCAGTGATTCTGGCAGGTTTAGTGAAGTTAATCAGCAAACAAATTTTGACAATGTGAGGAATAGCTACAGAATTGGTGATGACAAGATTGTTTTTTAGAATAAGGAAGGATAAGAAGCAGGGACATCACACAAATTATGGAAGAATGACAATTCCAAATTTATATAAATATTTCGTAATACTACTTTTCGATCTCCTGCTTCAGAAACTGGTGCGTCTGAATGAAACTATTTCCTAACATAAACCTTTTTGCTTGTAGTAGGCCTAATAGGCATTTGATATTGGTACTTTGTGAATTATATTCTGTCGTGTTATAAAGATGACCATAGTAGAAAGGCCTGTTTTGTTTTATCTAGCAGACAGTGACAAAATAGACTTAATCAGATCAAATACCACACCAATCTTGGGTATTATTTTATTAACAGGTTTTTCAGTATTAGATAACCGCATTTCGATTTTTCATGTAGCAAAACATTTGACGAACTTTGAGGTAATAAATTCTTTCACAGAAAGGGAAGCATGCCATGTAAAGCTGTAGCAAGATCAGAGAGAAAAAATTCTAGGAGCTAAGGACTGAAGAAATGTGTACTTTCTTGCTTGTCTCTTGCCTTTATTGGTTTTATGTAGCCTACATTTAATTTTGTCACAAAATAGCAAGTCATTAGCTAATAGGCCATAGAGAGTGCAAATTTTCTGAAGAGTTCTTGTTCTCCTGATCACAAATAATCTCATCCACTACTAATTGCAAGATTTTTTTTAAAAAAAAAGGGCAGGCTGTCAAACTGGTAGACAGGGAGCAGGAGAGGCACCACAGGACATTTCAGTTTCCACTGTCCTGAATATAGTTTGATGGCATCCATTAAAAAAAAAAAAATACACATTTCAATTCCACAGAGCAAAATACTGTGACGTGTGATAGAAGAATGCTGTTTAAAGAGGTGTGGCACTGCACTTTGGCACACTTATGACCAAATAACGTGTCCTACATGTCCTCCAACACGTATGTTTTATGTTTCAGACTTTCCAGAAAGCTGTGCGCTACAAGATGAACATATTTTTCAAAATTCTATTTTTTTAGTATTGACCTGATTCGCAAATATCATAGATCCGGGGCTGATGCACAGAGCAGTCTGTTATAGTGGGTAGTATCCACGTGACCCATACATTTAGTGATTTTGCTGCTTCCCCTTCATTTAATCTCCCGTCAGGAGCTATCAAGTGAATTAAAATACATTCACACAATTACAGAAGGCTAAAATATTTTGTTAGTTTCAGATTTTATTTCATTTCCACCGTTCTAACAGTCCAGCATTAATCGCCTTGCAGAACAAGGAAGTTATTTTTGTCTGTTTGCTGAAGAAATTTGACCTTTATTAACTTTTTCCACAGAGGTAGTCAATGTATTTGAAACGAAATGTTTAATTCCACAGTACTGGCTAGTTTAAACTGTTCACTGCTTTTCAAGTGGATGTTTTCATCTTCAAACGTGTGGCATTATGCAGTAATAAAGAACCAAACATGAGATGATACAATACTGGTGCTCCAAGAAAATTTATTACATCCCGAAAACCACACTGAAAAGCTTAACATCAGGTTGAGGTCTACTTCATTGGGAATCTGGACATACGAATATGCACTTTAAGTATGCAATTTAAATTTGCGCATTTTAGTGTGGTTCACGAAGTTCCGATGCTCTTGGATTATCCTCTGATGTCTTGTTTCTTTTATGACATAATGTATGATCGTTCAACATTTTACACGTACGTACATACGGGCTTTCTGCGTCTTCGTAGCTGTGCAAGCCCCGTGTCACCTGTTACCAGCGCTGTGTGGCAACTGCTGAAATGAGCCTATTTCTAACAGTTTGTGGGAAAAAATGCGAATGTTTGTTTGAAAGGCATTACTTTCAAAGGAAATATCCTTTTACGTAAGTTGAACTATGTGCAAGAATGTAGCATGAATTTCTTAAATCACGAGCATTTGACTCTCGTTTAAAAATCAATGATGATCCATTTAGAAGAATTTATAACCCTGAAGATCAGACATTTATGTCAGTAATAAAAATTTTACTGGCACATTTGTGTGATATATATGAAAGTGTAACATGTGCAAAAAGATAAACATTATATACGAAAGCTTGCAGCTTATTAACCTTAGAGACCAATATTACATTTGAAAGCTTTTCTTTTCTTTTAGCAACACGATGTATATTAATTTAAACCATTAACCTTTTCCTGTTTGTGTGTTCATGCTTACTTAACAGTGATGTTGCTGTTGGCTGACTACATCATGTGTCCTATGCTCTAAATATCCGCTGTCATCAGCTGGCGACAGCGACATGAGCTGTGACTGGCTTACAAAAGCTCATCGCAATCTCGATTTCAGTGATTCGGAAAGTAACGTGCGGTGAGGTGTAATTTGAATGTATACTTTCGTAATACGAAAATACGCAGCGTACACGTTGTTGCACATCAAAGGTATTTCCAAAACGGGTCTTCTTCCCTAATTTCGTTTTCTGAAGTGCTGAAAAATTCTATGCCCGTGTATAAAACCATAACCATTCAAAGGATTGATAAGTTTTGCAGTTCCGGGGGAAAATATACTGTCACTTAACTCGGAAAAAGTGTGTTTACACCCAGGAGAAAGTGTATTTTTAACCGATAAATCCAGGAAAAATCCGGGAATGTTTTTCCTTGTCCATGTATACACCCTGTATATACAGCAGCTATCTGCACGTTTTTCCAGTCACTCGCGACTTTTGCGCTGGGCGAGAGATTTGTGATAAGCTAGGTAAGGGGCAAATGCTGTAGAGAACTCTTTGAAAAACTGAAATGGTATTCCATATGGACCCGGTGACTTATTTATTTTGAACTCTTTCAGATGTTTCTGTATGCCAGGGATGCTTATCACTGTCATCCATATGGCAGTCTGTCCTGCTTGTGGGGAATGCACCTTAACAATTACACTATGCTACCAGTCTGTGCATTGGTACTTTTTCAAGGTTCTAGAGCATCATGTAAAATTCTGAATTTTTTCTTCAATTACTCACAAATGAGGTCTCATAAGGGTGAATGACTGCAGCATGTTATACCTGGGGCCCTACCCTATACACCCATATAGCTTAGTGGTCATCAGAAGTTTTAGTTCAAGAACAGAATTTATCAGTTCGTATGAAAATTAGTATGTCAAGAGTCCTCAGTAGACTAGCATTTGTAGCATAAGTTAGCTAACAGCCCCCACCCCCAACCCACCCCCCAAAGTACTTAGCATTAACTTGGCACCATTTGAAACACTTCAGATAGATTATTCTGTTGGAGGTCCCTGCCAACCTTAGCAGCTCCAGAGTTGTAAAACTGTAAAGGACTGATGAAGTATTGTTGTGTTGTCTGTGTGAGCAGATGCATAGTTGATAAATAATATTAATTATATTTCAATGCAGTATGCGCTACGAGAGATAACATTTGTTTTGAATGTCATTTTTTCTTCTACCCATTACATTGTATTACGCCAACCTTAATTTAATTTTATATTCCTCGCTGCAAATACAGGGTGGTTCCATGACAATGTTACAAACTTCAAAGAATGATGTAGAAGGGTAAATGTGTCAATTTGAGGTAAGAGATTCTGGTCTGCAAATGACTGAGCGATTGTTACAAGTGAAAATAATTCAAAGACCTATGACAGTGGAATACATGACTGGCACTGTTGGTGCTAAGGTTACAGGGTAGTCAACTTGCGCAAGTGGTACTGTGGACAAAACCAAGAAACAAAGTGCAGGAAAAATGGGCTCTAAAAAACACAACTTCAGAACTATGAGCACTTCATCATCTTCACTACTGTAAAACCCACCTCTCTAAAAGTGCCTGTAACTCTTCAAGTACATAGAAATACCTTATCTTGGGTTGATGCGTTTATGCTTCATCATCCTTGAAAGTTTGTAATGTCACACAATCATCCTGTATATACCACATTCAAAGACGACACATCCCTAATAATGTGCATTCACAGATCCATGTTACTTCCATCTGAAATTTATACTACAGCAACTGATGAGTGAAAGTAGCACACAGCTGTTAGTTTTCAGTACTGGAAGACAGACAAGAAAACATTTCCCCCCTCACATTCTCTACCCCTGTATTGGCTGCACTATGTAACCCTATACCCCTGAGATAAGTGGCAGAATTGACAATTGTCAAATAAAATAAATCACATTTTGCAATATTACTGTATGTCTTCCTTTTTTAGTGAGCTGTAAAAGTGCACTCTTAAACTCTTAAGGGCAGTTGATGTTTGTGGATTCAGCTTGCTACATGTATATTACTATAAGATACGGCTGAGAACCATGGGCTGCACAAGTACCTTATTCGGGCCATGGTTTGATGACCTCTCTCTCTCTCTCTCTCTCTCTCTCTCTCTCTCTCTCTCTCTCTCTCTCTCTCTCTCTCTCTCTACCCCATTCAGAATAGACATGGCTTGTTCGTACTAAAATGTCCTTCTAAACAAAAATAATCTGAGTACTAATTGTATAGTCAAGTAGCCAGTCTGAACTGCCAAACAGCTACTATTTTCATTTTCCTGTGATATCCTGCATGAGTAAGTAATTCATCAGTCCTTTCAATAAAGCTAGTAAATTTTAATTGAAGTTAATTGGAAGTTAAATTATTAGTAATTATTGGTAAACAGCAACTCTGTGTAATGCTGTCTGTATTGTATAGCCCATGGCAAAATTTTTACTGCAGTCATTCGTTACTGTAAAACGGTTCCAGTAATTGGCATGCGGAATGGATAAGATAAACCTAAGTCTTTTGGTCAGCACTTCGGAAATGATCCTGCTTCTTTCCTTTCGATGTTAAATATTTTGTGAGTAATAATGTGGTGGTTGGTTAAGGTAGGTGTGTGTGTGTGTGTGTGTGTGTGTGTGTGTGTGTGTGTGTGTGTGTGTGTGTGTGTGTGTCATAAAATTAAATAACACAATATTAGAGTAGAATGAGATTTTCACTCTGCAGCAGTGTGTGCGCTGATATGAAACTTCCTGGCAGATTAAAACTGTGTGCCTGACCAAGACTCGAACTCTGGACCTTTGCCTTTCGCGGCCAAGTGCTCTACCATCTGAGCTACCGATGCACGACTCACGCCTGGTACTCACAGCTTCACTTCTGCCAGTATCTCATCTCCTACCTTCCAAACTTTACAGAAGCTCTTTTGTCACCCAATACCACCAAGGATTAGAACAACTGAGCCACCTCCTTTCTCACAGCTTTATCATCATCATCATCTCCCTCCTCCCCCTCATAAAATGAGGGGTTTGATGTTCCGTCACTCACCCTACTTCCACAAAATCCTGGTCAATTCCTATGCAACTACCAATCCCAACCCCCTTGCCACAGGGATCATACCCCTGCGCAAGATTCAGTAGCAAGACCTCCTGCCCACATCACCGCCCACCACATCCTATTCAAGACCTGACTTACAGTTTGTCCTACCCCATTAGAGGTTGGGCCACACATGAAAGCAGCCATCCCATATACCAGCTCCTCTACAACCAATGCACAGCTTTTGTAGTGTATGATTACCAACCAGCTGTCCACCAGGATGAACGGTCACCATCAATCTGTAGCCAAGAGCAAAGTGCACCACCCTGTGGCACAACATGCAGCTAAACATAACATGCTTGATATTAATGGTTGCTTCATAACCCAGGCCACCTGGGTCCTCCCCTCTGCCAACGGCTTTGCTGAACTACACAGACTGGAATTATCCTTGCAACACATTCTCACTCTCGAAATCGTCCTGGCCTCAACTCCCAATAATCTGTTGTCCCCAGAACCTTCATGCAAGGTTCGCAGGAGAGCTTCTGTAAAGTTTGGAAGGTAGGAGATGAGATACTGGCAGAAGGAAAGCTGTGAGTACCGGGTGTGAGTCGTGCTTCGTTAGCTCAGATGGTAGAGCACTTGCCCGCGAAAGGCAAAGGTCCCGAGTTCGAGTCTCGGTCGGGCAAACCGTTTTAATCTGCCAGGAAGTTTCACAATATTAGAGTGTTTCCTATGGTTGTTATGGTTTTTCTCTATTTTATTGGGTAACTTATGTCGGTATTAGATTGAGCCTCACAGATCCAGCTCACAGTGAACTCACCAACCAATTTTGTTTTATTTCATTATAAGCTAAGAAATAGGCTTGCCTATGCATTGAAGGCACTTCTGATTTTGAAGTTTTCTAAGTTATGTTTACTGCAACTCAAAGAAATTAATAGTAGTGAGCATTACAGCATGCCTTCTCACCTAGCTATAATGGTAAAATTTCTCAAAGCCAATTCTGGGATTGTTTCTGCGTTCTGTCATTGCTGAGATGTACATACCTCCTTGCTCATTTTGGTGCTTTGTTGAATAACAGCACATAAGCAAAGTTGAATGTATTTTTCCTTTTTAAAATGACTTGTTCCATTGTTAAGTGCTATGTCTATATAAGGGCTGGACACCACTGCAAACAAAATAGTGTGGAATACCTTGTTTTTCATGAACTGCCACTCTTTCATTGCTTGTTTATTCTGTTCTTTTCCAGGTATGTTTAATTCTGCTTTTATATAGTTTTTAAAGTTTGCACTCTCTTTGTCAGGGTGGAAATAAAAGCAACAAAGAAAACAGCAACTGGCCAGAGAACATCGTTCCACCACATCCAAGCGAACTGCCTCTGCCCTCACCTTGCCTTGTGCGCGCCGACACACTGTTACAGGAGAACGATTCTTCTGAAAAACAAAAGCGTAAGTAACTTTTTGTTCTTGTTTAAGGTTAAATATTAATTTTACATCCACAGTGGTCAAGAACTATCACCTTTCAACTTCTGAAAAGTCCAGCTTGGAATGTCAATTAAAACAATCAATTTTTGAAAATATAATTTAACTGGATAGTAAAAAAAAAAAAGCTCGCCAAGTGACGGGAGGCAGTGGCTCATCCATCTGGCAGTAGGGTTGAAGGGGAAGGAAGAGGGATGAAGGAAAAGGATTCTTTCCTCTTCTCATCTGATCTGGTAAGTCCCCCTTGATTTGGGGTTCTGGGTGACCTCTCCAAACTCTACCCCTTTCCGTAATCCTCACCCATCCTCTTCCTTCACCCCTGTTCCTTCCCATTCAACTTTTCTGCCATACTTCAATACCTTTAATATTTGTGTGCTACAGCCACCACTTGGTGAGTAGATTTTTTAATCTATCTAAAAAGGATAGATAGCTGCTCACTGTAAAGATGACAAATTCCTGACAAAACACAGCAGGCGTGCGCGAAAGCAAGCACATCTCGTGCACATGTGACCATTATTCCTGCCAGAATGCAATGGAGTTGCATCAAAAGGGAGCAATCTGGAGTTTGGTAGGGAAGATAGAGGGGTAGAGGGAGAGGAGTCAGTGCAGTCTGGCAGACCATTTTGGGGCTAGATGGAAGGAAGACAAGGCTGCCAGATCCAGTGTTGGGAGGCTGTGAGGGAGGGAGGGTGTGGGGAATAGAAAAGTAGAGGAGCAGAGCAGGGAAAAAACTAGGGGGTGCGATAGCAAAACTCGGATCCCAGTGATGGTGAGGGGACGTGAATTGGGAGAAGGTGGTATGACGGGGAACTGAAACCGTTGCATGAAGGGTCTGGGGACAATAGATTATTGGGAGTTGAGGCCAGGACGATTTCGAGAGTGAGAATGTGTTGCAAGGATAATTCCAGTCTGTATAGTTCAGTAAAGCCGTTGGCAGAGGGGAGGACCCAGGTGGCCTGGGTTATGAAGCAACCATTAATATCAAGCATGTTATGTTTAGCTGCATGTTGTGCCACAGGGTGGTGCCCTTTGCTCTTGGCTACAGATTGATGGTGACCGTTCATCCTGGTGGACAGCTGGTTGGTAGTCATACACTACAAAAACTGTGCATTGGTTGTAGAGGAGCTGGTATATGGGATGGCTGCTTTCATGAGTGGCCCAACCTCTAATGGGGTAGGACAAACTGTAAGTCAGGTCTTGAATAGGATGTGGTGGGTGGTGATGTGGGCAGGTCTTGCTACTGGATCTTGCGCAGGGGTATGATCCCTGTGGCAAGGGGGTTGGGATTGGTAGTTGCATAGGGATTGACCAGGATTTTGTGGAAGTAGGGTGAGTGACGGAACACCAAACCCCTTATTTCATGAGGGGGGGATGATGATGATGATGATTATTATTATTATTATTATTATTATTATTATTATTATTATTATTATTATTATTATTAAAGCTGTGAGAAAGGAGGTGGCTCAGTTGTTCTAATCCTTGGTGGTATTGGGTGACAAAAGGGCCACTTCTTTGTTGCTGGTTCTTGAGTGTGGTAGGAGGATTGGGGTTGTGTAGGGAAATGGCACTGGAAATCTGTTTTGCCTTTCCATAGGCAGGTCAGTTGGCAAATCACGTGGGTGCTTTCACGCGTGGCTCTGCCTTTGATCGTGTACACTTTCTGGGTTACAGGACTGGAGTAGGTGGTGGTGGGAGGGTGCATGGGCAGTTAGTGCATGGGCAGTTAGTGCATGGGCAGTTAGTGCATGGGCAGTTAGTGCATGGGCAGTTAGTGCATGGGCAGTTAGTGCATGGGCAGTTAGTGCATGGGCAGTTAGTGCATGGGCAGTTAGTGCATGGGCAGTTAGTGCATGGGCAGTTAGTGCATGGGCAGTTAGTGCATGGGCAGTTAGTGCATGGGCAGTTAGTGCATGGGCAGTTAGTGCATGGGCAGTTACAAGGGTAGGGAAGGTGGTTTGGGGATTTCATAGGGATGAACCAAGAGGTTACGAAGGTTAGGTGGACGGCGGAAAGACACTCTTGGTGGAGTGGGGAGGATTTCATGAAGGATGGATCTCATTTCAGGGCAGGATTTGAGGAAGTTGTATCCCTGCTGGAGAGCCACATTCGAAGCCTGATCCAGTCCCGGGAAGTATCCTGTCACAAGTGGGGCACTTTTGGGGTTCTTCTGTGAGAGGTTCTGTGTTTGAGGGGATGAGGAAGTGTCTCTGGTTATTTGCTTCTGTACCAGGTCGGGAGGGTAGTTGCGGGATGCGAAAGCTGTTTTCAGGTTGTTGGTGTAATGGTTCAGGGATTCAGGACTGGAGCAGATTCGTTTGCCACGAAGGCCTAGGCTGTAGGGAAGGGACCGTTTGATATGGAATGGGTGGCAGCTGTCATAATGGAGGTACTGTTGCTTGTTGGTGGGTTTGATGTGGATGGATGTGTGAAGCTGGCCATTGGACAGATGGAGGTCAACGTCAAGGAAAGTGGCATGGGATTTGGAGTAGGACCAGGTGAATCTGATGGAACCAAAACAGCCAGCACATCTTGGCTCAGTCTTACACCGTCCGGGTTATCTGGATACTTCCCACCAACACCAACCTATCCGAACTCCGGAGATGGGAACTTGCACTTCAGTATATCCTCTCTTCCCGTTATCCACCAGGCCTCAACCTCCGCTAATTTCAAGTTGCCGTCACTCATACCTCACCTGTCATTCAACATCTTTGCCTCTGCACTTCTGCCTTGACTGACATCTCTGCCCAAACTCTTTGCTTTTTAGTATGTCTGCTTGTGTCTGTACATGTGTGGATGGATATGTGTGTGTATACCTGTCCTTTTTTCCCCCTAAGGTAAGTCTTTCCGCTCCCGGGATTGGAATGTCTCCTTACCCTCTCCCTTAAAACCCACATCCTTTCGTCTTTCCCTCTCCTTCCCTCTTTCTTGGCGAAGCAACCGTTGGTTGCGAAAGCTTGAAATTCTGTGTGTGTGTGTGTGTGTGTGTGTGTGTGTGTGTGTGTGTGTGTGTGTGGGTGTGTGTGTGTTTTTTATTGTGTCTGTCTACCAGTGCTTTCCCGTTTGGTAAGTCATGGAATCTTTGTTTTTAATATATTTTTCCCATGGGGAATGTTTCTTTCTATTTTATTCACTGTGTTATAACCTTCATCTGCAGGTAGGACAATTAGGTTGAGACCTGTTTTGAGGCATTGTATGGCTGTCCTGCCTTTTGCTGACATGTGTGTTCTTAGGGAAGGGACCTGGCGAAGGATGGCAATGCCAAGTTGAAGGTAAGGAATTTCTGTAAGCTGACAAGGGAGTAAAACGGGATGAAACGGCTGAGCTACAGGAGTAAGTGCATGTTGGGATAAGGGGAGGGGGGGGGGGAGGGAGAGAGAGAGAGAGAGAGAGAGAGAGAGAGAGAGGAAGGGGGGGGATGGTTAGGTAGAGGTTCACAAGGTCTTACGGCAGAGGTAGATGTCAAAAATAATGCCTGAAAATATGTGTGGCGAGGCAGGAAATGTGATAAATAGGAATAATCAGTGAGAGGAATCTAGGGCATGAGATGCTGCATCAATAATCTATGCAGTCACATAGAAATGTGTTGTGCACAGATGAGACCGTGGATAAATTGTGGCTCAGATGCAACGGGTGTACGGTTTGGAAGGTGATACAAAAATACAAGAAAGGGAGAGAGAATTTGCACTGAATAATGGTTTAGAGAATAGTAACAACTTAAAAACATCTGGGGAATGTAGACTGCAAGTGCTAGGCAAATTCAAACACTGGAAAAACCAGGTTGAAAAGTCATCAGTATTGTGAAAAGTAACAATATTGTTACATTCCATCATTTATTTTCCATATTATGAAAAAGATAGATTGTTCCTCACAATAAAGAAAACATGTGGAGTTGAAAACAGGGTGCCCCCCCCACGCGCGCACACGCGCGCGCGCACACACACACACACACACACACACACACACACACACACACACACACACACACACACACACACACACAGCACGAGCCTGTCTCCAACTCAGCATGTCATCTTTACAGAGAGCAGCAATGTATGCTTTCCATAATATTATTGACCCTGTCCCCTATAAATCTAGTACTGCAAATACCCATCTCCGTGGCACAGGCATCCCAGCACCATCTCTGCTGTCTCAGCAAAATGCTGCTTCTGTACAATCACATCTCCAAAATCTAATCTCTTGTGTTCCAGCACTTAGAAGGGCATTCAAGACACGAGCTCTATAAGTTATCCAGCCTGCTGACATCCTATTACTGCCTCGCAACACCTATCCTACCCAACCCATTCCATACTAGCACCCTTATTAGTATCCCCCTTTTGGCTGTGCCACACTCTATCTTGCGCACAGTAGCAATGAATACCTTTGCATCAGAGCTCAACCACGGAGAGGAATCAATAGAAATTTACCACTTTCTGCCAAAATCCTCAGCCCACAGAAGTTTGTCCTATCCAAAGGCCTCACCTTGAGTCCTACACCCAAATTTAAACGTTTTGGACTGGTTAGAGATCTAATCTACTTCTCCCAATCCCAGGAATGGAAGCACCTTTGCCACTAATCCCAAAAACAAAAGCCAACCTAATCCAAACATTGAACCCTGCCTCTCCCAGTATGTACTACCATCCAACCTGATTTTCCCCCACCCCTCCTACTTGCCTAGCCACCCCTTGGTTCAGGTTCATTGATGATCTGGGCTCAGGGCCAGGGCACCCTGTATTCATTCCTCCATAATCTTACCAAATTCTCCCTTGTCTCCTTCATGTGGTCCACGTCAGTCCAAAGTGCCACCTTCGTGGACATTGACCTCTACCTCTCTGATGGCTCCATCCACATTCTTCATCATTTAAATGCACTAACCACCAACAGTAACTGTATTTTGACATCTGTAATCCCTTCTGCACAAAAAATCTGTCACATACAATCTGGCTGACCACGAATGAAGTATCTGCAGTGACGAGAATTCCCTTGCGCAGTATGCTGAAGGTCTCAAGAGAGCCTTCGTAGACTGGCACTACCCCTCAAAACTAGTCCACAAACAGATTTCCTGTCCATATCCTCACCACCACATCCAAGAATATTTAGCTGCCTAGGACTGAATTGAAATGATCCTTGTCTGTGCAGTTTGTACAATATTGTGCCCTGTGCCTGCTAGACTGCTGAATTCATAATTAGATGACTGCATATTGGCATCAACCATACCCCATGGAGCACACAAAGGTCCCAATTAATGGTGAGAAGATCTTGTTGACCTTGAAATTTCCCTTTTTTTCTCTTGCACAGAAAATTGTATTTTCGCTTTTCACTTGATTCCTTTTGGTCCATAAACGAAACATAGATCGATAAATCCGTGGTACAGCAAGAATGTGTTCTTTGTAGCTTACTACTATCACTCTGCAGTTCACAAGATTGAACAAGAGTTAGGAAAGTCTTGAAGGGTCTCACTTGACTGCAGACAAGGGCCAAATTACAGTTTTGATTAAGTTGTGCAGCAGCAGGAGGAAGGGGTGAGCTTTTGGGAAGTGGGAATGAGTGGTGGACAAGTATACTACAGTTACATCTACTTTTTTGCCACAAATAGGTACCAGATTCTGTGCAGCAACATGCTGCAATGGTCTCCTTGCACCTCAGTAAGCTGTGTACAAGAAAGGGAGAACACACAGCCAGTTTGGCAATGTTCTGTATAACTGTCCTGACTGCTGGACAGTGCCAAAAACACTGGTATGATAAGGGAAAGACATACCAATTTTGAAATTCACGAGGGAAAAAAATGAACTACCTGGCAACTAAACAAACCTAAGTTATATAGTATTTGTTGAAGCCACAATTTTCCATATTATGAAAAAGATAGATTGTTCCTCACAATAAAGAAAACAATAAACTTCTCAGTGCTAGATACACGGTTTTGTAAAATTGCAGATATTCATATATAAAAATGTAAGAGAATTCGTAATGAACAAGGCTACATCTAAGATTCCAGGATGGGACAAGTGACCCCTCTTGCCTCACATTCTCCCCCACCTTTCTTGCTTACACCTATGACTACATAAACCACCCCCATAAACTTTTTAATGATTTATTTGATACTGATTAAAGCTTTTGAATGTGCGCGCAAGTTCTCTAGCACCATTGGAATTTCTGTCCTCCGACAATGACACCAGTGCAACACTGGGGCCATTAACAAGTAAAATGCAATCAGGTGTCCAGTGATAATAAGTGCCTTCACTATGTTTCTTTTAAAAATTGGCATATCGCCAACTGGAAGTATGCATCATTTGTAATGTTTATATAAAAATTTATTACGTCAGTGATCACATAGATGTACAGAAAATATTCACATTACAGGTTTCGGCAAATAATGGCCATCTTCAGGTGTGCTTAACCCACAAAAAGCTTTGTACAGACATCCAAATATAGTTGGGCACTTTGAACATCATAATGTCATTTAACATTTGAACGAATGTACATATTGTAACATAACTGTGGCAATATTGAAAGTGCCTACCATATTTACTTGAATTGAAGCCGCTCTCGAATCTAAGCCGCACCTGAAAAATAAACAGCTATGGTTGTTTGGTTTGAGTCGTAAGCTTAGCAGTTAAGCCTTACCTGGCAGCAATTGCTATACCTCAGGCGCTCCGCCCTTATTTATGAGTACCCTTCCTTTTTCACGTGCTTCCTCTGTTTTCAGTCGATTGCTTATTTTGCTTTGATCTGATAAGTGCACTTCTTTTTGTTATAGGTGTTTGTCATGCATTATTGTACTGTGTCATGCATTGTTTGTCGCATTCTGATAATGAGTGTTTACGACCTGTTGCCGCTCGCAGCATGGCTTCCTTTTGTGAGTGCTACTGCCACTTATAATAAAAAAAGAGGAATTGTCTCATTAGCGAAACAATGGCTAGAGACTGCTATATGTTGTTACTTATCTCATCTAAATTGAAGCTAAATTAAAATAATAAAATAGAATAATCAATAATGAGAGCGATGGGCGATGTGTACACTGCTGCTTTCTTTGATAATGATCAACAAGAACCAAGTGATAGACTGCGTATGATAGATGATGTTCTGAATGAGAGTTTAGCGAAAAATTTTCTCCGTTTGAAAATCTTTGCAGTTGCCTCTTTACACATTACATTCTGCACAGAAATTAGTCATCTTAGATTTAAAAGTTTAGTCCGTTGCCATGCTTCATTTCTGACTGTCTCACTATTCAGCATAAGAATAGTAAGAATATAAAAATGACGTGATACGTATATTCTTCCGCGTTTGCTGTTGTCTCACTCTAGTTTCATAGTTGATTAAGCAGACAGGATTTAAATGAGATGGCAGCAAACGTGGAAGAATACATGGCGTAATGTTTACATTACTTATGGTTAAGAGAATACTGCAGGTGATTCAAGATTCATAAAAGTTCATATTAGCAACCATCTCTTGTCACAGGTAGGAAAAAATTACGAACATTGAGTTGGCCATATTGACATACAGCCCCAACAGTCTTGCCAGTCGGATTTTCGTAGTAGATTTTTAGTAATGACTTCAAATGCAATGTGTGTTGTTATCATCTTCAGTCCATAGGCTGGTTTGATGCAGCTCTCCATGCTTTCCTATCCTGTGCAATGTAGAGTAGCAACACTTATAAAATAAGAATGAAAATAACTTAGAAATTAAACGCTGAAATTTAAAAAAAATTTTGTTAGGTTTGTAATACATCTTATCTGTAATGTTTAAAATATCAGTCATGATTCTGAACCACTACCACTCGATTCTTTGTTGCTCATTTCTTCACACAGTGCATCGTCCTCCAAACCATCTAGTGCATTGAATATCGAACATTTCTTAAACACTTGTTGCACAGTCTGATTTGGAACACACTTCTACATCTACATCTACATCCATACTCCGCAAGCCACCTGACGGTGTGTGGCGGAGGGTACTTTGAGCACCTCTATCGGTTCTCCCTTCTATTCCAGTCTCGTATTGTTCGTGGAAAGAAAGATTGTCAGTATGCCTCTGTGTGGGCTCTAATCTCTCTGATTTTATCCTCATGGTCTCTTCGCGAGATATACGTAGGAGGGAGCAATATACTGCTTGACTCTTCGGTGAAGGTATGTTCTCGAAACTTTGACAAAAGACCGTACCGAGCTACTGAGCGTCTCTCCTGCAGAGTCTTCCACTGGAGTTTATCTATCATCTCCGTAATGCTTTCGCGATTACTAAATGATCCTGTAACGAAGCGCGCTGCTCTCCGTTGGATCTTTTCTATATCTTCTATCAACCTTATCTGGTACGGATCCCACACTGCTGAGCAGTATTCAAGCAGTGGGCGAACAAGCGTACTGTAACCTACTTCCTTTGTTTTCGGATTGCATTTCCTTAGGATTCTTCCAATGAATCTCAGTCTGGTATCTGCTTTACCGACGATCAACATTATATGATTATTCCATTTTAAATCACTCCTAATGCATACTCCCAGATAATTTATGGAATTAACTGCTTCCAGTTGCTGACCTGCTATTTTGTAGCTAAATGATAAAGGATCTATCTTCCTGTGTATTCGCAGCACATTACACTTATCTACATTGAGATTCAATTGCCATTCCCTGCACCATGCGTCAATTCGCTGCAGATCCTCCTGCATTTCAGTACAATTTTCCATTGTTACAACCTCTCGATACACCACAGCATCATCTGCAAAAAGCCTCAGTGAACTTCCGATGTCATCCACCAGGTCATTTATGTATACTGTGAATAGCAACGGTACTACGACACTCCCCTGCGGCACACCTGAAGTCACTCTTACTTCGGAAGACTTCTCTCCATTGAGAATGACATGCTGCATCCTGTTATCTAGGAACTCCTCAGTCCAATCACACAATTGGTCTGATAGTCCATATGCTCTTACTTTGTTCATTAAACGACTGTGGGGAACTGTATCGAACACCTTGCGGAAGTCAAGAAACACGGCATCTACCTGTGAACCCGTGTCTATGGCCCTCTGAGTCTCATGGACGAATAGCGCGAGCTGGGTTTCACATGACCGTCTTTTTCGAAACCCATGCTGATTCCTACAGAGTAGATTTCTAGTCTCCAGAAAAGTCATTATACGCGAACACAATACGTGTTCCAAAATTCTACAACTGATCGACGTTAGAGATATAGGTCTATAGTTCTGCACATCTGTTCGATGTCCCTTCTTGAAAACGGGGATGACCTGTGCCCTTTTCCAATTCTTTGGAACGCTACGCTCTTCTAGAGACCTACGGTACACCGCTGCAAGAAGGGGGGCAAGTTCCTTTGAATATTCTGTGTAAAATTGAACTGGTATCCCATCAGGTCCAGAGGCCTTTCCTCTTTTGAGCGATTTTAATTGTTTCTCTATCCCTCTGTCGTCTATTTCGATATCTACCATTTTGTCATCTGTGCGACAATCTAGAGAAGGAACTACAGTGCAATCTTCCTCTGTGAAACAACTTTGGAAAAAGATGTAGTATTTCGGCCTTTAGTCTGTCATCCTCTGTTTCAGTACCATTTTGTTCACAGAGTGTCTGGGCAATTTGTTTTGATCCACTTACCGCTTTGACATAAGACCAAAATTTCTTACGATTTTTCTGCCAAGTCAGTACATAGAACTTTACTTCCGAATTCATTGAACGCCTCTCGCATAGCCCTCCTCACACTACATTTCGCTTTGCGTAATTTTTGTTTGTCTGCAAGGCTTTGGCTATGTTTATGTTTGCTGTGAAGTGCCCTTTGCTTCCACAACAGTTTTCTAACTCCGTTGTTGTACCACGGTGGCTCTTTTCCATCTCTTACGATCTTGCTTGGCACATACTCATCTAACGCATAATGTACGACGGTTTTGAACTTTGTCCACTGATCCTCAACACTATCTGTACTTGAGACAAAACTTTTGTGTTGAGCCAACAGGTACTCTGAAATCTGCTTTTTGTCACTTTTTCTAAACAGAAAAATCTTCCTACCCTTTTTAATATTCCTATTTACGGCTGAAATCATCGATGCCGTAACCGCTTTATGATCGCTGATTCCCTGTTCTGTGTTAACTTTTTCAAATAGTTCGGGTCTGATTGTCACCAGAAGGTCTAATATGTTATCGCCACGAGTCTGTTCTCTGTTTAACTGCTCAAGGTAGTTTTCAGATAAAGCACTTAAAAAAATTTCACTGGATTCTTTGTCCCTGCCACCCGTTATAAACGTTTGAGTCTCCCAGTCTATATCCGGCAAATTAAGATCTCCAGCCAGAACTATAACATGGTGGGGAAATCTACTCGAAATACTTTCCAAATTATCCTTCAGGTGCTCAGCCACAACAGCTGCTGAGCCAGGGGGCCTATAGAGACATCCAATTACCATGTCTGAGCCTGCTTTAACCGTGACCTTCACCCAAATCATTTCGGATCTCCGTCAATTTCCTTCGATACTATTGCACTTCTTCGCTATAAACACGCCTCCCCCTTCACTGTTCAGCCTGTCTCTGCGGTATACATTCCAATCTGAGTTTAGGATTTCATTACTGTTTACGTCTGGTTTCAGCCAACTTTCTGTCCCTAGTACTATATGGGCGTTGTGACCGTTTATTAATGAGAGCAGTTCTGGGACCTTTCTATAGACGCTCCTGCAGTTTACTATTAGCACATTAATATTGTTATTCCCTGTTGCATTTTGCCTACTCCTACCTTGCCGCGTCTCAGGAGGCGTCTTGTCGGGCCTATGGAGGGGATTCTCTAACCTAAAAAAACCCCATGTGCACTCCACACGTACTCCACTACCCTTGTAGCCGCTTCCAGCGTGTAGTGCACGCCTGACCTATTCAGGGGGACCCTACATTTCTCCACCCGATAGTGGAGGTAGAGAAATTTGCACCCCAGATCTCCGCAGAATCGTCTGAGCCTCTGGTTTAAGCCTTCCACTCGGCTTCAAACCAGAGGACCGCGATCGGTTCTGGGAACGATACTACAAATAGTTAGCTCTGATTCCACCCCGCGAGCGAGGCTTTCCGCCTTCACCAATTCCGCCAACCGCCTATACGAACTGAGGATGACCTCTGAACCCAGACGGCAGGAGTCATTGGTGCCGACATGAGCATAAATTTGCAGTCGGGTGCACCCAGTGCTCTCTATCGCCGCCGGTAGGGCCTCCTCCACATCTCGGATGAGACCCCCCAGCAAGCAGACAGAGTGAACACTGGCCTTCTTCCCCGACCTTCCCACTATTTCCCTAAGGGGCTCCATCACTCGCCTAACGTTGGAGCTCCCAATAACTAATAAACCCCTCCCCCCGTGTGCCTGCTCGGACCTTGCTGAAGGAGCAGCCACATGTCCACTCACAGGCAGAGCGGGCGATGCCACACGGCCAGCCTCCACATTGACCCTCCGCCTCGTGCGCCGCGAACGCCACTGAACCCGCCACTCCCCTTGGGGAGAGGGTGGCCCAACCGCGCCCGCTACCCGCGAAGATGTCTCGACAGCAGGGACAGTGGGTGAAGCATGTAACACCTGGGGTGTACCTTGCGACGCACCAGACTCCCCACTGCCGCTACACTCCGAGGCAGCAGCCTGAAGATGGCTGACAGCGGCCATCAACACGCTCAGCTGTTCGCGAACAGTGGCCAGCTCCTCCTGCGTCCGTACAAAGCAGTCACACATCCTATCCATCCTAAGGAATCAATTTACTAAAGAGAGTTAATCAACGTTTAACTAGACTTCCATGCATCATAAATCCATTGGCACACTTGCGACAAACTTGTGCGTTTTACATGTCCTGTTGTTGTCAGTTGTCTGTCACTTTTTGAAAGCCGGTGGGTGTACATGCGTTTAAGCTTGTCCTTAAATGGTTTATTGAGACAGAAGTCAATTGGTTGCAGAATTGACGTCATCCCGCCTGGAATGACTGGCAAGTCTGTTGTGCTTTCCTCCGATTCTCATTTTACTGCAGGCATTGTAGGCCTGCGTACGCATCTAATACCAACAGAATGCGTAAACTAAGCTTTGCGCCAGGACGACGATTCCTCACATGCCTAATCCATTCCAGCACCATGTCCTCCGAAAACCACTCAGTTTCGTTTGCTCATACAATTAAAGTTTTTGGAAACACTTCAGATTTCGGTAAAGTCTTCCGCTTGAAAACTATGAATGGGGTAATTTATGTTCATGTGTTGTGCAAGCAAGCATGATGGACATCCGCTGTTTTTCACCCCCTGGTGCAAGAGCACTTGTCTTTCTTTCCTTTGGTGTCAACCATATAATTTGACGGCATGTCAAAATATATGGGAGTTTAGTCAGCATTTCCTATCTGACCAAGAAGGTATTGATTTTCTGTACGCCACCTAATTATGAAGTGCTGAAATTCAAGTTTTTCTTCATAATTTTTCGGCAGCTTCTGCGCAACTGAAGTTCGCCTCCGAAGTGAAAAACCCCAGTGCTTGATAAACAGATCAGTCCAGCTGTGACTAGCCTTAAAATTTTGATTTTTTGCTCTGTAGCAATTTCATGTGCCTTAATTTTTAAAATTTCGGCATTCACAGGCAGGAATTTCTGACGCTGTTCCTTAACAAATTCATTTAAAATCACTTCTAGTTCATGATATTGGCCACACTTTGGCCCACTAAATGCTTTCCTGCTAATTAACATTTAAATAATTTGTCTCTCTGCAGTCGCCTCACCTGACATTGCTCTCATCAATCCTGTGTTGCAAACATGCAGCACCTTTGTTCTGCAAATGAAATAACTCCCATCTTGAATTTGGCACTATAATGAAAGCGCTTCATTATGGTTCACTAACACCAACAGGCACTTCACAAAATTCTATGAAGCAATAGATGCCACTATGTGATATCTTAATGAGGCCTAGCGTATCATCTCGTGCAACAATCCTAAAGCCTTGTTTTGTTAATATTTTTCTGTAAAGAAATTTATTTTTGTTTTTAACCAGAGGTTTTGGCGCCAGCATTTATCTTTGTGCCTGCAAAGCATGCCTGTTTAGCGCTTCATATATTCAACGGCAGAAGTTAGTTGTGACGGCATCTACAAACATTTTTCAAAACTTCCGCTTACTTTGCACTGGATTCTAAGCTGCATGCGGTTTGTTGGATTACAAAAACCAGAAAAAAATTGTGGCTTAGATTCGAGTAAATACGGTAACTATTTTTGTGTGTCTGTATGAATCTTTTAGTGGCTTGAGCACATCTGAAGATGGTAATTGTTTGCAAAAACAAGTAATGTGAATATTTTTTATAGATCTAAGTAATCGCCGACATAGTAAATTGTTGCACAAAGCCTTTACAGTTTTATTTCACAATGAGCACGGGTGGCAGTCAGGGGTTTGGATTTAATGTAATAATATATTTTACTTGCAAAAGCTTTCTATGGTGTAATTATAATAGCATGTTTATGGCTGCCGGCTGTTGCATGGGCACTGTTCCAGCCACCACTGAATGCAAGATTTAAATGCTCGACCTGTTCCTTGAAAAATTACACTTGTTTAAGTCCTTTGAAAGATGTGTGTCTCAGAGGCAGGAGAAAGAGCTAAGTTATTTTAGTAGCCCCATAGACTGGGCCTGGTTTACGTATATCTTAAAGGCCATTTTTAGTATGGGATGTATTGCTCATTAGGTGTCTTGAGAACTTCGAAAAATTGTGGGTGTCACCAGTGCTGTGAGTATGAACTTGTGTAATTATGATGTCCAAAGGGGAGTATAGGTAACTATAATTTGGTGTGGCACCTCCCGTAAAAGCTGAAAATAGGTGTCAAGCCTGCAGAAAAAATCTACAAATTTAGAACGCGGTGCATCTGAGTGAAAATTGCGGTATTTTGGCCTTGAAAGCGGGTTTGGTTGTTTCGTGTCCAAATTGCAAAATTCTTGCATGAGGTCAGTTTAAGGTGTAGAAGAGATCAGCGAAGTGAGGTATAGCTGCAGGTTTGAGCATGAGGTATACTTCGAATGGATAGAAATAGTAAAGACCTGGTGATAATTACTGAACTCTTGGGACAATCACATTTTTAACTGCTCTCATGAGAATTCCACTCAAAACAGATCTCAAGCTTTCTTTCTGCAATAAGCACACAATTATTACCAGTAGTATACCACCAAAACTTGGAGGCAAACTTAAAACACTGAAAATAGAGCAGGTGCTCCATGAGACTTGATGAGTCTGTACAGGCAGCTGAAGTCCAGCAGCAACACATTCACTATACTGTCAGAAGCAGTGCAGTGTTGGTCTTTTTACCATGCCTATAGCTGTGAGCCACAAATTTTGTAAGTGCCGTGTGTGCACTGTGATGGCACTCTGTAGTTATGCTGCTTCAGTCAGCTTTGATATTTTGTCTAAATTGCTTTCCTGGTTAAGTTTGTAAATATTTTTGTGTTTTTGTGTTTTTCCGTTATATATTGAAGCAAACAAAAGACACTGAAGCCATTTGTCAGCTATTTTAAAATTTTTAGTTAATTGAGTTCACAGCCACTAACTAAAATAAAGAGCATCAAATACGTGACTAGCATGTGGCAGATCTGCAATTAATTGATGATGCATGTTGGTGCAGTTACTTATGGATACAAAATCTTTTGCATGTAAATGAGAGTATGCTTTGCATTTCAGTTTGCTGTTGAAAGAAATTAACACTGCATTTACATTGAAATTGCAGTAGCTTATTTCCAACAATATGTAGTTACCCCTTGACCAACAATTCCGTCAGTAGTATGATACTTAATTCCCCCCCCCCCCCCCCCCCCCCCCTCTCCCCTTCTGATTGGTAGTAATGTTTTGCTTTTATTGTTTTGAAAATAGGCAAGAAGAGGCTGGCAGCACAGTTCAGCAATCCTCTGGAGATGCCATGAGTGGGTATACTGGTTTCATTGTACCTGAGAAGGAAAAAGCAGCCATCCATAGAAAGAGATGGGTTTTGATACTCCCATCGTAGTTAGTTTCTGTTGTGTATGTATGAACTGCATGCATTTTTATCTTTGAGAATACCAAAGTATTTATATAAAGTGAATGGCAACATCACAACATCTCTTTTTATGAGATAGAAAAATTAATATTTAGTTTTAAAGACCAAACAAATGTCCATAGTTTTTGTGTATTGCTGCAGTTGGCACCTAGCCACTGTCTTTTACTGAGAAGTGGACACATTTGTTTTAATATCATATGAACGTATTCAATAAGTTTTAATATTGTAGCACAATGATGGACAAGTACTCCGCACATTAGACCACCATGTTAGATCATCGGAAAGTTTTAATGACAACTTTAGAGTGTTGGTTCATGTCACTACTGTGTTTGTGATGTGTATGGAATGTGTCTGACTCCCATTCTCACTTAAAGTTGAATTGTTAATGCACAACACATTCAGCCATGTCTTTATTGTCAGCATCATTTTATTTAGCTCAGAAATGGAAACGGTAATTAATATAAAAGTTATTCAGTGTCCGTAAGAGCTGTAGATCCTGTATGTAAGCAAAATACTTGTGTATTCTGATATATTTGTATTCTGAAAGTGCAGAACTTTCAACATTGGTCTCGGATTCATTGTAAACAATAATTGTTGCCATTATTTAGGGTCGGTAGTAAACTCTCAACTAATTACCAGGCTTAAACCTACATAACTGTTAATTTCATAAATGTTATGTTAATAGCCATTATTATTAATTGTGTTATATGGTTTTAGGACAGAAAATTACTTCTGTTTACAAGCATTATATTAAAATTATTCTGTATGTTGTTTCAGCTATTTTGAAAGAATGTAAAATTATATTATGATTTTAGTTCAAGATTTTACAACAGTATTTCTTTGTTAAGGTCTTTTCACAGATAGAAATAAATTTTTTAAAGTCATTCCATTACTTCTGTAATACAAATTTTATTTTAATAATTGTTTTATTTATTCAGCTTTTTGTGAGTGTAAAATTTTTGAAATGTTTATATATGAATATTTTTATAGACAATTTGTCTTTATTGATCTTGAAGTTTATTTTTCCATTGAATTAAAACTGTACCAATTGTAAAGTATTTCAGTGAAGTAGTGTGTGTGCGCGTGTGTGCGCGTGTGTGCGCGTGTGTGCGCGTGTGTGTGTGTGTGTGTGTGTGTGTGTGTGTGTGTGTGTGTGTGTGTCATACTGACTTATCCACTTCTCCATTCCCTCTTTATTAAGGTAAAAGGTACACAATTTGTTCAGTGTATGCTACTTAATTGTGGAATTCAGTAGGAATACTTAACATTGAAACAGCTAGATTGAAAATAGCTAAACCTTATCATTACTTACGTTCATATTAGTTTTTTCATTAGAAAAATGCTAACCTTTGCTCCAGATTTAGTTAGGAATGTACTCATGATCATTTCATGAGGACACGAGTTTACTACTTGTTGAATTGCATAGCAGTTGTTAGTTAACTGTTTCTGTACTGTGTCTGTTTTTCTCTGTTAATTTGTTTGTTAGTCAGGTTGAAGTGAAAGAAATCCATTTGGGGAATTGTGTGTCTTTTTTAAATACTTCGTTTTCTGTGAAACTATAAGTAGAACTATCCTCATCATGGTTTTTCTTACAACAAAATGTTTTAGTGAATTATCTGTCTGCTACAGAAGACATTCAGTATTGCTGGAACTGCAATCATTATTTTAAACAAGAAGGTGGTGTTTTCATGTTACTTAATTCAATCAGTTTGTTGTTTTGCATTTAAACCAAGGCTTGTGTTGATATTTTCTTTACATTCTGCTTCAAAATTGCAGTTTTCAGCAAAGCATAAATCAAAATTACTCCACTTGATCATTTGTCATAATTACACATGTAGTGAGTGGATGAAAATTGGTGGAATTTAGCAAGATGTTATCCTGTAGTACTGATTGTGGCTTTTAACCAACTTACAGACGCAAAGTTCCTTATTCTTGCATACATGAATGTTTAATGTGTGAACTGGGACAAGAAAAAAAGTAATTATGTGACTATAATTATTATACTGCTTGCAACATGCATTAAGTCTTGCCTTTTGGAATTTGGTGTTTATTTTGATATTCATGTGAACTGTCTTCTAATATGAACATTTCTCTTTGGTTGTTTGGCATTCTATGCTGTTGCCCATCAACCTTCACATCACAAAGGAAAGTCTCTACTATAGATTCAACTGGAATACACAAAATTTCAAATGGAAGTGTAGCATTCATATTATAACTTCCGTATAGATTTGCTGGTATTGACACCTGATGCCTTTTTCCCTCTTCACTGCCATTCTTCAAAAGATTCAAGTAACTCCAATAATATCATACATATTAATAGTGTAAGGGAGACCTGTTATGTGCTTGCCTATTTTTAGCACTTGACAGTCTAATTATAAGACTGCACTTGTCTAGGTGCAAGTTCTTGCCTCCTCCTTTCCATATCATAACTCATTCACCTATGCCATTGTTCAGGCTCATAATTGGAACTCAAAATTTATTGTATGTGGACAGTGTTGATACAGCATGGTGTAAAAGTAATGAGATTACACTAGATTCAAGCTTCTTGTCACCATTAATTCAGAATGACACTCGTGGTCTATTTTGTTAAAACAGTTGTATGTTTGTCTCACAAGAAACTAACATATGACAGTTTTTCCTTGAACCTTTCTTGTGTTGTTTATACCTTATTATTCCCTTGCTAAGCACTTGCTTTAAGAGACATGGATAAAAAGGATCTGGTGTACCTTTCCTGAAGTACATTTGCTTATGATGTCCATAAAATCTTCCATTTTTAACATAAGAGTGACTAGAATACAGTTAATAATTAAGGTGTTACAGCTCATGAATCATGACTACCTGTAATATCTACGTAATGATTTATTTTATATTCACATTTGTGAAATGTCATTATTTGGAGTAGATAACAGAATGCAACAGCGGAAATTTCTTGCTTGCCATCTGAAGAATAATTTGCTTATTTTCAATGAAGAAATGTCTTCTGCTGACAGTGAAGGAAGTATTTACAAAGTGTTCTGTTTCCTACTATGGCTAATTTTACTAGATTATTTTCATAAAACATGTTTGTTAATAACTAGATGAGTGACCAGTATGGTTTTCCAGTTGGTCTGTTTCTCTGCAGAATTTGTCTGTTGTTAAGTTTCCACACCTTTGTGAATATCATGATAAACCGATTCATGCTTTCCATAATAAGACTTTATTCACTGCTCATTAAATTCTTCCCGTAAAATGCATTTTGCTATTTCAATTATTCTTCTTGGCCCTTTCCAGCATCTGCAGTCTTTAATAAATATAGTGTATAAGTAATATATGTACATGTTGAAGTTAGTTCTGCCAAATTTGATGTCTGGTATTCTTTTTACTTCGATTTGCTATTGGTTATGAGTTTGGTAGTTTCCATTACAAGCTCAGCTATGTAAAATTTGTTGCAGACTTCATTTTTAATTTCCTCTGAAACTTCGCTTTCCATTACTCATACACCATTTTGATAATAACACAACACATGGGGTGAAGTATTACTGAAATAAAACCAGTATCCAGGTAATAACGGCAGTTATTAAATTGCTAAAATTTGTTACTATCTTTGAAGCATTAGATTCATCTTCAAACAGCTGATCATATTCGGTGTTTACTTAGTGATGAATGCAAGATGTCTGCAGGTTCCAATTCTGGTGGTAATTTCTTGGTGTGGTCCAAGCTTCTGTGCCGTCAAATTGTTGAAGTGTATCTATTTCTCTAGATGGAATGTCTCCAAAAGTGGAAAAGTGTTTATTTCAACTTATTTCATGCAACATGAACAACATAATATCCAACCTGTATCCATTAAACAGAAAGATAATTGACAGTAGCACCACCCTAGTAAACTTTAAACACAGTTATAAGTTGCTGAAATATTCTAATTTCATTACGAACCCATCTGTATTTTCGTACTGCAACAATCTTTCTCAATTTTTACAAAACAAAAATTCAAATATGTTTCCAGGGACAAAAAATCGCTGAGATGCTCCCGCATTTCATTAGATATTCTACCAAAAATGTCATATCAGTGCTGTCATCTTTGGGTAAGAATGGCAACTGTATCAACTGAAAACCACAAATAATTTAATATTATGGTTTTAGAAAGGCCATATGACATAATATCGAAGTCTCTGCTCATTAATAATTAGTTTGTTCACCATTGTTTCGCTTCTGATAAGATTTGCGCTCGTTGCACAATTTACCTGTATTGAACAGTCTTCTACGAAGTATGTATTGGTCTAATACCTAAAACATTTTATATAAGTTAGTATCTTGCTTGTACATAAAGAATCATAATCCATTAGTCATAGCATTTGAATTAATGTCAACTCTCTTGAAATTGACAGCTTGTGTAGAAAGTTAAGTATTTTTTTACCTAGGTGTGCTCACTCAATCATGACAACTTTGGTTATTTATTCATCATTTTGTACTATAAAATAATGAGTTTACAGACTGAAGAGGGCGGGCACCACTTACTGTTTTCTAATACGGTGGCTCTGCTGTACTACTAATTTATTTGTAGTGACATCCTTGCTGGAAAGCAGATTAGTGGATAAATGTTCTCGTGCTTTTCATTTGCAGATAGGATAGAATTTGTTCATTGTTTTTGATGGGGGGAGGGGAATCCCATTTCAAATTTAAGTATTTGCTAATAACACCAGGTGAATGTAGTTTGTACCAAACAATTTTCTTTTAACAACTGTGTAAGGGTAGTTGGTGTTTGATTGTTTAACCATTTTTGAAATGTTTTTGCATGTGCTCATTGATAAAAGAATATATGATAAGTAGTGTGCAGTGTACACGAGTTAGATTATACCTTTTATCCTATAAAGAGGTAAATGGTCGACATTTTTACTGTTTAATATCAGTTTCATGACAGGAAATACACATTGTACTGACATTGTTACATCTGATCAAAATTGTGAACCAGCTGGCTTTGTGTTCATATAAATTTAATTTTTTCATGCTGTAACATGAAGTTGAAGGTGACAAATAAGTGTAAGTGAACGATACAAATATGAATGGACCAAATGCTGACTTATTTCCTCATGTAACATTTACTTGCTTTTTTGTGTGTTCACGAAATCAGATCTGTTAGAGGCTAAACAAAAAGTTACTGTATTTATGTTGTTCTGCAACCTTATGTAATGGAATGCATGTTATGATCAGTAGATTAGGAAGATTAATGTGCAAGGAGTTGTGTAGTTTAACTGCACATTTTTCCAGCAAATGATGGAATTATCGCTATCTGTAATAGATACTGACCATCACACTGGAAGACTTGAAGTAGCGATTTCGTCTGACACGATTGTTGCATATCTACAAAAACAAAATACTTTTTGAGATAGTATCGTAGATAAGAAGCTACTCTGTATTTTGTTTCGGATATGCAAGTTGATAAGAACAGTTATAGCGAATATAACTGTTTCAGCCTCATTGGTACATGAAGTATCAAGAGGCTACTGCAGTGGTTTTGAATGTGAAAGTGAGAGGTGTAGATTTTGCATTAACGTGTGCTCTTCCTAGCTGATCTTAGCAGGCATTGAATTGTAATAAGAATCACCGTAGTGTTAAATTAAGTAAGAAAATTCGGTATACAGTGTGTGTTTTTTCCTGGCAAGGGCTAGAAGAAAAAAAGTAATAAATATAATAGAAAAATTATTTTCTCGTAATCAATACTACTACATATCAGTTTTTTTAACATGGCTGCTGTGAGACATAAATGGCTGTAGGTGGATCCAGTTTGCAGTATAAAATCTACATACTCATGGAAAGTATTTATCTGTTCAGTGGAAGTATGTGACATTCAAATGTTAAAAGAAACGGCAATTTCTTTGCTTTATGTAAGCTTAGTGGAGTACAGTTTGCATTTTCTAGTTGTTGAATGTGAAAGGAAAGAAAATTCCAAACGTTCAATGAATGATATGCTCCTTTTAATCTTACATGTTTAGAAATTGGTCTGAATGTATGAATTTTTGTAGTTGAAATAATCACTGATACGAGCTTAGATATGCAAATCTGGAAAACTGATTCTATGTACAAATCCGAGGAGTTAAGGACATTATATTTGTGTCACAGTAGACTTCATAGCACCCACAAAGAATTTTTCATTTTAATTTGTTTTTCCTGTTAAGTAAATCTTGTTATTTCATTGTTTCTTGAAAGTTATGTGCATGGGTTTTTAGATGTGTTTGTGCTCTTTACTAATGAGAACTTTATGTATGCATGAATTCTTGTAAACATTAAGAACCACCACCTTTGTTAATAAACTTGTTTAACTGTATTTTATAATGCACCTTCATGTTATGGTTGTGAAACACACACAAATTGAAGTAGCAGCTCTAAAAACTATAATCAAAAAGATGTATGTCTGAAAATAGTTGTTGTTTAGTTGTGGTACATGAAAAAATAAAATATTTTGGCTATCAAAAAATTTTAATTCTGTTTTTTCAAACCTTTTAAAATAGCATATAGTTTCAGACCTCTAAGTTTATTTTAGAATTGTCACTAATAAAGTACTACTTCTTTAAAATGTTGTAAGTACATATAGTAACAAGGCAAAGGGCAGTGAGGGCTGGTGGGATCAAGGCCAATGTTTTGCAGATGAATAATGGCTGTACTGATCCAGCTGTCTTAACAGATTTAGAAATTTCAGTGGAGAAAATAATGCAGTTGGTTTTCCTATACTGTCTATCCCATGGCAAGAGGGACCAATGAGAAGAAAATGACAAAACAATTTATTTAGTACCTGCTGTGCACTAGAAAAAAATGAGGTGCTTTTTCAATGACTATATAGTTATTTTAGTGGATCAAATAAAAGATAAATTTGGAGAAGTAGTTTTGTTGGAAAAATATGGAATGAATTTCTTTTGCATAAAGAATCAACTGCTGCACAGTGTAGAAAACTTCAGATGTGTGAAAAGTTGGGAGACACGTACTTGTTAATACTATTCTACTTAAAATTTTGAATATGATTCAAGGAGTTATCTTTCACAGAGACCATATACTTCAGACAGGCAAAGAGCAATGAGCTCACTATGAGTGGTGGTGAGTAAGTTTCATCCCGTGTGTTAAAAAAGGAGCGACAGACAACTGAATAGATAGAGGCTTATTAGTCTTAACTTTTGAAGAAAAACTTTGTTATGGTGTCCACATTCAACCACCCATGAAGTGTTTGATGTTTACAGCTTAGGCATGTCATATGACTGAGCAGCAGAAGTTTGGGAACTGTGGAAGATCACTGCAGAATGGCAATCATCGTGAACAGCCTTTGTTTGTAACTTGCCCTGTACACCATCCTCCACTTTTACCAGTTTGCCCAATATTGGAAATAAAAAATAAAAGAATGTGAAATAACTACCTGTCATATCTTGAGGAAAGAAAAAGTTAGAATGCCTGCATATAGTTGGTATTATGGCAAATTATGTTCACAGATTTTACCACAATTACCCCAATGTTTCCAAAATCATTTATATCATTTATACCACCTGCTATAAACTATGAATAAGCAAAAATAAAAAAAAAAATTGTTCGAAAGATCTGCACCCACCCCAGTCCTCGATTTGCCAGTCTTACAAGCAAGCCGGAGCCTTGCGGCTGGTACAGCATGAGAATTGCCTGTCTCTCCAGCATCAAATTAGGGGCAGGCCAAGTTGGTGTTTTCATCCCAAAAGACAATGTATTCAGAACCAAATGTTACCAGTGGATAAAAAGAGGACATCCAACCGTAAAACTATCTTCTTAATCACTATTACAACCTGAAAAATGAATGAAGAAAAAATGACAAACATGAAAACTGACAAGAATAAGACAAAACTCAAATTCAATGGCTCTGAAAGAATGAGTCCTTTCTGCCAGCAGAGGAAAATATGTGGATACTAAGCCAACCACACAGGAGGCACTGGAAAAATCTGAAAACGAGTATAATCTTCACTGACCACCTCCATTTTTCATTGATTTTGCAAAGAAATTATGATGGTTATCACCTCCCAGAAGAAACAGATGTAATAACTAATTGTTCCACAACAGGGATCATACTGCAAGAATCACTTTTTTTCATATCGTCATCGTCCTCTTGAATAGTTTCCAGCCCCAGGTTGGGTCTGTTTGGAACATAAGCCTCACCATCTAGTCCTGTTTTCCCATCTTTCTGCAGTCTCTGGTCCAATCTTCTCTTCTTTTTTCAACTCACTCCTCCACATCTTTCAACCATCCATCCCTTGGTCTTCCTCCTGGCCATTTCCTTCACATCTCATTTTGTGTGTTTTCTTGGGAATCCTCTTGTTTTCCATTCTCTTTAAGTGCCCATACCATCTTAGCCTTGATGTTTCTATCCTGCTCTGCAAGGATTTCTCTTTCACTATTTCCCTTACCCTTTCATTCCTCATCCTGTCTCCCCTTGTTACTCCTATTTCTGAGAAACTTCATTTCACATGCCAGTAGTTCGCTTACATGTCTTTTCTTCATTAGCAATGTTTCAGATACATAGGTCAATATTGGGTTCTAGTAACTTCTACCGTATTTACTCGAATCTAAGCCGCACTTTTTTTCCGGTTTTCGTAATCCAAAAAACCGCCTGCGGCTTAGAATCGAGTGCAAAGCTAGCGGAAGTTATGAAAAATGTTCCTACGTGCCGCCACAACTAACTTCTGCCGGCGAATACATGTAGCGCTACGCAAGCATACTTTGTAGGCACAAAGATAAATACTGGCGCCAAAACCTCTGCGTCAGTAAATAATTTTTTTTTTTTTTAAAAAGTGGAAGACGAGATTTTTTTTCTCCGCCGCGAGTTTCGACCACTGGATTTTCATACATTATCCAACGAAGTAAATACAAATTCCGTATTGTTCATCTTCGAATGTAGCACAATTTCAGTGTACTACGAAAATCTGACTGGCAAGACTGTTTGGGATGTTTGTCAATATGGCCAACTACGTTCTGAATTTTTTCCTATCTGTGAGAAGAGATGGTTGCTAATAGGAACCTGATGAAATTTGAATCACATACAGTATTCTCTTCACCATAAGAATAATACGAATATAAACATTTTGCCATGTATTCTTTCGTGTTTGCTGCTATCTCATTTAAATCCTGTCTGCCTAATAAACTACGAAACTATAGAGTGAGACAACAGCAAACGTGAAAGAATATACATATCATGTCATGTTTATATTCGTATTATTCTTATGTCTAATAGTGATACAGTCAGAAATGAAGCACGGCAAGTGACTAGATTTTTAAATCTAAGATGACTGTAATTTCTGTGCAGAATTTGATGTAATAAAGAACCGGCCGCAAAGATTTTCAAACGGAGAAAAATTTTCACAAACTCTCGTTCAGAACATGTTCTATCATACGCAGTCTATTATTTGATTCTTGTTGATCATTATCAAAGAAAGCAGCAGTGTAAGTAACAACAAATAGCAGTCTCTTGCCATTGTTTCGCGAATGAGACGATTCCTCTCTCTCTCTCTCTCTCTCTCTCTCTCTCTCTCTCTCTCTCTCTCTCTTTTTTTTAATTGTCCGCGGTGGTAGCGCGCACAAAAGCAAGCCATGCTGCGAGCCGCGACTGGCCGTAAACACGCACTATCAGAATGCGACAAACAATGCATGACACAGTGCAGTAATGCATTTTCAGCTTAAGAGTGACGCAAACACCTGTAACAAAGAAAACGGCATTTATCAGATCAAAGCAAAATAAGCAATCGATTCAAACCAGACGAAGCACGTGAAAAAGGAAGGGTATCCGTATAAATACGGACGGAGCGCCTGACGCATAGCAATGGCTACGTGGTAAAGCTTAACTGCTAAGCTTACAACTCGAACCAAACTACTGTAGCTGTATCGTCATTCATTCGACCTAAATTGTCTATCATATTACAATGGACCAACTTTGTTTCGATTTGGAGATGCGGCCTAAAACTTTTCTCTCCCCTTGAATTTCGAGTCTCAAATTTCAGGTGCGGCTTAGATTCGGGAAAATTTTTTTCCCTTTATTTCGAGTCTCATTTTTCAGGTGCGGCTTAGATTAGAGTGCGGCTTAGATTCGAGTAAATACGGTATATATCACTACTTATCTTTATCCAAGCTCGTAATACTTCTCAGAAATATTTCTGCCTATCCATGCTTTCTCTCTCTCTCTCTCTCTCTCTCATTTCTTCCATTTTCCTCTGTCACACCTCCCAATTACTTGACACTTCACACTTTCATTTCTTCACCTCCAGTCCATATTTCACTAGTTGGTCCATCTTTATTTCTAGTTGTAACTAGAATCTCTCATTTGTTTGCATTAAATTTCATCCCATATTTCTGTTTCTTCCCAACCGTCCAGCTGTTCCTGAATCTCCGTTTCCCCAGATCATAAAGCCATCCATAAAGACCATTGCTTTTGTCTTATCTTCTCCAGTTTTTCTGCCACCTTAGTCATCACTGTCATATTAGGCAGTTTTAATGCTTGTAATTATATATGGGCAGTGAAATAATAGATTGTAGAGGGCAACTACTAGAGAGATCAGTCTGAAATCTTTACCTCTTACGAATATGAGCCTCAGCACACTTCAGTGCCACCTGTGACACCCATTTTGCAGTAGATGTGACAACCCACAATCGTAACTTAACATCTCTGATCCTTCAGAGCATTCATGATGACCTTTGCAGCACTGATCCACACCCGATTATTGTATCCATCCAGATTTATATATTTTTTAATTTTATTTTACATGTCTAGTCCAGACCAGACTGAGGAGCAAATATCTAAGGTCATGGAATGAGCCAGTAGATGAAATTAACATCAGAAGAGTAATAATAGATCAAATAAAATGTACCCAAATCCTATCTAGATGACAAGCTGTGAGTAGATATTAGCATAATCAACAAGGAACTCCCAGACAGAATAAGAGTGAGTAACGAGGCATTTCATCAGTTTAAACTTGGAAGTTTGAGGATTACTGTCAGGATTTTTTAAATACTTGTAGATGCAGCAGAATACTGCAAGCCTTTCTAAACAAGAGTCAAGGAGATGAGACCCAAATGCAGATTAGATTTTTGCTTAGTATTAACTGAGTGAAAGCTGCTAGTACATGGGAATAAGCTCATATTGTTAACAACAAATGACATTAAAGAAAATAAATATTGAGAGACCAGTGGCAGAGAGAGATGAGATGTCCTGTGACTAGGGCCTCCCGTCAGCTAGACTGTTCGCCGGGTGCAAGTCTTTCGATCTGACGCCACTTCAGCGACTTGCACGTCGATGCAGATGAAATGATTATTATTAGGACAACAGAACACCCAGTCCCTGTGCGGAGAAAATCTCCGACCCAGCCGGGAATCGAACACGGGCCCTTAGGATTGAGAGTCGCTGACCACTCAGCTACCGGGGGCAGACACCAATGGCAGAATTCCCAGACTCCTGAACAGGGGTCAACAAGAGCTTCGTGGATGTAACACCACATATTGGTTGGACTGCCCATTTCTGAGACAAAAATAGCCTTGTGAATGGAAAGAGTTACCTCAGAATATATTGCTGTATGTCATAAGCGAATGAAAATAAGCAAAGTAGCCTAATTTTTGTGCTGGAATATAACTTATTGCAGATGCTGTTCTGATGTTTTTGAGCAGGATCTTGAATGTAGGTTTCCCATGAGAGCTTACTATCTATCCGAACAACTAGGAATTCGAACTGTTCAGACTCGCTACTTGTGGGCTCATTATGTGTAGTCAGAATGCCAGTTGTAGTAGAATTGTGTGTAAGAAACTTTCAATACTGAGTGGTGTTGTGACTTTGCATCAATTTTCTGCAAGCCATTAACTCATATCTTGAACTGCAATATTTGAAACACTGCATATGTGCTGGTCACAGTTAACACACAGAAGCAGAATTGACACTATCATCAGTGTCCTCCTGACCTGTTATGGTCTCATTGAGAAGTTCTCCCGCTGTCATTTCATTGGCCGAAAGAGCTAACTGCTTTACTTTTTGGAGATGATTTACCTCTTGTAACATCTTCAAAGGATGGACTGCAGCATTCTGTACACAATTAACAGATTATGTCCAAGAAATACAACATGAACATTGTTGTTGTTGTTGTTGTTGTTGTTGTGATCTTCAGTCCTGAGACTGGTTTGATGCAGCTCTCCAAGCTACTCTATCCTGTGCAAGCTTCTTCATCTCCCAGTACCTACTGCAGCCTACATCCTTCTGAATCTGCTAGTGTATTCATCTCTTGGTCTCCCTCTACAATTTTTACCCTCCACGCTGCCCTCCAGTACTAAATTGGTGATCTCTTGATGCCTCAGAACATGTCCTACCAACCGATCCCTTCTTCTAATCAAGTTGTGCCACAAACCCCTCTTCTCCCCATTTCTATTCAATACCTCCTCCTTAGTTATGTAATCTACCCATCTAATCTTCAGCATTCTTCTGTAGCACCACATTTCGAAAGCTTCTATTCTCTACTTGTCCAAACTATTTATCGTCCATGTTTCACTTCCATACATGGCTACACTTTATACAAATACTTTCAGAAACGACTTCCTGACACTTAAATCAATACTCGATGTTAACAAATATCTCTTCTTCAGAGACACTTTCCTTGCCATTGCCAGTCTACATTTTATATCCTCTCTACTTCGACCATCATCAGTTATTTTGCTCCCCAAATAGCAAAACTCCTTTACTATTTTAAGTGTCTCATTTCCTAATCTAATTCCCTCAGCATCACCCAACTTAATTCAACTACATTCCATTATCCTCATTTTGCTTTTGTTGATGTTCATCTTATACCCTCCTTTTAAGACACTGTCCATTCTGTTCAACTGCTCTTCCAAGTCCTTTGCTGTCTCTGACAGAATTACAATGTCATTGGCGAACTTCAAAGTTTTTATTTCTTCTCCGTGGATTTTAATACCTACTCCGAATTTTTCTTTTGTTTCCTTTACTGCTCGCTCAATATACAGATTGAATAACATCGGGGATAGGCTACAACCTTTTCGCACTCCCTTCCCAACCACTGCTTCCCTTTCATGCCCCTCGACTCTTATAACTGCCATCTGGTTTCTGTACAAATTGTAAATAGCCTTTCGCTCCCTGTATTTTACTCCTGCCACCTTCAGAATTTGAAAGAGCGTATTCCAGTCAACATTGTCAAAAGCTTTCTCTAAGTCTACAAATGCTAGAAACGTAGGTTTGCCTTTCCTTAATCTAGCTTCTAAGATAAGTCGTAGGGTCAGTATTGCCTCATGTGTTCCAACATTTCTACGGAATCCAAACTGATCTTCCCCGAGGTCGGCTTCTACTAGTTTCTCCATTCGTCTGTAAAGAATCTGCGTTAGTGTTTTGTGGCCGTGACTTATTAAACTGATAGTTCGGTAATTTTCACATTTGTCAACACCTGCTTTGTTTGGGATTGGAATTATTATATTCTTCTTGAAGTCTGAGGGTATTTCGCCTGTTTCATACATCTTGCTCACCAGATGGTAGAGTTTTGTCAGGACTGGCTCTCCCAAGGCTGTCAGTAGTTCTAATGGAATGTTGTCTACTCCCAGGGCCTTGTATCAACTCAGGTCTTTCAGTGCTCTGTCAAACTCTTCATACAGTATTATATCTCCCATTTCATCTTCATCTACATCCTCTTCCATTTCCATAATATTGTCCTCAAGTACATCATCCTTGTATAGACCCTCTATATACTCCTTCCACCTTTCTGCTTTCCCTTCTTTGCTTAGTACTGGGTTTCCATCTGAGCTCTTGATATTCATACAAGTGGTTCTCTTTTCTCCAAAGGTCTCTTTAGTATACCTGTAGGCAGTATCTATCTTACCCCTAGTGAGATAAGCCTCTACATCCTTACATTTGTCCTCTAGCCATCCATGTTTAGCCATTTTGCACTTCCTGTCGATCTCATTTTTGTATTCCTTTTTGCCTGCTTCATTTACTGCATTTTTATATTTTCTACTTTCATCAATTAAATACAGTATCTCTTCTGTTACCCAAGGATTTCTACTAGCCTTCATCTTTTTACCTACTTCATCCTCTGATGCCTTCACTACTTCATCCCTCAGAGCTACCCATTCTTCTTCTACTGTATTTCTTTCCCCCATTCCTGTCAATTGTTGCCTTATGCTCTCCCTGAAACTCTGTACAACCTCTGGTTTAGTCAGTTTATCCAGGTCCCATCTCCTTAAATTCCCACCTTTTTGCAGTTTCTTCAGTTTTAATCTACAGTTCATAACCAATAGATTGTGGTCAGAGTCCACATCTGCCCCTAATAAATGTCTTCCAATTTAAAACCTGGTTCCTAAATCTCTGTCTTACCATTATATAATCTATCTGAAACCTTCTAGTATCTCCAGGGTTCTTCTTCTTTCATGATTCTTGAACCAAGACATTTAGTTATGCTCTGTGCAAAATTCTACCAGGTGGCTTCCGCTTTCATTTCTTAGACCCAATCCATATTCACCTACTATGTTTCCTTCTCTTCCTTTTCCTACTACCGAATTCCAGTCATCCATGACTACTAAATTTTGGTCTCCCTGCATTACCTGAATAATTTCTTTCATCTCATCATACATTTCATCAATTTCTTCATCATCTGCAGAGCTAGTTGGCATATAAACTTGTACTACTGTAGTAGGCATGGGCTTCGTGTCTATCTTGGCCACAATAATGCATTCACTATGCTGTCTGTAGTAGCTTACCCACACTCCTATTTTTTTTATTCATTATTAAACCTACTCCTGCATTACCCCTATTTGATTTTGTATGTATAACCCTGTATTCACCTGAGCAAAAGTCTTGTTCCTCCTGCCACCAAATTTCACTAATTCCCACTATATCTAAGATTAACCTATCCTTTCCCTTTTTAAATTTTCTAACCTACCTGCCCGATTAAGTGATCTGACATTCCACGCTCTGATCCGTAGAACGCCAGTTTTCTTTCTCCTGATAACGACGTCCTCTTGAGTAGTTCCCGCCCGGAGATCCGAATGGGGGACTATTTTACCTCCAGAATATTTTACCCAAGAGGATGCCATCATCATTTAGCCATACAGTAACGCTGCATGCCTTCGGGAAAAAATTACGGCTGTAGTTTCCCCTTGCCTTCAGCCGTACGCTGTACCACAACAGCAAGGTCTTTGGTTAGTGTTACAGGGCCAGATCAGTCAATCATCCAGACTGTTGCCCCTGCAACTACTGAAAAGGCTGCTGCCCCTCTTCAGGAACCACATGTTTGTCTGGCCTCTCT
Organism: Schistocerca cancellata; assembly: GCF_023864275.1. Classification (NCBI taxonomy): domain Eukaryota; kingdom Metazoa; phylum Arthropoda; class Insecta; order Orthoptera; family Acrididae; genus Schistocerca; species Schistocerca cancellata. The sequence continues at coordinate 1,009,804,935 of NC_064627.1, forward strand.
ACAGATACCCCTCCATTGTGGTTGCACCTACGGTACGGCTATCTGTATCGTTGAGGCACTCAAGCCTCCCCACCAACGGCAAGGTCCATGGTCCATGGGGGGACATGAACATTAACAAATGAAAAAATACCACACAAACTACGGCATTCTGCAGAAAATGCTGAGTACAAAGTAAGCTCTGTTTGAAAAATAAAACTCTAAAGAGAGTAAACACATTAATATAAACTATCCTTTGTGTAAGAAACAGACCTATCTCAAAAAGCCATCAGGTATACAAAAACGCTGGGAGGCATTAATAATGTAATGAAATCTTCCCTAATTCAGCACACCAGAGTACACCTTTATATGATCTTAGAAAGTACGAGTTGTAATATCAACAATATTATGAAAAGATATACTGCTACTCGCTGTAAAGATGACATATTGAGTTGCAGATACGCATAACGAAAAGACTGATACACATTGAGCTCTCTCTCTCTCTCTCTCTCTCTCTCTCTCTCTCTCACACACACACACACACACACACACACACACACACACATTACATCTGTGTGCAGAAGCTGGAGGTAGGGGTTATGTGTCCTTGCTTGTTTGTGTGAGTGTGTCTTTTTCCGTTCTGAAGAAGGCTCTGGCTGAAAGCTCCATGTATATAAGTCTTTTTGTAATGCCTGTCTGCAACTCAACAGGTATTCTGATGTGCTGGACTAGGAAAGGTTTCATTACATTATTAATGACTCCCATTGCTTTTATATACCTGGTGGTTGTTTCATATAGCTCTGTTTCTTACAGAAAGGATAGTTGATATGAATGTGTTCACTCACACTAGAATTTTGTTGTTCAAATAGATCTTACTTTGTACTTAGTATTTTCTACAGAAGACCATAGTTTTGTATGTGTTATATATTTTCTTTTATTTTTTGTTAATATCCATGTTGTATTTCTTGGACATAACCTGTAAATATTGTACAGAATGCTGCAGATGTTACATGAGCTATGTCATGTCCCAAAAGTAAAGCACCTAGCTAGCTCAATGGTAACAAGGGTATTTGTGAAGTGATGTCTGCTTTGGCTCATATCCCCAGTCTCGCTGAAGGCCATATTTTTATCTGTTTTTATTTTATTTGTGAACTGCCACATTTCTGTACTACTTGAGAGTGACAAGGGGCAACAAGTAAACATAGACGGTTTTGAAGATCAGTGTAAATAATATCTTACTAATTTGTGCTGATATAGGCTCATTCATGTTACAGTTACCTAAAGTTTTATTATTATAAACTTTCAGTATACAGTTTTCACAGTAAGCAACATTTCATTTGTATTAGTGCAGTGCATAATCTAATAGCATCTATTACTTTACATCAGATACAAATTGATCATCGACAGATCATTCACGCGCATTATCAAAAGCAATCTGACAATTCTCAAGTAGTTTACCAATTCCACATCTGTAAAATTTTAAGGGATCTGAGTTAAAGATGTCATCAAATGAGGTTTGAAGTGCAGTTTCATTCAGAAATGTATTTTTGTGATGGTTTGTCAATCAGGAGGAAGAGTGGTAAACATTTGAGAGTATAATATCAGAAGAATAAGTGCATGAGGGATTAATTTTAAAACAAACTCCTGGATTATGTTGTTTGAGAAATCAGCAGAGTGCATTATGTTATAGCAGCAACATATGATGCAGTTTTGCAGGTTGTTTTTACTACATAGCAGCTGAAAGATGTGTTAGCTGTTGGCAACAAATACCAGCTGTGATAGACATGCCCCAATGGAGTGGTTTGCTGTGCACAACATCCTTTTTGAACCACCAGATGCAAAATAGTGTGTTTGACAGACCTTTGCTCAAGTATTTGTCTTTTGTTAGGGCTCAACCATTAATTTCTTCTTAAGAAGCTAACATAATTGCATCATAACACATCACTAGTAAGAATATTGCATAGGAAATTTCAATGAGCAAACTGTTGATGTTCATGCAAAATGCCGCAGTAGTCATTCCTTCAACTTTTGTTGCTTTGAGTTGAAGCATCCAATGTCACACAACATTTAAATGGCATGTTTTCCCAAAAGCACTCACCTCACACACAATATTGCCTCTGTTGGCTTCATCCCTATATTAAACCAATAGTGAAGAGTATGTCTCAAATGTTAAGACGTTTTTCCATTTGCGACACTATTTTACACATCTTGAATGATATTCATAAGTTTTAAGCATGCAAAATCCCTTATGTAACTGAAAGATAAATACTAGAACTGCAAATCGGAAAATGACAGTTGATAATACACTCACAGCACTGTGCCATGTTCAGTCGGTTGGAACGTGCCTGGCATTAGGCAGCGGGTAGTGTGTGGCTAGTAGCTGTTGGTTGATGACAGCTATAGGGTAAGGAAACTTTTGAGCATGAACTGTTCTCATCTTGGTGCAGACACAAGCAGTTTGGTGGAATTAGTTTCTGTAAATTTTTGCTGTTACTTGTGTGTTAGACAGTGAATCAAATTATTTTTGGGGTTGCATCAAACAGAACTTTAGCAAACACTTGAAATACAATTTTAAAAAATAATGCAATGACGGGTCTCAATCTCATGACCTCATATGTGCACTGCGCAACATTTATCATTAGACCATGAGTGGATACAGCTCTGTAGCAGCTCAGGAAGAGTGACAGCACTTCCTCCACACACTTCAGCATGATGCAGTGTTGGCAGATCGTGCCTATCACTGGATTTTAATTCTGAGGGGTGGACGGTTATAATGACCACCTTAATTGAATGATTTCAACTTATTCTATGTGGTGGCTGGTCAGCACCCAGATTTTATGTCTAAGACTTTACTTTTCCACCTCGTGGGACATCTGCCGGAGTCAGAAGGTCACAAATACCATCTCTCCATTGTTGACCAAATTTCACAGTGGGTAGAAGCGGCTTGGCTGACAGATATCATGGAAGAACCCATCGCAAGGCTTTCATTATGGCTTGGATATCACGATTTGAATCCCAGATACTGATACCATGGATCAGGTGCACCAATTTGAATCAGAACTCTTCACTGTCCTCTGCATCTACTGGAGCATTTACCACTGTCATACCACAGCATACCATCCCCAGAGCAATGGCATTACATGATGAAGACAGCATTCATGTGCCACGAGGACACATAGACAAAGGCCTTTCTGTGGGTGCTTCTTGGCATCCGCAAGGCATTTAAAGGTGTAGTCAGCTTTTTCGTTACCATCATTAGCAACACTGTATACAACTTTATTCCTCATACATGAGATCATTTCCTCCCTTTAGGAGGAAAAAAAAAAAAAAAAAAAAAAAAAGGAAAAAAAAGTGCACTCAAATCTAAATCGGAAGCTCAAGTTTTGTAAATTTTTTTATTTTATTTTATTTTTTCCCAAAGGCTATTCTATTTCTGCAAACCAGTTACAAGCCTTGCTCGTGGACAATCTTTACGGCAAGTAGCTCATACTGCCTCCCGAATTTGTTTTACCAACTCCTACACCAAACCCACTAGAACTTCCCACGATGGTGCATTGGGTCAAAACCTACATCCACAATCTGCTGGAGCCTCATCCATCAGCACACTTGGCTCCAAACCCATTAACCCAAAAGAGACTATGGACTTCACACATGTGATGCTCCATGACATCACTATTCTGCCAGTCTTATAGCCTCCCTACAATGGAAATTTCGAGTATTAAAACATGGCAGCCACATATTCGATATTGATATCAACAGAATCCCTGTGACAGTCTCCATTAACAGACTAAAACCTGATGGGAACCTCGTTGTTGGGGTGGATACAAACGCCCTTACAGAAGACAATCCAGGAGTGTCATGAAACCCGATCGTGACTCAAGGAACCAGAAACACTCATGGTCATTATCTGAGATTTCTAACTAGATGAAGTTGCAGTCAAACTAGTTGACACCAATGTCTATGGTGGAAGCAAGGTATGCCATGCTGCAAGCCAGAAGTTAGGCAATTTACTATTAGTCACTTCAGGACTTTCCACTTAGAGACTATGGTGAATTTCATGGAAGTATTTTCATGAATCTCCCTAGCAGGTGATCTCACTATTACTCTGACAGTTACTATGCTGAGTAGCTCACCAATTCCAATTATGCCTCGTCATCAGCCACCACTGACAGATGATTCACCACTGTTGTCAGCAGAGTAACAACCAATGTCAACAACCACCATCTCCCGCTATGGCCAACCAGATCACCTCGCGCAATGAGTCGCAACATACTACATGTACACAATACACGAGCAACAGCCAGTGACAATGACCGTCATCCCTCACAACTCGCAGATGCTGACTTAACACCACACCCCAGTCCATTTTATTGCATCTGTCTTGTCATGGAACAGGTTCAAGTTATTTTATGTACTAGTCTGACTTACCATATGGTTTATTCATTCCTGAATAAAGAATCCAGAATGTTCAGAAATTTCTAAGTCTAAACATAACTTTGTTCAAGCATGTAATTAGTTAACATATTTTTTATACAAGTAGCTGAAGTGGCATTTTCTCTGCAGAATGTAGAAAAGTTTAGTTTAACACCAGAGTTCTGAACTAAGACAATACACAGTTTTGAGATAAAGTCATGTCTTTTCACATTTACATTGAAGTTAGCTACTATGGTAATATTTTTCTTCCATTCCTAAGTTTGTCTGTAAGACACTGGAGTTTGGATGGCTGGCTGTCTGATGTAAATATGAGGTGTGGACAGCATTCTGGTGAACTGGGAAAGTGAGCAGACGTCATACTTGTTCCAGGATCCTATCACTGTAGTTATGCCCTAGGTGTTAACATTTTTGGTAGTAGTCTATGTATTATTGTAGCTGTTTCTGACTTATTATGTTGGAAACCAAAAACAACTTTTTACCATACTGGGGATATTATTTGATCTCTCTATTATTCGATTACTGTGATTTATGAGTTTGTCCATTACCTTAAGATAACGCTGATTAAAAATGTAACTGACGTTCAGTTGGATCTCAGTTCTTTCCTTCTATCATCATTGGGTAAGGTTGTTTCCCCTTTCTGCCAAAGCTGAAACTTTTTTGTTTTCATGTAATCCAAGTTATATTAGAAATATTATTTGAAGTAGCAGCATCCTTTTTGTAAAAAAAATAGTTTTACACCCTTTTATCAGTCTTCTGTACCCGCTCTTATTTTCATTGTAAGCATCATGGCTAGCCTGAGATTTGTTCCTCTGGCAACTTTCTTAATTTATACGTGAAATAGACCATGGCCATGAACATACACATATTTCCAGGTTCTTATAAAACAAATGTCATTTTTATGGCACTAGAGGCCTATGAGGAAGGCAGGCCATGGCGGGTACATCATGAAGGTAGGCCTGAGCTCGCTTGCTTGCTTAACTCAGCAGACAAAATGCTTTCCTAAAACTACTGGGATGTGCATATTAATGAGAATTTCATCTTCTACTGGAATCTTACTGATTGTGATTTGTACAACTAAATTTAAAATAAATTCTCAACATAAATGGTATAACAGCTTGTTTGTAGCATTTGCGTAACAGTACTCATTTCATACAAGATGTGGTGCCTTATGCAACTGATAATCATTTTGAAATGATTTTAATTTTATTGTACCCTTGTACAGCTGTAACAAATTATTAGTAGGCTTTAGCACTTTCTATTATTGTAGGACTAATAACAGAAAGGGTCCATATGCATACATACATTAATCCTTGTTTCATAGAGCATGAATATGACATTTCGTAATGATGTGGAATGAGTCACTTTCACATTAGTTTTCTCTACACAAAATAATTTTTCTTTTTTTTTACTACTTCATTTCTAAGACTTCATCTATTGAGTAGAAGGAGTTGTCATTCAGAAATCCTTTTAATTTGCTTTTAAAAGTTGGATGGCTATCTGTCAGACTTTTAATACTATTTGGCAAACGACCAAAAATTTTTGTGGCAGCATAATTCACCCCTTTCTGTACCAAAGCGAGATTTAATCCAGAATAGCGAAGATCATCCTTTCTTCTCATGTTGTAGCGACGCACTTCGTTATTATTTTTTAATTGAGAGAGGTTATTAATGACAAATTTCATAAGTGAATATATGTATTGCGAAGGCACAGTGAATATCCAGAGTTCCTTAAATAAATGTATGCAAGGTGATCTTGGGTGGACTCCAGCTATTATTCTGATTACACACTTTTGTCCAATGAATAATTTCTCTCTTGATGACGAATTGCCCCGAAATACGATGCCATATGAAAGCAGTGAATGAAAATAGGCATAGTAGGATAATTTGCTGATATGTTTATCACCAAAATTTGGAATAACCCTAATAGCATAAGTAGCTGAACCTAACCGTTTCAGCAGATCATCGATGTGTTTCTTCCAGTTCAGTTTCTCATCAATGCACACGCCCAGAAACTTTGAGTATTCTGCCTTAGCAACACACTTCTGCTCATAGTCTATATTTATCAATAGTGTCATGCCATTTACTGTACAGAATAGTATAAAATGTGTTTTTTCAAAATTCAGTGCGAGTCCATTTGCAGAGAACGACTTAATAATTTTCTGAAAGACATTATTCACAATTTCCTCAGCTGATTCTTGTTTGTTGGGTGTGATTACTATACGTATATCACCAGCAAAAAGAAATAGCTTTGCATCTACATGAATATAGAGTGGTAAGTAGTTAATATATACTAAGAACAATAACGGACCCAAGACTGAACCCTGTGGGACACCATTCTTGATACCTTCCATGTTAGACGACTCTGTTGATTTTTGCAGATGGATAATTTCGACCTACTGCATTCTTCCAGGTAAGTATGAATTAAACTATTTGTGCACTGTCCCTCTCATACCACACTACTTAGGCTTATCTAGAAGAATTTCATGATTCGCACAATCAAAAGCCTTTGAGAGATCACAAAATATCCCAATGGGTGATGTTCTGTTGTTCAATGCATTTAGTATTTGATTAGTGAATACATAAGTACATTTTCTGTTGAAAAGCCTTTCTGAAAACCAAATTGACATGTTCTTAGTACTTCATTTTTATAAATATGTGATGCTACTCTTGAATACATTACTTTTTCAGGGATTTTGGATAAAGCTGTCAGAAGTGAGATTGGGCAGTAGTTGTTAGCATCAGATCTATCCTCTTTTTTTATGCAATGGCTTAACAATAGCGTATGTCAGTCTATATGGAAAAATGCCCTTTTTCAGTGAGTTACTACATATGTGGCTGAGAATCCTACTTATTTGTTGGGAACATGCTTTTACTAATCTGTTGGAAATGCCATCAATTCCATGTGAGTCTTTACTTTTGACTGAATTTATTATTTTCCTAATTTTAGTAGGAGAGGTGGGTTGAATTTCAGTTTTATCAAATTGCATAGAAACTGCCTCTTCCATACACTGCCTTGCATTTTCTAATGAATAACTGGATTCTATTTTCTCTACAACACTTAAAAAATGATTATTAAAAATATTTTCTGCTTCTGACTTCTTTGTGTTTGATAGAAATACAGTCTTCCTGTGCTCTCGGTTGCCCTGTTTCCCTTTTAACAATATTCCAAATTGTTTTAATTTTATTATCAAACGTGCTAATCTCAGACATAATGCACATGCTTCTGGACTTTTTTAATAACTTTTCTTAATACAGTGCAGTAGTTTTTATAATGTTTCACTGTTTCGGGGTCCATAATAATGGGTTCCAGTAGAAGATGCAATTCTTGTTTGTACATACACATGCAGTTACGAGTTAGCAGGTATAGAAGCGCAGTTTTTCTGCCGAGTTGAGCGAGCGAGCTCGGCCTAACTTCGTGACGTACGCACCGCGGCCTGTCTTCCTTGCAGGCCTCGTAAGGCACTTTAGGTTATTGCTTTTGAACTAAAGTTTTCATTGCTTTGTGGTGTAATTCAGTCTTCCTCGAACAAAATCAAGTTTAATGAATTTCTTCCAGTCCTGCAAATGCAGAGATCTTGGAAACAATTTATTTGCACACAAATTCCGTGAATAGGTGTGTACAAAATTATCTACTAAAATATGTCGGCGACATATAAGACGGTTTTCGAAATAAAAATATGTGTATTTTAAATATATGAGAAGACAGTGTTATTAGTCTCATCAACTTCCAGAGTTTTCTATTCATACAAGTTCCAGTCAATGAAGGAATTTAATACGACAGATTTATTATCAAACAAGCACTCAAAAAATACGAACGCCACTACTCTGTTTGTAACACCTCTGGACCTACAGTGTAATTATTACGTAACATCTGCGGATCGTCTGCAGGAGACCAGTAGGTGAAGGTGGAAGTTGAAGGTGTCGGGTTAAAGTGTAGGATAGTGTACACAAATCAAATTATAATGGGTGACAATCCACCAGGAAGAAATCCGATGCAAAGATTTGCTAATGCAGTTTCATCAGTAGTTGAAGGCCCCGTAATATGGTTTAGAGGTATTCGAAATAATCTTGAGCATTTGTTTTGACGTTAATAACAATGCAAATAATGTTAGATTAGTTCGTTGTTTGCTAGGGAATGAGATTTACGAGCACTAAATTTTGCATAATTTTATGTTTTTCCCATATAATGAAAAATAATTATTATTTATTTTTCTAGAAAAGGTAGTCGAACCAAATCGACCCACTTATTATTGGTATCATCGTAAAATGAGACGTGTCCCAACAATAGATGAATGCTATACGGACGACGCTGTGTGCTACTTAGAGGCTAATGCACAGTTCAAGAGAGACAAGTATGTATGTCGCAAAGCATTACACACACACACACACACACACACACACACACTTAATAGCATTCTCCTATAACAACATATTTTAATAGCTTATCTTTCTGCTTAGCCATACTGTTTATTGCCCACATTTCACTTCCAAATAAGACTATACCCCAGACACATAAAGAATGGAACACTTATTCTGAGTAACATTGAAACACATCCTAACAATCTAATAGGAGTCATTGGATAATGTTGAATTGAGAAAGGGAGCTGTACAAATCAGCATTTTCACCCATACCAGTGTTTTGTGTAAATTGATAGCCGTATAATATTGTTAAAATATAATTTATCAACATTTGCATCCTCGTGCTGAGACTCCCTATTTATGTGCTGTATTAAGGCAGAAACACCACACTTTGACAGTATAGTGAGGAGATTTGTGTACTTCTTAAAAGATTCACAACTTATTTCTATAATGAATTTTCACTCTGCGACAGAGTCTTCTGATTGGACACTTCCGGGCAAAACAGAGCTTTGTGCTTGACCACTACCCCTCCCTCTTTGTATGCTGTTAGCTGTTGCACTACCAGTTCTTTCAAATGAAATAACAGTTGTAAGTGGAGCAAGCTTACCAGTAGGTTTGCTGTTAAAGGTGTAGTCAGCTTTATCGTTACCATCATTAGCAACACTGTCTACAACTTTATTCCTCATACATGAGATCATTTCCTCCCTTTAGGAGGAAAAAAAAAAAAAAAAAAAGGAAAAAAAAGTGCACTCAAATCTAAATCGGAAGCTCAAGTTTTGTAAATTTTTTTATTTTATTTTATTTTTTCCCAAAGGCTATTCTATTTCTGCAAACCAGTTACAAGCCTTGCTCGTGGACAATCTTTACGGCAAGTAGCTCATACTGCCTCCCGAATTTGTTTTACCAACTCCTACACCAAACCCACTAGAACTTCCCACGATGGTGCATTGGGTCAAAACCTACATCCACAATCTGCTGGAGCCTCATCCATCAGCACACTTGGCTCCAAACCCATTAACCCAAAAGAGACTATGGACTGCACACATGTGATGCTCCATGACATCACTATTCTGCCAGTCTTATAGCCTCCCTACAATGGAAATTTCGAGTATTAAAACATGGCAGCCACATATTCGATATTGATATCAACAGAATCCCTGTGACAGTCTCCATTAACAGACTAAAACCTGATGGGAACCTCGTTGTTGGGGTGGATACAAACGCCCTTACAGAAGACAATCCAGGAGTGTCATGAAACCCGATCGTGACTCAAGGAACCAGAAACACTCATGGTCATTATCTGAGATTTCTAACTAGATGAAGTTGCAGTCAAACTAGTTGACACCAATGTCTATGGTGGAAGCAAGGTATGCCATGCTGCAAGCCAGAAGTTAGGCAATTTACTATTAGTCACTTCAGGACTTTCCACTTAGAGACTATGGTGAATTTCATGGAAGTATTTTCATGAATCTCCCTAGCAGGTGATCTCACTATTACTCTGACAGTTACTATGCTGAGTAGCTCACCAATTCCAATTATGCCTCGTCATCAGCCACCACTGACAGATGATTCACCACTGTTGTCAGCAGAGTAACAACCAATGTCAACAACCACCATCTCCCGCTATGGCCAACCAGATCACCTCGCGCAATGAGTCGCAACATACTACATGTACACAATACACGAGCAACAGCCAGTGACAATGACCGTCATCCCTCACAACTCGCAGATGCTGACTTAACACCACACCCCAGTCCATTTTATTGCATCTGTCTTGTCATGGAACAGGTTCAAGTTATTTTATGTACTAGTCTGACTTACCATATGGTTTATTCATTCCTGAATAAAGAATCCAGAATGTTCAGAAATTTCTAAGTCTAAACATAACTTTGTTCAAGCATGTAATTAGTTAACATATTTTTTATACAAGTAGCTGAAGTGGCATTTTCTCTGCAGAATGTAGAAAAGTTTAGTTTAACACCAGAGTTCTGAACTAAGACAATACACAGTTTTGAGATAAAGTCATGTCTTTTCACATTTACATTGAAGTTAGCTACTATGGTAATATTTTTCTTCCATTCCTAAGTTTGTCTGTAAGACACTGGAGTTTGGATGGCTGGCTGTCTGATGTAAATATGAGGTGTGGACAGCATTCTGGTGAACTGGGAAAGTGAGCAGACGTCATACTTGTTCCAGGATCCTATCACTGTAGTTATGCCCTAGGTGTTAACATTTTTGGTAGTAGTCTATGTATTATTGTAGCTGTTTCTGACTTATTATGTTGGAAACCAAAAACAACTTTTTACCATACTGGGGATATTATTTGATCTCTCTATTATTCGATTACTGTGATTTATGAGTTTGTCCATTACCTTAAGATAACGCTGATTAAAAATGTAACTGACGTTCAGTTGGATCTCAGTTCTTTCCTTCTATCATCATTAGGTAAGGTTGTTTCCCCTTTCTGCCAAAGCTGAAACTTTTTTGTTTTCATGTAATCCAAGTTATATTAGAAATATTATTTGAAGTAGCAGCATCCTTTTTGTAAAAAAAATAGTTTTACACCCTTTTATCAGTCTTCTGTACCCGCTCTTATTTTCATTGTAAGCATCATGGCTAGCCTGAGATTTGTTCCTCTGGCAACTTTCTTAATTTATACGTGAAATAGACCATGGCCATGAACATACACATATTTCCAGGTTCTTATAAAACAAATGTCATTTTTATGGCACTAGAGGCCTATGAGGAAGGCAGGCCATGGCGGGTACATCATGAAGGTAGGCCTGAGCTCGCTTGCTTGCTTAACTCAGCAGACAAAATGCTTTCCTAAAACTACTGGGATGTGCATATTAATGAGAATTTCATCTTCTACTGGAATCTTACTGATTGTGATTTGTACAACTAAATTTAAAATAAATTCTCAACATAAATGGTATAACAGCTTGTTTGTAGCATTTGCGTAACAGTACTCATTTCATACAAGATGTGGTGCCTTATGCAACTGATAATCATTTTGAAATGATTTTAATTTTATTGTACCCTTGTACAGCTGTAACAAATTATTAGTAGGCTTTAGCACTTTCTATTATTGTAGGACTAATAACAGAAAGGGTCCATATGCATACATACATTAATCCTTGTTTCATAGAGCATGAATATGACATTTCGTAATGATGTGGAATGAGTCACTTTCACATTAGTTTTCTCTACACAAAATAATTTTTCTTTTTTTTTACTACTTCATTTCTAAGACTTCATCTATTGAGTAGAAGGAGTTGTCATTCAGAAATCCTTTTAATTTGCTTTTAAAAGTTGGATGGCTATCTGTCAGACTTTTAATACTATTTGGCAAACGACCAAAAATTTTTGTGGCAGCATAATTCACCCCTTTCTGTACCAAAGCGAGATTTAATCCAGAATAGCGAAGATCATCCTTTCTTCTCATGTTGTAGCGACGCACTTCGTTATTATTTTTTAATTGAGAGAGGTTATTAATGACAAATTTCATAAGTGAATATATGTATTGCGAAGGCACAGTGAATATCCAGAGTTCCTTAAATAAATGTATGCAAGGTGATCTTGGGTGGACTCCAGCTATTATTCTGATTACACACTTTTGTCCAATGAATAATTTCTCTCTTGATGACGAATTGCCCCGAAATACGATGCCATATGAAAGCAGTGAATGAAAATAGGCATAGTAGGATAATTTGCTGATATGTTTATCACCAAAATTTGGAATAACCCTAATAGCATAAGTAGCTGAACCTAACCGTTTCAGCAGATCATCGATGTGTTTCTTCCAGTTCAGTTTCTCATCAATGCACACGCCCAGAAACTTTGAGTATTCTGCCTTAGCAACACACTTCTGCTCATAGTCTATATTTATCAATAGTGTCATGCCATTTACTGTACAGAATAGTATAAAATGTGTTTTTTCAAAATTCAGTGCGAGTCCATTTGCAGAGAACGACTTAATAATTTTCTGAAAGACATTATTCACAATTTCCTCAGCTGATTCTTGTTTGTTGGGTGTGATTACTATACGTATATCACCAGCAAAAAGAAATAGCTTTGCATCTACATGAATATAGAGTGGTAAGTAGTTAATATATACTAAGAACAATAACGGACCCAAGACTGAACCCTGTGGGACACCATTCTTGATACCTTCCATGTTAGACGACTCTGTTGATTTTTGCAGATGGATAATTTCGACCTACTGCATTCTTCCAGGTAAGTATGAATTAAACTATTTGTGCACTGTCCCTCTCATACCACACTACTTAGGCTTATCTAGAAGAATTTCATGATTCGCACAATCAAAAGCCTTTGAGAGATCACAAAATATCCCAATGGGTGATGTTCTGTTGTTCAATGCATTTAGTATTTGATTAGTGAATACATAAGTACATTTTCTGTTGAAAAGCCTTTCTGAAAACCAAATTGACATGTTCTTAGTACTTCATTTTTATAAATATGTGATGCTACTCTTGAATACATTACTTTTTCAGGGATTTTGGATAAAGCTGTCAGAAGTGAGATTGGGCAGTAGTTGTTAGCATCAGATCTATCCTCTTTTTTTATGCAATGGCTTAACAATAGCGTATGTCAGTCTATATGGAAAAATGCCCTTTTTCAGTGAGTTACTACATATGTGGCTGAGAATCCTACTTATTTGTTGGGAACATGCTTTTACTAATCTGTTGGAAATGCCATCAATTCCATGTGAGTCTTTACTTTTGACTGAATTTATTATTTTCCTAATTTTAGTAGGAGAGGTGGGTTGAATTTCAGTTTTATCAAATTGCATAGAAACTGCCTCTTCCATACACTGCCTTGCATTTTCTAATGAATAACTGGATTCTATTTTCTCTACAACACTTAAAAAATGATTATTAAAAATATTTTCTGCTTCTGACTTCTTTGTGTTTGATAGAAATACAGTCTTCCTGTGCTCTCGGTTGCCCTGTTTCCCTTTTAACAATATTCCAAATTGTTTTAATTTTATTATCAAACGTGCTAATCTCAGACATAATGCACATGCTTCTGGACTTTTTTAATAACTTTTCTTAATACAGTGCAGTAGTTTTTATAATGTTTCACTGTTTCGGGGTCCATAATAATGGGTTCCAGTAGAAGATGCAATTCTTGTTTGTACATACACATGCAGTTACGAGTTAGCAGGTATAGAAGCGCAGTTTTTCTGCTGAGTTGAGCGAGCGAGCTCGGCCTAACTTCGTGACGTACGTGCCGCGGCCTGTCTTCCTTGCAGGCCTCGTAAGGCACTTTAGGTTATTGCTTTTGAACTAAAGTTTTCATTGCTTTGTGGTGTAATTCAGTCTTCCTCGAACAAAATCAAGTTTAATGAATTTCTTCCAGTCCTGCAAATGCAGAGATCTTGGAAACAATTTATTTGCACACAAATTCCGTGAATAGGTGTGTACAAAATTATCTACTAAAATATGTCGGCGACATATAAGACGGTTTTCGAAATAAAAATATGTGTATTTTAAATATATGAGAAGACAGTGTTATTAGTCTCATCAACTTCCAGAGTTTTCTATTCATACAAGTTCCAGTCAATGAAGGAATTTAATACGACAGATTTATTATCAAACAAGCACTCAAAAAATACGAACGCCACTACTCTGTTTGTAACACCTCTGGACCTACAGTGTAATTATTACGTAACATCTGCGGATCGTCTGCAGGAGACCAGTAGGTGAAGGTGGAAGTTGAAGGTGTCGGGTTAAAGTGTAGGATAGTGTACACAAATCAAATTATAATGGGTGACAATCCACCAGGAAGAAATCCGATGCAAAGATTTGCTAATGCAGTTTCATCAGTAGTTGAAGGCCCCGTAATATGGTTTAGAGGTATTCGAAATAATCTTGAGCATTTGTTTTGACGTTAATAACAATGCAAATAATGTTAGATTAGTTCGTTGTTTGCTAGGGAATGAGATTTACGAGCACTAAATTTTGCATAATTTTATGTTTTTCCCATATAATGAAAAATAATTATTATTTATTTTTCTAGAAAAGGTAGTCGAACCAAATCGACCCACTTATTATTGGTATCATCGTAAAATGAGACGTGTCCCAACAATAGATGAATGCTATACGGACGACGCTGTGTGCTACTTAGAGGCTAATGCACAGTTCAAGAGAGACAAGTATGTATGTCGCAAAGCATTACACACACACACACACACACACACACACACACACACTTAATAGCATTCTTCTATAACAACATATTTTAATAGCTTATCTTTCTGCTTAGCCATACTGTTTATTGCCCACATTTCACTTCCAAATAAGACTATACCCCAGACACATAAAGAATGGAACACTTATTCTGAGTAACATTGAAACACATCCTAACAATCTAATAGGAGTCATTGGATAATGTTGAATTGAGAAAGGGAGCTGTACAAATCAGTATTTTCACCCATACCAGTGTTTTGTGTAAATTGATAGCCGTATAATATTGTTAAAATATAATTTATCAACATTTGCATCCTCGTGCTGAGACTCCCTATTTATGTGCTGTATTAAGGCAGAAACACCACACTTTGACAGTATAGTGAGGAGATTTGTGTACTTCTTAAAAGATTCACAACTTATTTCTATAATGAATTTTCACTCTGCGACAGAGTCTTCTGATTGGACACTTCCGGGCAAAACAGAGCTTTGTGCTTGACCACTACCCCTCCCTCTTTGTATGCTGTTAGCTGTTGCACTACCAGTTCTTTCAAATGAAATAACAGTTGTAAGTGGAGCAAGCTTACCAGTAGGTTTGCTGTTAAAGGTGTAGTCAGCTTTATCGTTACCATCATTAGCAACACTGTCTACAACTTTATTCCTCATACATGAGATCATTTCCTCCCTTTAGGAGGAGGGGGAAAAAAATGATGAAGAAGAAGAAAAGGAAAAAAGCGCACTCAAATCTAAATCGAAATCTCAAGTTTTGTTTTTTTTATTTTATTTTTTCCCAAAGGCTATTCTATTTCTGCAAACCAGTTACAAATTTGTTGCTCAGTGACATTTCCGTGGGAGTAGTCAAATTTTTGTCATTTAGAAGGGGATGTGTTTTTTTTCCCTTCCTTATTCAAAAAATGGTGTGACCATTGTGTCTAGTCTTTTGTTAGTAAATTGATTTTGTCCTCTCATTTTACTAATTATTTGCTGTACACTGCCCAGCAGTATTTCTTTTGTTACTGGATAGTGCTCTGTTGCAGTTGACAAAAGCTACTGGACTGGAATATTTTTTTCATTCTCATCCATATGGTTGAAGGACTAAAATTAAATAATTTGGGACTTGTTACTCAGTCTGTATCACAATGTTACCCACTGGCCCACCATAATCTTTGGCTGCAGTAGCTATTGGAGTGCCCGCTTGGACAGCTTCTGTAACTATTGTTGTTTGTTCATGCTTTTAATTTCTCTTGGGACCCCATACTTAACGACAAGATGCTCCAGTTATTGACAGCCAGTTATTACTGTGATTGGTATCATGTTAAAGCTGGAACCAAAATTCATAATGTAACTAATTTTGTTCACTGATATGTTTCTAACTCATTCTGAAAAAATAATACTATGGTACCAGTCTTACACGCCCCTCCTTAACATTAACACTTGGGGATTGATCTTTTTCATTGGCTTTACTACATACAATATCATGGATCAGTCCAGTACAACATTATTAGTAAATTGAACTTTTAAATGCGACACATTGTTTTAAGGAGTACCGTATCTAAATTTTTGTCTTTGTGAAAATACTGAAAATTTATCTCAGAATGTCAACAAACACTTCTCAATTTATTTTCCTTCCAAAATAATTGATTGGTCAGGAACTGCTAACCTCCAATGTTGCCATACAGTAATCTTAACTGAAGAGAATGGTTTTATGGTCCTTATTGTTTAAACAAATCAGTAGTGCTGTCAAAGGTTGGGACTTCTACTTAATTTTTATACAGGAGCTCTAGAGAACTGGGTTACGATCTGAAAAAATTGAACTATTCACCATAGAGTTGCAGATCATGGACTAACGTGTGTTAAAATTGTGGATCTCATGTTATGTAAACATTGGTGATATCCTTGTATTGTCTTAATCCAAACAATTACATTTTAGCATTAGAAAGAGTACCATATTGGTAATATCTTGTGCAGCTCTCTCATGTAACTTGACAAGGAATTTCTGTATGACAATTAAATTACGATATGGAACCTTTCAGATGAAGTGGAACTTTGAACCACTACTGTGTAATGGCAAAATAGGTGCCACCAGGCTAATAAAATTTCTCTTGACTTTATCAGGAGTGTTCAAATTTAGCTTAGCAAGTGCTATATCACATAGCTATTCACCTTTCCACTTCCATTATACAGTATCACCCTCTGTGTGGTCAGTATTAAGCTAGTGTGCTATTTACCACCTACAAGCTTAGCTTCATCTGGGTGAAGAGTACCAAGACTTTGTCAGAAGATATTTTCACTGGAACAAGTCAAATTCGTGCAACTGTTGGTAATATGAACCGGCATTCGACAAAGGGATTGGGATTTCTTTCACTTTGGATTTGGAAAGGTGGCAAGAGATATAGGAACAAGATGACAAAAACTGTAGTAAAAACGGATAAAATTAGGAAGATTTAAAATAGAAGTATATTGTCTGGCATTTGTAAGATGATACGGAAATGTCTAAAAAACGAGATTGATAGGAGGCGCAAAATGGCTAACAGGAATGGCTAGAGGGCAAATGTAAGGACATAAAAGCATATGTCACTAGGAGAACGACTGATACCATCTACAGGAATACTAAAGAGGCATTTGGAGAAAAGAGAACCATCTAATGACCATAAAGAGCTCAGATGGAAAATCAGTGCTAAACAAAGAGAAGAGGACATATATGAGGAAGAGATGGGAGATACTGCAATAATAATTTGACAGAGCACTGAAAGACCTAATTCAATAAAAGGCCACTGGAATAGAGGACATTCCATCAGAACTACTGATATCTTTGGGAGAGCCAACCATGAGAAAATTATTCCTCCTGGTGTGCAAGATGTAAGAGATGGTTTAACAAGAGAGTAATAATTCCAATTACAAAGAAAGCAGATGCTGACAGGTCTGAGTGTTGCTGAACTATCAGTTTAATAAGTCATGGTTGCTAAATACTAACGCAAATTCTTTACGGAAGAATGGAGAAAATGGTAGAAGCCAAACTCGGGGAAGATCAATTTGGATTCCGCAGAAATGTTGGCACACACGAGACCATACTGACCCTACAACTTTTCTTAGAAAACAGGTTAAGGAAAGCCAAACATATGTTTATAGCACTTGTACACACAAAGATTTTGACATTGTTGACTGGTATACACACTTTGAAATTCTGAAGGTAGCAAGGATAAAATAGAGGGAGTGAAATGGTGAATACAACTTGTGCAGAAAACAGATGGCAGTTATGAGTTGAGGGCCATGAAAGCGAAGCAGTGCTAGAGGAGGCAATGAGACCATATGTTGTTCAATCTATACAAGGAGCAAGCAGCAAAGGAAATAAAGCAGAAATTTGGGAAGGGAATTACAGTTCAAGTAAGGAGAAATAAAAGCTGTGACCTTGTCATTTTGTCAGAGGCTCCAAAGAATTTGGAAGAGCAGTTAAACAGAATAGACAGTGTTTTGAAAGGAGGATATAAGATGAGAATTAACAAAAGAAAAAGAAGGGTAATGGAATGTAGTCGAATTAAATTGGGTGATACTGAGGGAATTAGATTAGGAAATGAGACACTAACAGTGGATGAGCTCTTCTACTCGGTAGTGGCAAGAAAAGTGGAAGAGAGATTTTCTAACTTTGAATATAGATTTCAAAGTTAAGAAGTCTCTTCTGAAAATATCTGCCTGAAATGTAGCCTTGTTTGGAAGAGAAATGCGAGCAATAAACAGTTCAGTCAAGAACAGAACAGAAGCTTCTGAAATATGGTGCTGTAGGAGAATGCTAAAGATGAGATGGGCACAAAATGAACATTACATGCTGTCTAGAAATTACATTACATTCTGTCTAGAAATTTTAAAATCTAGAGTAATGGATAACATCGAAGTGGTGACTGGAAGGGCGTCCAGACCACCCTTTAAACATAACCTGTCATATGCATTCTGAAGTCGCCAGAGGTATGGGGATGCTGGGGTGTAGACTGCGGGCCAGGGCACAGGGCAGTGCACAGCTACAGAGAGAAGCTGGGCCAATCTGTAAAAAATTTTCTCTCTTTTGCCCCAGACAGTACAGGTGTCCATCATTGCACTCGTGTCGAATTCCGCTCCCTTGGCTGTTTGGTCGATGTACTTTGCTGAGGATACAGCTCTATTGCCTGTGGTCCAGTTGCGACAGCCCCAGCAAGACACACTACCCCAGCAATGAACTCTTTGATGGCAGTTGTACGCTGGCCTCCAGTGACAAGTGGAACTGACGCCCTGCTGATCTGCTCTCTGAGATGGCGGAAGGTGTATGCTGTTGTATGGATGTCCTCTGCAGCAGCTGGGATGCAATCCCCTGCCTACAGGCAGGACTCAACCAAGCTGCTAGGAGACCTGGTCTGGCCTGCTCCTGACTAGCTTGGAGTCCCGTGCAATCTTGGGGTTGAATTGTGGTCCTGTCACAGACTGGAACTGTGGTCCCCCATCAGAAGCTTCATGTGGCCGCCCATGTGGCACAGCCCCATTGTCAATGAGAGCTATAACACTAAAGACACTGGCATTACTTGACTTCCTCCTATTTATACTTAGCAGTGCGCATACGTTTTGCAAATATACCTCTTCAAGTCATGTATTGACACATATTAGATTAGTGCCAGTGCGCTGATTTCAGTGTTGGTTTGTGGCAAGAGTTACTTGCAGTCCTGCTGAGCATGCCATTTTGGCAACTCTTGCACCCATGTCAGCCCGACATACTGTGCTACTTCACATTGCACAAAGTTATCATCAACAAGCCCGCACCTGACTTACAGTTGTGGCTGCCATCCACTGCCACAAATTCACACTAAAATTACCTTATGCGGTAACTGCTACAGTTCATATAACCGTGCTGACCCAGCATGGATATGGAACACAGGCACAAGAAAAAGAATAATTATGCGCCATTACTCACAGTGTAGTTCTCTTAAGGTGAAGTTTTAAGATATTAGACTTTATTTGGGAGGAAAAAAGTTCAGATACCTTCTGGCCAATGTGAATTAGCTTTTTTGTGGTTTTCTCAAATTGCTAAAGGCAAATGTTGGGGTGGTTTCTTTAAGAAGAGCGAGGCCAGTTTCCTTCCATGCTCTTGTGATGCAGATCCAGTTACCACTGTACATCTGACTTTTAAGACCTCGAGCGTCCTCCATTCTATCTAAAAGTAAACTAAATTGTCACTGTCACAGAATGGGTAAGAAGTGAGAATATGATACATTTTACTACAGTCAAATTACCAGTACTAGATTTCTAGCACACTTCATCTCCAAAGTTGTGCAGGCACAAGGCTTGTTAGAAGTGTTAAGATTCCTGCAACATATAATTTATTGTGTGTTGTGAGGACAGTGATTTGAATAAAATGTCAGTGCCTATGAGCTGTTCTTCCATTATAACAAGTGAACGGCAGCTGTTGTCATCAGCAAGCCCAGAAAATTAATACCATTGTATGAACCATAATGCAAGTGATCAATCATGAATACAGCTGGATTGCATTAAAATATGTGAGAAGCATTACCATTCAAAACCATCTCCACATTTTTGCTACTGCATTGTACGTGCAATGTGGCAGCTGGGTGCAAGCAACTGCTACACAATAGACGATAAGGCCAAAATTGAGAAATGTGGCTGCTGCAATATGTTTCCAAATGTCTGTTCTACGTTGTTCATGGGGAGTTTTGGGTACATCATTTGTGTCCTGTTGATTTATTTACTAACTTTGTTTTACCTCACTTTGCAGTGTGCCAAGCTTTCATAATATTTAAGCCTTAAAAACCAGTTATTGTGCACAGAGTCCATGTTCTTTGATTTTATTTTTGTAAAAATCAGGTAATGCGTGCAGGGTCCATATTCTTTGATTTTATTTTATTGTGTTGACCTTTGGTCTACATGCCATGCACCCATGACCAAATTACAAAAGTGGTACATCTCTTGATTGAAACAGGTATCTATAAATACATACAGAGTATGTAGAACCTAATAACAAATCATGACAACACATCATGGTAATGGGCAACAAATAATTATTTTAGGCTATTAAAGGAAGAAAGAATAAAATATTGCAAAATGCAATAATTTGTTCTAAAGTGACATTCTGACACAATTCTCTGATTATGTGATAGCTTTCAAAAGGCAAAGATTAAGCAGTGCATAGGCGTGGCACTATTATCTCACAATCTGTGGTGTGGTATAGAACAGGATGTTCCAACACAGCCCCATAGGGCATGACACTCCCCGATGGCCCCATTCCACCTTCAGGCGGGAGCATCTGGTATAGGCAGTCCATTTGCATGCATACTGCACATATGTGACGTATTTGGCTACCTCACAGAGAATCCAGGAGGATGGCGTGGGCTATGACCTGACTGCCTGTGCGTCAGCTGTTTGCCCGTCTGTGCCAGTGAGTGTGGACAATTGGGAGGCAAGAGTGTGGTATAAAAGCTTTCCTTTGAAACAGGCTCTTAATTCCATGCACTGTTTACAATCAAGTGAGAAGTTGTGATGATTTTGTCAGCTCTTGCATTTCCTAATGGATGGATAGTGGTGGTAACGGTTATCAATATTACTTTGTCTCTTGCACATAGTTATTTGGTTATCACATCACCACTCATGCTAAAATAATGTATCACTGCCTTGTAATATAGGTGCACAACTTCTACAAAGTTTTTAAATGTAGCCATCTTGCTTTTAGCTGTTAAATTTTTGTTTTATGGGTGAAATTTCGACATTGAGCCATTTTCAGGTGCAGGGTTTTGACATAAAGGCGTAACATAAACCTGCATGTCAAAGTCTTACGCTTGAAAATCTCTTAATGCTGCAACTGCAATCGTGAAATAAAATGCAAACAGCTGAAAGCGAGATAGCAACATTTTAAAAATACTATATGATTTGAACTACCTTCTGATGTTGAGTTGCACCACCAGTTTGGAGTAGTTGCTTTAATAATGGTTTCTGTTCTGAAAAAGAGGCACAGTATGTGGTCTTTGAGGGAATTAATAAAAGGTTATGTTTAAAGGTATACCTAAATTAAATTATGTATGGAATTGTATTTAACTTTAAGGATGCTCAGCTTGTGTTCACCTTATCGTTCTTCTGTGTCTGGCATGTGAAATTCAACAAAGAATGTATTATTTCTTCTAGAATGGTGGAGAGTGAAATCTTGAGCATACTGAGACAGAGGTATGAGGACTGTGTGCATTATGAAACTCCAGATCATGTGCCTAAATGTAAACTGCTTCTGGATCAGTACAACAAGGCTGCAGAAAATTGGTTCATTAAATGTGAGTTTAATATTACTGCTTTCCCATAACTTTATTTAAATATGCTCTCGAATAGTAAATATATCATTAACATCGAACATAGCTTTTTGTTTTTGTATTGCCCAATTTGAAAATGTTATTGAGTGGAAATGTATTTCAGCCTAAACTGGAGAAAACAATCTCAAAACCTGTTTTATGTAATTGGATTGATAAAAAAAATCTACTCACCAAGCAGTGACAGAATGCACATATAAAAGGTATTATAGTTTGGAAGCTTTTGGAGCCAGTGGCTCCTTCTGGCAGAAAGGTGGGAGGGAAGGGAGGATGAAGGAAAAGTGCTGTTGAGGTTTAGGAAAGGGGGTGAAGTTGAGAACCCCCCAGGTCAGGGGAGACTTCACGGATGCATAAGACCCAGTTTTTATGTGGGCACCCAAATAAATGACCACTACCATCTGCGACCAAGAGAATTTTTTTTATTAACTTCTATCAGTATACCTATGCTATTCTTCAGTCATGACTGGACAGACTGTGTCAGTGTTACTAAGTTGAGATTATGCACATTTCCAATACAATAACAAGTTAGCATAAGTATATTATAATACTTAATAATATGAATATAATAGATGGAAACATTCCACATAGGAAAAATATATCTAAAAACAAAGATGATGAGACTTACCAAACAAAAGCGCTGGCAGGTCGATAGACACACAAACAAACACAAACATACACACAAAATTCTAGCTTTCGCAACCAACGGCTGCTTCGTCAGGAAAGAGGGAAGGAGAGGGAAATACGAAAGGATGTGGGTTTTAAGGGAGAGGGTAAGGAGTCATTCCAATCCCGGGAGCGGAAAGACCTACCTTAGGGGGGAAAAAAGGACGGGTATACTCACTCATACCTCACCTGTCATTCAACAACATCTTTGCCTCTGCACTTCCGCCTCGACTGACATCTCTGCCCAAACTCTTTGCCTCTGTATATGTCTGCTTGTGTGTGTGCGCGCGCGCACACACACAAGCAGACATATACAGAGGCAAAGAGTTTGGGCAGAGATGTCAGTCGAGGCGGAAGTGCAGAGGCAAAGATGTTGTTGAATGACAGGTGAGGTATGAGTGGCGGCAACTTCAAATTAGCGGAGATTGAGGCCTGGTGGATAACGGGAAGAGAGGATATATTGAAGAGCAAGTTCCCATCTCCGGAGTTCGGATAGGTTGGTGTTAGTGGGAAGTATCCAGATAACCCGGACTGTGTAACACTGTGCCAAGATGTGCTGGCCGTGCACCAAGGCATGTTTAGATACAAAGATGATGAGACTTACCAAACAAAAGTGCTGGCAGATCGATACACACACAAAAATACACACAAAATTCAGTTGCTTCATCAGGAAAGAAGGAAGGAGAGGGAAAGACGAAAGGATGTGGGTTTCAAGGGAGAGGGTAAGGAGTCATTCCAATCCTGGGAGCGGAAAGACTTACCTTAGGGGGGAAAAAAGGACAGGTATACACTCGTGCGTGCACACACACACATCCATCCGCACATATACAGACACAGGCAGACATGTGTAAATGCAAAGAGGTTGGGCAAGGATGTCAGTCGAGGTGGAAGTACAAAGGCAAAGATGTTGTTGAATGACAGGTGAGGTACGAGGGGTGGCAACTTGAAATTAGCGGAGGTAGAGGCCTGGTGGGTAACGGGAAGAGAGAATATATTGAAGGGCAAGTTCCCATCTCCGGAGTTCTGATAAGTTGGTGTCAGTGGGAAGTATCCAGATAACCCGGACGGTGTAACACTGTGCCAAGATGTGTTGGCTGTGCACCAAGGCATGTTTAACCACAGGGTGATCCTCATTACCAACAAACACTGTCTGCCTGTGTCCATTCATGCGAATGGACAGTTTGTTGCTGGTCATTCCCACATAGAACGCTTCACAGTGTAGGCAGGTCAGTTGGTAAATCACGTGGGTGCTTTCACACGTGGCTCTGCCTTTGATCGTGTACACCTTCCTGGTTACAGGACTGGAATAGGTGGTGGTGGGAGGGTGCATGGGACAGGTTTTACACCGGGGGCGGTTACAGGGGTAGGAGCCAGAGGGTAGGGAAGGTGGTTTGGGGATTTCATAGGGATGAACTAAGAGGTTATGAAGGTTAGGTGGACGGCGGAAAGACACTCTTGGTGGAGTGTGGAGGATTTCATGAAGGGTGGATCTCATTTCAGGGCAGGATTTGAGGAAGTCGTATCCCTGCTGGAGAGCCACATTCAGAATCTGATCCAGTCCCGGAAAGTATCCTGTCACAACTGGGGCACTTTTGGGGTTCTTCTGTGAGAGGTTCTGGGTTTGAGGGGATGAGGAAGTGGCTCTAGCTATTTGCTTCTATACCATGTCGGGAGGGTAGTTGCAGGATGGGAAAGCTGTTTTCAGGTTATTGGTGTAATGGTTCAGGGATTCAGGACTGGAGCAGATTCGTTTGCCACTAAGACCTAAGCTGTAGGGAAGAGACCGTTTGATATGGAATGGGTGGCAGCTGTCATAATGGTGGTACTGTTGCTTGTTAGTGGGTTTGATGAGGACGGATGCTTATCAAGCTGATCCCATAGCAATAGGCCATAGCTGATATGGCTACAAAATAGTGAATAACATAGTATTAGTGGGTACTGATAAGTTGTCTCATGTTTGTTTTCTCAGGAGATCTATGACTTGTGAGAGTTTTTCACACACATGCTCGGTGTGTCGTTGCCAAAGTTTACTATCACCATAAAGCACAGAAGATTCACAGCCCTTTCACAGTTCAGTTGTCCTTTGCCACTAAGGCTACATACCAATTTTTGGATTTTGTCTTCATTGATCTTCATTTTGTTTATAGCAAACCATTCCTTTGTCACACCAAACAAAAATCTGCTTCTTCTTGAGCTATGCAAGCACTGGTGTGTTTTGAGTACAAAATTGTGTCATCTGCAAACTGCAAGAACTGTCTGCGAGAGCTTAAATCATTTACAAAAACTTGGAAAAAGAATGGTCCATTACTGAACCCTGTGCATATAATATTAGACAGATACATTCTGCCTTGTGTTTTCTAAATAAGAAATGAGGGTTGCAAGGTTCAGTTCGTTTAGAAGGACCGTATGAGGAATGCAGTCATCCACCTTACTTAAGTCATGAAGTTGTTAGTGTTAAAGATTATTTTTCTTCAAAACTGTGCTTTATCCTAGTAACCAGACCTTGTGTTGCTATTGTTGAAGAGTTGTGTTTCCAGAAACTGTGCTGTGCATCTGTAAAGGGTTCATTAATTTCAAAGTAATTTGGGATTTGGTCTTTTATTCCAGTCTCAATGACTTCAGCAAAGACTGGAATTATTGAGGTTTGTTTGAAGCTTGCTACCATGCCTGAGTCACCCTTTTTACAAACAGGTACTGTCCGTGTAAGTTTCAGAACGTCCGAAAATAACAACGGAGAAACACTTATTAATTACCGTAGTTAATATGTCAGCAGTTTTATAGACAGTTTTCTTGAAAACTTTCGTGGACATTCCATGTATATTCTATCAGAAGTCGTATAAGAATTTATGAATTAGTTTTACCAAACAAAAGCGCTGGCAGGTCGATAGACACACAAACAAACACAAACATACACACAAAATTCTAGCTTTCGCAACCAACGGTTGCCTCATCAGGAAAGAGGGAAGGAGAGGGAAAGACAAAAGGATTTGGGTTTTAAGGGAGAGGGTAAGGAGTCATTCCAATCCCGGGAGCGGAAAGACTTACCTTAGGGGGAAAAAAGGACAGGTATACACACACACACACACACACACATATCCATCCGCATATATGCGGATGGATATGTGTGTGTGTGTGTGTGTGTGTGTGTGTGTGTGTGTGTGTGTATACCTGTCCTTTTTTCCCCCTAAGGTAAGTCTTTCCGCTCCCGGGATTGGAATGACTCCTTACCCTCTCCCTTAAAACCCAAATCCTTTTGTCTTTCCCTCTCCTTCCCTCTTTCCTGATGAGGCAACCGTTGGTTGCGAAAGCTAGAATTTTGTGTGTATGTTTGTGTTTGTTTGTGTGTCTATCGACCTGCCAGCGCTTTTGTTTGGTAAGTCTCATCATCTTTCTTTTTAGAAATATTTTTCCCACGTGGAATGTTTCCCTCTATTATATTCAATTTATGAATTAGATTAGATTCAGTGTTTGTTCCATAGACCTAAAGATGAATTGATACTCGTGCATTTGGAACAAGTCAGAAAATATAACATGAAAAACATAAAACATTTGAATATAATACACACTACCATGATCACTTCCTAGGAGTATATCAAAATAGGTGAATACATTATAGTAAAAATGGAACTGTTAATATTTACAGAAATAATTCAACTTTTAAAAGGAAACATCAGTTGATGTGTTTCCAGGACATTTTTTGATGTTCTTTAGATAGATATAGTCAAATTTGGTTTTTATGGTCAGGAAGAACTCTTTAAATGCCATTTGCTGTAGTCTGGGCTGCCATGCTACTGCTGATAGTGCTGGTTGAAAAGCAATTAATGTTACCTTATTTATGACCCTTTTATGAATAAATAATTAGAATTCCAGGAAACAGCTTGTTGCTTATTAAATTGTTTTGTATCATAGATAATTGGGTTAACTACAGTCGTCTTGTAGTCCTAACTATATGGATTTGAGGGCAGTATAAGGGCAGGCATCACCTCTAGTTGGTAGATGGTTATCTACAAGCAGTCAGTAACTGGTTGTTAAGTTTATAAATTCTGTCTCTTTAGTGCAATCTTTACCAAAGTGTACACTGAAATCCCCCTCCCCATGAACCATGGACCTTGCTGTTGGTGGGGAAGCTTGCGTGCCTCAGCGATACAGATAGCCGTACCGTAGGTGCAATCACAAAGGAGGGGCATCTGTTGAGAGACCAGACAAACGTGTGGTTCCTGAAGAGGGGCAGCAGCCTTTTCAGTAGTTGTAGGGGCAACAGTATGGATGATTGACTGATCTGGCTTTGTAACACTAACCAAAACGGCCTTGCTGTTGTGGTACAGCGAACGGCTGAAGGCAAGGGGAAATGACAGTTGTAATTTTTCCCGAGGGCATGCAGCTTTACTGTATGGTTAAATGATGATGGCGTCCTCTTGGATAAAATATTCCGGAGGTAAAATAGTCCCCGATTCGGATCTCCGGGCGGGGACTACTCAAGAAGACGTCATTAACAGGAGAAAGAAAACTGGCGTTATGCGGATCGGAGTGTGGAAAGTCAAATCCCTTAATCCGGCAGGTAGGTTAGAAAATTTAAAAAGGGAAATAGATAGGTTAAAGTTAGATATAGTGGGAATTAGTGAAGTTCGGTGGCAGGAGGAACAAGACTTTTGGTCAGGTGAATACAGGGTTATAAATACAAAATCAAATAGGGGTAATGCAGGAGTAGTTTTAATAATGAATAAAAAAAATAGGAGTGTGGGTTAGCTGCTACAAACAGCTTAGTGAACACATTATTGTGGCCAAGATAGACACGAAGCCCACGCGTACCAAAGTAGTACAAGTTTATATGCCAACTAGCTCTGCAGATGACAAAGAGATTGATGAAATGTATGACGAGATAAAAGAAATTATTCTGATAGTGAAGGGAGACGAAAATTTAATGGTCATGGGTCACTGGAATTCGGTAGTACGAAAAGGAAGAGAAGGAAACGTAGTATGTGAATATGGAATGAGGATAAGAAATGAAAGAGGAAGCCGCCTGGTAGAATTTTGCACAGAGCATAACTTAATCATAGCTAACACTTGGTTCAAGAATCATAAAAGAAGTTGTAGACATGGAAGTGGCCTGGAGATACTCGAAGGTTTCAGATAGATCACATAATGGTAAGGCAGAAATTTAGGAACCAGGTTTTAAATTGTAAGACATTTCCTGGGGCAGATGTGGACTCTGACCACAATCTATTGGTTGTGAACTGTAGATTAAAACTGAAGAAACTGCGAAAAGGTGGGAATTTAAGGTGATGGGATCTGGATCAACTAACAGAACCAGAGGTTGTACAGAGTTTCAGGGAGAACATTAGGGGACGATTGACAGGAATGGGGGTAACTTGAGGGATGAAATAGTGAAAGCAGCAGAGGATCAAGTAGATAAAAAGATGAGGGCTAGTAGAAATCCTTGGGTAACAGAAGATATGTAGAATTTAATTGATGAAAGGAGAAAATATAAAAATGCAGTAAATGAAGCAGGCAAAAAGGAATACAAAAATGAGATCGACAGGAAGTGCAAAATGGCTAAGCATGGATGGCTAGAGGACAAATGTAAGGATGTAGAGGCTTATCTCACTAGGGGCAAGATAGATACTGCCTACAGGAAAATTAAAGAGACCTTTGGAGAAAAGAGAACCACTTGCTTGAATATCAAGAGCTCAGATGGAAATGCAGTTGTAAGCAAAGAAGGGAAAGCAGAAAGGTGGAAGGAGTATATAGAGGGTCTGTACAAGGGCGATGTTCTCGAGGACAATATTATGGAACTGGAAGAGAATGTAGATTAGACGAAATGGGAGATATGATACTGTGTGAAGAGTTTGACAGAGCTGACAGACCTATGTTGACCTATGTTGACAGAAAGACCTATGTTGATACAAGGCCCTGGGAGTAGACAACATTCCATTAGAACTACTGACAGCCTTGGGAGAGCCAGTCCTGACAAAACTCTACCATCTGGTGAGCAAGATGTATGAAACAGGCGAAATACCCTCAGACTTCAAGAAGAATATAATAATTCCAATCCCAAACAAAGCAGGTGTTGACAAATGTGAAAATTACCGAACTATCAGTTTAATAAGTCACGGCTGCAAAACACTAACGCAGATTCTTTACAGATGAATGGAGAAACTAGTAGAAGCCGACCTCGGGGAAGATCAGTTTGGATTCCGTAGAAATGTTGGAACACATGAGGCAATACTGACCCTACGACTTATCTTAGAAGCTAGATTAAGGAAAGGCAAACCTACGTTTCTAGCATTTGTAGACTTAGAGAAAGCTTTTGACAATGTTGACTGGAATACTCTCTTTCAAATTCTAAAGGTGGCAGGGGTAAAATACAGGGAGCGAAAGACTATTTACACTTTGTACAGAAACCAGATGGCAGTTATGAGTTGAGGGACATGAAAGGGAAGCAGTGGTTGGGAAGGGAGTAAGACAGGGTTGCAGCCTCTCCCCAATGTTATTCAATCTGTATATTGAGCAAGCAGTAAAGGAAACAAAGGAAAAATTAGGAGTAGTAATTAAAATCCATGGAGAAGAAATAAAAACTTTGAGGTTTGCTGATGACATTGTAATTCTGTCAGAGACAGCAAAGGACTTGGAAGAACAGTTGAACGGAATGGACAGTGTTTTGAAAGGAGGGTATAAGATGAACATCAACAAAAGCAAAACGAGGATAATGGAATGTAGTCGAATTAAGTTGGGTGATGCTGAGGGAATTAGATTAGGAAATGAGACACAAAGTAGTAAATGAGTTTTGCTATTTGGGGAGCAAAATAACTGATGATTGTTGAAGTAGAGAGGATATCAAATGTAGACTGGCAATGACAAGGTAAGCGTTTCTGAAGAAGAGAAATTTGTTAACATCGAGTATAGATTTAAGTGTCAGGAAGTCGTTTCTGAAAGTATATGTATGGAGTGTAGCCATGTATGGAAGTGAAATGTGGACGATAAATAATTTAGACAAGAAGCTAATAGAAGCTTTCGGAATACGCTGCTATAGAAGAATGCTGAAGATTAGATGGGTAAATCACATAACTAATGAAGGGGTATTGAATAGAATTAGGGAGAAGAGAAATTAGTGGCACACCTTGACTAGAAGAAGGGATTGGTTGGTAGGACATGTTCTGAGTCATCAAGGGATCACCAATTTAGTACTGGAGGGCAGCGTGGAGGGTAAAAATCGTAGAGGGAGACCAAGAGACGAATACACTAAGGAGATTCAGAAGGATGTAGGTTGCAGCAGGTACTGGGAGATGAAGAAGCTTGCACAGGATAGAGTAGCATGGAGAGCTGCATCAAACCAGTCTCTGGACTGAAGACCACAACAACAAAAACACGCTGAAATCATCACAGGGTTCAATTTTTGATTTCAAGTGCATTAAGTGAGTGGCATAGGTAAGATTCCATTTAGGTGAGAAAATTTTCAAAGTTACCATTTGGAGAGTCAACAAATCTAGGTTCACACAGAAGCTTTTTAAGTTAATTTCTTTGTTTGCATCAATTATGATGGCAAAAACTGACTTAGAACACATCCTTTGATTCCTCATTCCTCCTGTTCCCTGGTAGCCCCTGAACTATACTGATCTCCACATACACCCCCATGTCTCACACTTACTTCTACCTTTCCACTTTTCTCTCCATGAGCTCCCTTCTCCTCTGTTATACGTTACCCCCTCCCATCAAACTCCTCCACTTCATGTGATCTGTGTGATTTTCCCTGCTTGTGCCAGTGTGGAACCACTGGTTCCATATTCCTATTTCATTCTCTCAATGCCTCTCTCCCAGGATACCTCCCCCCTCCCCTCCATCCTGCCAATGTAGTATTTAGGGAATGTAGATGCATGTTCTCACTCGTGTGTGCAATCTTTATGTGTGTGTTCGACTTAATGCCTCTACTTCTTCCGTAATCTATATGCCATTCAGGACTTCCCAGTATAGTGCTGTCGATATCTTAACCTACTAATTAATTTATTATTGTTTTATATTCTGGGTATGTTTCTGGCTACTGGTTCCACCACAACTTTTCACTTTGCAGCTTAACAACAAAACTCATCTTATTCGTCTTAAGTCTCATGGTTCAGCTCTTGACAAATGAAAGTGCTTGTTTAGTGTTAATGTGTAACAGAAACACAAAATTTTGGAATTGTGTAATGACAGTAACAATGAACATGTACTGGAGAATGTTCTGGTGCACATAAAGGAAAGGTTGATATTAAGTGCATCTGCTCTAGTTGAGAGCATTTTTTCAATTATGGCGAGCATTTGGACTGCAGAAAGAAAGGGGTAGACTTTCTGTATCAATAGTGAAACTTCGGGTAAAGGATAATAATTTAATTCAGAACTTTCTTGAGGTGAATTTTATGATGTCATTAAAACAAACTATCCATTTCTGAAAAAGTTCTTGTCTAGAGAAAAATACTACTGAGTAAAGTAAGTTTAATATTTCAGTTAACTGCTAAGCCTTTCTAAGTTATTTATATTGAAAAACTAAGTCCAGGATTGGATACAAAAAATGTGGTAATAATATGTCTTGAGTTTTACCCAAAAAAATATAATAAGCCTAATTCTGGGGTGACTTGTCATTTGGAACTATTTATTTTGCCGAAATGAACAATGAAAGTAGTGTACTGTTCATCCATGGCCGCCTTGTAGGCTCTTTCAAGGAATTCTAATGAAACCCTATAGCTTTAAATAGTCCCCTATCTATACATCTAAGACATAATAAAATTTTATGCAGCAAACCACAGTTATTCATAGAAAATTGATTTGGTTATTCATATGACACAAGGTAATTTTATGCTTCCTTTTCATTATTTGAAATTATGTTGCCAAATTCCCCAGCATATGCAAACAAAACTTTTTCAAAAGCCTAAAAGTTAAGAACATTCCATACATTGAAAAGAAGTTACATGCCACCATGATTCAGAATCTTCTTTAATCGCCTTCCAGTACTTTTCATACAGTTGGTTTTGTTAAAATGTTACTACTATGTGGAAGAGTTCATGAAGGATGAGAATAATTTAAACAAGATATTTTTTATTTTATGTATTTATTTATTTGCTTATCCAAACATCTGTAGACATTAGGAATTGTATGGATGTCCTTAACACACAAGTTTTGTATGGATGTCCTTAACACACAAGTATAGGCAGTACAGAAACACACATTCATGAATGTATATAAATGCAGATGACAAAATAGGTACATTCATTATTTGCTTTAGTATGTTACATATTTTTACCCAATATTTCCCTTATTTTACTCTGTTGCATGTGTTGTGAAATACTTTTTAATCATACCAGTTAATTATTGGCATAATTGTCAACATAATTTATCATTTCAGGTAATCCTTGATAGTGTAAAAACATTTTTCTAACAGTTAATTTTTAAGGAATTTCAGAAGGCATGTATTTCACTTTAGTCTGATAAATTGTGGAAGTTCATTGTGCGATTTAAATCCATTGTGTGACACACTATTTTGGGTTTTTGTTTTGTTTTTCCTCGTGAGGTGTAAGTGGTAGCTGGATCTGGGTTCATGTTTGTGTAGAGACCTGTTCATTGCATGCTGGTCGATTTCTTTCTTGATGTGGATCACAGATTGCAAAGTGTATTCACACAGTACAGTCAAGTTGGTAAATGACACAGTGCAATAAGTACTGTTGCTGCTTTTTGTGATAATTTGTACGCCCCCCCCCCACTTTTTTTAGCGTAAGTGTAATATATTCTGTCCATTTGTCTCCCGGGGTTTAAGCCATAACTAAGTATGGATTGAAAACATTTAAAGTAATATATTTGTTTGCATCGCGATCTTCCAGTGGTTGTTTAGGGATGGAACCTCTGCTTCCAACCCCTTGCCTCATGGTCTCATATCTCTGATGCCTAGATGCAAGACCTGCCCGAGACATCCTCCCACCATTACCTACCCCAGTCAGGTCACAAGCATCACCTGTCTCATCAAAGGCAGGGTTATATGTGAAATCAGTCATGTGACCTACAAGCTAAGCTGCAACCACTGTGCTGCATTTAACATGGGCATGACAACCAGCAAGCTGTCTGTCCGCATGAATGGCTGCTGATAAACTGTGGCCAAGAAACAGCTGGACCAACGAGTTGCTGCACACTGCGCAATACAACATTGTTTCTTCTGAATTGCCCAATATGGAGCTCTCCCTGCAATATATCCAACATTCCTTTAACCTTCCCAACCTCACCCTTCGTTAATCATTGCCCTTCATCCATATGTCCCCTTCCCTGTTCTCACTCCAGCACTACACAGCCCTCTCTGTTCCACCTGTGCACCCACAGTCTTCTTACTTCTCCTTTTCTGCCCCCCACCCCCCACCCACACTCTGTTCAGCCTCCTGATTGCAGCAGCACTTTACCATCCCTCACCCCTTCCCTGCTATCCATCCCACTCCCCGTCTGAGCCTCCACATTAATCCTACCACGCAGATTGCTTCTCTCATCAGCACAAACTGCCCTTGGCAGCCAGAGACAGTGGTTTTTTTTTTTTTTTTGTGTGTGTGTGTGTGTGTGTGTGTGTGTGTGTGTGTGTGTGTGTGTGTGTGTGTGTGTGTGTGTGTCTTTGAGTGAGTGATATCTAACTGGGAAGATGGCCATTTGGCCAAAAGCTTGCTTATTTAACAGTCTCTTTGTTGTGTCTATCTGTGAATTTACATATCGACTATATGGTGAGTAGCAATCTATCCTTTTCATTTATATTTATTCACCATTCTTCCTCAAGATGTATCCCTTCTCTCACAATTGTAGCCATCCTTGCGTATAAGAGCTTGTTTAAAGTTTTCCTTTCATTTTAAGATTTCCATTCAGTTGGTAGCCGTCTGTATTTCTTTAACTTGTGAATCTGAATATCTTGGTCATTTGGGTTAGTTTTGTTCTTTCTCCCTTTAAGGTTACATGTTCAGTCTGTTGATCCATAGTAATGAGATGGGTTTGGAACATGTGAAATACACTATACCTGTATTCAGAATGAAATTTTTACTCTGCAGCGGAGTGTGTGCCGATATGAAACTTTCTGGCAGATTAACTGTGTGTTGGACCGAGACTCGAACTCGGGACATGTGCCTTTTGTGGGTAAGTGCTCTACAAAGAGCACTTGCCCACAAAAATAAAGTTTCACACCTGTTTTCATTTAAATTTAGTAAAATAACACATTAAGTAAATATGTAGTGTATGCATATTAACATACTAAACTATTTAAATAATTCCTGGGTGGTTGTAGCCAGACAGTGTTAAATGGAAAAATTAACATTATTTATGCATGCTAGTTGTATAGTTGCATACAAAATGTGCACAAGTTGGATATTGCCTAGAACTCAAATTATGTGATATTGTTATTAATATGTACATTTTATTGAGTTACCAGTTTGATCTTTATCTTTGATCTGATGATGTTAATCTGTGTGCTGTAAACAGTATGAATACAGAGATATTTCTGTAACATTCTTCATTGTTTGGTATCAGACATAAGTTGTGTTTTAGTGTTAATTTAGTTGCTAATTAGGGTAGTTTGTTATGCAAAATGCAGTAGCACTTCCTGTGGTAGTGTACGTAACAGCACTTATTGGCTTCCTCACAGATGGTGACCTTGGATTCGTTGGAGATGTCAGGGATGCCTTTATGAAGCAGAAACACCGAATGGTATGGGAGCGCAGACATGGACCAGTGGGTTCAGGGATGCGAGAAACAAATGTGCCAGCATAAATGATGTGTTGGTGCAGTTGTGTAGTTCTTGTTGTAAATTATTAATAAAGTTGTTTTGAGTTTTCAAAATGATGATAATAAATATACTTGATTTGATAGCTAAAACAATAGTTTACATTGACTTTGACCTTTGAAAAATATGTGCCTTATGCTCATTACTGTTTGTACCGACTGCACAGTTGCCATATTATGATTGGGTGTTTGTATGTGCTGTATTGTTCTTGCAGATTAAATCACAGATATTTGAGTCTGTCATAAATTCTAACATTTGCAACTGAAAAAAAGTATTAACATTTCTTTTGGTTCTGATGTCATTCTTAGTAAAGCCCTCAGAACCATATAGGACAGTAAACAGTGGCAGCACTAGGTGAAAGCAGAACATCAGCGATGAATCGGCTTTGCGAGGCCCGTTTCACTTTGCAGTCAGAAAGAAAATGTTAAATTAAATGAGCTGAATTATACACTAATAATAATGATAGACATTTTGTTATTATAATATACAAAGATTATTGCAGTGACAAAAGTTACATTAAACAAACAAGACATTAAAATAGATGAACCTTCCGGCTTTTTGCATCACTGAATTTTTTTAAGATTACATTGTAATTTATATCAGCCGCTATTTCTGCTTCAGTTGATAGTACTGACAATGCAGATAGTCTTACTTGGTAAATCGTGCTTCTGATCCATTTTAACTTTGAGAAACTTCTCTCGGCAGAAGCTGTACTGACTGGAACTGTGAGCATTATTGTGATTGTTATGTAAAGATTTGTATATACTTCTTCCAAATTATTTTCTAAGTTGTACTGAATATGTTGTTTTGCATCTTTGAGTCCTTTAGGTTGGATTTTAAAAGTTGGAGTTCCTCATAAAGTTCAAAAGGCTGTATGTCTCTATTTTCACCTTCTTGAAATATTGCACCTAAATCATTACAATGTTAGCGAAGGTTGTCCTTGGATAACAATTGCAAATAATTCATATCGTAAATAAAACCAAATTATTCAAAATATTCATTGAGGGCTTTGAATCGACATTCAGTGTCGACTGTTACAGCGTCTATCATTGTTTTAAAAAAGCTAACTCTGTACTGCATTTCAGCAGATAGTATAGGTTCACCAATTTGTTCATAACCAAACATTTGTTTTTTCTGTGCTATGTGTTTTTCTTGAAACGGAGACTCAGTTGTGTAACTGCTTTTATTTCTACAAACAATGGAGCTTCTGCAACGCTAGTTTCAAGTCCTGTGTTACGGAGTTCTTGAATCCAGTCACGAAATAAACGTAAAGTATCAGTAACGACTTTCAAGTTTGCGTGAACCAGTTGCTATAGTTTGCTTATATTGTTGACACATGGTAAAATCCCATACCACATGTGTACTGTGACAGTTAACTCAAAAGTTAACATTTCCTACAAGACTCCTTCATAGTCGCTAAGAGTTTTGGAATCGTCAGTTCTATTTTTCAGGTCACTCACACAAAAAAATCGCTTTTACAGCTCCGATTCTACTTTCCCATTGCGTTTCAGATAGAGGTTTTAATGTCAATTTCAATTTAGTTTTTGTAAGGTCCCAACACTTGCTTACCAGGAGAAAGAAAACTGGCATTCTACGGATCGGAGCGTGGAATGTCAGATCCCTTAATCGGGCAGGTAGGTTAGAAAAATTAAAAAGGGAAATGGATAGGTTGAAGTTAGATATAGTGGGAATTAGTGAAGTTCGGTGGCAGGAAGAACGAGACTTTTGGTCACGTGAATACAGGGTTATAAATACAAAATCAAATAGGGGTAATGCAGGAGTAGGTTTAATAATGAATAGGAAAATAGGAATGCTTATCCACTACAAACAGCATAGTGAACACATTTTGTGGCCAAGATAGACACGAAGCCCATGCCTACTACAGTAGTACAAGTTTATATGCCAACTAGCTCTGCAGATGAAGAAATTGATGAAATGTATGATGAGATAAAAGAAATTATTCAGGTAGTGAAGGGAGAGGAAAATTTAATAGTCATGGGTGACTGGAATTCGAGAGTAGGAAAAGGGAGAGAAGGAAACATAATGGGTGAATATGGATTGGGGGAGAGAAATGGAGGAGGAAGCCGTCTGGTAGAATTTTGCACAGAGCATAACTTAATCATAGCTAACACCTGGTTCAAGAATCATGAAAGAAGGCTGTATACATGGAAGAATCCTGGAGATACTAGAAGGTATCAGATAGATTATATAATGGTAAGACAGGGATTTAGGAACCAGATTTTAAATTGTAAGACATTTCCTGGGGCAGATGTGGACTCTGACCACAATCTGTTGATTATGAACTGTAGATTAAAACTGAAGAACCTGCAAAAAGGTGGAAATTTAAGGAGATGGGACCTGGATAAACTGACTAAACCAGAGGTTGTACAGAGTTTCAGGGAGAGCACAAGGAACAATTGACAGGAATGGGGGAAGAAATACAGTAGAAGAGGAATGGGTAGCTCTGAGGGATGAAGTAGTGAAGGCATCAGAGGATGAAGTAGGTAAAAAGATGAAGGCTAGTAGAAATCCTTGGGTAACAGAAGATATGTAGAATTTAATTGATGAAAGGAGAAAATATAAAAATGCAGTAAATGAAGCAGGCAAAAAGGAATACAAAAATGAGATCGACAGAAAATGCAAAATGGCTAAGCATGGATGGCTAGAGGACAAATGTAAGGATGTAGAGGCTTATCTCACTAGGGGTATAGATTTATAGATTTAAGTGTGAGGAGGTCGTTTCTGAAAGTATTTGTATGGAGTGTAGCCATGTATGGAGGTGAAACATGGACGATAAATAGTTTGGACAAGAAGAGAATGGAAGCTTTCGAAATGTGGTGCTACAGAAGAATGCTGAAGATAGGGTGGGTAGATCACATAACTAATGAGGAAGTGTTGAATGGAATTGGGGAGAGGAGGAGTTTGTGGCACAACTTGACAAGATGAAGGGACCGGTTGATGGGACATGTTCTGAGGCATCAAGGGATCACAAATTTAGCATTGGAGGGCAGCGTGGGAGGTAAAAATCGTAGGGGGAGACCAGGAGATGAATACACTAAGCAGATTCAGAAGGATGTAGGTTGCAGTAAGTACTGGGAGATGAAGAAGCTTGGACAGGATAGAGTAGCATGGAGAGCTGCATCAAACCAGTCTCAGGACTGAAGACAACAACAACAACACTTGCTTGATTTTGTAAAAAGCACATGAACTTTATTGATGAAGCTGAAAAACTTTTTAGCTGTTGTGGAAGTGTTAGTGGCATCTTGCAGAAGCAAATTCCGACAATGGCACCTACACGGCATGAACAAAGCTCGTGGATTGATGTTGAGTATTCTTGTTCTTTATTAATGCCAACCATATTGATACCATTATCGTATCCCTGTTGAGGACAGTTTTGGATGCCTAGGCCATTATTTTCTAGTTCCTTTAAAATGCATTTGTTAAATACTCTCCTGTTGTTTCTGTGATGACAATAAACCCAATGTAATGTTCTCCAGTTGAGGAAGTACAAAATATTAAAATTATTGACATTTGTTCCACACAGCTAGAACCCCTAGTACAGTGGAGCTTGAAGGCATAATATTTTGCTTGTTTGACGCTGTTTATAATTTTGTTGACAACAGATTTGGTCATTAATGTAATAAATTTATTTTGTATGTCATGGCTCAGATAATGCTGACGAAGTTGCTTTTTGTTAATTCATTGCAAGTGCTCTCTTAGTGTTAGGTCATATTTGTATAACAATTTAAATATGTCTACAAAATTTTTACTGTTTCCGCTATCTTTCAGGTTAAGGGAATCTTGATGTCCTGTAAATGCCAGATTGTGTTAAGCTAAGTATTTTATAATATCGATCAATATGTCAAATAATTTATACCAGTACTTTTGTGGTTACCTAATCAGTCTCTTGTTTTCCTTATCTATTGTTTTTCTGTATTTGATTCCTTTACAGAATTCCATCTATCTATTCCTGCACTGCATGTGTCCTTGACTTTATTCATGCATTTGCAATATCCTACTCAGATCATTCCAGTCACACCATCCTTCTTTCACCATCTGTGTCTGCAAATGTGAAAAAGTCGACATGTAAAGCAATGAACTTTGTCTTGAGATATGGAGTAAGCTAATCACCTGTGATGTTGCTTTTTGCCATTATTCAATTTTCTAGTAAAATGAAATTTAGTAAACTGCCTTTTATTTGCATCTTTGGGGTAACATTCATCAGGTTTCGCTAGGTTTTGTTGAGGAGCATTTTGAATTAAATCGTGATGCTGCGAATCTGTTTCTGAAAATAAGTATTTTCCCAGATCTAATATTCTGCCATACATGATAATTGCACAGCCTACTCACTCTACACTATGACACTGAATACTTGAAGTACTCTCTGTACTTACCAGCATACTTTGCACAAAATGCCTTTAAGATCATCATGTCTGGAGGAACCTCAACACACACACACACACACACACACACACACACACACACCCCTTCAGTGATGGGAGTTGTTCACTTGCACCAGTTCAATAACTTGAAAAAAGAGTGAAGTGTCACTTGGTAGGATTGGTTTCAGAGAGCTGGCTTTACTGGCCAAGACAATGCTCCTGCCTGTATTCTCTGTTCCACAGAGCATTGTTGCATTTGCTTGTTGTTGGATCAACATGTCAGTTTGGAAAAACTGTGCATACCAAGCGGATTGTGAATACGGTGTAAAGAAAAGTAAGTGCGTTTTCCGTTTAACATGCATCTTTCTTTAATATGGTGATCAGCTTCCTCTCTAGTATATAATTTAATAAGTTCCGTGCATTACTACTGTTTAGCGCACAAGCGCTGGTTCGTGACAGGTATATCCCGCACAAATCGTGTAATGTAGTAGGCCTATCAGAACCAGTCTGCAGTCCCAAACTTGTATGCTTGGCACACTGCCTCATAGGCGTACACATTACCTGCATCTTGTAATGAGACTTAACTATCATAATGTTGCTAAACAAGCCTAGATAAATACAACAACATTCACACGAAAATACAGACAATGAAGTAGCTAAAATTTTAACAGCTTCAACAAGTTTTTTGCAAGATCCTCCACAGGTGCGAGGCCATCAGTGGTTGCCGATGTCTCTGACGCCTAATGCTGCCACTGACAGTAATACAATTACAACGTGTTAAATCTTGAATTTTGCACAGTGTTATTCTCTGTCTGGCCATCACAATGTATCAAGCTCAGCTCCTTGTATAACACCTTACGGACTGAAGTGTTTGGTTGCAGCAATTACTTCAATGCCTCTTAGGCTTAATAACAGTACTGGGCTGTTGCTACACAAATCGGCACTAAAGAATTTTGTATATACATTCCTGTAAATTCTGTTTTTAGTGTACTGTGTGATGGGTGAATGTTGTACTTACTTTCATTTGGAGTAATAACAGGATATGGGACACTGATAATTAATATTAGTGTCTAAATGAATGGGATTTGTGTGGTGTATATCATTTGTAATTTTTACAAATAGATTGTAGTGATTCCTTAAGGATAGTGATCAATGTGTATCATTTTATCAGCTGATGCTTTTGAAACTAGACATTTGTCAGCACTAAAATTATTTTAAGGGATTGGGAATTGAATATTTGGATGATGTCTTTAATACATCAGTGGTGGATTCCATTTTCTCATTTCTTCTTGAAATGAGTGAATGCTCTTGTCTGCAGTGACCTTCAAGCTGATGGCATGATAAACACAAAACCTACTATGTTAAAATTGCTGATACTTTCAGGAGATTTAATTCTCAGTAGAGCTAATAGAAGCACTTAAACTAGAAAATAGCAACAACATAAAATAGAGCAAATCGCTACTCACCACAAAGAGGTTTTGAGTGTAAGACAGGTGCATTGAAAGAAGACTGCTAGATATCAGCTATCAGACTAAGTCCTTTGTCAGATGTAAACCACTTGTATGTATGCATACACACACACACACACACACACACACACACACACAGTATGTACTGGGAGATGAAGAAACTTGCACAGGATAGAGTAGCATGGAGAGCTGCATCAAACCAGTCTCAGGACTGAAGACCACAACAACATGATAAAGAAGAAAGTTGCCTTTACTTTCATCATGCAAGTTGTGTGAATTGTCTCTGCGGTGATATCTTTTTATTATGAATATTAATGGCTGAAAATTCCATCATAATGTGAACTTGTGACAAATTTGTAGAAATCTTGTGGAAAATTTTCCAAGCAATTGATTTATTAATTTCAGTTGTTGCACAAAACCTGTCTAAAAGGTCAAGTGGCATTACCACCTATAATAGAATTAAAAGCAGAGCTAATAGTTCCCTGAAAATATTTTACCTATCAAATACATTTTCTGGAATAAATTCATCATATATCATAATCTTGTAGACTGTAAATTAACTGAAAATTGCCTGCTAATAGTACTAACATGGAACACAGTAGAATGAAAATATGCTGTGTAGTACTATCCTGATCCAACACTGAAAGTTGACACTGTAATAGGGCACTAAAACTTATTTTTTTCTACTTTTCTAATTATTTTCATGGTGTGAGGCTGAACTCAGACAAACAAACAAAACTGAACTGCTGACTCAATATTAGTACCAATGCAGAAAAGTGACAGTGCATCTTTAAGCAAATCTTCTATAAATCAGTAAAAAGGAACATGCATACTTAGAACTGGGGTGATAGCCTACTACATCACATTTGTGGGAATTAATTACTTATTATGGGCATCAAATAAAATACATGAACGTAACTGAGATATTGGTAACTACGTGATAAAACTGCTGTTAACCATGCTTTATTGTGAGAAATATTAAAGTCTCCTGAGAAGCAGTTGTTTTGTTTTACACGATGTTGATAACGATGGAATTACAGAGAGAGAGGATAGGGTGCCAGCTCATATCGGAAGATTTCTTTAAGCTGTTCGTCAGATTTCTTGAGAAGTGCTATCCGGTGGAATATGGTTTCAGGGTTCACTGGTACATCCTCCCCATGAATGGTCACCTTAGATTTAAATCCCTGTATACTCATCTTTCTTTTCTTTCGGACAAACTTGATGTTGTCAAAGGTTTGACCAACTAGGGCGAGCATTGAAGATTTGCCCATTTCAAAGGATCTGTGACAGTTGATTGAGTCATCTCTGACGATTCCTGTGCTGATGGGCACAACAAATTTAGCAACAGGAAAAGGATCATGGGATTGAAAACACTCAATAAATTTCTGAAGGTCTGCATTGTCACGCTGAACTCTAGCATCCCTTGCATCAACATGTTGCTCTGAGGTAATGAGTGATACCCCACCAAACTCTTCAACCTACTGGGCCACTGTAGTAACAGCTGGCATGGTTAGAATCCATCTACTCAGAGTACTGTCTGAAATGCCGTGTCCATGACTGAGCCCTCTGGTACTTTTCAACGAGCGTATTAGTGTTTGCTCAATCGTCATGTCAGACCATATTCCACTCCAAAACTTAACAGACCTTCTGATAGTAAACTAGCCTTTGAGTGCAAACTGTGTATAGTAGTCTGATATTTTCTTTTCAAGGCCCATCATGTCTTGTAAATACAGCTGTGCAGATTTAGCATACAGGAAATGTCCACTGGCATGAAAATAGGGTAACATTTTCTTAAAACCTGTGAGGTGCAGTTCCCAGGCGCCACTCCTCTCAGCCTGAATGAACTGCTTCATCAGAGTAGTCATGTTGAAGTAGAGAATCCATAACTTGGCAGTGGGACCATTTAGTTCCAGCTCTCCAAGTTTCTGTGCAAACATGTGCTTCAAAGTTTCATAATGAAGGGCTTTCCAGTCACTTGATGAGGTAGACGCCTCTCCAAGGTGTTGAACAGTTCTCTCACTGTCACTCATTCTTGTGAGGATGACATGTGCGAGAGACAAATTGCTAAAGATGCGTGCACGAACTGCCGTTGAATAAGCACCATCAGCCATCATTTTTTCTGTTGATTTCTGCGCATAAGCAACGCAGAATAGCTATTGCAGCCCACTTCCATTCATAATGTAGCCTATGGCTCCCAAGAATGACCTGAGAAGATGAAAACCTCCCAACCGTACTATGATCATGCCCAAATTGGAGTCTGGAGGTAAAGATGCGTCTATCTCAAGTGCCTTGAGATAGAGAGGCTGGTCACGTGTAACAAAACAGGCATTTTGCTTGATGCTTTTGCATTTATTTATTGCAGTGAGAAGTGAAGTGTACACAATGTCATACTTGCTAGGAGGTGCATTAATGAATGGAAGGAAAAGTGTCTGTGATATAGAGTAAGGTTCAGAGCACGTTACTTGCTCCATGAAGCCATTCCAACCTGGAAGATCACTTTCTTTCCAT
The DNA here is from genome assembly GCF_023864275.1 of Schistocerca cancellata. Classification (NCBI taxonomy): domain Eukaryota; kingdom Metazoa; phylum Arthropoda; class Insecta; order Orthoptera; family Acrididae; genus Schistocerca; species Schistocerca cancellata. The sequence continues at coordinate 1,009,848,026 of NC_064627.1, forward strand.
TTACCAAAAATCCACTTGAAATCAACAAGTTTAATGTCCACTGTTGAACAATTTTCCATCAAGTCCTCAAGCTTAATACTCTTTGAAGATGCTCCAGTATGTTCAAATGTTGTTACTGGAATTACACACAAATCTGCAACATTGCTGGCTTTTGGAACAGTATTTGTTCTAGAAATTACTGTACCTCTTGAAGAGGGAGAAATTGCTGGTGTTATGCATTGGATACCAACCATAGCATGGAAATTATTACGGCCACCAATAGTGTCACCACTGACATCTGCATTGTCAAATGCCCATTGAGAGAAAGAATTTGGGTGGATAGGGCTTTGTTGGTGGTTCATACAAGACACCTCAAACATCCTGGTCTCGTCATAGGCACAGCAGAAACCAAGTCCACTTGCTATTTGTATTAACTCCCTTGAGGGCTCCAACCCCAGCTTGGAGGGAAGAATTAAAAGATCTCGGCCTAGTGGCAGATATTACACCATGAGCAATAGAAATTACTTTGGTTCTGTCTTTCTGCCATTGGCCTCGTTTGCCTCTATGTACGAGGGGGGACCCAAAAGAAACTGGACTCCGAGGGCGGTGCCACTCGTAAACGTAGTGCAGGGTTCTCACGCTAGATGGTGTTAGTAAAGACCTTCATGAATCAGCTGTGCAGACAGCGTCAGTGTAGAGCTGAACGTGCAAGTGTGGTATTGTGTTTCTCTGACTTGGCGGGTTACTTCTGCGAAGTCGTTATGGCAACTTTAAAAGAACAAAGAGTGTGTGTGAAATTTCGTTTCCTGCTGAAAAAACTACAACAGAGACACACCAAATGCTTCAGGAAGCTTTCCAGGAGGACGCTATGAGCCGCACACAGGTTTTCGAGTGGTTTGGGTGCTTTAAACGTGGTGAGATGTGTGTTGAAGACCAAGCTCGTTCTGGACGTCCTTCAACATTGCGAAATGAGGAGAACATTGAAAAGGTCCGCCAAAAGATCGAGGATTGCCGCCAAACGATCGACCAAATTTCAGCAGAGACAGGAATCAGTTGGAGCTCATGCCAGTGGATTTTGAGTGAGGATTTGCACATGAGACGTGTTGCTGCTAAATTTGTTCCGTGCCTTCTCACACAGGAGCAAAAAACCATCCGCATGAATGTGTGTCAGGACTTGAAAACAGAGACTGCACGTGATCCAAACTTCTTGAACAAAGTCATTACAGGGGATGAGAATTGGTGTTACAGGTATGACCCAGAAACCAAGCAAGCATCAAGCCAGTGGAGGAAAAAAGCACCCAAACCAAAAAAAGCAAGGCAAGTGAGGTCAAATGTGAAGACATTGATTATTGTCTTTTTTGATGTTCATGTAATTGTGCATTGGGAATTCATACCCCCTGGCCAGACTGTTAACCAGCACTTTTACTTGGATGTTTTAAGGCGTCTGCGAGAGGATGTGAGGAGGAAACGCCCAGAACTTTGGCGATTAGGTGACTGGTTTCTGCATCACGACAACGCTCCAGCACACACGGCCTTACGAGTGACTCACTATTTAGCATCTCGGAGGTGGTCTGTCGTTCCCCACGCTCTGTATTCGCCGGACCTAGCCCCATGCGACATTTTCCTATTTCCATGAATGAAAAAAAAAATGCTAAAATGGGAGCGTTATGACGATGTGGAAGCAGTAAAAAGAGCTTTGCAAAAGGGCACTGGACAATATCAAACTTGAAGAGTTCCAAACATGCTTCCAACAGTGGGAAAAGAGACTTGTCAAGTGCATCGCATGTAATGGAGAGTATTTTGAAGGTGACGGAAGTAATTTTTTAAAAAGGTTCATCAATAAATTTTTTATGACAACAATCCAGTTTCTTTTGGGTCCCCTCTCATATGATTGTATCAAGCAACACATGTAGGGTTTGTGGAATATCCTCCTCACAGTTTTCCAGAAAGCGTTGGGGGTCTTGGTAACTGTCAAGACGATACAATTTTGAATGGATATCTTCCTGGATTATGTCAGCTGCTTCTCAAACAACTCGGAGGCATTCTTCCTTCTCATTTGCCTGTTTGGATGTATACCATTTCTGGGACAAGATTTTGTAATCAGTATTGCGGAAGCAGGGTACTGTCTCTCAGTGTTGACCAACTGATATGATGATGTCCCTCCCATAATAGTCTTGCAATCTTCTCTTCAGAGCTTTCTCACTTACTTTGGGGCCCAGGGAAGTCTTTCATCACGTCTTTCAAAGAAAATTGCCACTCATCTTCCATGCCCTTAATGTAGTTGCAAACATATTGTAAAGCATTAGTGATGTTTTTATCCTGGGGCCTACCTTTGATTTTTGTTGAACGTACAGGCAAAAAAATGTTCTCATACAGTTTTGATGGTATCTACCCTCATCAGTAATGAGAAGGAGAGACTGATTGTTTGGGACTGCATCAGATGAGATATGAAAACCTGAGAGCTTAAAGATGGAAGACAGGTCAATAAGCAGACAGAGATTACTGCCGAAACGTCATGCATGAGTCAATAAGAGTGAAAAGCTAACTGCATTGTACGTAACAGAGGTGAGAGGGGGGCTGACTCACCGAAGAGGTTAACACCAGAACTCAGGCAGCCTGGATGAAGCGGCGAACAACCACCAGAGTCACTTGCGACTGCAGGATGAAAGATAATTTAAAATCAAAAATCTATCGCACTGTCATCCGACCAATCGCCTTGTATGTTGTGAGTGCTGGCTGACTACAGTTGAGACTGAACACCGCCTAAGTGTAATGGAAACGAAGATGCTAAGATGGACAGCAGGCCTCACTAAGTTAGATCACATTTCTAATGACAGCATTAGGAAACATTTTGGTGTTGCACTGATCCAAGACAATATGCGTGAGAGTCATCTTCGATGGTTTGGACATGTTTTACAGGCCAGTGATGACTCTATTGCCAAGGCGTGTTACACACTTGAAGTCATCGGCAGTAGACCCAAAGGACGATCTAAGCAACGTTGGGCTGATACAATTCATAAATACCTTAAATGCGTGAACATCCACCCAGATGCAACCCGTGATAGAGCAAAATGGAGACAACGGACCCATGTAGTGGACCCCGAAGACACATGGGACAAACGCTGAGGAAAAAGGAGGAGTTAGGTAATACTTTGCACCACACTGAAGAAAGACACACAATGAAATCATTTCAAATGTTTGGAATGCCCTTTAGTTCAATACCTGCCTTAACAATTAAATTAAAGTTACAAGCAAATTATGGCACCCCATCATACTGGCAACTTAACAAATGGGCACACAGCAGCTCTCCATGTAGATCATTTGTTTCTGATAGCCCGTGAAGGGACGATCCAATATTTCCTTTTAAAGCTTTCATCTATGGAGATTAGAATGAAAATAAATGTATGTTACCTAAACAATTCCGAAAAAGTGGCTACATCCTTGCATCTTTCCGCAACATCACAAAGATTTAATAGGCTGACTGCTACGTGCATAGTGACAGATGCTTAACTGCCGGGTGAGGCCAGACTGTGGCGTCAGGTGTGACTCTGCTGTAGACACCGGCAGCCTCATAACAGTCAACCTGTTAGGGGACAAGCACTGCAAGGAGTAGAAACTGCCAACGGATTTTCTTTTAGTATATGAATTTGAGCTCCCTGATTCGCGGTACTAGTATTGCTGCTGTTACCGTATTGCTGCTCACAAACGTCTGAAAGCTGAAAGCCATAATGTTTCAGCTCATCACGAATCATTTTGACTGACCAGTCTTTTGGTCACAGTCAGCAATGTCTAGTTCTGTATCGATCAGCACAGTATAAAAATATTTTACTCTGTTTAGGTTTCATCAGGAGTCGTCTATCATAACACGGAAGTATTTATTATGTTTTACCTCAGTTAAAGTACTTTGGCAAACACCCACTTCTGGCTACTTGAATGTGGCTGTTTGCCATATGAGAGTAGCAGAAGGAGTCAGATGATACCCGGAAAAATTTTCCTGTTGTGCCGAAACTGCCAGATTGGCATATGCACATAGTAATCTAGTTATAGGCAGAAGGAGGGGGTGGGGGGGGGGGGGGTGGGGGGTGGGCAGGCATATGCGTATAGTAATCAAATAGTTATAGGCAGAAGGAGGGGGGGTGGGCAGAACAAACACCAAGCACAGGCTACATACATCATCGTAGCTGCGCAAGTGCAGTACAACCTGTTTTCTGGTGCTCTCTGGCACATGACCCATGTATTACATGGTGATATCGCTGTGCTCTCTTCGTTTACAGTTCCCTGCCCATATGGCTTCAACTGACACTGTATTGAAAGCTGTGCGCCTACGTAGAATCTGTGGCGTCGTGTGTGAACGGAAGCTCACGATGGCACTACAGAAAGCCACAAGTTGTGGTGCCATATTAGTGGCTTGTGTGAACCCGGCTTAAACCCCTCTCCACAAGAAAAAAAAAAAAATCACTTTGGTTGGGCAATGCTGTTCTATCCAAATCTGCCCTTCTCTTACACTGTTTCTGTTTAAAAGTTTTGTATGGGGGATCTACTATTTAGCGCATTTTCTAATTTTCTCCATTATAAGTATGACTCTTGTGATCGGCACTATTTTAATGTTGATTCACTTTTTGTATTAGCTTTAACCAGACTCTCCATAATCTCCAGTCTTAGCCTAGAGCTTGAATGGTTTTTTGGTCCTGAGACACTCTTTCCAGTGTTTGCTCAGTTCTTTTCTGATCAGCTTCTTCTACATGTAAACTGCTGAAGCACTTTTTTTCACTCCACAGTTCAGTATCGGAATCTAAAACCACTTCATTTCCTGTCGCTTAGCTATTAAAGAATGTTCGATTTCAGGAACGATTCTGCCACTGTCACTTGCTGTGGTACTATCACTTACACTTCTTTTTGTGCACTAATCCTCCATACAAATACCACCATTACTTCCCTCTCTCGATTGAGGTGGTCCAGTCTCTGCTCCACTGATGCTAAAGATGATCCTAAACAATGTTCTTCTTGCATACAAACATCTGCAAAATTGGAAAAATGACACTAATTTTTGCAGGAGAGATTCATTCTTAAGTATCTACTCTACAACATTAATTATTTGTAAGGGAAATGTCTAACTCAGCATCTCTCAAATGCAGTGTCGTGACACACGTGCGTCGCGATTACATATAAGGAATGTCTCCTAATCTTCTGCAGATAAAATATCTAGAGCGTAAAAAATTTAGTGCTGAATCGTTTTGTGGAGTAATAACTTATTAAAATTTGTACTCACAGTCATTCCATAATTTAACAAAGTATTGTATGTACGTTATGTGTCTGCTTTTTTGCATCTAGGAAAAAAGTGAGATGTAGTGGTGTTGTGAATATGTGAAATGTACTTTGGTGTGCCTCAAAAGGAAAAAAGTTGAGAAACGTGGATTTGACGAACGATGTAGTTTTTGAATAACAAAACTCTTAAAACTGTGTAGTGCAACAATACAAATTACAGGGTGGCACAGGGAAACGGGAAATTTCGAAATAAAGTCATTTCCATGAATAAATTCATAAAACTAGTAATTTATTAACGAAAGTGAATGTATTCAGTATGCCATTATTCAGCATGTCTTTACAATCAAAATGTCCAAAAGTGTCTCTTTACTTTTTAAAGATGACATCGGAAAGATGTGCTCCCATTCGGCGTTCACAGTCTAACAGCCTGTTATGAAAACTCTGGAATGCGCGGTGTAGCAAATCTTGGGGAATGGCAGTGATTTCGTTTTCAATGTTCTCCTTCAGTTCATGGATTGTTGCAGGACGTGTATGGTACAACTTGCCTTTAAGATATCCCCACAGGAAGAAGTCGCACACACTAAGATCAGGGGATCTTGCAGGCCATTCAATGTCACCGTTACATGAAATAATGCGTCTTCCAAACAACTGACGAACTGCTGCCATCGATTGTCGAGCAGTGTGTGACGTGGCTCCGTCCTGCTGAAACCACATGTTTTCGACGTTAAGATTAAGCTCGTACAGTCTCGGTGTAAAGAATGTTTGAAGCATTTCAACATATCGAACGGATGTTACTGTCACTGCACTACCATCCTCACGTTCAAAAAAATAAGGGCCAATAACACCATGACATGATAACAGCACACCATACTGTGACCTTGGCGCTATGTAGTGGTCGCTGGTGAAACTCACAAGGATTGCCCTGTTCCCAATAACGAAAATTCTGTTTGTTCACGAATCCGTTCAGGTGGAAATGGGCTTCGTCTGATATTCAAAATTTACCAAGGAAATTTGTGTCCTTGTTGATTTTAGCCAATATCTGGCTACTAAACTCCATATGTGACGCTGGGTCTCGTTCATGTGAGTGTTGCACAATCTGCAACTTATAGGGATGGAAGTCTAATTCGTTTAGTATTCTTTGTAAGCTTCATCGGTTAATGCCTAGCGAAGATGCATGCTGTCGAACGGAGCGGCGAGGACTTCTCTCGATTGCAGCTCTAGCAGCTGCAATGTTCTCTGGGGCACGTACCGTTGGAATGCCACCTGGAGGTTTCTTTTTCAAGGCAGATCCTGTTTCTTCAAAATTACGCACCTACGTTGTAATCGCATGCGCAGATGGGACACGTCCGTGATGTCCAAGCTGGTAATGCTGTCGAAATGTTCTCTGCGCGGCAGTCGCACTATCACCATTTTTGTAAAACGCTCTCACAGCTACTGCACGTTCTGCACCAGTCCAATTCTCCACGATTACTAAATAGCAATGCGTTCACATCAATTGTGCAAAGTTTTGAACATCTGCCGGCACTACAGTGCTGCCAACTGTAACATTCAAAATTTCCCGTTCCCTTGCGCCACCCTGTACGTAACTACCTACACAACCACAAGATACTGTATAGCGTTCAGAAGGCTATTCAGCTTGTTTATTTATTTATTTATTTATATACTTGTTCCATAGATCTGTACATGTGAGCAAGTCACTCAGATGTGGAACGTGTCAATGTACATAATAAAATACATAGAATAAAGACATTGTTATAGTATTAATACCAGTGCACAAAAGTCATACTTATTAGCTTAAAAACTAGTCAACATAAATGTGAAGATAGCAGATTCATATTTAGGGCATTATTGCATCTATTTTAAATTTGAACAGTAATTAAAACTTCCCACTTTGGGTTTAAAAGTGACCCAAGAATGGAAATGAGAAAAACAGGAATTTTTACATTAGGGCATTATTACATTAGTTTAACAGTAAACAGTGTCAAAAAATTTAAAAACATCTTTCCAATCTGGGTTTTACTTATTTCTCTGAAAGAATTCCTGTAGTGAATAAAGTGAGGTGTCAAGTAAATAATTTTTCAAGCTACATTTAAATACTGATGTACTACTCATACTTTTGATGCTGTTGGGTAGGGAATTGACTGACTTCCGAGTACTACTTATAAACAATGACAAGCAACAATACAAAACAAAATACAATAAAATAAACTTTTTCATGTCCTCATTCACACGAATTCGTCGAGTTCGGTGCTGTAGTCATGGACGGTTTTCAATCGCTAGACCTCTACAATAGCTCATAATAGAGACTTGCTGACAGCAGCTCAGTTGGCTACCTAGTCAAGTAAACATAAATGAAAGTGTAAACAGTTTTAAAATGACTGAAATGTAAACATTTTTGCATCCAATGCTGTCTCAATGCGCCAAAAAGTGAAAATTGTTTTGAAATGACAAAAAGAAAAAAGTACTGAATATAAAAGTTATACACATCAGTTAATTAGACTTTTTATATAATCAACATTTTTATCTAATGGACAAATGAAAAGCAACTGAACATAAAAATAATGGGGCAATTATAAACTGTTGTTGTTGTTGTTGTTGGTGGTGGTGGTGGTGGTGGTCTTCAGTCCAGAGAATGGTAAGCTACTCAACATAAAAATCATTTTGAGACACTTAATTCTCTTACTAATGAAGATGCTTTAAATACTTATAATAGAGCAAAACTAGTCAAAATGAGCGCTGCAGCTGTCAGTCAGTACGCAAAACCACAACTTGATGAAGAGTGCGAAGTTCAAAATTCCTACAAATATACTCGCACGTATTATAGTAACACACATGTTCGACATGGCTAGAAATACACTTATAGTGCATTTAAAATTAGTTTCGTCTTTTGACGTTTGGCTGACCGGCGGGAGACTGGCGCTGTTACCCAGGTAACACCAATGGCGAGTCTGCTTCCCCTGCCACGACGCCAGTGGTTCAGCTGGTAAGGCGCCCCTTTTGCCACATCATGAATAAGCAGTACCATGTATTAGACGCATCAACGTTCATCAGCCCTCGTTCTAAAGTCGTATTTTCTGGCGTTGAAGTGTTATATATTGTGAACATTGGCGTTTTATTAACAACAGTGCAATACATCTAAATACGAGATTTGCAATAAGTGTCATCAGAGAACACATTCAGCTGCTGGGAGGATAAGGTTCTGCTGCAAAACATTCCAGAATTCGACAATAGTAAGGGGCAACACGCCAGACCACTCTGTTGTGATGTACAAAGCTTTAACAATGCAGTAGAGGAAAGCAGATGTTTTGTACTAGGTACAAAGAAATGTTCCATGAGATAAAGTTGAACCCAGCATGTACAAACGAAGATAATGGAACTTGCAGTGCGGTAGAAACCAAAACTTACTGCTACCAGGTCGATGAACTGGTTAACAGTAAAAGGAATAGTTTAATCAGATTTCCTGCATATCATGCTCATTTAAATCCGACACAATATATGGGTGTAGATGAAAAGTAATATGGCAATAAAAAACAAGAAGTTTTCGCTTACTGAGGTCGAAATGCTGACAAAAGAAGCTACCACAGATATTACACGACAGGACGGCCTTGACTTGTCAGCCATTCCAAGAAGGCAGCCGAGGAGGCATTGATTGATGAAGGACTGTGACGAGTTTTGAGGAATACAAAAATGGCTCTAAGCACTATGGGACTTAACATCTGAGATCATCAGCCCCCTAGTACACTTAAACCTAACTAACCTAAGGACATCACACACATCCATGCCCAAGGCAGGATTCGAGCCTGTGATCGTAGCAGCAGTGCGGCTTTGGACTGAAACGCCTAGAACCGCTCGGCCACAGCGGCCTGATGAGGAATACGTAACTTCACTTGTTGCCATATTAAAATTGCTTCTTTTGTCAAAACACACCAGAGTTTAGAAATATTCATCTCATTAACATTCTAATGCAGTTTAAAAGTGTGACAGAGTCCTGAAATAGTGTATTATTCAACTAACAACTAAGTGCAAGTCAGGTCAACAGTTTATGAAACAGCACATTCTCAGTATAAAATTAAGCTTGTAACATCTCCACTTATGTTGTTACAAAACCTACAGCTATTCTCTTTTCACCAGCTATCAATAGACCTTAATAATTATATTATTTCATTGAAAAAAAAAATCTGTAGTCACTTGAATATCACGATAGATATGGTAGTGTCACATGTTAAGCATATGGCAAAACAGTCTTGTCTTTGTGCACTACCGTTTGCCAAATCTTATTTCGATATCTTGAACCATGTATGTGATATGAGGAATTTATAAATATTTCATTCTATTTTTTTTACTGATGTATGAGTCTGTGACAGCGTGCTATACATACATTCCATTTTCTGGAGAGTGGAAACAGACATCGATAGCCTTCCAAGCTTAAAGAAAAATTAAATATATTATATACATTTAATACGCTGCAACATGTAACCTAACATACACCGAAAAAAAATTCATAGCGACACCTATTTTTCACTTGAAACTAATAATTTCCTGCGGTAGTTTAAATAGTATCGGAATATCACAGTCACCATGACAATTAACGAAATGATTGGCGGTTCACTATGAAGATGAAGAATTAAGCTCTAAGACGTGTGAGAATGAGAGTATATTACTGAATAGTTTCTTTAAAATCGTTTGAGAAAGGTCGCAGACCAGCCGCTTGCTGTTCATGCAGTCAAGGGAGTCTGCCAGTTTCCAGGCCGAGTATGCCTGGCATTATGCTGTGGTCTAGAGTTGTGGCGATTCGACACACACACACACACACACACACACACACACACACACACACACAGAGTTTATAAATTATAGTTCAAAAACATTATCTTTCTTAAGCTCCTCGATGTTAGACGTCGTCGCAGGTCTGTGAGAGTATTTCCAGCCCTTGAAAAACACACTTACAATGGACTGAGCTTCCCACACACAAGCGTCTTAACATGAGCTGGTACAGTCTCGGGTAGTATATCTTATGCTCCATTAAGTTTCGGGAATGCAGCCGCATTCATGCGGCTGCATTCCCGAAACTTAATGGAGCAGTCTTTGCGCCGCGAAAACTTGAAGATTCACAGTATATCTTATGTTCACTCCACCATCTAAAAGGGTCTGCCTTTCTTCCTAAAGGCTGAATTTCGATATACGTGTCGAACTGTATTATTGTAGACGTCATGGATGTAATAGTTTGACTCGAAGAGTGTTGAACACTGGAGTCAAAATCTTCCCAAAATAAATCTTCCTCCGTGTCTGCTGATTGTTCCTATTCTTCAGGCTGTTTTGCCTCATCATCGCTGGATGTTCTTAATACTGCAGTTTTTTGTATAACAGACTGTTTTGCTTTGTTGTACGAATTTGTTGACAGAAACGCTTGCTTTTTAAATCTGGGATCAAGCAAGGTAGCTTCGGCCAACATAGCTCTATCTTCAATATCTTTGAAACGTCTGTCAAGTTCATCCTTGATTTTTCTAATAACAGATAATACCTGTCTAGGTTTGTTGGCAGTATCGTATTTTCAAAATGTTTTCTCAAGCACCGAGAAAATAGAATTAGTTACTTGTTTCTCAGAACTCGCAACCTCAGTGATATGCAAAAAAGGCTTTAAAATTTTGCACATTTCTTCGAGCATTTCAAAGTCTTCCTTAGTAATTACTATTGCAGGATTCATTATTGCTAAAGTTGCAACAATAGCATCCCTGCTCTTCACTACACTTTCAAACATTGCCAGGGTTGAATTCCACCTTGTTTGAACGTCTTGTTTTACAGTCTGCTTTGGAAGACCCATCTGTTTTTGTACTTCCTTTAATTTTGAAAGTGCATGGGGACTTCGTTTAAAATATTCTACTGCTGTTTTTACTTTTGTTTGCAGCTCTTTTATTTCAGCTATTGCATTTTGCACAACAAGATTTAGGGTGCGAGCGAACCATGGAATACTTTGCCACTGCAAATATCTCACAGCTGAAATCATATTAGCGGCATTGTCAGTCACAACTGCAACAATTTTACTTTCAATTTCCCACTCTTAACAAACCCTCCTTATTTCGTGGGAGATGTTTTCGGCAGTGTGTTTCTCATTGAACGCAAAACAATCAAGTCACGCGCTGCATAATTTAGCGGTTTCATCTAAATAGCGCACAGTTATTGCGACATAATTTTCGCCAGCAGCCGAAGTCCAAGTGTCTGTAGTAACACAACATGCAACAGCTTGAGACATGCTTGCTTTTACTTTCTCTTTCATACTATTGTATGTTGAATCCAACAGTGTGTTCGAGACAGTCGTTCTCAAAGGTAATACATAATTTGGATTTAGATTGTGTATCAGTTCTCTAAATTCTGGCTGTTCAACTATTCTTAATGGGTGAGACTGCTTCACAATTAATTTCAGAACAATTCCGTCCAAAATTTTGACCTTAGACACTGGTAGGGGTCTCGTGACGAAATCACTAATTGTGCTCTGTCTTGTTCTCTGTTTTGTTTTGTTGGTGGCTGAATCGGTTCTTTGGTTGACGTCGAGGGTATAGAATACAATGTTGAGGGCACTATGGCAGGCGTTGAAAATAATGATGTTCTTACTTCAGTAACACTCTCCACTTCGTCTTCAATAACTAACCGAGGACCTTCCGTTGTGAGAACAGCAGTAGGATGCTGTGTAAATTTAGATAAAATATATACTTGTGCAACTTAAGTGCCATAAAATAAAATGAACAGTTGAGATCATAAGTCAGAACACTAATACTGTAGCTATATGAGAGCTATACTGTAGCTATATGAGAGAACCGTCCAGAGTTTTTTTTTTTTTTTTTTTAATATCCTGCTTTGTGGGAACGAAGATGTATCATGTAACGAAGTTAAGTATAGCGTAATTGAACTGAGGTATAGATTGCAAACTCTTGGCTGTATGTTTTCCACGAGATTCGCTACCAATGGTGTGACTAGATAAATCTTTCATTCATAGTCGAGGTTAAGATATCACTATTTGAGATATTGTACGAGGTGCATTCAAGTTCTAAGGCCTCCGATTTTTTTTCTCCGGACTGGAAAGAGATAGAAACATGTGCATTGATTTAAAATGAGGCAGCGTTCATTGTCAATACGTCCCAGAGATGGCAGCACCGTACGGCGGATGGAATTTTACCGCCAGCGGCGAGAATGAGAACTGTTTTAAATACTTAAAATGGCGACGTTTTCCTTACTTGAACAGCTTACAATCATTCGTTTTCTGAATTTGCGTGGTGTGAAAACAATTGAAATTCATCGACAGTTGAAGGAGACATGTGGTGATGGAGTTATGGATGTGTCGAAAGTGCGTTCGTGGGTGCGACAGTTTAATGAAGGCAGAACATCGTGTGACAACAAACCGAAACAACCTCGGGCTCGCACAAGCCGGTCTGACGACATGATCGAGAAAGTGGAGAGAATTGTTTTGGGGGATTGCTGAATGACTGTTGAACAGATCGCCTCCAGAGTTGGCATTTCTGTGGGTTCTGTGCACACAATCCTGCATGACGACCTGAAAATGCGAAAAGTGTCATCCAGGTGGGTGCCACGAATGCTGACGGACGACCACATAGCTGCCCGTATGGCATGTTGCCAAGCAATGTTGACGCGCAACGATAGCATCAATGGGACTTTCTTTTTGTCGGTTGTGACAATGGATGAGACGTGGATGCCATTTTTCAATCCAGAAACAAAGCGCCAGTCCGCTCAATGGAAGCACACAGATTCACCGCCACCAAAAATATTTCGGGTAACCGACAGTGCTGAAAAAATAATGGTGTCCATGTTCTGGGACAGCAAGGGCGTAATCCTTACCCATTGCGTTCCAAAGGGCACTACGGTAACAGGTGCATCCTACGAAAATGTTTTGAAGAACAAATTCCTTCCTGCACTGCAACAAAAACGTCCAGGAAAGGCTGCGCGTGTGCTGTTTCACCAAGACAATGCACCCACACATCGAGCTAACGTTACGCAACAGTTTCTTCGTGATAACAACTTTGAAGTGATTCCTCATGCTCTCTACTCACCTGACCTGGCTCCTAATGACTTTTGGCTTTTTCCAACAATGAAAGACACTCTCCATGGCCGCACATTCACCAGCCGTGCTGCTATTGCCTCAGCGATTTTCCAGTGGTCAAAACAGACTCCTAAAGAAGCCTTTGCCGCTGCCATGGAATCATGGCGTCAGCGTTGTGAAAAATGTGTACGTCTGCAGGGCGATTACGTCGAGAAGTAACGCCAGTTTCATCGATTTCGGGTGAATAGTTAATTAGAAAAAAAATCGGAGGCCTTAGAACTTGAATACCCCTCGTAATGTGTCTAGCACTGTCTCGTTCACGCTCTTAAGGCCGTATTACACGATACGTATATCGCGTTCACCTACGCATCAGCTCCCTAAACGTAAACATCGGGAACTGCAGACCTGTTCACGTTGCCAAATGAGATGATGCACGGGTGATAGTCCTCACGCAAATACGTGCATCCACACTGGATGACAATACCATACGAAACTCTTAGGGAACCATCTGATTTCTTGTGAAGCCGTTCATTTTAATTAAATTTTTGGAGAGCTTAAAGTTCATATTTATTAAGGAGTTGTTATATTTTTTTACTGTCATTTTTATTGAGTAATTGTTCTCTCATATAGCTACAGTTCTCTCATATAGCTACAGTATAGCTCTCATATATTTACAGTATTAGTGTTCCGACTTATGATCTCAACTGTTCGTTTTATTTTATGGCACTTAAGTTGCACAAGCATATATTTTATCTAAATTTATATTTATACAGCATTTCACCCATGGAAGTCGCATTGTTATTCGAGCTGCTGGCGTGTAACCCTTAAGATTAGGGCAGGATGACGACGACGAAAAGCCAGACGTTGTTGGGTTAAACCATGACTGGGAAGAAGGGACGAAGGCAGACGTGATGTGGCTCATATCATACTATCAATGAAGAAGTTAAGTCCACACCGTTTATTCAGTCATTTCGTGATTGGACCATTTCACCGACTTCTGTCAGTTTCTCTTTCCTGGCGTACTAAAATAAAGCAAAATATGCAATCAAATCAAACGTGATCTTTCGTCAGGTTTAAGACATTACCCATCCAAATCGAAAATGACACTTGCAAAGTCATATGCATGATTACTCAGAAATAAACGATTGGTGGCGTATCTTATCACGATACAGTGGATCGTGAGAGGAATACAAACACTTTTCCTCGCAATATGCCTGAATTAAGACGATTAATGCTTGGTTGATCAATTCTATTTCTAGAATACGAAGCAATCAAAGTACAAAGAATCTATTTCGAAAATAGCTTGAGTAAAGAAAGTCTCTTGGAAAAAAAAATTGTTTAGTTGCTGTATTTATGAAAATTTAAAGAATGAAAAAAATCTTCAATATAAAAACTTGAAGTTGGGATCTGGTCACAGAGGTTAATAGCAACAGTAAACCATAAACAAATAAGCAGAAAGTTGACTGTAGTACTTCCTTATGCACATGCGCGAGCTATCCCTATCTAGTGCACATGCGCGGATTCGTATCATTCTACGTTTTTCTGTACTCTTTCCAATTCCACAGCACCTTATATTTCATAATAAAGCAGCTGTCAGCCCTCACACCCTGCAAATTTAGCTTAACTTTTGTTTCATCGAAATACAAAGCATAGGTATTTTGCTTTTAATTTGTCTGAGAACTTGGTTCTGCCACTACTATTTATGTGAGAAGACGACATACTTCTAAAGTGTAGGATACAATCGTATACAGCGACATTACTTCACTGCTAATTCGCTAATTCTGTTAGTTCCACCAGTGCTGCCACTAAATGGCTGTCGCACTAGACCAATATTACAGTACCTATATAGAGAAAATATATTCTCTCTAACCAATACCTTTCTTGACGGTTCGCCGTGTAATACCGTCTTTAAACAAAAGCTTTTTAGTTAATAATTTGAAGTTCGAGTTTTCGAATGTTATCGTGTTCAGATTCATATTAAATTTTAGTGAAGTAATGTCGCTGTATACGATTGAATCCTACTGTTTAGAAGTATGCCGTCTTCTCACGTAAATAGTAGTGACAGTGGCAAGTTCTCAGACAAATTAAAAGCAAAATACCTCTGCTTTGTATTTGAAAAAATGAAAGTTAAGCTAAATTTGCTGTGTGGGAGGGCTGTCAGCTGCGTTATGAATTACTAGGGTGATGTGGACTTCGAAAGGCATCTTAGCACAGAAAAACATAGGGTGATATGAGCCAAACCACGTCTGCCTCACTGCTAGATTTTGTTAGTATAAAACAGAGGTCTGTAGTTAGATACGTTCAAGCCACACAAGCAAACTGGCATACCACGTAATTTTGCACCACCTTTCGCACAAATCGACTCCTCTTTCCTGGCATACTGAAATAAAACAATAGATGCAATCAAATCAAAGGTGACCTTTCATCAATTAAGGCATTACACATATAAATCGAGAATCACACTTGTAACGTCATAAGCATGTTTACTCATAAATAAACTATTTCTGGCATATCTTATCCAAAGTGTTTGACTGTGTTGATCACCAGATTCTCTTGCAAAAAGCAAAATTAGTAGGAATAAGTGGTGTTGCAGGCAATTGGCTACAGTCGTACCTCCAAGACAGAAAACAAAAAGTTGTCTTGAATAGCTCGGGTGGAGTATGTGACGCTTCCTCAGATTCTGAATGGAGTTCCATTACATGTGGAGTGCCTTAGGGCTCAATTCTTGGGCCACTATTATTCCTGATTTTTATAAATGATCTACCATCATGTACAAGCCTGCCGTGTAAATTTACATTATTTGCTGATGATACCACAATTTTTATGAGCATTACAACAGACAACAATCTTGAGGAACTCATTTATCACATGCTCTCAGATGTGGTTAATTGGTTCAAGGTGAATGGTTTCTCATTAAATTCCAGTAAGACCAGCTTTATTCAATTCTGTGCAAAAACAGAGAAAGAGAGAGAGATAAGTGTGATATGTGGTAATCAACCAATAGAAAGAATGGAAACAACAAAATTTCTTCGAGTGCACATTGACAAGAAAATGAACTGGTCTTCACATATTATTGATCTCTGTAAGAGGCTTAGCTCTGCCACCTATGCTTTACAGGTTGTCATTACATGTGTTGAACCTAACACTGTAAAAGTGGCATACTATGGCTATTTTCATTCTCTCATTGAGTACAGAATTATTTTTTGGGGCAACCAGCCATTAGCAAGGAAAGTGTTCATTGCACAGAAGTGAGCTTTAAGAATTATATGCGGATTGCGCCCAAGAGACTAGTGTAGAAATAGCTTTCGAAAACTTAAAATATACACAACTATATGCCAAAATATTTTTAAGTTTAAGAAAGCACTAAATATATTTCTGCTAGAAAAAGCTTTTTACAGTCTAGATGAATTTGTAACTAAATAAATTGTAATATTTTAATATTATATATTACAAGTTGACATAATGCCACTAAGAATGTTATTTAACCTGAGTTCTGTATCTGTGTGTGCTCTGTATCTATTTTCTGTAGTGTTTTAATGATTCTAAGAAGATATTTATTTTCTTTTTCTGTATTGCTGCCCAAAGTATTTACTGTATAAATTTTTATATAATTATGTACTCAAATTTCTGTATATGCTATAAGATTATCAGATTGTATTTGTAAAAAACTGACTCGTTCCACGTCCTTGTGTATCCAACACAGTTGAACCTACGGAACATGAAATAAATTAAATCAAATCACACAGTTCGATTGTAACCCCATCGGCAATTTCAGACATGTCCTGCCATCTGTGAGTAAGATATAGAACTTTTCTCGATTCGCAATGTGAGATTGAATCGTAGGAATCGAATCGGAAAAAAGAATCGTGTTGCCCAACTCTACTGTGGTCACTGTGGCCAGCACACAATGGCACTTCACTTCCTTGCAAACACTCCGTACTGAACTGACAAAAATCGCAACTTATTTTAAATGCACCAAAGAGCTGGTTGTACAATCTCGGGATAAATCCAAGGATAACTAACCAAGGAATATGCTAACCACAGGTCAACTTGGAGTGTGTGTTGTACGACACCATTTTATTCCCCATTTAGTTATTCCTGGAATAGCGATTCCTTCCAGTAAAGTTGGCAACAGCTAAAGAGCATGCAGGGTATTTTCGTATACATCATTTCATATTTACTTATTCGTTGTCTGCAGAAATAGCATGTCTAATGTTTGTGATAAGCATTCCATATCGTAAAACTATTCACTTGTCTATACTTCGAGGCTGGTGAATACTGTAAAAGAGTTGAAATTGTAGTAGAAAACACGAAAATAGCTGCGGTCTCATTCAATGAAAACATAAGTATAAAACACACAACTAAGTATGTAGGGTACTTGTATGTAGAACAATCTATCTTGAAATTAGTTAAAGGATCAGGCATTTGTTGTTTGACCAATAAGAAATCTTTCTACAGAGATTCCATTCAAAGAACACATAGATTAACGGAGCAGCTACATCAGATGTACAATGTTGTTTCCCAAGAAAGAAACATGTTAATATTGTTCCCAGAAAAGCTGGAAAACGCTAAAGATTGATTGCGCCCCCATATGTAAGTTCCAAGTTGTGAACAATGGAATGCACCATTTGATAATAGTTTTCAACAGGACACCACAATCAGTTCGATTCAACTTCAACATTTCTAGACACAATAGTATTTCCATCAAATGTAATTGCATGGTAGATTGAGGATTGTAAGTAGTTATATAATATAGAAGAAACTGTGAAATGTAGTCTGCTTTGTGAAATAGTTGGTCTTTTCAGAGTCTCCAGAAAACTGTGACAACATGGGCATCATGGAGATTGATTTGACTGACATTCCTGAGATGTGTTACTTGCTAGCTTGCTGTAGTATTTACATCTTAGAATATTTAATTCATTACAGCAATGGTGGGTGTTCTACAGAAAGAACCTTTGCTGAATTATTGAACATTATTTGTGCATCCACTTCTGCAGTTCTTGAGCATATGTAAATTCCGTTTCTATGATTTGGTGACTATTACTAATTGTATTGGGGATACATATGAAGAATAAGATGCCAACATTGAGAATGAACATCCATAATCTCTTTTACAGTCCTGGAGTAGAAATATGGTTATGGCACACATCCAAACCGAAGGATGCTGCTCTTGTCACCATCATCATCAGTTATCTGCTATATTAGCAGGTCCTTTGCCTCTCCATTTTCTGCGATCCATTGCTTCCTTCTCAAGGCTGCTGTATGTTGTACCATCCATCATGTCATCCAGTATCTGGAATCTCTTCCTTCCTCGCTTCCTTTTCCCTTCTACAAAACCTTCCAAAACTGTTTTTATCTGTCCGTCATTCTTTCTTAATATATGCCCAATCCAGCTTCTTTTTCTTCTCTTTATTACATCTAGTAACTGTCTTTTCTCTCCCACTCTTCTCAGTACCTCTTCCTTTTTTACTCTGTCCATCCAGCTTGTTCTTTCCATCTTCTGCCATGTCCAGATCTCAAAAGCCTCCAGCCTTTCTCTGTCTTTTTTCTCATAGTCCATGTTTCAGCACCATATAGAAGAACAGTCCATTCAAGACATTTTATGAGTATCTTTCTGAGCTCTCTGTTCAGACCGCTGCAGAAGATTCTCCTTTTCTTATAAAACGCCTCTTTTGCCATTGCTATCCTTGTTTTAATTTCTGTGGTGCACTTCCAGTCGGTGTCTATCATGCTTCCAAGATACTTAAAATTTTGCACCTGTTCTAGTGTTTCTCCATTAAGTATAATTTTTATTTCCTTATTTCCTCCTAGTGCCAATACTTTTGTTTTATTTGTGTTAATTTTCATTCCATATTTTTTTCCATTAGTTGCAATGGTGTCCACCAAATCCTGTAATTCTTTTTCCCCTGTGGCTAGAAGGACCATGTCGTCAGCAAATCTCAAACACCCTACTCTTCTTCCTCCAATTTCTACTCCTTTGTCATCTAATGAGTATTGGTCAATCATATTTTCCAATTAGTGGTTGAAAAGAGTAGGTGATAAACAGCATCCTTGTCTTACTCCTTTTCCTAGTCTGATCCAGTTTGTACTTTCTCCTCTCACTTTAACTGAAGCTTTTTGATTAAGATATAATGAGTTTATAAGTCTTCTGGTTTTCCAGTCCACTCTCTTTTCCCTCGCCAGCTTGTCCCAAACCACATTGTCAAATGCCTTTTCTAGATCGATGAAGTACATATATAAGTCTCTTCCTTTTTCAATAAACCTTTCTCCCAAGATTCGTAGGAGTCCTATTGCATCTCTGGTGCCCGTATTCCGTCTAAAGCCAAACTGCTCCTCGCCATGATTCTCCTCCATTATTTTTTCAAGCCTTTTATTAATTATTCTTAACATCACTTTTGCTGCATGTGAAATGAGGCTAATTGTCCTGTGCTCACTGCATTTCTTGGTTCCTTGTTTTTTCGGTAATGAAATCATTACTGTTGTCAGAAAGTCTACATCTACATCTACATTTATACTCCGCAAGCCACCCAACGGTGTGTGGCGGAGGGCACTTTACGTGCCACTGTCATTATCTCCCTTTCCTGTTCCAGTCGCGTATGGTTCGCGGGAAGAACGACTGTCTGAAGGCCTCTGTGCGCGCTCTAATCTCTCTAATTTTACATTCGTGATCTCCTCGGGAGGTATAAGTAGGGGGAAGCAATATATTCGATACCTCATCCAGAAGTCCTCAGGCCATTCACCACTGTCATATATTTTATTGCATAACCTCAATATTTCTCTTATTCCGTCGTAGTTCAAGCATTTTAGTATTTCTCCCGGTATTGTATCTGTACCTACCACTTTGCCATTTTTCATTGCAGCTATGGCAGACTTACTTCTTCCATTATGATGGTCGGTCCTTTCTCATCATCACTTACACTGTTGTGTGATTCAAGTTCCAGAGTTTCTGGTTTGCTATTTGTGTCATATAGCTATTTTATATATTCTTCCCATCTCTGGAGGACATCGTCACGATCTTTCTACACTACCTCTTCGTCTTTACTCAAAATTTCCATAGTAGCACTTCCTGCTCTGTTTTGTTCCCATGTCATAGTCTTTACTCTGTTGTATAGTAAGTCGTATCTTCCCTTCCTGTCCAGTTCTTCAATTTCATCACATTCCTCTTTCAGCTATTTTTTCCTAGCCTGCTTTGTTTCTCTTCGCAGTTCATTATTTTACCTTCGGTATATCTTTCTTGCATCTTCAGTGTTCTTGTTTTTCAATTTTCTTCTCTGCTCCATCTTGGAAATCATTTCTTGTGTGACCCATGGTTTTTATCTTTTCCCTTTTACATATCTTATATTTTGCTGTCCTGCTTTAATGATTCCTTCTTTCAGCATATTCCAGTACTCGTTTGCATTATCAGGTGCTTCTTTGTCTCGTAATGTGTTTAGAAAGTTCCGAGACAGCATTTCTGTAATTTGTTCTTTGTTGGATCTTATCTTCTCTAAATCCCATTTCTTCCCATGGTCGCCTTCTTCAGTTTTTTCATTCTTATTTCTATTTCTGCCATAAGTAAGTTGTTGTCACTATTAATATCTGCACCTGGTAATGTGTGCACCTTCTGGATTCCATTCCTGTATCTTTCTTCTACCAGTATAAAATCGATTTGGTTTCTGTATTTATCCCCTGGTGATTTCCAAGTGTCGAGCCTCCTCTTGTGGTTCTTGAACCATGTGTTTGCCGCTATCAGCTGCCTTTCCCTGCAGAAGTCAATTAACCATTCACCTCTGTCATTTCTCTTTCCAAGACCATGACTGCCTACTATGTTTCCCTCTTTCCCTTCTCCCACAATGGCGTTCCAGTCTCCCATTACTATTTTGCAGCTGTTTTTTTTTTCGTCCATTATTCTCTCTATTACATTGTACGTTTCCTCTACAATTTGGTCATCATGTTCTGAAGTTGACGTATACACCTGGACAATCAGTAAATCTTTTTGTGCTCCTTTCAGCCTTACACCAATAACCTGGTCATTTGCATAGTCTACATATTCCACACATTTAGCCAATTCCTTTGTCATAATCATTCCTACTCCATTAATTCCTTTTACTTCTCCTCCTGAGTAGTAGAATACATATTCATCTGACTGCAACTCTCCATGTCCATTACATCTTACCTCAGCAACTCCTACGAGGTCCATATGATTCTTTTCCATCTCTCTTTTAAGGTTTTCTAGTTTTCCTGCTTGTAGCAGAGTTCTGACATTCCAGGTACCAATTCTCGTTTTGATTTTTTACCTCCTTTCAAGTTGTCCCCTCCGGAGATCGGAATGGGGGACTATTTTACCTCCGGACACTGATTTAACATGAGAGGAAGCCATTTTTTGTGCATAAAATGGAGACTGCATTATGCAGGGAAGATAATCTGCGGTCGTATTCCATTGCCTTCCGCAGTTCTTGAGGCCGCCGTTAACATGGGATACAGACGCCTTTTGCAGCCGCCCGCTCCGGGTCAGACGCTGCATAAGAAGTATAGGTTGGAAAATGAAAGACCCCTAGCCCTCAAAACCTAATAGCGTCAGGGTCGGAAAAGAACAAGAGCTGGCCAAGGGTGGCCAGATAGGAAAGATAAAAGTGAGGAGCCTGGCATAAGTAACTGGAAGCAATGCCAGGACTCAGCTCGGGGCGCTGTGGTCGCCAGCCACGTATCACTAGGTGTGACTCCCTGCTCTTGTATCTCACTTTAAATGTCCGAGGAACAGTAACTACTTCATACATAATTTTAGCTTATGCAATTACCTCTAGCAGCTATAGGTAAGCTGGGAGTGAATGGGAAGTAACTGGCAGTGTGACACCTTCACTGTGTTCTTCCTTCTTTTATACAGTTATCTCAGCTTGAAACTGTCAGTTTTGCTTCCGGAATACTAATACCTGTTCTCGAACTTGAAAGAAGTAGCAGAGTTGCAGATGGTGCTGCTTCAAAAGTAGCATGCCAAAACCACAGAAGAGATCAAGAACTGTATTGGTTAAAAAAAAGAGAGAGAGAGAGAAGCTCAAAATTAGGATCAGAAAATAAAAATTAAAACAAATGATTTCAGCATAAAAATATATTGATCCATATATATCTGTTTTTTTTTTTATATCCATCAGAGAGCTGAACTAATTACCAAATTGTCTCTTGTGCATGTTGTCAATTGTCATTCACATCCTTTTAATAACCCTGCTGCCTGTCCCTTGGCCTATACCAATGAAGTCACCAGTGGACAGAAGGAAATCATCAGAGGCAAAATATTTGAGTGTCAATAGTAGCTGGTTCATTGGTGGAACGAAATCATTTCTGAAAAAAAGAAAAGATTGACATGGGACAATTTGTGTGGCAATTCAAGATAAATTTAAAACCATAATTGGCCAGCCACTTCTACCACTGTTATAATTATATTGATTCAGTAACTAAAGATTCCTGTTAGCTGAATGACAAGTTCATATGTTCTTATAAAACACAGATAACAATTACTTTATGATAAATATGGATGTGGCTGTGTAGATGATGATAATAATAATAATAATAATAATAATAATAATAACAACTGAGAAACAGAACAGCTGTATCCTACAGCTTTCATTTAGAAATTGACATTCCTGTTAATTTTACTGCGTGATTGAGCACAAATAACTCACATGTTTGTGTGAATAATGCTAAGTGGTGGACAATTTTATTACACTGAAGCTTCCACTAAAACATGGAAGGCAGTTGTCCGAGTGGGAGATAGGAGTGAACGATATTTTCTGCTATAGATGTAGCAGAATGAGCTCAGGACATTAGTGTACTAACATATTTTTTGTTACATTAAACAATGATAATAAGCAAACAGTTTACGAAAAATGGTACTTGAGATAAGTACAATGTAAGATGTTTCAATTGAAGTTACCTTCAACTAGTTACAACTGACGTAAAGGAGGACACTGAAATTAACTTGATATCCAAGGGAAGTTATAAACACAGCATTTCAGGCACGCCTTCCTGCTAAAACTATGTAAAACTAAACTAAACTCCGTCTGAACAAGCCTTGGAAATCTGGCCACCGCGCCATCCTCATCCCACAGGCGTCACTGGATACGGATATGCAGGGGCATGTGATCAGCACACCGCTCTCCTGGCCGTATGTCAATTTACAAGACCAGAGCTGCTACTTCTCAGTCAAGTAGCTCCTCAGTTTGCCACACAAGGGCTGAGTGCATCCCACTTGCCAACAGTGCTTGGCAGACTGGATAGTCACCCATCCAAGTGCTAGCCCATCCCGACAGCGCTCAACTTCGGTGATCTAACGGAAACTGGTGTTACCACTATGGCAAGAACATTGGCTACAATTATGTAGATTCTATACCTAGATTCCTGTTCTGCTCTTACAACCTACACTTATAACATACATATATAGATGTTATCTTATGTTAAGTATGGATTGGCTTATGTGACATGACAGCTATGTTCTATAGCTGAGGAAGCAGCACATTTTTTTTTAAAAAAAAAGAAAATATACTAACTTTCCTGTTAATCTTAGTTAAACTGAGCTTGAGTAAGCAAAAACAGTTCACGGGATTCAATGAATTGTGGTAGATGGGAGACAATGTTGTTGCTCGGAAGCATTAATGGGCCTGTGAGCCTAAGTTTTCGGTAAAAGTTGGAAAGTTGTTCTGAACTACTGTGGTGTTTACAGGGAGAATCATTCCTAATATAAAACAGAATGGAATAGATTTTCTGCTATTGATGTAATTGGATTAAAGCAGTTGGGGCACTATTGTTTCGTCAAAATTTTTTGCAGCATGAAAGATCATCACCATTTTTTTGTCTAAAACTGAAAAATCTGTTAATACAAATATCACCAATAAGCTTTATGGTTTTTCAGTTTGGTTAAGTTTATTATAGCACTGTCTGCTAAATAAAATTAAACCGGTGTTTCCACTTCTGCAGCAGTTGTGACACACGCCAGATGAACAATAATATTTTGGCATGATTAATCATTTTAACGTACCTCGTTTACACGAATAACATGACGGAATTCACAAAGTACTGGAACCATATGCTTATTACTACAATAAACAGTACCGGTATTATTTGAGAAAACACAGAAATAGTCTCACCAGTCCATCATATGCTCGGGTTTCTCACATGCAAGACTGAAAGATGAAGTACAACTTCCTTTCATAACTGAAATATGGATATAAATTCGGAATCGTCGAATTCTTCGAAATATTTGGGGCGACATCCCACTTTCTTCTACCTCCTTATTCTCATGAAAAGTTCTATCGACATCGCTGTCTGAATGTATCATTATTCATCCCATCTTGAAAAACTTATTTCCTGGCTAAGCTCGCAAACCAGTCAGAAATCGCTGGTTAAATTCTTCTGAGTTTATTCGCGCGTTAGGTCTTATTCCGGATTCGTACAACGCATTTCATGCACTATTTAGAGTTTAACTGGCTGGTATCAGCTGATAGAAGTTGAAACATGTTCATAAATATTACAACACTTGCACATGTGTATTTTGCATTAAATTTTTTAGTTATACCCCACAAACTTTACTATTACTGTATGACCTGGTTTTCGACCTATAAGCTCATTTGCTAGGACCGTTACCGATTGCTAAACCAGCTAAGTTAATACTTTGTGTGATGGTGCACCAAAAGCCCACAGTTAAAATCAATTAAAATCTTCAGTGTCTGATGCGTTGGTCATTCCTTACACGCAAAACCATAGTATTTTGCATGAATTTAACCAATAGTTATAGAGCTTTTTTTAAAAAAAAAAAAACAAATCCCACAGGTTCAGTGAGGGCCTCCAGCGCTAAGGCCTTCTGTTCAAAATCTTAGGTACAGATTTTAAAACTTTCTTTTGGTTTCTCTTTAGCGAGGCACTCTGGCTGGTGGGTGCCCAGGGTGCTTTTGTCCCTCTTACCCCACCCTAATGTCGGCTCTGCACTAGACTGAATGAACAACTGACTCAAACCCATTTATTGTGTCGGGTTTGTGTCGATCTCATGTTCACGTGCTACAGTTTATCTACATAGATGTGGTTGTGGTTGGTGCCCACAAATTTGAGCAATTTCACCTAAATCTCCAACTCCAAATTCAAGGTAGGTGCACATTTCATGTATGTGCAAATGTCCTGTTGATACACAAGTATCTTTTTTTCGGAGATGTGATGTGCAGAGATAGATCTTTGCTTGTGGACTACCTTTTTCTTTCTTTTGATATGAGAATCTTTTTTTGTTGCCCAAGTTGAAAATGCTAGATGGGATTTTACATTTACTTTTTTCTTTTGCTTGGGTGCCATGCTTTTAAGGTTCGTATGAGCAGTTGCCAGCGGACACGTGCGCATGCACATAGCTGAGTTCGAGTATGAGCAATGCTTTCTGCCACTTTCTGACTACTAGAAGTGGGGCTGTTTGCTGTATGAGCAGTAGCAGCAAGCTGCTAGACGCTACCCGGAAAAATGTTTCTGGCGCAGCCAAGTTGCCAGATTCGCGCATGCGCAGAGCAAGCTGAGTTATAGTGGGGGGAGGGGGGCGGGGCTCCTTCCCTATGTGACACGTGAATACGTTTCGTGTCTTCGTAATATTGCTGGTCTCTTCGTTTACAGCTCCCACATCAAATGAAATCAAAACAGATTTCTGTGGCTGGGAGCCATCAACTGAATTAATATACATTCTCATAACCATGAAAGACCAAAATAAGTCAGTCGTTTCAATTTTCTGATTTTATATTATTTCCACGTTATTAGAAATCAACCATTAATGTATTAATAAAGCTATTTCTGTCAATTTTGTAGAGAAATTTGCTTCTATTAATTTTTTCCACTGAGAAAGTTTATTTGAAACGAAGTGTTCCATTCCGCACTATTGTCTACTTTCAATTTCGTTCAATTTCAAGAGCAAATTTTCATTTTCTGGGAAAAATGACGTCATTCCATAATACAGAACCAAACATGAGAATACAGTACTGGACCTCCAAGGAAATTGGTATCACGAAAACCACATAGAAAAGCTGAATATCAGGTACTTCAGAGTGCGTCTGGACATGGAAATGTGTAATTAGAGCGGAATGAGCCATTTTAGTATGGTTTACGTAATTATGATGCTGGTGGAGTAATCTCTGTTCCTTTTATGACGCTGTAAGATCTCACAATGCCATATACACTCCTGGAAATTGAAATAAGAACACCGTGAATTCATTGTCCCAGGAAGGGGAAACTTTATTGACACATTCCTGGGGTCAGATACATCACATGATCACACTGACAGAACCACAGGCACATAGACACAGGCAACAGAGCATGCACAATGTCGGCACTAGTACAGTGTATATCCACCTTTCGCAGCAATGCAGGCTGCTATTCTCCCATGGAGACGATCGTAGAGATGCTGGATGTAGTCCTGTGGAACGGCTTGCCATGCCATTTCCACCTGGCGCCTCAGTTGGACCAGCGTTCGTGCTGGACGTGCAGACCGCGTGAGACGACGCTTCATCCAGTCCCAAACATGCTCAATGGGGGACAGATCCGGAGATCTTGCTGGCCAGGGTAGTTGACTTACACCTTCTAAAGCACGTTGGGTGGCACAGGATACATGCGGACGTGCATTGTCCTGTTGGAACAGCAAGTTCCCTTGCCGGTCTAGGAATGGTACACCAGTGGTGTACGGCCAGTGTAGGAGATCGCTCCCCACACCATGATGCCGGGTGTTGGCCCTGTGTGCCTCGGTCGTATGCAGTCCTGATTGTGGCGCTCACCTGCACGGCGCCAAACACGCATACGACCATCATTGGCACCAAGGCAGAAGCGACTCTCATCGCTGAAGACGACACGTCTCCATTCGTCCCTCCATTCACGCCTGTCGCGACAGCACTGGAGGCGGGCTGCACGATGTTGGGGCGCGAGCGGAAGACGGCCTAACGGTGTGCGGGACCGTAGCCCAGCTTCATGGAGACGGTTGCGAATGGTCCTCGCCGATACCCCAGGAGCAACAGTGTCCCTAATTTGCTGGGAAGTGGCGGTGCGGTCCCCTACGGCACTGCGTAGGATCCTACGGTCTTGGCGTGCATCCGTGCGTCGCTGCGGTCCGGTCCCAGGTCGACGGGCACGTGCACCTTCCGCCGACCACTGGCGACAACATCGATGTACTGTGGAGACCTCACGCCCCACGTGTTGAGCAATTCGGCGGTACGTCCACCTGGCCTCCCGCATGCCCACTATACGCCCTCGCTCAAAGTCCGTCAACTGCTCATACGGTTCACGTCCACGCTGTCGCGGCATGCTACCAGTGTTAAAGACTGCGATGGAGCTCCGTATGCCACGGCAAACTTGCTGACACTGACGGCGGCGGTGCACAAATGCTGCGCAGCTAGCGCCATTCGACGGCCAACACCGCGGTTCCTGGTGTGTCCGCTGTACCGTGCGTGTGATCATTGCTTGTACAGCCCTCTCGCAGTGTCCAGAGCAAGTATGGTGGGTCTGACACACCGGTGTCAATGTGTTTTTTTCCATTTCCAGGAGTGTATGTACGAACATACGTAAAAATTTACTTGAAGCTGACTAAGTAGGCAAATATGGTCAGTAGTTTTGAACTAAATATCTTGTTTCAAATATAATGACAGCTGTAGCAGTATTTTACTAATCTGTCTTCTGTGAAAGTGTTTTTCGATGACAAGGCGCTTGTCTAGTACTTCCTCTAGGCCTGGAGTTATTTCTTAATATGTGTTTACCTCTTAAATTTCTAGAATGCCATTCTATGCTAAATTGTAGATTGACTGTTTTATCGTTTTAACTCCCCACGTGGCTTCATATTTATTCCTGGAGTAGAATGTAAACTGTCTATTGTACGGTTTCTTTGCTTCACAGACAACCTTGTTAATTTTTTACACATTTTGAAATAGTCATGAAATTTATTGTCCTTTACTCTGGTGTAAGCTATACTAGAAACTTTCATTTTTTTCCCAAGAAATTTGTATTCCATCCTACTAACTTTTTGCAGTGCTGTGTAGATGTAAACCTGTTGGAAATGCTACAAAACAACATTGCAGAGTATGAATTAAAAAAAAATCTGTCAAAGTCACCCATAGCAAAATGTTATGGTACTTTGAGCTGTGGAGTCCAATTTTGAAATGATATTTTGCCAAAAACTGCTTCCTTACTTGCATCCTTTATCTGGGTGGGATATGATTAAACAATTGCATGTCCTCTCAACAATATGCCGCAGGGCTGCACATGGTCACGTGATGCCCCACCACGCACGAAATTCCGCCAGAAGTGCGACGAAAAGCGTATGAGCAGAGCAAGCACCAAGCATGGGCTGCCTACGTCACCGTAGCTGCGCATGCGCTGTACAGCCTGTTGTCTTTAAGGTAACTGCTCAAACGTGTATGTATATGTGTGTGTGTGTGTGTGTGTGTGTTCTACTAGGCTTTGAAAATCGTCATATGTGATTATAATTTCTTCAGTTTGAATAAAAGGTGTTGATTATTGACTGATTGTACTCTCATACTTGTGTTCTCAAACAAATGTTTCGTTTCAGAAAACTGCATGTAATGTTTTGTCAGAATGGTAGCAGACCGTGGTTGACGCAGTTTTCCTGAAGTGCGACATTTGTAATCGATATTGAAGGTAACTCGTCTTTATAGAAGAGTAAAAGACGATACAATGGCTTACAAAAGACCGGAAAATGAAAAACTCACTGGCAGAGGAAATTGGGGGACTTGGACAGATATAATGAGAAATATTTTATGTGGTTCTTCAATTTCTCCAGGCGTATTTTATGACGAAATAAATCTCGGGTGAACAGCCTGGTATGAGTGTGCATAGGACACAATATTTCGGCAATCGACCACATTGCCATCATCAGGTGCGTGGTCGATAGCTGAAATATTGTGTCCTATGCACACTCATACCAGGCTGTCCACCCGAGATTTATTTCGTCAGAACTATTTTAGAGTGTATCGATATCTTTGAGCTGATTAAGTCAGACGAAAGTGGATAAAGTTACGAAACCGATCTTGCTAAATGGACCAAGTGTAATGCAAAGGCAAAGCACCTAATTCTATCTGAGAATGAAGTCTTTCGTGACAGGATTGTTGTATACAACATTCTTGGTCTTCTTACCATATCAATTCAGGGGAAAATCTCGAGCTTTCGACGGTTACCTCGATCGTCGCTCCTGACGAAGACGTTGGAGGTAATCGTCGAAAGCTCGACGTTTTACCCTGAACTGATGTGGCAAGAAGTCTGAGAATTGTTTATACAACGGCTGATTCTATCGTTTGATATCGAGCATTGAATTCGTGTTGGGGAGCACAGGACTACTAAAGAGATAAGTTACATAACATTTATGGTGTTCACTCAGCCCAAAAACATTGATCCACTTAGACAAAAATTTCGTAACGTTGTGTGGGAAGCATCTGGTGGTATGCAAGGCCATTTAGCCAATTTAGCAAAGTCTGTGTTATATTGTCAAATACTATAGCATCAGTAGAAAATGCAGGAAATGGCAGTGAAACAGATACATCAAAAATGAGGAAAAAGAGTTAATGGTGGAACGCAACAATTTTTCTGTAATGTAAATTCTCTTGGCTGTGATGAGTGGTGCATTGACAGTGACTCCAAGGAAGATGGATAGTGCCAAGAATGGTGTGTAAATTGAAGCATGTAGTACAGGTCGAATTGATGTACAGGTATTCAGTGGACAGAAAGATTTGGGTTTGACCTGATGGATCCTGAAGCAACACAAAAAGGAATAATTATCAGAAATTATGGCAAATCGTATTATTTTTTAATACCGGTGTTGCAGTTTCTGATGTTACATCCAGTGACGAAAATTAACTTTATCGTTTAGCTGTGAAGGTTGTTCGTTAAGGAAAGTCTTGTTTTGTTGCTGAGACAGATGACACTTTA
Organism: Schistocerca cancellata; assembly: GCF_023864275.1. Lineage (NCBI taxonomy): Eukaryota > Metazoa > Arthropoda > Insecta > Orthoptera > Acrididae > Schistocerca > Schistocerca cancellata. The sequence continues at coordinate 1,009,878,237 of NC_064627.1, forward strand.
CAGAGAGGGAATGAAAAAATGGGTGATCAGAATAAACACCGTGTGCACCAATTTTTGAGAGCCCCATTGTTTGGTGAGAGAGACTGATAGTAAATTTTGTGGGGGCTGCCTCAGTAGAAGATTTAATCGGCTGGTGTTTGCTGGAAGAGTGGAGAAACTCAATAAACCTAGAGACTCAGTGTATACACATGTTTTTCGACCAGTGGAAGATAATTATTTTGAGTCATCGATACTTTTCTGTTTTTAAGGAAGATTTTTTTTCGGTTTTAGAGAAACGTACCTTTTACGACACAAAGAAGAAATTCAAGAAAAATTACCATTGTTCATTAAAATGATAAAGGCCGAAGTTCACGTTATTGTGAAAGAATTAGGTACAGACAATGGCAACCGGTCCATAATATGTAAATAAGTTTGTTGACTCAATTAGACTGCAACATTCGATTATTGCACGATACACTACTCAGCAGAATGGAGTTGCTGAGCGGGAAACGATATTGATTATTTATGAACGGTAGTGCCGTACTATTGTGGTTTCCAAAAAAATGTTTCGTTTCAAGAAACGGCATTCGACGTTTTGTCAACACACATGAACCAATGGTAATCCATGAAATTGTTCATGAATACAGAATGTTGATGGAAATTTAATAACTGAGCTAAAAAAGTAAGTAGTCGATTATGATATTTATAAATTAACGGTATAGCTAAAAGTGTCGTATTTTATTGTTAATCATTTTGTTGGGGTAGAGTCTTTTCCAAAGGTGTACTTTTCTGAACGTACCCAACCGGCAGTGACGTAGAGGACTGAATTGTGGGTAGACACGTGATAGTAAATACGGCAGCCGTGGACGGGAAGTGTCTCATTTCGTTCGTGTAGGCAAGATGGTGAGTATCGTGGGTGAAGGAATTTGAGACAGCGCTAGAGTTTTTTTTTTTTTGCTAATGTATGTAGTATCTTGTGTGTGGTTTGAATATTTTCTCCTGTTAAGTGCTATAGAAGGTTGAAATTGTTAGCTGATTATGCTATTGCTGCAAAGATATTTAGTCTATGATGATTTAGCTGTGTACATGGTTAGACTTTCTGACCACGTGTGAGGAAATTGTCTAGGGCGGTCTGAGACTTGTAACATAATAAAATATGTTGTTAGCTATGTAATGCTTCTGCGTAAAAATAATTATGTATGTTTTCATTTTAAGTCTCATCGAAAGTTCAGCGCCCCTCGCCATGGCTCTATGGGATTTTATCCGAAAAAGAGATCGCAGAGGCATCGTGGTAAAGTGAAAGCGTTTCCAAAAGATGATCCAACGAAACCTGTTCATCTTACTGCATTTATTGGCTATAAAGCTGGCATGACGCACGTGGTGAGAGAAGCAGATAGACCTGGTTCAAGTAAGTTCAATATTTAATTCTTGTGGTGGTAAATTCCGCCTCGTGGCACATATCGCGAGAAACGAAAGTTTCTTTGCGTATTTAAGAAGTAATCTTAGATTTGCGGTTGTTTCATAATTTGAGTAAGATTTGAAATTAACAATCGCTACAGACAACCTTAATGAATGTGTTAGAATTGTTGAGGAAAAAGTCTATTCCTTGATGTGATACGTATGTACCATTTAGATTTGATGGAAAGTGGCAATGCAGAGCATTGGTTGCTGTACATCAATGTCTTTTATTTGCACGCCCGACACAAAGGCAAGGCACAACTTTGTGGTCCATGCCTACAGGCTAGGAGCTGCTTGACATTGTGCAGTTCATTCCTAACTGTGGTGTCGTAGATCAACTCTGCTGCTTTATTTGAAAGATGTGCAGGGGCACGGCATATTCCATAAGCTTTCAGGAATCCATTGGGTAATGACCTGGGAGAAAAGCCATGCTTGGCACAATACAATTTTTCAAAATTTTGTTGGCTGAATGTTTGTGAAATGATGTCTAATTGTTTAGAATAACGTTGTTTAATGTGGAAATAGCAATAATTTGTATTCATAACTTAGTGTTAAAGGCTTTTATTTTCTATTATGCAATTCCTTTTTTCAGAGGTTAACAAAAAGGAAATTGTCGAAGCTGTGACAATTTTGGAGACACCTCCAATGATCATAGTTGGTGTTGTTGGGTACATTGAAACTCCACATGGTTTAAGAGCCCTTCAGACAGTGTGGGCAGAGCACTTGTCAGAGGACTGCAGGAGACGTTTCTACAAAAACTGGTAAGTTTCCTTCTTTGCTAGGGAGCTAGATTTTTTATAAGTTTGAGTGGGTTTTCAATATTTAGTCTTTAAATTGGCTTTAGTTGAAATTACAAGAAAGAAGCTAAATGTTGAAAATCAGGCTTAGTCTTCCAAGAAATTGATAGGAACACCCTTAGTTGTAGTCAACATGTTTCTGCTTCGATGTGACTTAGTTGTAACACAGTAACAATGAAGTGAGGGAGATGCTTTAGTGCTGGTTCCATAATGTTGTGACAAATCTGTGTTAATTAGTGTTTTCTTATGAAGAGCAATTGTACTTGAGTTGGTTTCAGAATTTGATCACTGTTCTTTTCCTGTAGTGTTTAAATCCTTGTTTGTTAGACTTTCTCTAGCATTTATGTTACATTGAATGACTTAGTAGGCTGTTTCAGTGGATAAAATTCGTTTTAAAGGATTAAGTGGATTCACGTTTAGGGTTTTTTAGATTAATTTTCAGGGATGAAGGTACGTAAAATTTTTAGTAGCCATTGAGAAATGGCACTCCGCCCCCAATATGGTTTGCATCTGGGTAGCTTCATTGACTTGCTGCATTCCTCCTGCACATAAACCTTCAATCTTGAATTATATTCTGAAAAGTTGGTGTAACATTTGACACAGTTATGCCCAATTACAGAATTTTCACTTAAAACATTAAGTTTTTGGGAGTTGTCTGTCGGTTTGTGTAGTCAGAATGTTGGATTACATATTGTTACCCCATAACTATGGGAATTGGCAGCACTGTTTCAATGGAAGATCTCGGACCACCTATTGTTTTGCTGAATATATATTCTCATGACTTCATCACTAAACTTCATAGACGCAGACTTCATGGAAAATTTAATCGATGCAAAGTTTTCATACATTTAGAGAAAAAGAAACTTCGGCAAAACATGCAGGATTTTTGTGGGTTTCTCAAAATAACTCATTGGAAAACCTAAAACTTTCTTCATTTGGTAGAAGTTGTATGAAGATTCAGTTCAGAGTTTACTGCTCATTGTTCAAAAGTGGAGTGGCTATTGCACTCCTAAATTCAATAAAATGAAAAATTTTGCCAATTGTTACTTTTGAACGTTTGCATTTTTTTTTTGCACAGATGGTGTTTGGCTCATTTAGTAAGTTGAGTATTCTAGTGGTGTTGCTCAACTCTTGTAAAATTTTACTTCATTTGAGACTCCACAAGATCTCTTGCTAGAGTCTTAATGAAGATAGTTCTCTTAATTTTTTTCTGCCTTTGGAAAAGTTCTATGTACCATACAGTTCACACCACAAGCAACATCCCATAATCCCTTTCGACGCCTCCTTATCCAACAACTTCATAAACAGGGGCACACCTTTCGTTGAGATGCCCACACCACCTTTTCACTATAAAACATGAGGATCTCGGGGTTTTCCTGATTCAGGATCATTGTTTACTGCACGGTGTATAAAAGAGATACGAATTGCAGCTTTTGACTTATTGAGACAAAGGAAATTAGTATGAAGTCTCCCCTGAAACTATAAACGGTTGTCATCGCATCTCATTTTGTATAGGTAGGTGCTATGGTACCTGCTTTTCGGGGTGTTGATGTATGTGAGGTCTTTCTTCGGGTCAACAGAAGCGTCCGATCTTACCCGTCGGCTTTGACCCGTGACGTAAGCGTGTTGTGGTGTGTGACGTCATTACGGCGCGGAGTTTGATTTGCGATTGTGGCGTGTTTGTAGATGTCTTGTTTTTGTTTGTCGTGCTCTCTGGTGGTGTGTTCATGGTTTTCATTTGTTTCGTGTGGTGGGGTCAGTTTTCTGTTGCTCAGGTGTTGGATTTGAAGCGGAATTTCTATTAGTGAGTTAATGGTTAATTTAATGCTCATTGCTGTACGTCGGGTGAGTTTGTTATTGAGTGTATTTGGTTGTGGTTTTTTGTTCAGGAATGGATATGAAAGACCGCCTTAACAGTGTTCGGTTGAGGGCGATGATGGGGGAGACAGCTTTAGAGCTGATTAAATTTCTTCAGCTATTTGGCTTAATTGCCGAGGTCGTGAAGTGCAGTGTGTGCCGTGAACCTATGAAATTGGTTAAAGTTCCGGACTCTCGGACCAGGGACGGATACATGTGGTGTTGCCGGAAAGATGGCGTATGGCGTTCTGTAAGGCGTGGTACCTGGTTCGAGAAGTCTAGATTGGCCATGCGTGAGATTGTGCTTATTACGTATTATTTTTGTTATAGTTGCGGGCAGAGTTTTTGCGCGTTTGAGACTGGTGTGAGTGAGAGGACTGTTTTAGACTGGTATTCCTTTTGTCGTGAGGTGTGTTCCGAATTTATTAAGTACAGGGGTAAGTTGGGTGGGCATGGGGTGGTTGTGGAGGTGGATGAGTCGCAGTTTGGTAAAAGGAAGTATGGGAGGGGGAAGTCTGTGGCTGGTCTTTGGGTGTGGGGGGCTGTTGTTCAGGGGGGTGGGGGTACTGAATGTGTTTTTAGGGTTGTGGAGGGGAGGTCGAAGCCTGAATTAGTGGGGTTAATTGAGGAGTATGTAGAGCCGGGGTCCACAGTAGTTTCAGATGCGTTTTCTTCATATAGGGGGTTGGGTGAGAGGGGATTTAATCATTTAGTAGTGAACCACAGTCTAGAGTTTAAGAATTGATACTGGGGCTTGCACTAACACAATTGAGGGGATGTGGGGAGCGGTTAAGTCAGTTCTTGGGAGGGGGAAGAGGCGCTCTTCCAACCTTCAGTCTCATTTAGATGAGTACTGTTGGCGGAAGAGTGTCCCAGAGGGCTATTGCATTCTTCGGGTTCTTTTAAGGGCTGTGGGTAAAATGTATAGACCGAAAGTGGTTAGTTAGGGTGGGCTGGGTAGGTGGGTGGGTGGTTTATTTTGTTGTATAGTGTTTGTGTGTTGTATTTTGGAGTTGTGGGGGAGGGGGTTGACGTTTGGTGGGTTGGGTTTTTATTTTAGTTCAGTATTTTTTCGTTGGTGTGTGTGTGTGTGTGTGTGTGTGTGTGTGTGTGTGTGTGTGTGTGTGTGTGGTGGCCAATCTAGTTTGTGGAGCTGGAACTTTTTTGAGGTAAGTTCCGTTTTTTTTTGTATGTTTTGTGTATTGGGTATAGGTTGGAAACATCCGATCTCACGCGTCGGCTTTGACCCGTGACGTAAGGGACCTACACATTGATCTGTAGCGTAGCCCTGAATACGAGGATAGGTTGGGAGTTTTTTTTGGAATGCGGCCGCGGCAGCGGCCGCCTATGATTCGAAAATATTGATTTGACACTAATGAACATGTATACGTAATATGAAGCAATTTGATGAACATATTGATCTGTAGCGTAGCCCACTTGAGGTTAGGTTGGGAGTTTTTTTTTTTTTTGGAATGCGGCCGCGGCAGCGGCCGCCTATGATTCGAAAATATTGATTTGACACTAATGAAGCCTGTGGGGGGGATGAGGGGGCACTGCAGACTCCCCCCACCACATAACGACACATGATGATCAAATTTTGAAAAAAAATGAAATTTTTTCCGTACCTGCTAAACTGCATAAGTGCCGATGTATGTAGGTGTAAGGGAAGCTTTCGTTTCTTAGTTTTCTATTGGGGATGTGATCGGTAGGTTCTGTTGAGCTATATAGGTTAAGGGAAGTGTCCGATTATGGATAGGAATGTGTTTTTTGGTATTTGGTCAGTTTTGTGATGTTGATTTATTTCGTTGTTTTGCGTGGTTTTGAATGGCGGTCGGTGGCTACATTTCTGTATATTTAGTTTCTCCGCACCCAAAAACCCCTAATTTCCCACGCTTGTCCCGTTAGTCATTAGGCTTTTTGTGAAACTTGTGTATTTCAGTGTTTACAATACGTATGCGATGTTTTTATATCCGCCATATTGGAATTGTTTATAGTCGTTTCCGCGGTATTTGTGACGTCATGGGTCAAAGCCGACGGGTAAGATCGGACGCTTCTGTATTTCCCTTTCTTCTAAAGTTTGAATAGTTCTAATGATGATGAATACCACTTGTCATGTGTAATATTTCTGTGTTCTAAATAGGTTTCACCAGTCAGTATGGCTTGTAACCCTTTCTCATAGTTTGAAAGGATGTGACCATTGCTGCCAATATCCAGAATAAATGTTCACATTATCAAAGGAAATTGTCGGTGTCAGTCAGGAATTAAATTTTCAAGCCGTATTTTGCCAAGTTCGGCATATACATTCCAAAGCCGCACCCTCTATGGAAGGGTACAAGCATTTCATTAGCTTTGTGTGAGCAGTTGCCAGATAGTAACAGACAACAGGCTGTACTGTGCATGCACAGCTACGATGATGTAGGCAGCCAGTCTCGTTTTTGTGTGGAATGTCGTGTGTGGTGAGCATCACGTGACTAGGGAGTTGTACCTGGAGCAGTTGTTTTATCAGTTCTACCCAGATTAGGAATACAAATAAGGAAGCAGTTCTTGGTATATTATTCATGTCAAAACTAAACTTTACAGCTCAAAGTACTATAACATTTTGCTATGTGGTAACTGACAGATTTTTTGTAATATTATGTAGCATTTCCAGTCAGGTTTACATCACACAGCACTGCAATGAGCTAGTAAGAAGAAATAAACAGTTCCTTGTGTAGCTCACGCTGGAATAAAGGGCAATAAATTTCATTGCTATTTCAAAATGTGAAAAAATTAACTAAGTTGTCTGTCAGGCAAAGAAACTGTAAAACTGACAGTTTATATTCTACTCTATGAATAAACTAGAGGAAGTACTAGAGAAATGTCTCAAGATCGAAAGACACTGTTCCACAGGCAGATTTGTAAAATTCTGCTACAGCTGTCAATATATTTGAAACATAATATTTGCTTCAAAAATACTGATCAATTTTGCCTGCTTAGTCAGCTTCAAGTCAGTGCTACGTGTGTTCGTACGTATATAACATTGAAATCTTAGTGTCATAAAACAAACAGGACATGAGACTACTCCAGCAGCATTAGAATTTCATAAACCATACTAAAATGCTCCATTCCATTCTAATTTGCACATATCTATGTCCAGATGCAGTCGGAGGTACCTGATATTCAGCTTTTCTATGTGGTATGTTGTTCGTCCCAGAAAATACAATTTGCACTTGAAATTGAATGAAGTTGAAAGTAGCCAATAGTGCAGAATGAAACACTTATTCAAATAAACTAGTTGCAGCTGTGGAAATAATAAAAAATCAGAAAAATGAAAACTGATTTTGTTCTTCCATGATTATGACAATGTATTCACTTGATGGCTCCCAGCCACAGAAATGTTTTTTCATTTGACGTGGGAGCTGTAAACGAAAAGACGAACAATATCACGAAACATACACAGGTTACGTGGAGGAAACACCCCCCACTATAACTCGGCTTGTTCTGCGCCTGTGGGAATCTGGCAGCTTGGGCAGGCCAGAAAAATGTTTTTGGGTAGGATCTGGCTACTTGCTGCTGGTGCTCATATGGCAAACAGCCATGCTCAGTCTCCCAAAGTGGGAGAAGCACTACTCGTACTCAGAATTCAGCTCTGTGTATGTGCATGAGCTCGCTGGCAACTGATCAAACGAACCTCCTGCCTCCAAAACAGCAGGGTTTTCTCTGACTTTGTGCCATTTGTTGCAGTCTAGGAACCTGGAAGACAATGTTTGTTGTCATGTGTTCTTAAGTTTGCTGGTGGCTGCTGTTTTCTCCAGGGAAAGCATCTGTTCCTACCAAAGAACTAAATTTTTACCTTGTCATCTGCTGTCACATCTTCGTCACTTTGTTTCCTGCTCTGAATTAGTGTTGTGATCACTGAAGATATCTAAATTAGGGTAATTATCACTGTCATAAGTCTTGCACTGAGCTGTTCTTGAATGTCCACATCTGTCTCGTGTAAAACGCCTTCCATATAAGATCCAGCTTTTCCCACCATGGAAAATCTTGGTAGTATTAAACAGAACAGTGATATTCAGATACCATGTCTGTGTGACTAAAGGCCTATAGATCAACAATGCAAGAGTTGTGATGTGTAGCTTGTCAACCAGTAGGAAAGTACAGTCTACTACACTTCGAAGGGGGGTGTGAAATATAGATAAAAAAGGTAGTGGTTTGAGAGACAGTCCATAGCAGGTAGTGTAATTTTGCTTGAAAGCTCATTTATTTTTTTTTTAGGATGTGTGCACACTTTGTTAATACATAATATGTGAATGTCTGATTTGATCATTCTGTCCTAGCTGTTAAATTTTTGCCTCTGTATTTGCTTTTCCATTAGTACATGGCTATTTTAAATTAATTAAAACGAGTTTTGAGCTGGAAAGCCATCATAAGTGTAGTTGTTAAAGAAATTGTGTACAGCTTCTAATGATTCATACTAAAGCTCTCCGCTCAGATGATGAGAGCAATAACAGCTCATCATGGAAGTTATTCCAGTTGGGCGAAGAAGATTCATCTCCGCTCATAATGAAGAGATGTTCTTCTGTGTCTATCTGGTTTCCCTATCCCAGCATTCCATCATACCTTGTACAATCCCCTGAGTTGTTTTTTCAACAGGTACAAGTCGAAGAAGAAGGCATTTACAAAAGCTTCAAAGAAGTGGCAGGATGACTTGGGTCGTAAATCAATTGATCGTGACTTCAAAAAAATTGAAAGATACTGCAAGGTGATCAGAGTGATTGCCCACACACAGGTGAGTCGACTTGAAATTTTGTTAACTTTCCCACTTGATGCTTGGTGCTGGGGAACAGTTTCGGCTGAACTCGGTTACCATTGTGGCCCTGGAGCTGCTTTGTGCAGTCTATTCCTTGCCGCAGCATCATACAGCATCTCTGTCCCCCATTTTTTTGGGAGTGTGCAGAGGCACGGCATATTCCATAAGCTTTCAGGAGCCCATTGGGTGGGGACCTGGGAGACAAACCATGCCTGGTACAGCTGCTCTTGTTGACTTAAGTAATGTAATGTGAATTTTCTTTTGGAAGCACTTTATAGGCATTAATATGTATGTAGTAGATTGATGGCAAATGTAATGTCTCTGTCTTGGCACTGTAATAGATCATTTAGGGTGCCAATTGTAACTACTGGAAGCAATTTGACTTGTTACACATGTTGAATTTGATTTTATTTTCAAATGATAGAACACAGCAGTCAGCCTTTTCTTTAATGTCTTATGAGGCAACTCTAGATTTCAGCTAGTGACTAGCCTTTGTCAGTGCACTTTCATAGTGTCATTCTCTTGGTATGTCAGTCCCCTGTTCAGGCTTCTGTTGCAGCTTGTTGAAGTGGGACTGACTTAGCTAGGATGGGCATTGATACTATTAAATAGTGCACTGATAATGGGTAAGTACGAACTGAAACCTAGATTTACCCAATAAAGCCTGAAAGAAAAGGATGACTGACTGTTGTGCTTTGTCATATAGTTATAGTGCAACCACACATGGAATGGAAGGGAACTTGGATTTTATTTGCACTTGGCTTGTGAACTTTCTAGTTTGTTAATAACAATGCATTAAACTACATAGCAATGGGCCATGAGGGAGTTATTTAACAGTAATTGGTTTTGTTTTACTGTGTTTATGGGTAAGCATATCACTGTTGTATATGTTGTTGAATGTAACTTTTAGACCTGTGGGAAGTATACATCTGACCGAAAAACATTTTAGAGGTCCTGGGAACTCTGCATTTCAATTGAGCTTTTTTCCCAGAAATCTCAGGAAGTAGGTTGCCACAACATACACTGTGGGAACTCTGCTTGCTACCAACTTGGGTTTCCCATAGGTTTTTGAAATATGTTATTGCCTCTGGATTTGCCTGGCACTGTAGCAGGTCTGTAAAAACTGCTCCAACAGTAAGTTTTCTGTGAAGTGATTAATGTTATGTGAAGTTGGGGGGCAAAACATTTGCCTTTTCTCCTGTGGGGAAACGACCACAAAGATAAGTTTTTAGTTCTAAATTGCAAAATATAAGCAGTTGTAAGCAATTCTAATAAGATTAAAAAATAAATTAACTTCACTGAGTCACTCAAAAGTGTGAAAGGGTTTAGTGTTTTAGTTCCTACACCATATCAGATTGTATAATTGCTATTTGTTCATTTTGTGGATCAAGAAGTTAACCTTTAATTTCTATTTCCAGATGAAACTATTAAAGCAAAGGCAGAAGAAAGCCCACATAATGGAAATCCAACTGAATGGTGGTTCCATTGCAGACAAAGTTAAATGGGCACGTGAACACCTGGAAAAACCTATACCTGTTCAGCAAGTGTTTGCTCCTGATGAGATGATAGATGTGATTGGTGTTACAAAAGGTCATGGCTACAAAGGTATGATGATGATAGTTTATTTCAATATGTTTTGAACTTTTGAGGATGTGATGAAACAAATTGTGCATTGCAGATGCATTTTTATGTTGATATTAACAATGTTGCCTTCCTACTGACAGCCTCAGTCTTATGCATGTTTGTGAAGTGTGCCAAAGTTTTGGGACTAAATGAATTCTATGTTGAACCCATTAAAAGTGTGATGATGAATACTAATTGCCTTATAGATTACTTGTATAGAAATTCCTTTTATTGTCCCCTTAATTGTCTTGATAAAGGCACTAAGTCACCTAGGTATTATTCACTGCTAAATCTTATTTGTTTCAGGTGTTACATCTCGTTGGCACACAAAGAAGCTGCCTCGTAAAACTCACAAGGGTTTGCGTAAGGTTGCTTGTATTGGTGCATGGCATCCTAGTAGAGTATCATTCACAGTAGCCAGAGCTGGCCAAAAGGGTTACCACCACAGAACAGAAATGAACAAGAAAATATATCGCATTGGTCAGGGAATTCATGCGAAAGATGGGAAGGTGAGTTCCATATTTTGATGTTGTAAAGAACTAAGTGTTTGCTGTCTTGATTGTATAGATAATTTTTTATTTATTTTTTCAGGTGGTGAAAAACAATGCATCTACTGAATATGATTTAACAGAGAAGACCATTACTCCAATGGGAGGTTTCCCACATTATGGTGAAGTCAACAATGACTTTGTTATGATAAAAGGCTGCTGTATGGGGCCAAAGAAGAGAGTAATAACTCTGCGAAAGGTAAGACGGTGATCAAATCGTTAAGAATGGTTAGTAACGAGAATTAGCATGATGATTTTACAGTAGAGCCAAAAGGATTCTGCTATAAATTTGATGATCAATGATAGGACTGAGTTTAACTTCATGACTGATGTTTGCTGTACTAAGAACTGCAAATGTATGACAACCTGTATTTATTTTTGCAGTCACTCCTTGTGCACACGAAGAGGAAGGCTTTAGAAAAGATCAACTTGAAATTCATTGATACTTCATCGAAGTTTGGCCATGGACGGTTCCAAACTGCTGCTGACAAAACATCATTTATGGGCTTGCTTAAAAAAGATCGTATTAAGGAAGATACAGCTGTTGCATAATGTTTTGATTGAAATAAAATAGAATTGACAAGATGAGTTTTTTATTAATAAAATTAAAATCCCCAGATGTATACCAGTGGTTTAAATTGTTCAGATTTGATGAATATACTGGTTCTTCCACTTTTTATTGACATAAGCTGAGGATTTGCTTGAGACAGTACAAATTTGTATTGGATATACTTACAAACATAAGCTGATGGTTATTATGAGAACACAGTAAAAGTAACTACCTGAATAGTAGTTAAATTTTTTCACAATTATCATTCTTTGCACAAACAAAATGCAGTGCAAACTTGTCTTTGAGCATGTGTATGGACATACCCATGTAAGTAAAATAAATAGAACCAAATGATACTAAGGAAGTTTTTGCACATTCTAAATTCTCCAATAAACAGCTAAAAGAAATAGACTTGACCCGTATAATGAATTGGCAAACATTTTGTCATGGAATAAACGTACCCTTGCTCTTTGTATGCATGCTCAGGTTGTAGTTAGCTGGGTTTCTTTTATTGCAACTATCCTGAGCTTGCATGTTATCAACAATTATCTGTATGGAAAGAAACTGGTTATCTGCCATTTTAAACAAATTGTGAAACTGGTAAATAATAGCAGAAAAGATAAAATGTTCAGTGCAAATATACTTTCACAATTGAAAGAGCAGACAATTATACACAGCCTTGGCAGCTGCTGCAAGAGTTTTTATTCAGTGTGATAAAAAGCTGTAATTTCGGTATTGCAGTATAGGAAGCAGATTTTATGGCAGTAAATACTGAATAGATATTTTGTTAAATGTTGACTGTACAAAGTTCTGTTAGCTTCATTGTGTAGAACAGCTTTGGAATCTTTGCAGAATGTTGGTGTTGGACTAGTGGTGGAAGTACAACAAAACTTAGTACACAAGTGTGGGAGAGTCTAATTAAATTAAATATTGTAACAGTTCAGTATCAATGAAGTTGAGATTGAAAGACTTGTCCTTTCTGAAGTTCGTAAACATGTCAATGTGATTTCTCTTAATGTTTGGCACTTCTTAATTGTGATTTGACACTGAGCAACTTGTGTGTATGTGATGGTTAATTTTGGCTACTGAATGTAAAACAGTTTAACTCAGATGCTATAGAAATTTTGTGGGTCACTGTGGAGTTGAGTAACTATTACTAAGCACGTTTGTTGTATGTAATTATGTACCTTGAGATTGAGCTGTCTTGAAACTGTACAGTTTGTTAGTTTAAAAGTTCGTCACCTGCACACTGGTATAGCCTTTGGTAGGATGGAAATTAAAGGCTCGAGGCAGTTTCTCACCTGTTGTACTTCTGTCTGAGCTTGTCATGCTCTTCCACTGGTAGTGCATGCAACAGAAAATTGGATGTATTGTGTGCCAAGACATGCATGCTGTCAGTTGAAGTTAAGAAAGCTAGAGTTGAAGTGCTAACCATTGTTTCAGTAGAAGTAGTTAGTGTATTAAGTTTAGACCCTGACCCTTGCATATTCATGAATGTTTGACATAACTGACAGTATTTCAATTTACCTGTGGCAAGCATGCTTTGTTAATGTGTAATTTAGAGTGTGTCTGTCTGTGATGGGGCTACGTGGGTATTTTGCCTTGACATTTGCCGAATGTCCCTTTGTTGGTGTAGGAACTCTCATTGCTGAGATGAACATAATTATAGGCAACTTTGTGCTGGGAAATGGCTGGACAAGCATGTACAGTTAAAGAATTAGAACAGCTTCATTGTTTTTTTCCAAAAACTTTCTCAGTTTTATAGCTTCATAGGTTTTTTACTATGAAGGTGACAGATTGCTTGTCTATGTGAACAGTACACTTACAAAACATTCATCCTGCTGGGAAATTTATGAGTAACTTTGGAAGAAAAATTAGAGTATGTGATGAAGTTCGTGGTGCCCTCCATCGGTAATGCAGGAATTAAATTTGGTTTTGGCCCATCCTTAGCCTTGATGACCTTCTACTCTCGCAACGTGTTCAATCAGGTGCTGGAAGGTTTCTTGGGGGATGGCAGCCCATTCTTCATGGAGTGCTGCACTGAGAAGTATAGGTGTCGGACGGCGTGGCCGGGCACAAAGTCTGTGTTCCAAAACATTCCAAAGGTGTTCTGTAGGATTCAGGTCAGGACTGTGCAGGCCAGTCCATTACAGGGTTGTTATTGTCGTGTAACCACTTTGCCACAGGCTGTGCATTGTGAACATGTGCTCAATCATGTTGAAAGATGCAATCCCTATCCCCGAATTGCTCTTAAACGATAGGAAGTAGGGAGGTTTTAAAATAAAATTGTAGGCTTGTGCTGTGATAGTACCACACAAAACAAGGGGTGCATGCCCCCTCTATGATAAACGTGACCACACAACACCAACCCCTCCAAATTTTACTGTTGGCACTATACATACTGGCAGATGACGTTCACCGGGCATTTGCCATACCCATTCCCTGTCATTGGATCACCGCGTTGTGTACCGTGATTCGTGTTTACACTCTATGCCAGGTGAGGCGGCGTCTTATTTAGCGGTGTGGTGTGGCTTATGAGCAGCTGCTCGTCCATGAAATCAGTTCTCTCACCTCCTACATAAGTCATAGTACTTGCAGTGGATCCTGATGCAGTCTGGATAGATGTCTATTACACATTGACCCTCTTCAACTGTCTGTGCTCTTGTCAGTCAAGACTAGGTCGACCTGTACACTTACGTACTGTACGTGTACCTTCACATTTCTGCTTCTCTATCACATTGGAAATAGTAGACCTAGGGATGCTTAGGACTGGAAATCTCGTGCACAGAGGTTCGATACAAGTGACATCCATTCACCAGACCATGTTCAAAGTTTGCGAGTTCCGCAGAGTGCCCCATTCTGCTATCTCACGATGTCTAATGACTAATGAGGTTGCTGATATGGAGTACCTGGTAGTAGGTGGCAGTGCAATGCACCTAATATGAAAAGCGTATGTTTTTGGGGTATTTGGATACTTCTGATCAGTGTACATAGCTTTGAAATATCCATTTTTTCATTTTTTGTGGCACTGTAATTCAGCCTAGTCTCAAGACTGATCTAAACAATTTATCGAATTGTGTGCAAGTATGTTTTACGTACAGTGAAATACAGTGGAAAATTATGTAACTATTTATCATTTGCTAGTTTTGTCTGTTGTTTGCTGTATTTTTGCCTTAGTGTAATTCACAAATGTAATAAGCAGCACTTAAGACCTCCAGTCTTTGTCATTCCCAAGTTGTAAGTTACATCCTGAAGATGAATAAGTAAATTTGATTATGTGGATGATGTAGTGTAATGTGGGATAAACTGCAATCCATATGGCATGTGTGGTGAAATAGGCACTGTCATGTAGAACATGTTGTGCAACAGGTTGTGTCGACAAACAACCACTGCCTATGCCCATTTATCCTAACTGATAACTTGGGGCTGGTCTGGTCGTGCTGATGTTAAAGATCAAACATCGTTTAGAGCTGGTGGTAGGATGCATCGAACATTGCAGTGGGGCGGGGTTGGTGTGCTGCATTGCAATTTATTTATTTATTTATTTATTTATTTATTGATTTGCACCTTTCTCAGTAAAGCGTCCATTCACCAGCTGTTGCTCTGCATTTGTAGATACTATGTAGACTACGAGAAAGGCAGCATTGAAGAAAACCACCGTCTAGACTTAAGACGACAAAAGTCCATGGAACTCAAGTAACAAGATAAACCTGTAAATCTCTATTAATAACGGACAAAATGGGTGCTTCCTCCCTTCATTTGTCACCAAGCTGACGTTTACATTGGTAGCACATCTACTACTAGATCGTGCAGCTTGCATTACATGTAGGACAACCAGAAATGTTCTAAGTCCAAACCAAAATATTAAGAGATTCACAGGCAATAAACTGTTAGAAAACGAGTTCACATTTGATCTGTTTCAGTGGCTTCTTCGAAAGATGCTCGCCAAAATTTTCTGTATATGTGGAACACTCCAACGCAGAATTATACACAAAGGCTGATCGTTTCACACGCGTTTTTTTTTTTTAAACTAATATTCGAAAATCTCTCAACTTCACCAAAATGTCCACAATTGCATCTGCTAGCACGGCAATATAAACCGAGCGCAATTAACTGTCATTTCTTCATCTTGCAGATAATTTTTTCGGACACATTTAACTTGACCTTGTCTGACAGTGACTCCACGACTGACTGAATGCTGTTGCTCACAGGGCATATAACTCATTCAATTATGCGGGCTCTCATTGGTTAATCAAAATGATCATCCAATCAGATTAACATTTCATGATCAATTTCGTGTGCAAACCACTTTCCTCCAATGAGTAAGTGTTGGTTAAGTACTTTTTTTAATAGATTTTTATATCTTCAAAACTATTAGTTATCCACATGAACATTTTACACTGTTCTTCTACATTATGAAAGTTCCTATACAAAATTTGAAAATAGGTCATATTTATCACAGTTATTTAGTTTATCAGGTGAGATGAAAAAGTGGTCTTAGTACACTCCACACACTACTGTTCTCACGGTCTGCGCACCACAACAGATGGCAGTATGACGCCAGCACCTGTCTACGCAATGGCCGGTGGTGAAGGCTTCATTGCCAGCCTCCAATACAGTTTGACCTACCGGAATAAAACTTACTGCAAAACTCAGGATATACTGAGTGACAGGAGGTGTATATAGAACGACGCACCAGTAATCTTCAGTCTCGTACTCACCTGAAGATGGCTGCATGTTTGTTAGCCGAAATATCGTGCGAAGATGTCATCGTGATCCAGCTGCAAGCCCGAAATATGATGTACTACTCCTAAGTTGTTTTTTGAGGGGTCGTCAGTGTCAGGATATAATGGCCAGGGAAACCTGCTTTCGAACTAGGCTGGTGGGGTAATTACGTCCAGTGAATGCTGAGATGAGAATGATGTATTGCTATAAAGAGTCTACATCTGAACAAATAAGTTTGCCTTGAATACCAAGGCTGTATGGGAGAGTACATTAGGCATGAACGGCAACTGTGAACATGTAAGTACTGTTTGTTAGCAGGTTTGATGTGAACAGAAGCATGTAGTGACCTTTGGTGATGGCGAGATCAACTTCAAGGAAAGTGGTATGGGATTTGGAATAGGACCATGTGAAATTTAATTGGGTGAATGTTTTTAGAGATTCCAAGAATTTTAACAGTTCAGCCTCACCGTGAGTCCATACGCCAAAATATCATCATTGTATCTAAACCAAAATGGGCTGAAGGCTTATAGATCCCAGGAAAGTGACCCCTGAAAAGGTCAGCATAGGAAGAAGCCATCATGGTTCCCATGGCTGTACCTTGGACATGTTTGCATGTGCTCCTCAAAGGTGAAGTAGTTGCTTTAGCTGAGTGAGCATGAAGAATGTTGTAGGTTTGGAATCAAATGGGCACCTAAGAAGAAATGTTCAAGAACAGACAATCATGTATGGGCAGGATGTTGTATAGAGGGAGGGGGCATCAATGGTGACACGCAAGGTGTGTGGCGGGAGTGAGAAGGGTACAGATTTTAGATGATCTATGAAATGGATGGTGTCTTTAATATAGGAGGGAAGTCTTTGTATTGTCTAGTTGCAGGTATTTATCAACTAAGGCAGATTTATGGATTTTGGGGGGGGGGGGGGCTTTGAAGCCAGCAGTTACGTGACAGCCAGGGCGATTGGGCTTATGGAACTTCGGAAGAAGGTGGGGATGCTTACAAGGGAACCTCCCCATCGCGCCCCCCTCAGATTTAGTTATAAGTTGGCACAGTGGATAGGCCTTGAAAAACTGAGCACAGATCGATCGAGAAAACA
Source organism: Schistocerca cancellata (assembly GCF_023864275.1). NCBI lineage: Eukaryota > Metazoa > Arthropoda > Insecta > Orthoptera > Acrididae > Schistocerca > Schistocerca cancellata. The sequence continues at coordinate 1,009,895,655 of NC_064627.1, forward strand.
GGAAGAAGTTGTGTGGAACTATGAAAAAATAAGCAAAATATACAAACTGAGTAGTCCATGCGCAAGATAAGCATTTTCAAGGACAGTATGAGCCCAGGAGCGCCGTGGTCCCGTGGCTAGCGTGACCAGCTGGGGAACGAGAAGTCCTTGGTTCAAGTCTTCCTTCGAGTGAAAAGTTTAACTTTTTATTTCAGTTTATGTGACAAACTCTTATGTTTTAATCACTTTTTTAGGAGTGATTATCACATCCACAAGAAAACCTAAATCAGGCAAGGTAGAAGAATCTTTTTACCCATTCGCCAAGTGTACTAGTTAGGTGGGTCGACAACATATTCCTATCATGTGACGCACATGCTGTCACCATTGTCGTAAGAATATATCAGACGTGTTTTCCTGTGGAGGAAACGGTTGACCTATGACCTTGCGATCAAATGTTTTCGGTTCCCATTGGAGAGGCACGTCTTTTCGTCAACTAATCGCACAGTTTTGCGGTGCGGTTGCAAAACACAGTGAACAGAGATGTCAATGAACGAACGGACAGACCATAACTTCACGAAAATAAAGTAAAATTTTCAGTCTTGGGAAGATTTGAACCAAAGACCTCTCGTTCCGCAACTGCTCACGCTAACCACGGGACCACGGCGCTCCTAACCTTACCGTGTTCTTAACGTTACCTATCTTGTGCATGGACGATTCAGTTTGTATATTTTGTTTATTTTTTCATAGTTCCACACAACTTCTTCCTGTTTTCTCAATTGATCTGTGTTCAGTTTTTCAAGGCCTATCCACTGTGCTAACTTATAACTAAATCTGAGGGGGGTGCGATGGGGATGTTCCCTTGTTAGTACAGTCCCCAAAAATCAGTTTTTCTTTCTTCCCTGTCTGGTAAGCTGGTAAGTCTCTCCTAACCCGCAGTTCTGGGTGACTTCTGAACTCTATCTCTTTGCCTGAAATCACCAGTCCTTTTCCTTCACGCCCTTTCCTTCCTCGTCAGTGGTGCTGCCAGAAGCTGGAGCCATTGGCTATGAAAGTAGCAAACTTTAATACATTTTATGGGTGTTCTGCCACCGCTTGGCAAGTGGATTTATCTATTCACTTTCATTATATTTTCAAAAATTGTTTATTTTTGTTGATTGTATGGTATATCTCTTTTACTGACAGGTATATGCAGATGAAAGATCATGTACATTGCTGCATTGTTTTGTAAGCTATTGACATTCAAGGAAATGTTTAAATTGTAAGAGATCATATTTGTCCTTCAAAAAGTTCTACATGGCTTTGAACAATGACCACTAAAGTAAATCAGTTTAAATTGCAGTTTGAGTGTGAGAACAATGGTAGTGTAAAGTCAAAAGAAATGTCTGGGTAATTCATTTACACAATTATGAGGTGCTAGTGTTGTCTATAATGCAAGGAACATGAAGCATGAATGGCATCAAATGCCACAGTGAAAAAGAGGCACCTTGTTGCAGAGTAGGTCCCAGATAAGGGTGATCTTTATTATATACAAGATTTATGAATGTAGATATGTGAAGAGTGAACTTAAAACATTTTTATGATTAGAGTGATATTGGAGAGCCCCATAAATTGTAGGATGACAGAAGGTAAGATCAAGTTACACTAAAAGTTTAGAAGAAATTGATGCATTTGGAGAATGTGCATAAGAGAAATGGGGTTTCTCTGAGGAGTAACTTGTGCTTAATAAGATCCCAGAATTTTAGTGGGGATGAATATTGAATACCAGTCTGGTCAGATGTGTATTAGTACCATGTAAACAATTTTATTTTTTTCAGAGCAATCTTTCTCCACTGTATTTTAATTTGCTGGAAACCAGCTGATTGATGTCACTGTTGTATCTGAGACTAACATTAGAGCCGTTAATTGGCATTATAGTGAACATAGTTAAAATTATGTTTTCAGCATTGTGGTCTGCAGCTAGTGTTTAGCAGTTCATCTTGCAAAAAAGATTTATTAGTTCCTTATTATAATGGGCAATGTGTACAATGATGAGACATAGGAAAATAGTATGGGCAGAGCCTCTAATCATTTATTTAGTAAAACCATCACTGAATAGCTTCTGGAACAAGAAGCATGAATACACCAACTGCCTCAGAGAAATCTCTGTAGAGCAGTGCTTGAGGGATAAGCAATAAACATTTGCAGAGTCAGCGCAGTGTAGTAGCACTGTGAGGTTGAGCTCCGAGGCTACACCTGTGTTGCCAGTTGGGATTCCATTGCCAAAGATGTCAGCCACTGTGGTAGTAGTCAACTTAGTCTTGCATGTAGCTTTTGGTGTAGGAATGTCTATGTGGACCAGCTTGACAGGCAATTGCCACAGTAAAAATGGGCTGAAACATTCAACCTTTGAAAAGTAGTGAAGAGAGTAAAATAAGCACCCATGCTTTTGGTTTGATATTGGACATAACCCTGGGTTTATCATGAACAAACACTGTGTAAGGCCTCGTTTAACAGTGCTCTCTAATGTCACTGGAAAGGGTGAAAGGGAATGATTATGGTGGCAGATCCAGGCTGATAGGGATCAGTTCTGGCAAATGGCATTCGATAAGCCATGCATGTACCCCATGTCACATCAAATAGTGAGCAGCCCAAGGAACTTTACCAATAAGGCATTATATGGTAAAAGTAAAGTACTAAGAAGAGGATCCATGAGTAGCACCAGTCCTCAATAAATGTAAATTTTGGGCTACTGTAATTGTCCAGCAGTTGGACATTGTGTGTCAGTGTAAATCAGGATCTAGGATTAACTGCTGGGTCATGAGTGCAGTAGAAACCTTTATCTTAAGGTGCATGATGTGAAGTAACTGCCACCAAGCAGCTTCTAAGACATCTGTCATACATTTTGTGGTATTAGGTTTGCTAATGTCTGTGGGACTCTCCCTCAGTTGGTGTCAGTCTCAAATGGGATCAGAATCGTAGTCTCTCATACTAAACACACTGGCAATGGGATCAATGTATCATCCAGGGGCAATGAGGTCCAACAGATCAAAATTTTTTGCAAGATAGCCCTCCAATAATGACAGTACTAAAGAAAGGGAAAGACAACCACTCACATAGAGTGGATCGATGTGTAGAGCACAGTAAAAAAACAGAAAATGGTGTTCACACTAGCTTTTGAGCACTAGCCCCCCCCCCCCCCTCCCAGGTGTGAATACTTTTTTCTGTTATGTTATTGTGCTCCACACATTGTTGCCTCTCCCTTATTTTATGTATTGCTGTATCCAGGAATTATTGTTGTTACAGTACTAAAGTAATTGAGGAACTGAAACCTACTGTATCAAGAAACAGTTCCCTTGTATTGAAACTTTAAAGAAGGGTTATGTGAAAAGATCTCATGTAATCAGAAAGCTGGGCAGTGTGTAGTAGAGTCAATAAAGAGTCAAAATCTTAAACATGGCTGTGAAACATCAACTGTGTAATTGAGAAAACTGGCAGTTGGCCTTAGTCTCTGACATAAGGTACATGTAACTTACGCAAATATCTTATCTTGTGACATGTATTCCATTATGTTGTGTAATAAGGCCAATACTTCTGAAGAAGATATTTTTACAAATATCAAAATTGTGGTCAAGAGATAATAAATCTTTATTTGCAACTGCTTGGCTGATTTGTCAGTCTAATCTATTCAATAAATTTGTTTAAAACGCAATACTTCTTACGGACACATTTGTATGACTGCAAGGCTACAGAATTATGGAAGGCAAAATAGTAGAGTGAATGTCAAATATCCATAAAAGTCTGAAGTTTTGTGAGGCAGAGATCTGATGCGGACTGATATTAAAAAGTTAAAAGATGAATGTGAATAAAGTTATGTTATCGTTATAATAAATATAATAAAGAATGGAAAATATGAAATCGAGAAAGGAGCTACACTTATACATTTGTCAGCGTAATGGAACATGTCCATGTTAACTGTACCTGTTTTTAAGATGCTGCCCTTTGTGTTCAAAGGCACTGGATGGAGTGTATTCTATTATGCTGCTGAAACGTCCTATGGATACTGGATAGAGTCTCTCACAGAGGGGTGTATGTCGCATTGCAGTCAAGTTCAGGTAGGCTGACTATGAAGTCCATCGGGAAAGAATCTGGAAGTCCTTTGGATAGGATGGTAGATAATTAAAGTAGACAGAGGTCATGGCAAAAGTTTATTGGTTTGATGAATCCTTCCACTCCGCTGTTGAGTGTGGAAGTCAATTGGGGAGATTTCTGGGAAGAAGGGGAGAACTATATTACTACAGATTGCAGCACAGACATTCTCAAGCCATATTTACAGCTTAACATAAAGTGCGAGACTAAATTCCACATCTTATTTGTGTATTCATTTTGGTCCTCGAAATCTTGCATTATAGAATCTATAAAAGGGTAAGTTGTGTACTTAAAATACAAAAATGTGGCAGAGGAAGATGACAAGCTATAATTATGAATTGTGTAACTTTTGTCAGACTTATATGCTACACTTCGGTAACACAACAACATTCAAAGTTATAACAGTTATTATTGTAACAGTAAATATAAGAATACAAATTCAGTTTTAGATATTCATTGTCTGAATTGAAAGAGTAAGTGAAAACTTCTTAATGTTATTCGTAAATTAGTGTATTGCTGTTTTCGTAAACTTTCATGAAAATTTCTCACTGCAGTGGAGTGTGTGCTGATATGAAACTTCCTGGCAAATTAAAACTGTGTGCCAGACTGATACTTGAACTCAGGACCTTTGCCTTTGGCTCGCAAGTATTGCTCGTGGCCCCTCCTCACAGCTTCACTTACGCCAGTACCGCGTCTCCTACCTTCCAAACTCCACAGAAGCTGTCTTGCCAAACTAGCAGAACTAGCACTCGTGGAAGAAAGGATATTGTGGAGACATGGCTTTGCCACAGCCTGGTGGATGTTTCCAGAATGAAATTTTCTCTCTGCAGCAGAGTGTGTGCTGATATGAAACTTCCTGGCAGATTAAAACTGTGTGCTGGGACGATACTTGAACTCGGGACCTTTGCCTTTTGCAAGTAAGTGCTCTACCAGGAGAGCTTCTGTGAAGTTTGGAAGGTAGGAGACGAGCTACTGGCAGAAGAGAAGCTGTGAGGATGGGTCATGAGTTGTGCTTGGGTAGTTCATTTGATAGAGCACTTGCCCATGAAAGGCAAAAGTTTGAGACTCAGTCCGGCACACAGTTTTAATCTGCCAGGAAGTTTCACATCAGCACACACTCTGCTGCAGAGTGAAAATTTCATTCTGCAAACATCCCCCAGGCTGTGGCAAAGCCATGTTTCTGCAATTTCCTTTCATCCAGGAGTGCTAATTCTGCAAGTTTTGCAGGAGAGCTTCTGCGAAGTTTGGAAGGTAGGAGACTAGGTACCGGTGGAAGTGAAGCTGTGAGGACGGGTTGTGAGTCGTGCTTGTATAGCTCAGTTGGTAGAGTGCTTGCCCATGAGAGGCAAAGATCCCAAGTTGAAGTGTTAATCAGGCACACAGTTTTAATCTGCCAGGAAGTTTGAGGTGGGTGTTTGAGGAAATACCTGTTTTGTTTTTTTGTGATTTGTATCATAAAATTTGTCGTATGTACTGACCCCCAAAATGGGATGCCATAAGAGGTTGTTGAACTTAGTAATGCAAAATAAATGTCTCCAGTGTTGTGACATAATACACTGAATAAATTTATGAAAGGCATAGCACAGGCTGTCCTATCTTTTGAGCAACCTCTTTGTGAATATTCCATTGTAGGTTATTGTCTATCCACAGCTCAAAAAGTGTTCAAACAGCAAAGAAGTCTGCGGTCACTCAAGATTCAAACTGTACTTTGTTGCAAATGTAGATTTCAGCTACAGGAGAGGTATCATCAGTGTGTATGAATTGGGTGACGATTGCTACAGTACATCAAAAATCTAGATATGCAATAAAGTTCAGAATGAATCGAGACTAATTGCTGGTTTTCTTCTTTTTTTAAACACGTTACATCAATCACTGTGGACAATGTTTCCATGAAATCCAATCTGATGCCAAGAAACATTTCTTTGATTTGTTCTGTTGCTTCATCATGGTATTCAAAATGGTAGAGTGATTTTTAGAGGCACTGTATAGCATATGAACAGTTTTGCTTTTATTTAATTATAGTCTAATACTGTATAACCAGAAAATTAGCTTGTCTATGGAATCTGTTAATTTATCCCTCATTATCTGAACCCTCGGATTTTGGAAAAGGTGTGTCATCCATGAACAGTACGAGTCAGGCTTTAGGGATACTAAGTGAGACATAATTAACACATTGACTGGGCCATAGTAGAGCCTGGCAGTGAAACATTCATCACTATGTGTGTGCAGCAGTCAGTGTGTTAAATGAAAGGAAAAGGATGGGCCCAGACTTGGCCTTGAGGGAGACCATACCCAATCATAGTTTGACTGTACAGAACTTTATTAGAATTTTCAACCACTTTCCTCCTATTTATGAGGTAAGATTGAGACCATAGATTGCAAGTGCCTCTAATAGAAAATGACTAGCTTTTGTAACAGCCGTGACTGGTGAGAGGACAAACCTGAAACAAGATGATTATTACTAAAATCACTAAGGATTTGCTCAGTAAACTGCTTTGTTGATGGACTTGTTTTTGTGAAATGCAAACTGATGATTTGTGAGCATGGTACTTTTTTATCAAGGAGTACTGTTACGTGGTTGTTCACCACCTTGTCCTGTATTTTTGACAGAAAGAATGGAGACTGGTCAATTATTTTGTAATTTTTTTATACATTGGAATAACTTTTCCAATTCTGAATACATCTGAGAGTATCCTGTGATTAAGTAAGTATTCATTACATCACAACCTGTTCTTAGTTTTTGACCCAAAGGACCAAGGAACATTTAGGTCAGCAGCTTGGAGAAAGGAATATAATCCAGATTTTTGCTTTGTGACGACTGGCAATAACCATACACCACTAAGCACTACAAGACATGTATTAACAGACTTCCCTCATAGCCAACACCACCCAGTGTTGGTTGAAATTGGAATCAATATTCCACTAATAATAACTGTACAATGCCCAAGGTGGAATTTCAGAAAGGCAAACTGGGATATCTACGCGGAAAAATTGGATAAGTTCTTGGGATGGATTCACCCAACAGTGCTGCTGTCTCAAGGGGGTTCCACAAACAATATGTTCCTGGATGGGACAAAGAGTGTGAAAACAAGTATCGGAGACTCTTTGAGAGTGGAGACCCTGAGATTGCAGATGACCTGCTCCACAGCCTGGGCAACACAGGGCGAGAGAAATGGATTGAAACCGTTGAGTCATTTGATTTCCAGACATCTAGTAGTCAGGTCTGGTCTCTCCTCCGAAAACTAGGTTTAGCTAAAAAACTACATCATAACGCAACAGATATTTCTGCAAATAGGATTTCAGGCCTCATACAGGCAACATCTAGAGTGCCAAAGGACAAGAAACATACAAGATTACTACACTGTCACCTTAGTGTTCTTAAGAAAAACAGCACACCTTAGGACCAGTATTCCTCGAAATTTACCACCAATGAAGTCAGAGAAGTGCCGAAGAAAGGCACCTAGATTGGATGGAATACACCCAGAATTTCTTCTTCACTATGGGAAGTATGCCAAAAATTGGCTTGCAGATTTTTACTCAAATATAATGGCAACAGGGAACATACGACAGAAAATGAAGAACTCAAAGATCATTGCACTGCTTACACCAGGGAAACCAAGCGATCAGCCGAAGAGTTATAGGCCAATCACATTGCTCAGTGTCATATACAAGCTGCTTTAGAGACTCCTGTATAACAGACTGACCAAAAAATACTGGAATCAGTTCCAGACGAACAATCACGATTTCAACCTAATAGAAGCTGCACTGATCAAATACTTCCCTTACAGCACATATAGAGGCAGGCTACCAGAAAAAGCAAAAAACATCAGTTGCATTCTTAGACGTGAGCACGGCCTATGACACTGTCTGGAGACAAGGCCTGCTGTACAAACTCATACGAATAATCCCATGCAGCAATATCATCAGACTCGTTGATAACATGCTTGCTGGGAGAGCTTTTCAAGTGATTACTAGAGAATAAATTAGCTCTACCAAAATTCTCAACAGCGGGCTACCACAAGGCTCAGTCCTTGCTCCATCATTCTTCAATCTTTATTACTTCTGACACCCCAAACACACAATATGGGAAGATTGGCTACGCAGACGATTGGGCTATAGCTGCGCAACATGAATCGTTCGAGGCTACTGAAGAAACCTTGTGCTCCGACTTGAAGCTGCTAAGTGGCTATTCCCGCAAATGGAGACTGCAGCTGAATCTGGCTAAGACTGAAGTTGCAACCACTTAGCAAGAAGAGAGCTTAATGTCATCTTTGAAGGGAAACGCCTTAGCGATAACAACTACCCCAAATACCTAGGAGTCACATTGGACAGGATGCTCTCTTACAAGGAGCACTCGACAAAGATTGCAGATAAAATGAGACAAGAAACTACATCATCTATAAACTGTGCGGCACCATTTGGGGCTCCACAGCAAGCACACTCCACACATCAGCAGTTGGGCTGAGTTGTGATAAGCACAACAAAAAGCCTGTCACATAACAAGCTTTCGGCCCACAAGGCCTTTTTTTTTAAAAAAAAAAAAAAAAAACAAAAAAAAAAAAAACACACAAGTGTGTGAGTTGCATTTACGTGTGTGTGTGTTTTGACAAAGGCCTTAGTCTTTTTATTGTTCCTATTGTGACTCAGCATCTTCACTATATGGTGGGTGGCAACTTTCCTTTTCAAAATTTTGTTTCATTTAGGGCAGATATTCAAATCCTTTTTTTGATTCTGCAAGGGTGCCTCTGTCAATATCCCACATTGTTTTGCTTATACTGATCCATCTGCTAAAACTACAGAAGCATCACGCTTATCAAAATAGTTGCTACAGTATAATTCTTACTAGCTGTATAGAAAAGAATCTTGAATGAATGATCAACAGCTGTGTAGTGGGTATTTTAGGAAAAAAACACTTTGAGTTCCTTCCAGTGCTAGTTCAGCAGGTACCTTTCTACTCTGGATGGAATTATCCAACTGGAGGTGGTTACACACAAGTCTTTCTTTCATAACCAACACTTTGCAGTCATAACTTTTTAGCTAGAGAAAGTGTATTATAATGCTGGACACAAGGGGTCCCTTAGGGCTGTATCTTATGTCTTGTCCTTCCAAATGTTTCCTTTAACTGTACTTAGTCCGCTGTAAATTATCCTGTGGAATGTTAACCATATGTGGGTGATCTTTCTATTTTATGCTCATCCCACAGTCTTGGCGTATAAATAACTAAGGCTGGAGGAAATGGGCAGACAACACTGGTTTTATGTTTCTCACTCATAAAATTCTGTATGTGTTAATGTTGATTACTTGTGCCATCTTTATGCTATACCTGATCTACACGCGAGGGTAATCCCTCTAGCTTTTAAGAATTCAGTGGGGTTCCTGGGCCTTACATTCTTACATCTGATGAGGAACTCAACTTGGCTGCAATGTTTGAAAGGTCTTACATCTATATCAATGAAAGGACTTGCCTCAGTCACAAAACTTGGTGATAGGGTAAGACAGGTTAGAAAATGCCTCCTGCAATTTTATGTGTTTGTTCACACCCAACCTGATATGGCTCTGGTGTAGTACTTGATCATGGAATTACTGGAGTTGGCCTTCTGTGGCCATTATTGGAAACAGTAAACAAGTGCAGTGATGAATAAGGAAAATACACCACATTGTGAATATTTCAAGACAGTTGTGCACATAATATTAAGTTGTTGAAGGTGTCGTTCTGAAATATCACTTTGGAAACTTGTGATAAGCCGGCTAAAGTGCCTTCCCTAACAGTACAATGTGTGGATCTGCTTATTATTGTAATCTGCTTCAAGTAGTCAATCGAGAGTGCATTAATTTCACTACTGATAATATTATGAAAAGGATAATTGCTCTCACCATGTAGTGGAGATACTAAATCACAGATAGACATAATGAAAAGACTATCAAACAAAGGTTTCGGCCAAACAGGCCATCATCAGAAATAGATAAAATAGAAAAACAAACACACACATACACACACACAAATGCAACTCACACACAAGACCACAGTCTCTGACTCCCAAGGGCAAAATGGCATAAAATAAAAAGACTTGTACTTGGTGGTCAAACAAGCCCAGATGAGTCCCCCCCCCCCCCCCCCCCCAGTCAATAATGCCATACTATCATTTCATTTCAGTAAGTGATGTATTCCATATCTTCATCCAGTTGTAAAGAAAAATGAATTTCTGTTGATTGCTCACACATTGACCATACTCCTTTAAAACATGGCTTCCTGTTCCAATGGGAGGACCACCTTTTCACCTGTTTTTAATGTTTGTAACATAGATTTATTAATTCATTGGATTTCATATTCTGACAAATATTTCTTACATGTTCTGTAGATGATTCTTTTATACTAACGATATGGAAAGAATCAGTTTACATGTTATGTAGGCATGATTAGCATTAAGTTGTTGAGTGCCATGTGGCTGGGAGCTACACCAGAATCTCATGTCTAGTGCCTGGCCTGATCTAGTCTCTCCTGTTCCGGCAGAGAAACATCCATCACCGTGTGTGGCAGTCAGCGTGTTAATGGACATATTTTTTTAGTCCTCATGTAACTACATTTTAAAACTACCTTTTCTTTTGGCTGCCCGTTTTTAATACAAATTTGTCCACAGAATAGGAGCTGTCCAGAGGAATGCTTTTACATTAGATTTAAAACTTACTGTTCTATCTGTCAGACGTTATAAGTTGTTGGGCAACTAATCAATAATTTTTGTAATTTTTGTTACTGTACTGCTGACAGCTTTAATAATGGATAATAAAGATAATTTTTCCAACAATGGAAAATCCAGGATGGAATGTAACAGTATTATGAAAAGGAAAGCTGCTATCACCATGGAGATGCTGGATCATGATTGTTGTTGTTGTCTTCAGTCCTGAGACTGGTTTTATGCAGCTCTCCATGCTACTCCATCCTGTGCAAGATTCTTCATCTCCCAGTACTTACTGCAACCTACATCCTTCTGAATCTGTTTAGTGTATTCATCTCTTGGTCTCCCTCTATGATTTTTACCCTCCACGCTGCCCTCCAATGCTAAATTTGTGATCCCTTGATGCCTCAGAACATGTCCTACCAACCGGTCCCTTCTTCTTGTCAAGTTGTGCCACAAACCCCTCTTCTCCCCAATTTTATTCAATACCTCCTCCTTAGTTATGTGATCTACCCATCTAATCTTCAGCATTCTTCTGTAGCACCACATTTCGAAAGCTTCTATTCTCTTCTTGTCCAAACTAGTTATCGTCCATGTATCACTTCCATACATGGCTACACTCCATACAAATAATTTCAGAAACAACTTCCTGGCACTTAAATCTATACTCGATGTTAACAAATTTCTCTTCTTCAGAAACACTTTCCTTGCCATTGCCAGTCTACATTTTATATCCTCCCTTCTTCGACCATCATCAGTTATTTTGCTCCCTAAATAGCAAAACTCCTTTACTACTTTAAGTGTCTCATTTTCTAATCTAATTCTCTCAGCATCACCCGACTTAATTCGACTACATTCCATTATCCTCATTTTGCTTTTGTTGATGTTCATCTTATATCCTCCTTTCAAGACACTGTCCATTCCGTTAAACTGCTCTTCCAAGTCCTTTGCTGTCTCTGACAGAATTACAATGTCATTGGCGAACCTCAACGTTTTTATTTCTTCTCCACGGACTTTACTAACTACTCCGAATTTTTCTTTTGTTTCCTTTACTGCTTGCTCAATATACAGACTGAATAACATCAGAGACAGGCTACAACCCTGTCTAACTCCCTTCCTCACCGCTGCTTCCGTTTCATGCCACTCGACTCTTATAACTGCCATCTGGTTTCTGTACAAATTGTAAACAGCCTTTTGCTCCCTGTATTTTACCCCTGCCACCTTTAAAATTTGAAAGAGAGTATTCCAGTCAACATTGTCAAAAGCTTTCTCTAAGTCTACAAATGCTACAAATGTAGGTTTGCCTTCCCTTAATCTATTTTCTAAGATAAGTCGTAGGGTCAGTATTGCCCCACGTGTTCCAACATTTCTGCGGAATCCAAACTGATCTTCGCTGAGGTCAGCATCTACCAGTTTTTCCATCCGTCTGTAAAGAATTCGCATTAGTATTTTGCAGCTGTGACTTATTAAACTGATAGTTTGGTAATTTTCACATCTGTCAACACCTACTTTCTTTGGAATTGGAATTATTATATTCTTCTTGAAGTATGAGGGAATTTCGCCTGTCTCATACATCTTGCTCACCAGATGGTAGAGTTTTGTCAGGACTGGCTCTCCCAGGGCTGTCAGTAGTTCTAATGGAATGTTGCCTACTCCCGGGGCCTTGTTTCGACTTAGGTCTTTCAGTGCTCTGTCAAACTCTTCACGCAGTATCGTATCTCCCATTTCATCTTCATCTACATCCTCTTCCATTTCCATAATATTATCCTCAAGTACATCGCCCTTGTATAGACCCTCTATATACTCCTTCCACCTTTCTGCTTTCCCTTCTTTGCTTAGAACTGGGTTTCCATCTGAGCTCTTGATATTCATACAAGTGGGTCTCTTTTCTCCAAAGGTCCCTTTAATTTTCCTGTAGGCAGTATCTGTCTTACCCCTAGTGAGATATGCCTCTACATCCTTACATTTGTCCTCTAGCCATCTCTGCTTAGCCATTTTGCACTTCCTGTCGATCTCATTTTTGTGACGTTTGTATTCCCTTTTGCCTGCTTCATTTATTGCACTTTTATATTTTCTCCTTTCATTAATTAAATTCAGTATTTCTTCTGTTACCCAAGGATTTCTACTAGCCCTCGTCTTTTTACCTACTTGATCCTCTGCTGCCTTCGCTACTTCATCCCTCAGAGCTACCCATTCTTCTTCTACTGTATTTCTTTCCCTCATTCCTGTCAATTGTTCCCTTATGCTCTCCCTGAAACTCTCTACAACCTCTGGTTCTTTCAGTATATCCGGGTCCCCTTCTCCTTAAATTCCCACCTTTTTGCAGCTTCTTCAGTTTTAATCTACAGTTCATAACCAATAGATTGTGGTCAGAGTCCACATCTGCCCCTGGAAATGTCTTACAATTTAAAACCTGCTTCCTAAATCTCTGTCTTACCATTGTATAATCTATCTGATACCTTCTAGTATCTCCAGGATTCTTCCATGTATACAACCTTCTTTTATGATTCTTGGACCAAGTGTTAGCTATGATTAAGTTATGCTCTGTGCAAAATTCTACCAGACGGCTTCCTCTTTCATTTCTCTCCCCCAATCCATATTCACCCACTATGTTTCCTTCTCTCCCTTTTCCTACTCTCGAATTCCAGTCACCCATGACTATTAAATTTTCATCTCCCTTCACTACCTGAATAATTTCTTTTATCTCACCATACATTTCATCAATCTCTTCATCATCTGCAGAGCTAGTTGGCATACAAACTTGTACTATTGTAGTAGGCATGGGCTTCATGTCAATCTTGGCCACAATAATGCGTTCACTATGCTGTTAGTAGTAACTTACCCGCACTCCTATTTTTTTTTATTCATTATTAAACCTACTCCTGCATTACCCCTATTTGATTTTGTATTTATAACCCTGTATTCACCTGACCAAAAGTCTTGTTCCTCCTGCCACCGAACTTCACTAATTCCCACTATATCTAACTTCAACCTATCCATTTCCCTTTTTAAATTTTCTAACCTACCTGCCCAATTAAGGGATCTGACATTCCACACTCCGATCCGTAGAATGCCAGTTTTCTTTCTCCTGATAATGATGTCCTCTTGAGTAGTCCCCACCCAGAGATCATGATAGGCATTACAAAAAGACTCTGACAGTTATAGCTTTCGGCCATTAAGGCCTTGTTTCAGTTGCCTGAGACTGAAGTCATGAGTCGGCCTTATGGCCGAAATATATAATTGTCAGAGTCTTTTTGTTGTGCCTATTGCGACTCAGCATCTCCGCTATATGGTGAGTAGCAACTTTCCTTCTTATACTATTATTAGATAATTTTTTCCTCTAGAGTTGTAGATATGGTGGTGTGTTTTGTTTTGTTTTGTTTTGTTTGTTATTTACTCAGTCCTGTCACTGAACTTAACCAAAATGGAGTGTCATTGATTTATCTTTGGTTTACTCTGTCTCCTGTGTAATATATTCTCCATGGCCACCTCTTTCATAGAGTTAACTACTATCCGGTACAGCTAGAAAATTCCAGGTAGCCTTGCTTCTACACTTGCTTGCAGACAACTTCTCCATTGCAATGTTTTCAGTGCTAGAGGCTGAAAGAAAGTTGGGATTTATTTAAGCTTCTTTATAACAATATTATGAAAAGGAAAGTTGCTACCCACTATATAGCGGGAATGCTGAGTCACAGATATGCACTACAAAAAAACTGTCACAAAAAAGCTTTGAGCCAGTAAGCCCTTCATAAAAAATAGATGACCTTACTGGCTGAAAGCTTTATTTGTGACAGTCATTTTGTTGTGCCTATCTGCAACTCAGCATCTCCGCTATATGGTGATTAGCAATTTTCCTTTTCATAATATTGTTACATTCCATCCTGGATTTTCCATTGTTTGGTTAAGCTTCTTTATACTTTGAAGGAACTGTCATCAGATATAGACTTGTATTTTACGATCATATCACAGATGTATAGGTACAGGTATATTGTGCAACAAGCATACATTTTGACAAGCAAGATGACTGGAACATAAAACAGAAAGACATTTTTAAATCTTCTTTTCTCTTCTGTCTATGATGTCACTATTGTTATCACGAGTGCTGCTCTTCCATGGCCGCAATACACCTCCAAGGTGTGATGTCTAACAACAAGTGCTCCACAGCTGGTGGACATGTTAAACTTGTTGTTCCATCTTGCAGAGATACTGCACCCATGTACCTTGCATCACCTGCACTTAAAAATAAACCATTTGTCCAACAGTATGCTGTCTGAAACTTAACTACTAGTAAAAACATCCCCTGAATGTCACTATCATCTTTCATCTTTTAGGACTGAGAATGGAACCTATCATTTTTCCTAAAATGATGTTACATCTGTAATGATTCTCTCCTAATATAGTATGTAGAAAACATATACATACGTTCACTGACATTGCATGTGAATGAAGAGCACTTTAATGACAATATTTTTGCATTGTAAGAGAGACATCATCACATTTTATACAAAGTAGGTTATTTAACTTGCAAATGGCATCAGTATGTAGGTGTCTGCATCATTTTAATTCCATTGATCAGGTCCTGGATTGTTTCTTAAAACAAGCTTGAAGCACCAGTCCTTCTTTTCAAAGCATGTGGCTGTGGTAATTTGTGCTCCTTTTGTTGTATGATGAAGGAATAGAAATCACGTACAAAAGATAAACTGTAATTACAAAAATTGTGTAACATAAGAAGCATAAATTGTGAGAAAACTCGTGCAAGGACAAAGGTAGCATAAAACATGGATTGAAGAGACTACAAGTCAAAACTTAGAGGTGATGTTTCTGTGGTCAATTGTCGCCGCACAGCCTCCCGCCCCTCCCTTGCTCCTCCCCTCTCAGGTAGAGTGGAGCATGATTGGGGGGGGGGGGGGGGAGGGGGGGTCAAGCTGAAATGGAGATGTTGTCCATAATGAAATCCTCAAGCCACATAGTGTAGCGTAACGACGTAAGTTCTTTACAAATGATTTTCTTTCGACATATGACCATGTGTAGACTTCGCCACCTACGTCAGTTACAACCCACTTCAAAATTATTTATATCCTTTTTAAATTGTCTCAGAATGGTTCTTGAACGAAACTGTAAAACATCATTTGAGTCGTTTGCACAGAATTACGTCACTCGGGCCAAATGGTTTGCGTAAACTTTTTCAATTTTAGATGTCGTTTGTTTCTCCTCAGAACTTATATTGATACACGTTATCTGCTTTAATTGATATTAGAACCACACATTGGATAAACTTTTGAGATTCAAAGTCACAATGAACGCTGTCAAAATTCAATAATCTTGTCAAATATATTATGAATTCATTCACATAATTCTTCATAAATAAATCCTCAGAACACGTATTTAAACTTTTGTAGCATCCATTAGTTTATTATCTTCCTACATATAGATGTGAACCTGAGCCTTGACAAGACAGAACTGACATTTTCAATAAGATGAAACTCTCTATGACGTCATTGTTGTACAAAAAAATTACATATTTTCATTTATCAATTTTTTAGAAGCACGACGCAACAACTCGGTTCCAGGATCTTCTGTTGCTCTTTGGCTGTCGACCCGCGACGTATAGTGGCCAGCAATTTTCTCTCTGGTAGCGGCAGCGAAGATGCTGTCTCCGTTCGTTGCACTGCCCTCTCCGCACATGAAACATAAAAAAAATACAAAAACTTTAGGCAATTCACAACCATTACAAAATATTACAAAAATACCTAAACAAAAACTAAATTAAACTTATATTCACCTGCAAACTGGGCTGACACTGGTGGATGGGTGACGCTTCAATTTCGCGTCCCACTACAATAGGTGGATGAAGGTGACATCCCGCACAGGAGTGGGTAGGTCCATCGGCAGGAGGAAGATCTGTGCACGGAGAGGGACGACAACAGAGACAACAGAGAGGATGCAGTCGCTCAAGATTTTGGCTGCTATGTGGTCCTGCTCAGTCTTGGGGGAAGCTCGAAGTATTTCTGTAGCTGTATGTCACAGAATAAGGGAGGTGATCATGGTAGACATTTATAATGCCCAGGAATCTTTGCAGTTCATAATAGTCTGTGGGTAGAGGGAGGATATGCAGAAATTCGACATGGCTGAATATCAGTCAGATGCCCTCAGCTGACACAGTATAGCCTAGGAGAGTTACACTGTTGTGAGTTAGTTGTGACTTCTCACATGTTATTTTGACATTGTTGTTATGGAGTGTGGACTGGACAGATGCTGTTCATGTTCCTCGGAGATGGCGGAAAAAAGCAGGATGTCATCCAAACAGGCAAATGCAATTGGGAGCTTGAACAATAAAAAATCAATAAACCACTGTCAAATCTGATCTGCATTTTAGGCTGTGTGGTATGAAACAGTACTCAAAGAGGTCAGAAGGGGTAATTAGAAGAGTCTTGGTGATGTTCTTGAACATGGGTATTTGGTGGTAAGCTTTGTAGCAATCAAGTTCACTGAACACTTGCATGCCATTTAGCAGTTGGGCGAAGTCCTGAGTATGTGGGATAAGATTATTGTCCATATCAGTGTGAGAATGCAGAAGCCTGCAGTCTCCACACAAATGAAATGAACTGTCTTTCTTTTGGACAAGATGGGTGGGAGAAGACCAACTGCTATCTGATGATGCCTGCAACGAATAGCTTGCTTATGGTTATTTTAGCATGGCACAGATTTTTGGGATTAAGGTGGCGAGCTTTGCATTGTCAGGATGGTCCTAGTGTAGTACTGATCCTGTGACAAGTTCCATTGGTGATCACAACCATGTGCGCATTGTGAAAGCCTGTGAGAGGAACATCACTGTCAGTGTGAGAGGAGTGGGTGCATCAGGAGCATTTGATGGGGAGCAAAGTTTCACTGACCCTAGAGACCTGTGAAGGAAGCTGCACCAGAAAGAGTGCAAGTGTAGTTGCCAGAATGTCATCAGAGCGTGATGAGTGCACAATGGTGAGCTGATGTTGAGTCTGATGACCTCATGCCAGTTGCGCAGATGCTGCATTGATCACCTGGCAAAGCAGAGCATTGTGAGTTTGTAGAGTGTCAGAAGGGAGGCACTCAAGCATATGCTCAACCAATGATGTGGGGAGTGCAACTGTTAAAATGGACTGCTCTGAGAGAGAGCTAAGGAGAGAGTCCTCTGGGGGTAATAAAGGAGCAGACCCAAATGACTGCTGGATTAGAGAGCTGGAGGAATGGTGGACTAATGAGGCAGTTTGCATATTAGGTGATAAACCGAAAAGTTTAATGAAATCTGTACCAATCCCAGGTTTGTCCACATCTGCAATGTTGAAAGTCCAGAGATAATTTAGATTGGGAAGGTGGTCCTGAAGATCTACTGTGCTGAGCACATTGGTACTACAGTTGTTAGCAGCACATACGGTTAGTTTGGTTGGTGATGTGCAAGCTGAGGCTGATGCATTAGGTAAAACACTAGTCTCTGGACTTCTATTGATTGTGAATCTTAGACCTGACATATGGCCCACCACATACAGTTGAATGCCTGGAGTGTGTGTGATGTTCACCAACATGGTTGGCTAGATGCAGTGTGGAAGGGGCATGGACCGGGGCACCTAAATTGGTCCAGGAACAGAGATTGGGAATGCACAGGGAAGTTGGCGGTTCCGAGCAGTGTTGCCAGATATAGTGTGGAATGAACAGAGGTGGTACACGAGATGGGAGGTACTCTGTGTCATTTGCATGACATCTGTTGTATGCCACTTGGAGTCAGCTGTGTGTCCAGAAGAGGCTTCGGTGGTGTTCAGAAATGGTCAGGCAATTGGTGTGGGCAGAACACAGTTGTTGCTGTCAGCTGGCTATGTGTCCTCCTGAAGTACTATGCATGCTCTCAAGTGGCCTCTGCCAGCTGAATGGGATGGAGAGGGGGAGAGGGTCATCCATAGTACCGACCTTATCCTCCGCGTAACCATCGGAATTGGCGAGAAGGTGCCTTGATGGAAGATGGTGTATGCCTCATCCTCAAGGTGGAGTTTAGACTCCAAAGAATCTGAAGTGTGGGAAAGTAGTTGTAGTTCATATGATATGATAGCTAGACAAGTCACAAGCTCTGTAACGCAATGTCAGGCATGAATTCCACATCAACCAATGCCTGTAGTCGGCAACAAAGTTGGGATGGAATCCGCAATACTAAGCTTTCTTTGTGTATAATGTGGTGAATATCTTCAGATGGAGGGTATGAAAAACACTCAATTATTGTGGCTTGGCAGCAGAGTAGATGCAGAAGTGCTGTAGGCCGTTGTTGGTGGTACAGCCATGGTAGTGAAAGGCAGTAGTGGAAGATGTGTAGTATATGGAATCAGAGAATGTGCAGTTCTTTGAGTGGCATGTTGAGCGTATTAATTCACAGTATGATGCCTACAGAGAGCTAATGGCAATGTATGTAACACATTATCACCACATTGGACGGTAATATCAAGTACAAAACACACACATTCAATAGACTGTGGAACTTGTGGAGTGCCTAAGATTGATGTGCCCTTGTGTAAATACAGAAGACAGTGCACTTGGTTCACACCATTGTGAATCCAGATAGGTTATAAATCTCATCTGTGTTGCATGAGGAAGGAATCATTCCTGTTCTGTTTTAACAATGCATGAGGTGGGTGGTGCACCTGAGATTTACAATCCGAAGGCAAAATGTGATTGGTGAACACAGGATTCATTGTATTGTACAGCATATGGCTCATACTTTGTAGGGAGCACATAAAACACAGTCACTAGCATAATGTGCAAAGAAGAGAAAATGAGTTGGGGTCACCAGTATGGTAATTTCTGCTCCTTTGTTATGTGATGAAGGAATAGAAATCAACAACATGAGATATACTATAGAAAAACTGTAATTACAAAACCTCTGGAACACCCAAAATAAGTGCAATTCATAACAAAACCCGCACAAAGACGAAGATGTCAAAAAATGTGTATCAAAGTGTATGCAAGTCAAAACTCAGAGGTGCTGCTTCTGTGATGCATAGTCACCACAAAGCTTTATTCTCATTCAATGTAAAACAGTCCACAATCACAAATACAGTTTAGTATCACAAGAAAGAACATAGATTCAGAATGACCATTAATACTTGACAACAGTTTCATCATCTTTCTAAAACCCACACCTCCAAAGAGCTTCACACGATGTTAATGCTTTCAGCAGCAAAATGAGTCAGACACAATTGGTACCAATAAGGGGTAATATAAACCATGCTAATTGTTCTCTAAGCTTCCAGCATGTTCTATAAGTCAAAACATTGTATATGTAACTTTTGTATTTAGATCTTAAACTTCATTATTATTATTTATTGGGTGTTCTTCATAGGTATTAATTCATATGAGAATTTTTGAAAATAACAGTTGATGTTGAAGTTTTTGAGTTACCGTATTGAAAATATTCTTAAAGCTGTTAACTTCTGGTTATAATGAAACACTCATTAGGTATTAATAGTATTGCAATAAAAATATAAATAATAACACATATTTTGTCTATAAATCAAGACTTGACAGGACTTTTCTCAGTTACTGATATCTGAGAAACCATCTAAAATTTTCACTACGGCAACTTGAAAACTTCAACATCAACTGTTATAAATAGCAAGTCTAAAAACAAAATTAAAGACAGATAAACAAAAACCATTAGTTCAGACTTTGTGCTGTTGGTTCCATTGGCATTTTGGCAAAAATACACACCAGTGCATCAGCCTGTGCAATTTCCCAAACTAGTTCAATGACTCTGGACGGGTGTATGTCACAGGAGTCAATCGCTACCACACATAGCTATGTGGAACATGTGAGAAGATTTCCATGGGCTCACTGTTCGATGAGCATCAAACAGGTCACGTACATCTGACATGTAACAGGATGCACAGGCCTTACGCTGATGGAAGGCATTGATTACTAGCCAACTCAGTGGCCTATGAGAAGACTGTGCATAACATTTACAGAGGGATTCAGAAATAACAGTTTTGAGGAGCTGCAGCTGGCGAATAGGAGGAAACTGACAAGACAGATTTACCTTCTGTTTGCAACTGAGAAGCAGTCTCGCCTGTTTTTTGTGGGGGACAATACATCTGGAACAGCGTGTTACCAACTGCAAGTTTCACAGGCATTGGTTCCAAGATTCCGATAACTCTAATGGCAGCAAATAATTCCAAAATTGAGATCGCAGGAAGAAATGTTTTGACACTCCATCTTGGACTACAACACACTTTCACAAGGCCATTCTTGGTAGCAAATGTTATGAATCCAATTTTGAGAGTAGATTTATTTGCAGTTCTTCCAACTGGCTCCAGACTTGTCTTCTGACTGACTCCCAGAAGTGGCTCAGTTGGTGCAAATTTCCAGCAAATGTGAAATGTTACTGCAAGAATTATGGAGATTAC
The DNA here is from genome assembly GCF_023864275.1 of Schistocerca cancellata. Taxonomy (NCBI): domain Eukaryota; kingdom Metazoa; phylum Arthropoda; class Insecta; order Orthoptera; family Acrididae; genus Schistocerca; species Schistocerca cancellata. The sequence continues at coordinate 1,009,916,851 of NC_064627.1, forward strand.
AGAAATGAGGAAACAGGGAACAGCTTGCAAGCATGACATTCAGCTCTACATTCAGACTTCACCCAGCCCTCCAGTAACAGTCTGCCCTCATAGGCTTATGCCACAAAAGTTCACTGCAGATAAGGATGACAAGAGTGATTACGGAAGGCATAGTGTCTCCATCAGATAGTCGTTTCACCTATCCACCTAGTCAAGAAAAAGGATGGAAACTGGCATTCGTATTGGGAATTACAGAGTCCTACATTCCTGTACTATTCCCAATAAATAACCATTACCTCAAGTGACAGACTACAATAAAGCCATAGCAAAAGCAAGAGTTTTTAATTTTATTGACTGTTGCGAATCGTGTGCACAGATTCTGGTTGCAAAGACGCGACAGGAAGAAGGCTTCTATCACTACTCCATTTGATTTGTTCCATTTCAACTTGATGCCCTTTTGTCTTAAAAATGCTGCACCATCATGGCAAAAGTTTAGTCACCAGTTTCTTAGAGGACATGGATGACATTTTCCTCTCCTCCGACTGTATGAAATGAAATGAAATGTCATGTGATGAGGGTCTCCCATCGGGTAGACCGTTTGCCTGGTGCAAGTCTTTCGATTTGACGCCACTTCGGCGACTTGCGCGTCTATTCCGACTGTATGGAACAACATAAAGGGCACCTGAAAACACTTTTCCAGAGGCTTAGGGATGTTGGAGTGGTAATCAACAAAGACAAGTGCATTTATGGGAAAGAGAGGGTACAGTTTCTCAGATCCAAAAAGGTCTATTTCCAAAAGGTCTATCTCCAAACCCTAAAAGAGTACAACTCATCTGTGACTTCCTGGTTCTAACGACTTTCAAGAAATTATGGAGATTCTTGGGAATGAATAATTTCTACTGACACCATCTTCCACAGGCAGCTGTGAAACAGGTTTCTTTGACTGTACTTCTGAATGGAAAGTTCACCTCAGTGAATGAGAAGGTACCATGGAATGAGAATCTTCTGGAGGTCTTTAAGGATGCTATAGCAGAGCCTGTGCTACTACACCATCCCAATGACGATGCCAAATTGGCAAACATGGCTGACACCAGCCAGAGGTGGTCAGTGGAACATTAAAACAGAGGATCTACAGTGACTGGCAACCCTTGTCATTTTTTCATGCCTCTTGACAGAAGCACAGTGCAAACGGAGCACTACAGACCACGAATTACTAGCAATTCACACAGTGGTTAAATTCTTCAAAGAATACCTGGGAGGCAAGCACATTGTAATTTATACAGATTGTGTACCACTTACAGCATTCTTTTCCAAGATGACAGACCTAGCATCACCCAATCAATGCGGACTTCATAGCACAGTACTCCACAATTGTTAGACATGTAAGTGGCTCAAATAATGATGCAGCTCTTTATTATATCATGTAGCTGCACCAACATCAAGGCAGTCAGATAGGAGAAAATAGTTATCAATCAGAAGGAAGACACTAGGTTGGCTCAGTTGTTGGCTAATCAATCTCATGGTCTGATGTACGATGAAGTGGGGGTGAAAGAGCTGGGACTTATCTAAAGGTATGATATGTCACAGGGTAGATTACAGCCTCACCTTCCACTCAGACACAGGAAAGAGGCTTTCTACGCCTTTCATAATTTAGCACACTCAGAAGTCAGGGCTTCAACTAAACTGTTGGCAAAGTATGTCATATTGTCTGGAGTAGGAAAGGATTCCTGCCTCTGGGCTCAGTGTTGTTTACAGTGTCAGAAGAGTAAGGTTGGCAGACATGTACACATGCCCATGGGAAAATTCACTGAATGTACAGCTCATTTCATGCACTCAGTGGGATCTTTTCCGTGTTCCAAAAATAACAGCTATTTGTTGATAGTGGTGGACTGGTTTACCCATTATCCAGAAGCATTCCCTATTTTCAACGTTTTGGCAGACACTGCGGCTACAACACTAGCGGCAGACTTGTTTGCTTGCTATGGAATACAGCAAGTGATCACCTCTGACCACAGAAGTCAATTTGAGGCTTGTTTATTTCAACAGCTGTTACAGATATGTGGTTGCAGTCACATTTGAACAAATAGTTACCACCCAGCAAGCAACAGGTTAGTTGAAAGATTTCACTGATCTCTGAAGGCTGTGTAAATGATGCACAGCTCTAAGTGGACAGAAGCTTTGCCTCTGGTGTTGCTAGGTATTCGAACAGTGGTAAAGGAAGGTCTAGGCTGTGCACCAGCAGAGTTTGTGTTTGGTGAGTAATTACACCTAGCTGCTGTTCTATTGACTGACAAACCTACAATCCTACCATCTCAGAAACAAATTTTTGGTAGAGAATTAAAAGAGAGAATGTCACGGATGAAGGTGCGTCCTCTGCAACATCATGGCCACAAAGCAGTTTTTATACACTATGATCTGGCCACATCAATGCATGTCTGCTACTGGATGACACTGTACGTCCCCCTCTCTGCCATACCAAATGCTGTGCAGCTTAAGGAATGACTTTGTGATAGGATGGAAAGGAAAATATGAAATGGTCTCCGAAGTGACTGAAACCTCCTCAACAACACACAGAACATCGGGACGTCAAGTGTGACTGCTACAAACCATGATCTTTAGGGAACACTCAGACCTTGGGGTACAAATGACTATGTACTGCCTATAGAGTCTCCACATACTGCTCTAGTGATCACATGGGTTGAAGGAACTGCTTGCTAACAGTACCCCAATATACCTGGGGCACTAAACTTCAGAAAGGAGGCTGATGTAGCAGCAAGTGATATAGATCAGTGGACATAGATGGCAGTGATAGTTTCAGAATATTTTATCTTTATGTATGTACTTATTTGTTCACTCTCCATATGTTTTGGCACTAAATTGTCCAATTGTTAATTTGTGTTTTAGTGTAAATATACTAAATTATCTTGCAAGTGTGGAGCTTATTCTTTCTTGCCAGCAATTCCATTCACTTAAGATAGGTAGCTAAATGCTCAATAACTCAGGCTGTACCTCCTGACAAGCATACCAGGTGGACACTGGTCTACCGCCCCAGCCTGCTTGTTATTCCTCTGAGGCCAATCCTTAGCAGCCAGAGCCAGTGGTCATGTGTGTGTGTGTGCGTGTGTGTGTGTGTGTGTGTGTGTGAGTGAGGTGCATTTGCATCTATGTGAATTGTTAATTTGTGTTTTAGTGTAAATATACTAAATTATCTTGCAAGTGTGGAGCTTATTCTTTCTTGCCAGCAATTCCATTCACTTAAAATAGGTAGCTAAATGCTCAATAACTCAGGCTGTACCTCCCGACACGCATACCAGGTGGACACTGGTCTATCTCCCCAGCCTGCTTGTTATTCCTCTGGGGCCAATCCTTAGCAGCCAGAGCCAGTGGTCATGTGTGTGTGTGTGTGTGTGAGTGAGGTGCATTTGCATCTATGTGAATGTGTTGTCTAATTCAGAAGAAGGCTGAAAGCTTACTTGTTTAGCAGTCTTTTTGTTACGCCTGTCTGCACCTCAGCATCTCCACTATTCGGTGAGCAGCAGTCTATCCTCCTCAAAATATTGTCATTGATTCCCTGGATTTTCCACTGTTTCAGTCTGCAATTTTCAGTAGATACAGCTCGCGCAATTGTGCAGCCCCTTTAAGGACGTGCTTCAATCCCAAGGGATGAGGGATTCATAGTGTTTCAGGTCTAACCTGAGCAATGGGGAAGATGTCAAATCTGTTTTTAAGGTGGAAGGGGGCAGGTGAGTGACCAGGATCCACTTCTACCTTCCACTCAGAGATTAGTGACCCCATCACCGGCCATCATTCAAACTCATGTGAGTGCAAAGTGACCATCTCACGTGTAAGAGATGATGCTACAATATTGGAGAGCCGAGATTACCTTTTCTGAACAAATATTTATTAATAACTTTACAAATTATTGTACATGGGAATATTACTATAAAATTAGTATTTGGAATTATAAGACAGAAAAAAGCTTAGCATTTTGAAACATTTCAGTCCTAACCAATCATTGTACAGTTTTCTTTTTTACCCTTCTTCTTAGGTATTGCAATCATTGTGTTCAGCCAGCTGCCAAATAATTGTGTGCAGTTCTTATGGAGATTTATTGTCTGATGTTCTAATTCTATGTGTAATCATTGTTGAAGATGGCTGGTCAATTGTGCAGCTTTCACTGCAGATATCTTAACACCACTACAGCCCAGGGCAGCAATGAGAAGTTTCCATGAGGCCAATTCTCATTTCATCTTTTAACACTTCTATGTAATTATTATCTACTCGTCGGTAAGGTAATCCTCAAAACTTTGAAGACAGATGAACTCACTATCAGAAGTGCATGTAGTCTGATGTTATCTCGAATCATAAGTAGAAGGTTAAAATGAAAGTTTTCTCCACATAACTGAAATATTCGTAGATTGCCTGGATCTTCATGAAGTGTGTGGTTTACAGTGAAAGTGATTGGTTCCAGTTTTTCAACATTTATTCTTCCGTTCGTAACAGCTGATCAAATCCATCATGACACATTGCGAAGAGGCCGAGTTGTACATTATGTCTTTATAAAACAACTGACTGGTTCACAAATCAAGAAGCATACATTTTCACAACTTTAAATCTTATTGAAATAATATTCAAGTAACTAACACAGGTTACACTTCGAGATATCAGCTCAAACTGCCCGTCTCACCAGCCTCGCTGCTTCCCTATTTATATATTCTAAATAATGGATGGTCACTTGGACCATTATTACTTAACAATGGCAACATATTTTTAATTGTATTTCCAATTAAAATTTCCAAAGCTAAGATGTTCTGATTACACAGAATAATACGTCTAAAATTACAGAATTGAATAATATGTGAAATTTATAATGTAAAAATGCTTTAAATGTGAAAATTCCATCTAAATATGAGTACAATAATGAACTTCACAAAATTAATTAATACAGGCTAAGTACACAATGACTCACATTCCTAACAATAATTGAAGCTAAGAGGGTAAAACAAAACAGGTTTTGATTGACAGAAGTTGTAACAGATGCCTAGAATTTTATAATTAGCCGTATATCTGGTTACAACAGTACAAGTTTAATGAATAAAGTCATTAAGATGGAATGTTCTTTATAGCTTTCATCTTAAATTTACATTTTACAATATGTGCCTTCATTTGCAAGCGAAAGAATAACTTCTTGAATGAATAAACTACATTCATAAAAGTCCAATTATTTGAATAATTACAGTTGGTGATTAATACCATATATTGTACTCCTACCATTTTCACTAATTCAAGTATTTCCCATTACTACAATGAATGCCACAGTTTGTTAAAATACATCGTCGTTTGTTTTATTTTATAATAGTGTCTGCTAATTAGTCTCCAATTTAGTGTCATTTTTATGAAATTCACGAATCACCACAATACCAATTATTTTAAAGTGAGGTATTGTACTACACAATGTCAGGGGATCGAAGTTTTCATTAAGTCTTTGTATATTAGGTATATTACAATCTCCACTCAACATATGCAGCTCTTATACATATTCACCTTTGTTCAGTTGTACAACAATAACTTCATTGCTAATCCAAGCAGTCACCTGATACATCCTAAGCACTGCTGCTGCATTGTGCCTGGCTATCACTCAATAGTCAATGACTCGACCACTTCCAACTACTTGCAATGGCTGGTAATTCAAATTGAGTCAAGTGACTGTGGCACTTTAGCAACATAAAACTACACTACAATGCTACTCTAACAATCACATAATACAACAACATTATGAAAAGGATAATTTGCTACTCACCGTAAGATGACACACTGAGTTGCAGACAGGCACAATGAAAAGACCGTAGCACATTGACCTTTCGGCCAAAGCCTTCTTCAGAAAAGAAGACACACACACATTCACATAAGCAAGCACACTTCATGTGAACATGACTGCTGTCTCCAGCAGCTCTCGTTAGAATGCCATTCCCTAAGTAATGGAGGACTGACTACTAAATATCATGAGAAGAAGATCCACCAATATGAAAGAGACAGGGAATATTTTGTTGTCAGCCCAGAAGCAGTAACAGCAGAATGGGTCAGTCAGAAGAGCTCAGTGACTTTGAATGTGGACTTTTTATTGGATCTCACCTGAGTAATGTATCCATCAGGGGCATTTTAACCCTTCTATTGCTGCCCAAGTCTACTGTTGGTGCTACGACCGTGAAATGGAAATGCGAAGAAACAACCACAGGTACTCCAGGACCAGGCAGACCTCAATACTGATGGACAGAGATCATCAAGCACTGCAGAGGGTGGTTTTAAGAAACTGCATGAAATTGATGGAAAGAAACACATGTGAGTTCTGAAGTGCTACCAGGAGTTCAGCTAGAACAATAACTGCATGTAGGAAATTAAAATTAATGGGATACAATAGCTCATAAGCCACACATTTCTGCAGTCAATACTAAGTGACATTCAAATTAATTTAAAGGGCAAGTGATTCTGAGTGATTAATCATGTTATATACTGGGACAATCCAATGGAAGGGTTTGGGTTTGGCAAATGCTTGGAGAATGGTACCTGCCATTATATGTAATGCCAATATTGAAGGATGGAGGAGATGGTGTTACAGTATGGGAGTGTTTTCCATGGTTAGTGTGTGATCTCCTTACTGAGCTTAAGAAAATGTTAAATGTTGAAGGATGTGAGCATAGTTACAGCATTGTGTACTGCATACAGTAGAGGAACAGTTCGGGCACTATGGCTGTTTGCCTTAAATGTTCAGAAATGTGAAGTTATGCACTTCACGATAGAAAATACATAGTATCCTGTGGCTGTAATGTCAATGAATCACTGTTGGAATCAGCCAACTCATAGAAATACCTGGGTGAAACACTGTGATGGTGATCACATAGACTCAGTTGTGGGTAAAACAGTCAGTAGACTGATTTATTGGTAGAATACTAGGGAAATGCAAATAGCCTACCAAGGAAATTGCTTACAAATCACTCATTTGACCAATTCTAGAATGTTGCTCAAGTTCAATGGGTACCTGTACCAAACAGGACTAATGGGGGTTATTGAAAATATACGGAGAACAGCAGTGCAAATGGTCACAGGTTTGTTTGACCTGTAGGACTGGCTGACTCTTGAAGATAGATGTGAAATAGATGTAAAATATCCTGAGAAAGGACACTTACAAAGTTTCAAGGACTGATTTTAAATGATTACTGTAGGAACATACTATTACTCTCTGTGATCACTCCTATAGAGATCATGAGTACAAGATTAGATATCCTGAGAAAGGACACTTACAAAGTTTCAAGGACTGATTTTAAATGATTACTGTAGGAACATACTATTACTCTCTGTGATCACTCCTATAGAGATCATGAGTACAAGATTAGATTAATTACAGCATGCATGGAAGCATGGAAACAATCATTCATTTCATCCTCCATACTTGTGGTGGGAGGGGAGGGGGGGGGGGACCTGATGACTGGTACAATGGGATGTGCCTCTACTATTCACTTCATAAAACGTTTTGCAGAGTATAGATGCAGATGTTTGTATCAACATGACATTGCACCCTGCAATAATAATAATAATTTCATTTGGTTCGTTGACCTGGTACAAATCTCTCAATTGGACACCTCTTTGGTGACTTGTGTGTCCATAACCTACCCCAGTTATCCAACCAGATAAAGGGGATCTATAGTTTAATGTGGAATCCGAACCATGAGTCATTTCTGGTGACTCCTCACATCACTGAGAGGTGAAGGCTAGTTTAAAGCACAGATCGATAAATCCGAGGAGATGGGGATTTGAAACAACGACTTTTTGGTTTCCAGTCAAGTGCCTTACCACTAGCTCACCAAACCTGACACTGCATGCTGTAATTAAGCAGCATCTGTGAGAAAACGGTTTGTGGACAATAACATTCCTGATGGACTGGGCTGCTCAGAGTCCCAATCTATACCCAAAGGAACACCTTTGCAAAGAGTCAGAACATCGACTTTACTGTAGACCCTAGTGTCCAACATCATTCTCTTCTCTGGTTTTGGCTCCTGAGGAAAAATGTGCTGCAATTCCTCCACAGATAGTCACACACCTCAAGGAGGGGGCACTAAATATATCTTGAGCTACCTTTACTTGACCATTTAAAAAAATAAAAAAATTATATATATATCTAAAAACAAAGATGATGTGACTTACCAAACGAAAGTGCTGGCACGTCGATAGACACACAAACAAACACAAACATACACACAAAATACTAGCTTTCGCAACCAGCGGTTGCTTCGTCAGGAAAGAGGGAAGGAGGGGGGAAAGACGAAAGGATGTGGGTTTTAAGGGAGAGAGTAAGGAGTCATTCCAATCCCGGGAGTGGAAAGACTTACCTTAGGGGGAAAAAAGGACAGGTATACACTCGCACACACACACATATCCATCCGCACATACACAGACACAAGCAGACATTTGTAAAGGCAAAGAGTTTGGGCAGAGATGTCAGTCGGGACGGAAGTACAGAGGCAAAGATGATATTGAAAGACAGGTGAGGTATGAGCGGCGGCAGATTGAAGTTAGAAATTAGCAGAGATTGAGGCCTGGTGGATAGCGAGAAGAGAGGATATGCTGAAGGGCAAGTTCCCATCTCCGGAGTTCTGACAGGTTGGTGTTAGTGGGAAGTATCCAGATAACCCGGACGGTGTAACACTGTGCCAAGATGTGCTGGCCGTGCACCAAGGCATGTTTAGCCACAGGGTGATCCTCATTACCAACAAACACTGTCTGCCTGTGTCCATTCATGCGAATGGACAGTTTGTTGCTGGTCATTCCCACATAGAACGCTTCACAGTGTAGGCAGGTCAGCTGGTAAATCACGTGGGTGCTTTCACACGTGGCTCTGCCTTTGATCGTGTACACCTTCCGGGTTACAGGACTGGAATAGGTGGTGGTGGGAGGGTGCATGGGACAGGTTTTACACCGGGGGCGGTTACAGGGGTAGGAGCCAGAGGGTAGGGAAGGTGGTTTGGGGATTTCATAGGGATGAACTAAGAGGTTACGAAGGTTAGGTGGACGGCGGAAAGACACTCTTGGTGGAGTGGGGAGGATTTCATGAAGGATGGATCTCATTTCAGGGCTGGATTTGAGGAAGTCGTATCCCTGCTGGAGAGCCACATTCAGAATCTGATCCAGTCCCGGAAAGTATCCTGTCACAAGTGGGGCACTTTTGGGGTTCTTCTGTGGAAGGTTCCGGGTTTGAGGAGATGAGGAAGTGGCTCTGGTTATTTGCTTCTGTACCAGGTCGGGAGGGTAGTTACGGGATGCAAAAGCTGTTTTCAGGTTGTTGGTGTAATGGTTCAAGGATTCCGGACTGGAGCAGATTCGTTTGCCACGAAGACCTAGGCTGTAGGGAAGGGACCGTTTGATGTGGAATGGGTGGCAGCTATCATAATGGAAGTACTGTTGCTTGTAGGTGGGTTTGATGTGGACGGACGTGTGAAGCTGGCCATTGGACAGGTGGAGGTCAACGTCAAGGAAAGAGGCATGAGATTTAGAGTAGGACCAGGTGAATCTGATGGAACCAAAGGAGTTGAGGTTGGAGAGGAAATTCTGGAGTTCTTCTTCACTGTGAGTCCAAATCATGAAAATGTCATCAATAAATCTGTACCAAACTTTGGGTTGGCAGGCCTGGGTAACCAAGAAGGCTTCCTCTAAGCGACCCATGAATAGGTTGGCGTACGAGGGGGCCATCCTGGTACCCATGGCTGTTCCCTTTAATTGTTGGTATGTCTGGCCTTCGAAAGTGAAGAAGTTGTGGGTCAGGATGAAGCTGGCTAAGGTAATGAGGAAAGAGGTTTTAGGTAGGGCGGCAGGTGATCGGCGTGAAAGGAAGTGCTCCATCGCAGCGAGGCCCTGGACATGCGGAATATTTGTGTATAAGGAAGTGGCATCAATGGTTACAAGGATGGTTTCCAGGGGTAACAGACTGGGTGGGTATATTTTTCCCACGTGGAATGTTTCCCTCTATTATATATATATCTGTGTGTGTGTGTGTGTGTGTGTGTCTGTATATGTGTGGATGGATATGTGTGTGTGTGCGAGTGCTTTTTTCCCCCTAAGGTAAGTCTTTCCGCTCCCGGGACTGGAATGACTCCTTACCCTCTCCCTTAAAACCCACATCCTTTCGTCTTTCCCTCTCCTTCCCTCTTTCCTGATGAGGCAACAGTTTGTGGCGAAAGCTTGAATTTTGTGTGTATGTTTGTGTTCGTTTGTGTGTCTGTCGACCTGCCAGCACTTTCATTTGGTAAGTCACATCATCTTTGTTTTTAGGTATATTTTTCCTTCGTGGAATGTTTCCTTCTATTATAACCATATCATTAATTTGAACCCAACAATTACGTTTGTTATTGTCGCATTTCGAAATCTTTCCTGTCGTCTATTTCTCTTTTTTCTCTTTATTTTCTCTTTCTGTTTTTATCAGTATTTTCACTTTGTATTCACCTTCCCCTTTTACCGTAATCTACTATACAATTTTATCCCGCCTATATGTGCTCAACAATACGTAACCCACTTCCAAACCATAACCAAAAAAATTTTATTTTCCGCTTTCAACACTACCGCTGCTATAAAATCCACCGTTTCTAGTTCAATAACAGCTGCTTTCACGTATTAAACAACCATTTCGGCTAGTTCTAATAACTTTAACTTTATTTCCACTTCCGTTTTTCGCACATCACTGATCATTTTAGCCGCTCCCCACAGGTTTTAACGTCATTATTTCTACAATTGTTAGCCCCATTTTCGTAATCTTTCACCACAACACCACTCCTTTTAATACGTTTTTTCGAAATTTTCCCGAATTTCTCCGTCCTTTAACGTGATTTAGCGGCAACACAACCACCTAACCTTTATGCACATCGCTGTCTACCAACCCAAGTTCACCACAGGATCAACTTAACCAACACTTTTTCGCCTTTTTTCATACCAGATCTCCAGTTGCTTTCTAGTTCACCTTTATCTCTCCCCATATATTTATATCTTTCTTTTTCATTTCAACCTCATGTTAAACTTTCCACCTTCTAATACCATGTCACCCTCACAACACCCCCACAACGACCCCATTAAGTTTTATTTACATTCCCTCCGCAAACATGCCTTCACCCTAGCCAGATTACGCTCACATATTTTATTTTCTCAGGCTTGTCTGACATTTGGCATAACCCCCAAAGGCCTCACACTTAAAGTTCCCATCTCTGGCTGCAACCCTTCTTTCCATCAGTCCCTATACCAGTTCCAAACTGAACAATCCATTGCCCTCACCCACCTAATCCTTCACCTACACATCAACTCAGCCAATGAACACACCCGTCAACTAATATCCTTAATTAAAGTCCTCAATCTTTCCTCTCCCACATCCACACCGGCTATTCAAAGCATCCTCCTACAGGCCAACCGCCAATTAGAACAGCATGCCACCCTTAACCTCAGAAAACTATCCAATCTCCTGGTTTCCCACCTCCGGAAAGGCAACTCACTCACCCTTCACAACCTTTCCAGCAAACCTCAACCACCTCTCATTGCACACAAACCCAGTCTCTCCCATCTACTCAATCTCCCACTTCCAGCTCCACTCCCTCCAAAACCTCAAAATTCCGATCAACACAATCTGGTACCACAACACCCTAATTCAGTAGTTAACCTTTCCTCCAAACCTCTCTCCCAATCCGAAACCTCTGTCCTATCCAAAGGCCTCACCTTCAGCCCCACTCCCAGATGGTCTTTAAATATGTCTGCTTGTGTCTGTATATGTGTGGATGGATATGTGTGTGTGTGCGAGTGTATACCTGTCCTTTTTTCCCCCTAAGGTAAGTCTTTCCGCTCCCGGGACTGGAATGACTCCTTACCCTCTCCCTTAAAACCCACATCCTTTCGTCCCCCTCTCCTTCCCTCTTTCCTGATGAGGCAACAGTTTGTGGCGAAAGCTTGAATTTTGTGTGTATGTTTGTGTTCGTTTGTGTGTCTGTCGACCTGCCAGCACTTTCATTTGGTAAGTCACATCATCTTTGTTTTTAGGTATATTTTTCCTTCGTGGAATGTTTCCTTCTATTATAACCATATATATATATATATATATATATATATATATATATATATATATATATATATATATATATATATATATATATCCCGGGAGCGGAAATGGAATGACTCCTTACCCTCTCCCTTAAAACTCAAATCCTTGTGTCTTTCCCTCTCCTTCCCTCTTTCCTGACGAGGCAACCGTTGGTTGCGAAAGCTAGAATTTTGTGTGTATGTTTGTGTTCGTTTGTGTGTCTGTCGACCTGCCAGCACTTTCATTTGGTAAGTCACATCATCTTTGTTTTTAGGTATATTTTTCCCACGTGGAATGTTTCCTTCTACTATAACTATATATATATATATATATATATATATATATATATATATATATATATATATATATATATATATTAAAAAAACAAAGATGATGTGACTTATCAAACGAAAGCGCTGGCAGGTCGATAGACACACAAACAAACACAAACATACACACAAAATTCAAGCTTTCGCAACCAGCAGTTGCTTCATCAGGAAAGAGAGAAGGAGAGGGAAAGACGAAAGGATGTGGGTTTTAAGGGAGAGGGTAAGGAGTCATTCCAATCCCGGGAGCGGAAAGACTTACCTTAGGGGGAAAAAGACAGGTATACACTTGCACACACACACATATCCATCCACACATACACAGACACAAGCAGACATTTGTAAAGGCAAAGAGTTTCGGCAGAGATGTCAGTCGAGGCAGAAGTACAGATGCAAAGATGTTGTTGAAAGACAGGTGAGGTATGAGCGGCGGCAACTTGAAATTAGCGGAGGTTGAGGCCTGGTGGGAAACGAGAAGAGAGGATATACTGAAGGGCAAGTTCCCATCTCCGGAGTACTGACAGGTTGTCGTTAGTGGGAAGTATCCAGATAACCCGGACGGTGTAACACTGTGCCAAGATGTGCTGGCCATGCACCAAGGCATGTTTAGCCACAGGGTGATACTCATTACCAACAAACACTGTCTGCCTGTGTCCATTCATGCGAATGGACAGTTTGTTGCTGGTCATTCCCACATAGAAAGCTTCACAGTGTAGGCAGGTCAGTTGGTAAATCATGTGGGTGCTTACACACGTGGCTCTGCCTTTGATTGTGTACACCTTCCGGGTTACAGGACTGGAGTGGTGGTGGTGGGAGGCTGCATGGGACAGGTTTTACACCGGGGGCAGTTACAAGGGTAGGAGCCAGAGGGTAGGGAAGGTGGTTTGGGGATTTCATGGGGATGAACTAAGAGGTTACGAAGGTTAAGTGGATGGTGGAAAGACACTCTTGGTGGAGTGGGGAGGATTTCATGAAGGATGGGTCTCATTTCAGGGCAGGATTTGAGGAAGTCGTATCCCTGCTGGACAGCCACATTCAGAGTCTGATCCAGTCCCGGAAAGTATCCTGTCACAAGTGGGGCACTTTTGTGGTTTTTCTGTGGGAGGTTCTGGGCTTGAGGGGATGAGGAAGTGGCTCTGGTTATTTGCTTCTGTACCAGGTCAGGAGGATAGTTGCGGGATGCGAAAGCTGTTTTCAGATTGTTGGTGTAATGGTTCAGGGATTCCGGACTGGAGCAGATTCGTTTGCCACGAAGACCTAGGCTGTAGGGAAGGGACCGTTTGATGTGGAATGGGTGGCAGCTGTCATAATGGAGGTACTTTTGCATGTTGGTGGGTTTGATGTGGACGGACGTGTGAAGCTGGCCATTGGACAGATGGAGATCAATGTCAAGGAAAGTGGCATAGGCTTTGGAGTAGGACCAGGTGAATGTGATGGAACCAAAGGAGTTGAGGTTGGAGAGGAAATTCTGGAGTTCTTCTTCACCGTGAGTCCAGATCATGAAGATGTCATCAATAAATGTGTACCAAACTTTGGGTTGGCAGGCCTGGGTAACCAAGAAGGCTTCCTCTAAGCGACCCATGAATAGGTTGGCGTACGAGGGGGCCATCCTGGTACCCATGGCTGTTCCCTTTAATTGTTGGTATGTCTGGCCTTCAAAAGTGAAGAAGTTGCGGGTCAGAATGAAACTGGCTAAGGTAATGAGGAAAGAGGTTTTAGGTAGGGTGGCAGGTGATTGGCGCAAAAGGAAGTGCTCCATCGCAGCGAGGCCCTGGACGTGCGGAATATTTGTGTATAAGGAAATAATGTGTGGATGGATATGTGTGTGTGTGGGCGAGTGTATACCCGTCCCTTTTTCCCCCCTAAGGTAAGTCTTTCCGCTCCCGGGATTGGAATGACTCCTTACCCTCTCCCTAAAAACCCACATCCTTTCATCTTTCCCTCTCCTTCCCTCTTTCCTGACGAAGGAGCCGTTGGTTGCGAAAGCTAGAATTTTGTGTGTATGTTTGTGTTTGTTTGTGTGTCTATCGACCTGCCAGCGCTTTTGTTTGGTAAGTCTCAAAATCTTGGTTTTTTTATATATATATATATATAAAAGAAAGATGATGAGACTTACCAAACAAAAGTGCTGGCAGGTCGATAGACACACAAACAAACACAAACATACACACAAAATTCAAGCTTTCACAACCAACAGTTGCCTCATCAGGAAAGAGGGAAGGAGAGGGAAAGATGAAAGGATTTGGGTTTTAAGGGAGAGGGTAAGGAGTCATTCCAATCCCGGGAGCGGAAATACTTACCTTAGGGGGAAAAAAGGACAGGTATACACTCGCACACACACACATATCCATCCGCATATACACAGAGACAAGCAGACATTTGTAAAGGCAAAGAGTTTGGGCAGAGATGTCAGTCGAGGCGGAAGTACAGAGGCAAAGATGATGTTGAAAGACAGGTGAGGTATGAGCGGCAGCAAATTGAAATTAGAAATTAGCGGAGATTGAGGCCTGGCGGATAGCGAGAAGAGAGGATATGCTGAAGGGCAAGTTCCCATCTCCGGAGTTCTGACAGATTGGTGTTAGTGGGAAGTATCCAGATAACCTGGACAGTGTGACACTGTGCCAAGATGTGCTGGCCGTGCACCAAGGCATGTTTAGCCACAGGGTGATCCTCATTACCAACAAACACTGTCTGCCTGTGTCCATTCATGCGAATGGACAGTTTGTTGCTGGTCATTCCCACATAGAACGCTTCACAGTGTAGGCAGGTTAGTTTGTAAACCACGTGGGTGCTTTCACACGTGGCTCTGCCTTTGATCGTGTACACCTTCCGGGTTACAGGACTGGAGTAGGTGGTGGTGGGAGGGTGCATGGGACAGGTTTTACACCGGGGGCAGTTACAAGGGTAGGAGCCAGAGGGTAGGGAAGGTGGTTTGGGGATTTCATGGGGATGAACTAAGAGGTTACGAAGGTTAGGTGGACGGCGGAAAGACACTCTAGGTGGAGTGGGGAGGATTTCATGAAGGATGGATCTCATTTCAGGGCAGGATTTGAGGAAGTCGTATCCCTGCTGGAGAGCCACATTCAGAATCTGATCCAGTCCCGGAAAGTATCCTGTCACAAGTGGGGCACTTTTGGGGTTTTTCTGTGGAAGGTTCCGGGTTTGAGGAGATGAGGAAGTGGCTCTGGTTATTTGCTCCTGTACCAGGTCGGGAGGGTAGTTACGGGATGCAAAAGCTGTTTTCAGGTTGTTGGTGTAATGGTTCAGGGATTCCGGACTGGAGCAGATTCGTTTGCCACGAAGACCTAGGCTGTAGGGAAGGGACCGTTTGATGTGGAATGGGTGGCAGCTGTCATAATGGAGGTACTGTTGCTTGTTGGTGGGTTTGATGTGGACGGACGTGTGAAGCTGGCCATTGGACAGGTGGAGGTCAACGTCAAGGAAAGTGGCATGGGATTTAGAGTAGGACCAGGTGAATCTGATGGAACCAAAGGAGTTGAGGTTGGAGAGGAAATTCTGGAGTTCTTCTTCACTGTGAGTCCAGATCATAAAAATGTCATCAATAAATCTGTACCAAACTTCCTCTAAGCGACCCATGAATAGGTTGGCGTATGAGGGGGCCATCCTGGTACCCATGGCTGTTCCCTTTAATTGTTGTTATGTCTGGCCTTCGTCTTTCCCTCTCCTTCCCTCTTTCCTGATGAGGCAACCGTTGGTTGCGAAAGCTTGAATTTTGTGTGTATGTTTGTGTTTGTTTGTGTGTCTATCGACCTGCCAGTACTTTTGTTTGGTAAGTCTCATCATCTTTCTTTTTAGATCTTGGAGATGAAAAATGTTTAAGATAATTGAAAATATTTTACTTTTGCAAGCTATGTCAGTTCAGTTATTGTTGTATTGTTATTATGAGACAGAGGTATAATAGAGAATAGTGTTTTTCAGACCCGTGCAAATCAAAGTTTATAATAAGGTATGGTATGTAAAAGATCAGTTATGATGTAAAATATATTTCTTGGTTCAAAGCATATGTTATATTATTATGGATGGAGTCTATGGATTATTTTTCTACTTGTGGGTATACTACTGAGATTTACGATATTGTTATGGAAATACATGACGTTCATGGAGATTCTTTGATTTTTATGGTATTATGAAGAGATTTATGATATTCTGTGATATAATGATGATGATGGTGGTGCTGATTTAGAGATGTTGATGCATTAAGAATGTATTTGTGCTCTGTCCTGTAATTTATTGTACTTTTATCTAAGGTAGTTTGCTGTATATGAGCCCAAGAAACAACTACATGACTACAGTTTCATATTTTGTAATGTTGGTGAGTTTAATGAAGTTTATGAGATGAGTCTGATGTATTGGTAGTATCCGAATTTTAGTTGAAAACTTCGTGATAACTTAGTCCAAGCATGAAATGACTTAGTCACAGCATGAAATGACTTAGTCACAGCATGAAATGACTTAAATGACATGGTAAATATATATTTTTGTTGCTGACAAGGGCCATTGCTAGGTGTTTTGTCAACCTAAGTGAGGATTGAAAAATGATGCCCCTCTTTCATACTACAATTTGCCTCCACAATATCCCCCCCCCCCCCAACCCACCCCCAACAACATACTAGGGCACAACAATGCAAACCTACTACTGTACTTCTAATTATTGAACTAAGATGATCGGACGTGCTCATTTGTTGGGAACAGTCCTCAGTTGATTTGAAATTAATTTTTTCCATTGTTTGCCACCCCTAAAATGTTGCTGGCCTTGGCGGCCATTTAGTCTTGATTAATCGTAGAAATGGCTCGTTGATGACTGAAAATGTTAACACCTTTTGAAAATCTTTAGAACTGTTTGACATTTTAAAGACATAGTTACTCATAATTAAAAAGTGGGGGATTGTTCAGTGTAAAACAAAATAGGGGATCACAATGTTAAAGAGAATATAAAGCATAAACTTGGCAATTACATATTACTTATTTTACCAAATCATGAGGTTATTACCACCAGCTACGAATTTTACTACAAAAATAGGGATATTCTTTGTGATGTTTGAGAATTATTGCTGTGTATAATATTTTTATGGAATATATTCTTACTGGATAATGTTAATTGTGTACAATTGAGATATACAGCAAAACTTGAAAAATTAATTGAAATTCAAAACTTTAATAATGTTAGTTCTTGATGCTTATTACATTATTTGATTTTACACCATACTCCGGCTTACTATTTTTATGTTTATACCTGTTATAACCACAAAAACACAGAGAATGGTTAAGGGGAGTTGGAATGCCCTATCTCGCCAATGTTAAATTTGCTAACTTTGTGTACCTTTTTCTTTGGAACTATTATCTTCAGAACTTTGAAATTCTGGCAGAGGTTTTCAGCATATATTGTGAGCCCACTGAACTAGAACCAATGTTTTCTTTTTGTTGGTATAGTATTTATGAATTTTTTACCATTAAGCCATTTTTTATTGGAAAAAGTATAACATAAACTTCCCTAGTTCAGAGAATAAGCCAGTTCTTGTCATGATTCTAGTTCAGTGGCCTCTTTGAACTGTTTTGCAGCATTTCTGAAAATTTGAATGTTGTTGGTTGAGTGGTTTATGAGATAAAGGTACATGTAACACTAAAAATGTCAAATGCCAGAAAATGCGATTAAAGTAATTTATTATGAAAATTCACAAATACCTTTTATTCTATTATCAAAAGTGTCCAGCAGAGTAATCAGGGTCATCTTCTAGTTCTTCTTCTTCACCTAGAAGCTTTCTTCTCCTTGCTGCCCTTGCTTTTTTTGTATTAAATTCAGCTGCATACTGAGCCTTCCTTACTCGCACGCTGTCCAGAAGCTGAAGACCTCTGATGGTGTTGATACCAGGAGCAATGCCGAGCCTTGCCATGACCTTTAGCCTACCCATATGACCATCATTGAATGAAATAACAGCATCACTGACTCCCCATTTCAATGTTTTTATCCCAACAAATACATTCTTAGGTACACGAGTCCAAATGAGGTTGTTGAACGACTCGTTTTGATTCTGGGTACAACCATGAAGACATTTTCGCAGAAGATCAGGATGCCCCAAGTCTCTATATATTGGTTTAATTACTTCCATAACAGCCAATGGAATATAATTTTTATGGTGATAAGGATCCCCAGTAGCTTGAGATTTTCTATAATTGCACCATGACTGAGGACCATCTGGACAAGCAAAATGTTGAGGATTATCATCAGTTGATGATCGATGTAAATATGTGGCCCATACAGCTTGTCTCATTTCCTGCAAATTATTTGCATTATTTCTTATTGCCATACCATAGTATTGTTGTAATTCATTTATAATTTTATCTGACAGGCGACCTCTAATGGTTTTACCATCTGACAAAATTTTGTCCTTCAGATTCTGTTTCAGTTTCCTTAGACGAGTGCCCATTCGTTTCTGAACATGACCGACACATTCTAGTTTAGTTATTGTCTTATTGACATATGGCATGGATTCTGTAACACTTTTGTATGCCTTGGAGTCCCCATCTCCAAGGAATTTTGTGTAAAATACTCCCCGTTCTTTTTCTGATCTGCTAAACATTTTCACAGCAGCGGCAGCCTCCATGCCTCCACTCGTACCTTCATAATTCTTGCTACATATGTGAGCTGCTTCTATCTTACCAGATGCACAATGGTAACAATGTTTAGTGAGCACTTCATAGTCCAAAACTTTACCGCTGTCCACACTAGTAACAGTAGCAACAGCATTTTTGGATGTGTGACCCCTTTTCTGCCAGGTTCCATCAAAAGCAACAGGGATATCTGGGTTTCCTTCATTTATATATTTTGCTTCACTGGCAGCAGCTTTCATTGATAAATCTGCTACAGACTGAACAGCATCTCCTATCACTTCAGTGTAATTGTCAATTTTAGCAGGTGGAGGTGGAAGATTCATTATGGCACAAAATGTTTGAGCAGCAGTATGTCCTTTACCAATTGCTCTCATTGCATACATTAGCCTGATATTACTCTCAAACAAATTGCTACTGCATGTTTTAGAGCTCCAAAAACAGGTCTCATTTTCACAACTGGCACAAACTATAGCAATTTTGCAGGAAAGTCCTATAGATTTTGTTATGTTCATATCAAAAGAACCTCCACAAAGATTACAACACAAACATTTCTTCATAAACTCAGTAAAAACAGGAAAGTCGACTAAAACATATTGTTCATTAGAAGCTTCATCTGTAATTTCACTTGCACAGTTTGATAACTTCTTTTTTGATGCACTGGTGGGCGTGTCTCCTTCACACATCTCAGCTGTACAAACGTCAGAACTTTCACCAGCATCAACAGGTGCTGAAGCAGAATCACTTGAACAAACGTTATTTGTAAATCTATTACCGCGAAACTTTCGCTTTTTAAATAATGATGCACTCCTAGGCATCGTAGAAACTACGCACTCACCACTGAAAGTCAAAACAAGACAGATAACAAACTCCAAATGAGCGACAAACTAAACTCGAGGCTCAAAACAAACACTCACAGATCAAAAACTGAACAATAAACACAGCTAGTCGTAAAAACAATGGTACCTATGGAAGGATCAAAGATTCTACAACTGAAGAGTGAAATCCACAGCCTTCTATATGTAATGTTTTCGGAAATGCGAAGATTTAAATGTGTACAAATCACAAGATGGGTAACTTTGCTGGGCGCACATGTAATTTTGAAAAATTAAATAAAAATACTTCCAATTGGAATTTCTTAACAAATTTTGCACCATTTTAAGCAGAAAATTTCAAATTAAGTTATAAGGTTAAAAACTGAAAATGTGAATTTTTTCCATTTTCCGGCATTCCAACTCCCCTTAACGTAACTCTTTATTACTGCTATAAACAACTTGTTACAAGAAGGCACTTGCCGTTGAGTGGCTACACTGCTAGTCTGACAACACTAGTCAGAATGTCAACATGTAACTTGGGGAGAGACTGGCCGGGCCTGACACTATAAGCTGTTGGCTAGCTGCTACAGTACACAGAGAAAAGGCTGCAAGCATGCCTGTGAGTGGTAGTCTCTGATGGTTTTAGCATCTGCTGCCTTCTGGGGCATGCCTTACAACTGTGTGCATAGATCATGGTATAGAATTGAAGTGGTCACTACACCCCATCGCCCTGTGGGCAGAACAAAGCTGTTTCCCCATGCAAGGTGTGGACAAGCACAGTATGGAGACCTCTGAAGTGAGAGAGGAGAGCCAGATATGATGAATACAGATGAAAGTGGCCGGTATGGGGAGCGCCCCCTCCCCCTGTGATGCCATGATTAATAATGAGATGTAATTTTTTTTGCTTTCTTTTACTACCTTGTATTTCAAACATATATTTCTGATGATGTAGAATATTTTTCATTTGGTTATGTAGTGTAGAACATGAAATGTGACTATGTTTACTTTGTTGTTTTCTGTATGAGTTCGTTATGTAAAGACATAGACTTTTCCTGATGATCTTTCAAATAGTTTTATTAAATATATTGTGTGAAATGGAATACAATAGGCAGAAGTGTTGTAAGAACTGTGGAGCGAGAGAGGAATCGACAGTTGTCGGGTCGAACAGTGTGGCAGCTAGTCGTGGATGGTGCATGAGTGAGGCAGTATTGAATCAAGTATTGTGTGTAGTAATGGTGTGCGTTAAATGCAATATTAATACCAGACTTTCATGTATTAGACATGGTTTGAAATGTGACTTAATGAGGGACATTCTAAACGGGCATTGTATTAAGCGAACGCTGTTGGTGTTTCCAGACTGATGCTTGTGGCAGTGACAATGCACTTGTGAACAGACAGTATTGTCGTCAGTTTAGAATTGAACTGCATGACATAAACTGTGAATTTAATATTGCTCATTTTTCTTGACAATGAAATATGATGTATGCTAAAACACTAACTGCTAATTTGGAAACCACGAAATGTGTTGCTACGTAAGTTACTGTTTTTGTGGGAACTGAGTGATCATGAACCATGAATATTAACAGCAGATGGACTGCCTAACTTCACAGTTGACAAATTACAGCAAATGGAATGTTAATTTATACATGATGTGTGGACTGTGCCAAACTATTGTGTGTGAAAGTTGCAGCTGAACAAATACTTAAGTGCTGCATAAACAGTTACTTTGTTCCGGACTACAACAAATGGATGCTACGCAACTTGTTACCACCAGCCACCAAAACGGGAAGTAAGGAAAGAGGATATATCAATGCCAAGGACACGCCTGGATGAACTTCTAGGATTTGTATCAGCAACTTCAACCTGCTTCTACCTCCGTCGCCACATAACGCCGACCCAGGACAAATAAGACTCAAAACCATTCCTCTTCTTTGAGAAACTCACAATTGTAACCAATTTAATTTCTTTCTGCTTTGTAACAGACTATCTCTTTGTTGTGACTCGCCAATCATTCAAAGCGCCGTCGCGCAATTACGCGCGTCCTCTACGTGCGGCGCTGTCTGCCAGCCATGCAGCAGCTGCGCCTCCTAAGCGGCCAGCCGATCAGCGGCCGCTAGACTGGGAACCAGTGCTCATTTGAATGCTAACGTGTACACATGTCTTGCTTGTCAAATTACTCTGTGACTTATATGTGTTGTGTCGTTCTGAAATATATGTGTTAAACTTGACGTTATAACAATTGGCGACGAGGTAGTGGACTTTTCCTTTTCTCCGTTGACCCACAGGGTTCCATGGCTACTGTCGAGCAACTATTGCAAAATCTCCTTGAACAGCAAACGCTTCTAACAGCGGGGATTCGCGATTTCGTCGCGGCGTCAAATGCGGGGCGTTTCTCGTCGTTGGCTATACCTCCTTTACCTCCTTACGATGAGACGGCGGAAGACTGGTCTGATTATGAAAAACGTCTTCGACAGCACTTCTTGGCATTTCATGTCACGAACGAACAACCATGTAAGTCTCTGTTCCTTTCCTGGATTTCACCTCAAATGTATCGGTTGTTGTCGCAATTGGCTCCTTTGAAGGATCCTGCGTCTTTGTCCTTTGCTGAAATGTGCTCACTTCTGTCTGTCTTTTTTCAAAAGCAAACGCGTGTGGTAGCCTCTCGTGTTGCCTTTTATCATTGTCAAAAACAGCGCTTGGGCTGCTGAACTTCACGGCCTCAGTCGAAAGTGTCAATTTGTTACTGACGTTCACAAAGAATCCTATGCTGATTGCATGGTACGGGATGCTATTATCCGGTCGGCGCCCGACAAAGAAGTTCGGCAACGTGCCCTTCAGTTGGCGAATCCGACTCCAGATGAAGTTTTCTCCATTGCACAGTCTTTTGAAATTTCTGGCGCCGCTGGGGCGCAAATAGAGGCGTGGGGTGATGTCGGGGAAATACAACCTCTGTGCGCTGTTGACGACGCGTGCGGCGCGTCCCCGCCGGCCAACGTGGCCGCAGTGCGCTCCCACGCGCAGCCTCGGACTAGCCGTGAACAACCCGCTAAGAAACTGCAGCAAAACCCCCGGCAACTTCCTTCATGTCCGCGGTGTTTTACGAAACATTCACGCGAGGATTGTCCCCAACGTTGGGCTGTGTGTCACAATTGCAAAAAGAAAGGTCATGTGTCTTCCGTTTGCAAATCCGACCGCATACATGATGTTCATGAACATGACGCTGATTCTGATTCTGTGTTGTCTGTCAATTGCACTTCTTCCCTTTCGGGGAAGTTATTCCTCACTGTCCAAATACTTGGTCGAGATGTTTGCATGCAAGTGGATACCGGTTCTACTGCCACTATAATTAATTCTCAGATGTATCTTCAGTTGGGTTCTCCACTCCTGTCACCTGTCACTCGGCAATTACGGACGTACAATAAACAGAAGATTTCTCTCTTGGGACAGTTTAATGCTGAGGTATCTTACAAATCCGTCGTTCGCACTGTTCCCATATTTGTGGTCGACCAGAGCAACGCAGAAAATCTTTTTGGTTTCGATGCCTTTCGCGTTTTTGGGTTCTCCATAGATGACTCTGTCAATATTGTCTCTGATGCTATTCCTTATGCTCAACTGGATTCCTTGTCGACAACATTTTTGTCCCTTTTTTCTCCTGGGTTAGGCCGTGCAAACGACTTTGAAGCTCATATCACACTCAAACGCACTGCTCGGCCTAAGTTTTTTTGGGCTCGGCACATTCCTGTGGCCCTTCGTGATCGGGTAAAATGGGGGTTGGATCGTCTCACTACTTCAGGGGTCTTGCTTCCTGTCACTTCCAGTGAGTGGTCCTCTCATGCCATTGTCGTTGCTAAGTCAAATGGTGATATTCGTCTCTGTGGCGATTTCAAAGCCACTGTAAATGCTCAATGCCTCATCGACACTTACCCTATGCCCCGTCCTGAAGACTGTTCACTAAACTTGCTGGAGGCCAGTATTTTTCTAAAATTGACCTGTCAGAAGCTTATCATCAACTTCCTCTCGACGCTGCTTCCCGGCAGTTTCTGGTCCTTAACACGCCTTTCGGCCTCTATCAATACCAACGATTGCCATTCGGGGTTGCTAGTGCCCCTGCTCTCTTTCAGCGATTCTTGGAACAATTATTGCTCCCTGTCCCTGGGTGTATCAACTACATGGACGACATTGTTGTCACTGGCTCCACCACTGAAGAACATCTTCAAAATCTCCGCACACTTTTTCATATATTACAGACTACCGGTCTTAAGTATAATCTTCAGAAGTCACAATTTTTTCAGGCATCTATCACGTACTTGGGGTTTCAACTCTCTCGGGATGGTATTCGTCAGCTTCAGCAAACTGTCGCTGCGATCGATGCCCTTCCTTGCCCTACATCTGTTAAGGAACTGCAGGCCTTCTTGGGGAAAATAGCATACTATCACAAGTTTTTACCATCTGCGGCTCCGGTGGCTCAGCCGCTGCACCACTTGTTGCATAAAAATGTGCCTTTTCACTGGTCTGCATCATGCGAAGCGGCTTTCCAGAAATTGAAGACTATGCTGAAACAGGCCCCGTGCCTGGCTACTTATCGACCTGGCCAACATCTTGTTCTTGCCACAGACACCTCTCAATATGGGGTCGGTGCAGTCCTTGCACACCGTTTTTCTGACGGTTCGGAACAACCCATTGCTTATGCCTCCAAAACGCTCACGGATGCCCAACAAAAGTATTCTCAAATTGAGAAAGAAGCTTTGGCCATTATTTATGCTCTTCATAAGTTTGGTGTTTTTCTCTATGGCTCAAAATTTCATCTTGTTACGGATCACAAACCACTTGTTTCCTTGTTTCATCCATCGTCACTTCCCGACAAGGCTGCATACCGCCTCCAGCATTGGGCTCTTTACTTGTCTCGTTTCAATTATGAGATTCATTTCCGGCCAACAGCTCAACATGCAAATGCTGATGCTCTGTCTCGCCTTCCCATGGGTCCTGATCAGGCATTCGATAGGGACGAACTTCTGTGTTTCCACCTGGATGTTGCCGAGCAGCGGGTTGTGGACGGGTTCCCCATCACTGGGGACAGGCTGGTGGCTGCTACGGGTTCTGACCCTCCCCTCTCCCAGGTTTTACGCTGTATTCAGAAGGGTTGGCCAGATCGCCTGTCCGCTAAGACTTCTGATCCGTTGCGGAACTACTACGCTTTGCACTACCACCTCACGGCTAGGGATGGTGTTGTCCTCCTCTCCACTGACAATGCTTCGCCGCGTGTTGTGGTACCTGCGTCTTTGCGTGCTTCGGTATTGCGCCTCCTTCACCAAGGGCACTGGTGTGTGTCTCGCACAAAATCTCTGGCGCGCCGTCAGTGTACTGGCCTGGCATCGACTCTGAAATAGCACACATGTTCACTGCCTGCGGCCCTTGTGCGTCACTGGCCGCTGCCCCGTAGTCATCTTTGTCACCGTGGCCTTCGCCTGAGAATCCCTGGGAGCGCATTCATGCTGACTTTGCCGGACATTTTTAGGTATTTATTTGCTCCTCGTAATTGACGTCTACTCTAATTTTCCTTTCATTGTCCGCTGCACGTCGCCTACCACCGCGGCAACCACCAGTGCTCTCACCCGCATTTTTTCTTTGGAAGGCGCCCCCTCTACTCTTGTTACTGATAATGGTCCGCAATTTGCCTCTTCCGAATTTGCGGATTTTTGTGCTCGTCACGGCGTTATGCATGTCACGGCCCCGCCGTTCCATCCACAATCCAACGGTGAGGCTGAACGACTGGTCTGCACATTTAAGGCTCAGATGCGGAAACTTCTGACTTCTTCTGCTGCTGCTGCTGCTGCTGCTGGGCTTCTCCAGTTTCTGGCGTCTTAGCGTTTCACCCGCATGGACAAGCACAGCCCGGCTGAGCTCTTACATGGCCGACAGCCCCGCACGCTACTTCATCTTCTGCGGCCTTCCACTTCACGGTCGCGGGTGCCTTCACTTTTGGCCAGTTCACCGCCGCCGACCTCGTCTGGGTATGGGGACATGGCAGGCGGCCAAAATGGAGCCCGGGCCGCATCTTAGGACACCGTGGCAGACGCCTGTATGAAATCCAGACAGACACGGGTGTTGCAGTGCGTCATTCGGACCAGCTTCGGCCTCGTGTGCCAGCAACGCCTGTTCCGAATGCTGCTACACCACCTTTGGCTCTACCTGACGCTCGGGATCTTGGCATCTCTCAATACTCACAACGCAGTCCTCTCACCGTCAGCGCGATGCCAGCACAAGAACGGACGCCACCAGGAGACGTGCCCATGCAGGAACCGGATGACCATCCTCTGTCAGAGCGAATCTACTCGCCTCCTCCTCCAACGGACGCCGACACATCGCCCATGTCTCCTGTCATATCAACTGGACTTGCCGCAACGGGCAGATTGGTGCATGGGGCCCCAGCAGATTCGACCCCTACGTCTCCTGTCATCTCGACCCGTTGTCATCGGGGACACTTCCGTCCGTACGGGAAGTCTCCTCCTCGAGACTTTACGGCGAGTCAAACAACGCCTATGGACGTTAGCCATCTCCAAGACACCTCCATCAAGACCAGTGCAACAATTTCAAAGGGGGGAAAAGTGTTGTGACTCGCCGATCAAAATGGTTCAAATGGCTCTGAGTACTATGCGACTTAACTTCTGAGGTCATCAGTCGCCTAGAACTTAGAACTAATTAAACCTAACTAACCTAAGGACATCACACACATCCATGCCCGAGGCAGGATTCGAACCTGCAACCGTAGCGGGCGCTCGGCTCCAGACTGTAGCGCCCAGAACCGCACGGCCACTCCGGCTGGCACTCGCCGATCATTCAAAGTGCTGCCGTGCAATTATGCGCGTCCTCTACGTGCGGTGCTGTCTGCCAGCCATGCAGCAACTGCGCCACCTAAGCGGCCAGCCGAGCAGCGGCCGCTAGACTGGGACTTAGTGCTCATTCGCATGCTAACGTGTACACATGTCTTCCTTGTCAAATTACTCTGTGACTTATATGTGTTGTGTCGTTCTGAAATATATGTGTTAAACTTGATGTTATAACACTCTTAATGTTTCTCTCCGTAAAAATATGTAGTGTATTGAAAGGCTGTTCACCTTCAGTGATTGTTGACCCCACCACTAACAATAGTTATTGCTATTATTTATTTGTTTTTGCTTTTCAGTGTATTTGTACTAGTCATTGCATGCATTGTATATGTCTTTTGGAGGGGTGTGCTTTGACTTGTATATATAGTAGTTTAGGCAGGAGAATTTAGGTGCTGTACTGTAAAATGTGGCCAGACACGTAAGTTGAGGCATCTGCCGACCAATTACAAAGAAGTCACTTATTTGTCACTGGTTCAACTTAACGTATTGGAGGAAACTTTGAATCTAACAGCTGTCAAAGTATACGATCTTTGTTTACATGCCACTTAATGCCATATTTCCATTTTTTCATGTTCCGATGCAAATATATCTGGGTTTAACTGTTACTGGTAAGCAAAATTACAGTGTACTGTGTCCTTATTTACCAAATTAGCTTCAGAGTGTTTTACTGTTTTCTGCTATCAAAGGATATTATTGTCAGAATTTTAACAGGACTGGGAAACTTCTAATATAGAGGTTTGCTTTTGAAGTTTCCAGAAGTAAAATGGGTTCTTGGGGTTTATGCAATATTAATTTACTTCATGCAGTTTTTCTTTAAACATTTTCTGTTTACAAATCCACAGTCACAGTTAATCTCCAGGAACCTTTTTCTTCACACCCCTATCCCTCCTCCCCATTGCAGCAAAAATGACAGAACCAGTGAGAGGCAGTCCAAACCAGGATTCCTGGTTATGCCTGGTGGTTGTGTGGAAGGTGGAGGAGACTCAACCGCAGGCTGAGGCCACACAGGAGACCTCATTCTGGTGAGAGGTATGTCCACCAGCTGGATGGCTGCTGCAGCTGCTGCTGGAGACACTACTGCAGATGGAAGAGGAAGCTGGAATGCAGGCGCTTAGGTGGCACTGAGCAACTGGGGAACTGGCAAAGGCAGTGGTATAGTTGTGACAGGGAGGTGGGTTCCCACTCAGATGAAGAGCTGATTTCAGTGGGACTGTACCTCCAGGTCTCCAGTCTATAGAGTGTAAACATGGCAGCTGGTCTGATGCATAATGACTGACAGCAACGAGCAGGGGCTCTGACCAAAACCACATCATTCCCAGACTGCTGTTACCAGCAGAAAATTCAGTACAGCATAACACAATGGCAGGCGAGATCATGGATGGAGGAGGTGGAGCAACATCCTGAACTGGTGCCTGTGGAGAAACTCATCAGGGCTATGGGAACCAATAGAAGTCATTCGATAGACCGCCAGAATAAAACTGTAATGCCTCCTTGACAGGGAAGTCCTGCAGATATTTTTTCATGTGGGTCTTAAAGGAGTGAACCTTGTGCTGAGAGTCCCCATTAGACTGGGGGGTGAAAAGGAGGGGAGCAAATGTGGAAAATGCCTGACAGCATTCAGAAATCATGAAATGCCTGAGGCAGGAACTAAGATCCATTGTCAGAAATGAATGTAGCCAGGAGGCCTTCCACAGAAACAAATTTTGACAGGACAGAGCATCAATAGTGTCTTTGGTAGTGGCTGATGAGTGCCAGACCACTTGTAGAAAATGCGACAATGCATCAATGACAATCAGCCAAAACACATTCAGAAATGGACGACCCCCAAAATCCACATGGATATGGTTCCAGGGCCATGTTGCTGTGTGCTGTGTGTTGACTATCAACTATGGACAGGAAGTAATCAAATACTCTAGCTCCCAGTCATCACTAGACCAGTACACACATTGGTAAGCAAAGGCTTTGGTGTGGGAAACACCTCAGAGACTCTCACATCACAGATGTAAAACTTCCTGTTACCAACTCCCAGGGTTAACCACTCTGGGAGTTGAGGCACCTGTGGAAAGGAGGAGGATCCCATCTAATACCGAGAGATGACGGTGCAAGACAAAGTAGCTACAAAGCAGATTGGAAGCATGGCCTGGAGGATGAGAAGACTAATCTTTGCTGTATGAGACAACTCCCTGCTTTAGGTCACAGTTTGCATTGGTGACTTGGGTGCTTGTGATTGGAAATCCATCTACTGCATGGTGGCAGGTGATATCCAGATAAAAACACACAACCTCTTCTCAATAGGCCGGCCGCGGTGGTCTAGCGGTTCTAGGCGCTCAGTCCAGAGCCGCGCGACTTCTACGGTCGCAGGTTCAAATCCTGCCTCGGGCATGGATGTGTGTGGTGTCCTTAGGGTAGTTAGGTTTAAGTAGTTCTAAGTTCTAGGGGACTGATGACCATAGATGTTAAGTCCCATAGTGCTCAGAGCCATTTGAACCATTTTTTCTTCTCAATAAAACTTGGGGTCCAGGCCAATGGGCAGCCAGGATAAAGTATCCATTTTGGTTTGATGCCCAGTGGGGTGAAAATGAATCTCTCTCATAACTGTATTTGGAGAGGAACAAGGCTCACCACTGCAACTTAAGGGCCATCTTATCAGGGATTCAGAGAGGTGGATTAAATAATGAAATTAATGGCTTGTAACTCAAAATTAATTACAATTTTGAGCCTCACAAGAAAACATGAAATTTAGTGACCCCATACACAATTGTCAGAGCCTCCTTCTTGACCTGAGAGTAATGGACCTATCCTGAACTAAGGGTTTTGAATACAAACGTCAGTGGCTGCTCCAAGCTGTCTGCATTCTGATGGGCAAGGACTGCCCCCACGCCATACTGTGAGGTGTGAAAAGGTCTCTGTAGTCACAACCAGTGGTTTGTTGGAATCAAAAGTAGCCACACGCAGTGTCGACCTGAGGCATTCCTTCAGTGAGGTGAAGCCTGGTCACATGCCAGAGACCAGACAAAGGTAGCACCCTTCTAGAGAAGGAGATGGAGAGGGTGTGCAATGGTGGATGTGCTGGGAATGAACTGTTGGTAATAGACAATTTTACCCAGGAAAGCCTGCAATTCACACAACAGTGAGGGACTTGGCAGGTCTTTAATCACCCTGACCGGACTCACCATGAGTCAAATGCCCTGATATGTGATGACATGGCCCAGATACTGAAGAGATGATTGGAAAAATGTGAACTTCTGTAGACTGCAACTCATCTTGTGGCCCAGAATTTTTTAAAAAGGGCTCTGAGATTGTGCAGATGGTTACTTGTAGTATGTCTGGTATTGACAATGTCATACAAGTAGCTGAAACAGTGCAGAATAGTGGACATGACGTGTCCCAGATATCATCGAAAAATTGTGGGGGTCACCGCTACCCTAAAAATCAATCATTGGTATTGATACAGGCCAAAAGGCATCTTAAGAACCCTGATATGCTTGGACTCCTCAGCCACAGGTAACTGGTGATACACTTTAGAAAGAACAAACCTGGAGAAGAATGGACCCCCTGCTAAGCATCTGACCAGTTCATCTGTATGTGGATGTGACCATGGACTCTGAATTCATGGTTACCTCAAAACAACCGTAACGTCACATTTTACCGG
Organism: Schistocerca cancellata; assembly: GCF_023864275.1. NCBI lineage: Eukaryota > Metazoa > Arthropoda > Insecta > Orthoptera > Acrididae > Schistocerca > Schistocerca cancellata. The sequence continues at coordinate 1,009,947,240 of NC_064627.1, forward strand.
AGGGTTTTTTCACAATGACAAGGGTGTGGCCCATTTGCTAGAGGAAATGGAAACCAAAAACCCAAGAGATGACCTGGTTTGTGATGTTCACCTTTTTTATTTCTTTGTTGATAGTCCTCGGTGTCAACGTACTGCGTTGTTATACTGGCTGAAAAATGTGGGGGGAAGTTCAACACTGACTACTGTAAATGACATAGCTGACAGTTGTACAGTTGGTTTTTACAGTTCTTTACTTTCACTGTTCACAACTCCCCAATATTACACAGTTATATGGCCAGTTTGCTATTGGTAAATGTTAAGCTTCATTAATAGGTTGCAGGCAAACATCAGCATACTGCTACGATAGTTTGCTGTTGAACCTCTAGGAGCAGTAAATTCCTAACCACACAGTTCACAGTTCTTGCAGAATAATAAGGTACATGTGACACTATTTCCCAAATAAATTGAACAGACACTGCCATTGTTTTAATCCACAGCCTATTTGTATTACACTACTTCCACTGTTAAGTTGATGCATTGTTGTTGCCTGAAACAGTACATAATCTCCCTCTGAAAATTGGCCATGGACTGACTGTCTCGGGACCAAAAATTGGTCCTTTATACATCGTCACAATAATAGGTACTGAAACTATACATTGTTTGACATTTAATTTACAGAAATTACAATTAAAACATAACTCATTCAATTAACTGAACACATCAAAAATTCCTCCTTTGTAACAGTTCCTTCTATCACAAAGGTTAGGCCGAATCTTTGTTTAAATAAAGAAATTAACAGATATAGTTATGCAAACAATGCTTTTGACAAACCTGGTAATTACTTTGGTATTAATTAAGGGCTGACTTTACTAATACGTTTTTGAATAGAGTCAAATAAATATTGTTTAAATAATAAAATTAACAGATGTAGTTATGCAAAAATGCTTTTGACAAACCTGGTAATTATTTTGGAATTAATTGAGGGCTAGCTTCAATAATATGTTTTTGAATAGAGTCAAATAAATACTTTAAGAATCCTAGTAGTTCTTCTTCCACATGTTTATAATTATTACAGAATCTATATTTGTTTGTAAGTCAACAATAGAATCTAAGTCGCAAAACAATTACTGATTTCACCCCAAGGCTAATTCAAATAATAACACTAGAGCACACAATGTAGAGAATATTGAAATGCCTAAGCAAGTTACATGCTGTCCAAGACTTAGCTCCAAGAAAAACTAGAAGCTTAATGACAGAATTGCGCACGTCTCGTCCTTGTATAGACAAATGTTAGAATGTTATATGATTTTGCTTATTTGTTAATTACTTGAAATTTTCCCAGGTCAAATTATTCCTTTTTAAAGAAATGAAATAAATACTGTCAGACTTTGTTTATCAAATTACTGTTGTGAGCAGTAGCTATTACAATTTACAGAACCAAGTTGTGCTTACACTATGGGAATTCCTGACATTCATTACTAAAATTTAAATACTAAAAAATTACATAATTCTTAATTATGGTAATTGCATATTCATTATTGGTGTTTCTGGCTTCAGAAAATTTAGCCCCTCAATAGTATGTTAACATATTCCAGAAATTTATAGTTGTTTGGTCACAATGTGTGATGAAAGTTTGGGCTGCTTGAAATTTTTAATTGATTATATCTCCTGAATTAATTAGATTTGAGCTAAAATAAACATGTCTTTGAAACAAGCAAAACTCGGTCTACAGCTTAGAGGTAACCTACTTTTCTGAATCTATTTATTAACCCACTAGATTTTTATGGATGCCTTCTAGATTGAAAACTTTGAAATGCAATTACTTTTGAAATACATAATTCCCAGCAAAACTAATTAATATGAAACGTTCACAACAGTGAATTGCATAATCTGAATTAATAAGTTTCACAGGAAAAACTGAGTTACATTAATTTGTAAATTTATGTAATAAACAGTAAGAAAAGAAAAAAGTAGTATAGATCCTAGGTATTGTAATTAGGAGTATAAAAGACAAAGTAGGATGGTGGGTCCAAACTTGCTTTGTCATCTGTCTCTTACTAAAATTATTGGGCTTATCAGGTTAAAATACTTTCCTCAATTTTGATTGATAATCAAGGACTCCATCAATAAAACCTGATATTTTATTTTATTTTTCCTGGAAATATTCTTTATGAAACCAATGTTTCTTGTACTACTCTTTGTGCAGTGTTTGTATCTAATGTAAAGTAGGAGATCAAATTAATTGTTACCATTATTTAGTTATTTCACATACAATTGAAAATGTTATTTACATAATTTTATGAAGCTGTACTAGTGCCATTTGTGAGTGCATAAGTGGATTAAAGATATTTTTCTTCATATTCTTGAAAATATGAAAGCTAGGAAATTGGGAAACACTGACAATGTTTTTTCTTACTTTTATATGAAACTACATTTTTGCCATTTGTCTGAGTACAAGTGAGAGAAGACCTACTGACTAAACTGTAAGTTACAAAAATCTCTTTTTTGAGAATTAGTTTCTGGGAACTTAGGATATGGATGGGTGTAGAGTTCCATACATAGAATAATACCACTTTACTGAAGAAGGTGTACATGACACATTGGCACATCAACAGAGCACAGTGCTTACTAAACAGTCAGAGGGAATCCACAAAGCCGCTCTCACTGGTCAGTAATGTAGTTGTTGTAGTTGATGGCTACCACAGAGACCCCCCCCCCCTTCCCCCTCGGCAATGCAGAGCCTGAGGGAGAAAACGAAGAAGTGGTGTCAAGGTCAACAAGGCAACATGGTGGTCAGTTGGCGTTGGGTGTTGTGTGTGGCCAGTTTGCCTGAGCAGCTGCATCATGTTTGGCCCTAAGGTGGGTGCAGTTGGACTGTTTCTCACAGGTGTGAATCTCTTCTGACCAACTGTGTCATGGCTGGGGTAGGAACCAGATACAGCTGGGCCATTCCTTGTAGGCGACGAGGCACAGATGCAAGTGACCATTCATGCTGTGGCTATTGCTTATGCAAGACTTGACTGGGCTGTTTCTTGAAGTCTCAATGGGCATTTTGTCAATACTGAGCAGGTGATATACGTGTGGCTGATGTGGGAAATGTCAGGTGATTCATGCAGGACACAGGTGGTGTGACTAAAGAGATGGGGGAGGATGTTGGTGGCAAGGATGTCGGCTTGTGGAGGCCATGCGTACCAAAGGGACTCTGGTCTCATCAAAGTGATAGCATATGTTGAGAGGATGGTGCGATTGATGTGAGTCATCAATTTATTAGCCAGTGCAAACTTTGATGGGTGTGTGGTGACTGTCCATGAGGGGCTGGTGGCCAAGAGGAGGCAGAAATGCTAGTTACCCATCAGTTTTGGGTCGTGGTTGAAGTCAGTGTAGACAGAGATGCAGCTGTCGAGTCTGCCATTGATACGTTGAACTCATGTCGGGAAGAGGCACTGAAGATGTAGGTGACAGTTGGAGGTGAATAGTGCAACTGACAGTGATCACCCTGAAATCAGGTTGTGTTTATTTCCTCTGACATGTCCCAAAAGTGGCAATGTGGAGCATTGTCAGCCTGTGGTAGGTATGCAGTAATTGAATGTGGAACCAAGTGAACATAGTCAGTGGAGTCAGTGATGCTAGGTGAAGATCGGCAGCAGATAGTGATTGAGCTGCATCCTGGGGAGTCATGTGGAAAAGATGTGGTGACACTGTGCCGTCCAGCCAGAGGGGTGTGCCTGAAGATGCCAGTGGTGGAGGGACCAGGAGGCAAGGAGAAGCATGGTGTACTGTCATGTGTGTTTTGTTGCATGTCTGGGATTGGTGACAGTGTGGATGCTGGGTGGAGTAGGAAATGGGAATGGTCAGATGTCAGGTACATGTGACCAGCTGGTGGGACCCAGGCCACACATGTGCTGCCACACTCATTGTCATGATGGTTGTGTGTCAAGACCATGAGCTGCTCACATGCCGTGGTGAGCTCAGTAGATGTGTTGTTATTTTTGTTTCAGGAGCAATGTGATATCTGTACAGAGTATGTCTGATGATGCATGGCAGCCGACATAATGTTGGTGAATCACCAAGAACTCATCAGCTGAGGAGGCACATGCTTGAGTGTGTCGGCTTGTGTATCATTGTCTTCCTGCTGCTTGTCTTGAATTGTTGAACAGTTGATGTATCAGGGATGGGCAGAGGCACCGAGGCGAAAGCTCCTGGAACGCAGTGGTCCATATCAAAATACAGGAACCCAGCATCATGTACGAAAAAGGTGAGATGGAATTGGCATAAAAAGTCCGTTGCTAGATCTGGTTTTATGTTGTCTTTATGAGAGAATGGTCGTGTGAGGTGACAAGATGATGATACTTGCAGAGAATGGGTCATGGATCCATGAACTGTGATAAATGTGCTTCATGCATTTGCAATACCATAGGTTGGTCTGCTGTTGCTGATTCATCAACCAGTAGCGAGTTGATTGCAGACCTGATGTCTGCTGGAAAATGGTATGTCAGAAGTGGGACAGGCAGGGGTGAAAGCCTCACAGAACACTCATCTGAACCCGAGTCAGTGGAAAGATCACAATTATTTGCGTAATTGGAGATGTGATATTCAGTAGCAGTCACTGTCAGTGAAGTGAGAGAAGATTCACTGCCATGTGGCACATAGAGACGACCATGTTAGTATTCATGAAAGGATGAGCCTGTTGCGAGCAGTATCGAGTAGTCACAAGACGAGTGGCATTTCTGCACAGTGTCAGTGAACTGCTCCCACAATGACATGGCAGCACGTGGGGCATGGTTGCATGACGCAAAGTAGTTTGCTATGACAGATTTCAAGTCACTATGCCAGGCTGAGGCAGGGACACAAGACGCCAGCTGCCAGCTGAAGCGATTCTGCCCAGCTGCAGTGGAGTAGACCACGTGTGCTGTCTGTGAGGGTGCAGTGTGTTTTATGATGTGCCGGCAGGCGAGAGTGTAGTGTGTTCGGCAGTGTTCTGCCCAAGCCCAAGGTCAACGCAGATGGCTATGTTCTGCACAGACGTGGAGGCAGCATGCTCAGCGGAACTCTGCACACACTTGGGCGTGACGTCGTTGGCGATGTTCTGCATGGGCGTGGGCCTGGAATGCGTCCCAGGAAGATGGGGGTTTGTTGATGTGCAAAGTTCATAAATCCAGCTAGGTGGTGTGTCATCAGAGTCAGAGGTGGTTGAGTGAAGATGGTTGGGCTCAGTCATTGCGTGGAAGGAAGCAAGCGAAGGCTGATTCTGTAGTGAATGATGGCCAACATTGTCATCAATAATGGGAATACATTTTTGGTGCTCAGTGGAATGTTCTAGATGTGAATGTTCGTTAGCAACACCACTGGTTAGAAACAAACTGTTGGCACTTGTAGGCCAGGTCTGAGGTTAGTCCAGAAGAAACACGTATGTTCCATGTTTGTGTTTAAAATCGGGGCACCTGGTGGCAGCAAGGGTGAATCAAGGGAATTTGCACTTGACGGGAAAGATATGCTGTCCATGGGAGACAAAAGTGAATCTGTGCAGCCAGAATGTTACAGTCCAGCTGCTGCGTAGTTTTTCCACAAGTGGGGTATGGTGATGAGATTTCACAGTATATCGTTTATTGCTTTCAGTTGTTTGGGACTAGCATCGTAAGTTGAACCACAGCACTGAGGCACTTCGCTAGCACACTTGATGCCTAAAGATGGTGGAAGAGTCAGTTGAGAAGCTCTACACTCTCCAGAATGGAAACATCGGTATGGCGAGCGAATTTCGGCAGTTGGCGACTTCGTCTGAGTCGCATTGTCGTAACTGTATCAATATTAATTTTACCTCATATTTGGTCGTCGCGAGTCATCAGGATCACCAGTCTGAAAACTCAGGATATGATTCAGTGCAGAATATCGAATACATATTCGGTAGGTAGAGTAACACACTTTTATTGAAAACAATGTATATAAGACACATGGACAGAACACAGTGCGTACCAAACAGTCAGGAAGAGTCCACAAAGTCGCTCTGGCTAATCAGTGATGTTGTGGTCGGTGGCCACAACACGTCCATTGCATATCAATTTTTTTATCTGTTCACATTCCTAGAAATCTTGTATGTGAAGTTTCATTTGTTTTTTGCCCATTGGCATCTATTTCAAGAGCTTGTAACTTGTTGTTTTCTGTCTGAAACTGTGTTAAATTTGTTGTTGAGAGGTTTAACGATCGACTATTTGCTGCAAAATTTTTGTATAGCTGTTTTTTTTTTGTTTCCAGTTGTAGTCTGCAGTGATTATTCTGCGGCCTTGATAAATATACTTGCGTCATCATCAAACATCAGTATATTTGCATTGTTATTTACTGAGTCTGGTAGGTCATGTACACTAAGCGTAACAGTGGTTCAAGGATCGAGCCTTGGGGAACACCATACTAAATAATTGTCCAGTCTGACTTCATTGTTCCCTCTGCACCTGTTAGGACAACTCTTTGTTCCCTGTCATGTAAATATGATTCTAACGAAGCTATTGGTTGCTTGAACATGTAACAAAAACAGCTGCAGTAAATGTTGGCACAGTTCAGAATATTATTGGTAACAAGCTCAAGTACAGCAAAACAAGTTCAAGGTGGGTTCCACAAAACTCAAGGAAACAAGACTCAACGTGAGTACAGACTTGAAAGAACGCTATGAAAGGGAAGATGGCCCTTTTCCAAACAAGACCGTAAAGTGTGATGAAACCTGAATTCATAATTTTGAAACAGAGTCCAAAAGTCAAAGCATGCCAGGGAAGACGACTAGCTCATCTGTCTGAAAGAAATTCAGGACGTAAGCATCAGCAGGAAGTCATGCTGATCTTCTTTTGAGATGCCCAAGGTGTCGTCTTATGTGATTATTTGCAAAATCAGCATACAATAAACAGTACCTTCTACTCAGACATGCTGATGAACGAAGTTAAGCCGGAAATGAGAGAAAAACGTCTCAGATCTTAAATAAAAGGAGTGAAATTGGTACATGATAACGCTCGACCTGATACTGCCTGTATGAATCAAGAGACCATTGAAAGGAAAAAGGATTGAGAGATGCTACCTCACCCTCCCTGCTGTCTGGATTTGGCCAATTCCGATTTTCGTTTGTTTGGTCCACTGAAGGAGACGTTATATGGAAAAAAATTTACCAACAACAAGATGGTGAAGGTGGCTCAAACAACAACACAAAGACTTCTTTGTATCAAGTATCAATAACTGGTTCATTATTAGGACAAGTGTATTAAATAGTGGGAATTATGTTGACATGTAGTAGAAGCCTCATTTTGTAAAAATACTTTTTTTTTCAACATCAGTTTGTCTCCTTAATTATTGAACGTTCCTCATATTTACAGAGAGTTAAGAATAAAGTATGTGGGTACACCAACAGAGAAAACATGTGGCTGAGTGGAGTAATTGTGTAGAATCCAAGGAAGTTCGTTTGGTCTAGAACTCTTTACCATGTGGATGTCTTACATGTTGGATTATGTGCAATAAAACATTATTTTTATATCAGCATTGCCATTATTGGTATGATCTCCGCAACTAAAGGGAAAGCTACCACCTTGGTGACTTGTGACAATCATGTAAGGCAATAGGGAGACGTTTCATTACATACTGTTATAATATACAGTACCAAAGGAGCCATCTTGCATCAGTTACACCATATCACTGTCCCCTCAAGATCACGCTTCAAGGATTAATTGAGTGATGTGCATCATTAGTGTAATAACTGTCAACTAGTGCTCAAATATGAACTAAGTACAACCAAGGCATTGCTTCTCAAAACGATAGCTATTTGGGTATGTCACAACAATGGCCACCATCAAACAATCTACTGTTGGACTTCGTGCAAGATTCTGTATCAAGTTCACCAGTTCATGATTCAACAGAATAGGGTGGACTAAATATGAACAATAATGTGACTCCAGTGCCAACTGCAACAGCTGCATTGTAAACACTATTAGGAAATACGACCATCGTGTATAGCAGAATGTGACAGCCCATGCACCTGATTAATGGAGTCACAATTGTGCCATGATTATTCCATGATACTTCATTTGTTATACAGTTTTGTATGACAGCATCAATGCAACCAAAACTAGGTCATACTTCACTTCAGAGACTCAGCAGCCAACCCAATCTACTAGCATTCTTCAACGAACAGTCTGGACTTTGGTTCACAACAGTAGAATTTGTGTTTACTCCATTGGGAATTTTGGATGATAACTAGATTTGTGGCTTTAATTTACCACTTAGCATAACATGTTGATATCAGTGATGTCATCCTCTTGCTGCCTGAATGAAACTAATATCAAGCGGAAAATCCAGCTGGCTCGAACACTTGCCGCGAACATCAACTGAAAAAGGAAATCTATGATGGACAACTTGCGAACAAGACGCCAACCGGCTTTGGCGCTGGCTACAGACACTACTCAGCATGAACCTCAGGCCAGTTGCTGCATTATGGACTCTCTGGATTGTGAAGCTTCTGTCACAGCTATAACTTGCCCTGAGCCACTAGAGAAGAAGCTATGCCTGGCAGGCAGAACATTCAGACAACGCATCAATGCCGTTAACAACAACATGCCACACAGCGCTAGATTTCAGTCGAACACCGTGCGAATCGATCTGCTCCAACATGTGCCGAAAGCATGTGACAGTGACATCATCATCCCTGATCTGTGAGATACACACACCACCATTCTCCTAGCCAACAACGATGCACCGCCCCAGAATCACCGAATTGTTGGTATCATGTCTTGTTTGGTGGTGTTGAACGTAACTGCCAGCCTCCCTGCAGCCACCAGGCTCCAAACACAGCCCACAGCAGACGCCCTTGCCTATGCTGACACATCAAGACACTAACACCCACAACGCATGGAACAAACATTTTCTGCGCCATTTCTGTGGGGTGGAAGTCTTTATATATTTGAACAAAGCATGCATAAATACTTCCTCATCGATACATGGTCAGGCATCAGTGCAGTGCCCAGGGACATAAATGTAACACTGTCTGGCACATCTCTTCAGCTCCATTTCGCAAACCACTCACATGTCACTGTGCACAAAAGCAGTTATCGAATTTTGGAACCAAGCTCAGATCAAGAGCTTCCATGGACCTTCTTTGTTACAGATGTGGGTGGATCAATGGTATGAACTGACTTCTTATGGCACTTTCACCTTTCACCAGATTTAAAAATCGCAGCTTTACGTCATGACACCAAATGACTCATCCCAACACTCTTCACCCTGGTGCCTCCTCCTTCATTGAAAGCTACCTCATGCCCCACTAGGCATCAGCGCGTCAATGGCGAGTACTCTAACACATTAAAAGACTAAGATCCTAATAAAGCCACACCAGTTTGATCTGGACATCCGCAAAGCACTGCATGCGCTTCATGCTGACAACACAGCACTACATAAGTGTGTTTACTGCATTCACCTATGTGCACAAGCAATGCGAGAGCCTTCCAATCATGTGCCACATACCTCTGACGTCGGTGCAACCTCTGTCTTGCCCACTCTGACTGATCATGTGTCTCCATCACTACTAACCTCTGCTACTCAGTCAACAATCTTGAGCATTCCGCGTCAAACACAGGTCAGTATGGCGCACTCTGTCTCACCTCTCAGAGCATCGAATGAGTGTACCACCTCCCCCCCCCCCCCCAAGCAGGTACAAATGGAAGTTGACCAATGTGCTACCTGTAGTTTTTTTGTTGTTGTTGTGTGACGAGAGCCTCCCGTCGGGTAGACTGCTCGCCTGGTGCAAGTCTTTCGATTTGACGCCACTTCGGCGACTTGCGCGTCGATGGGGTGAAATGATGATGATTAGGAAAACACAACACCCAGTCCCTGAGCGAAGAAAATCTCCGACCCAGCCGGGAATCGAACCTGGGCCCTTAGGATTGACAGTCGGTCTTGCTGACCAGTCAGCTACCGGGGGCGGACGCTATCTGTAGTGTCATGGTGCACCAAATTCTCACAACCACAAGTCAGCCAGTCTGCCACAAAGCATTTCAGCTGGCGCTAGCACACTTACAGGCTGAAAAAGCAACAGCCAATGAACTATTACAATCAGGGATAATCTGCCCTTCAGACAGCCCATGGGTTGCTCTCATAAAACTATACCGAAAAAGGCCGGTTCTGTGAGACTCTGTAGTGACTACAGAGCTCTCAATGCTCAAAATATACAGGGCAGTTATCAATATTCGAGACACTCTCTGTAGCAGGCGCCACTATTTTCAGCGTCATTTATTGCAGAAAAGCTTATATACAAATACAAATGGAACTCACAGACAGCGTCTCTAAGACTGCAACAATCACACCGTTCGGAATTTTTGAGTTGCTAGTCTTGCCTTACAGTCTACATAATGTTGCTCAAAATTGGCAACGGTTCAATGAAAGAGTTCTCTTCGAATATGATAGAGGAAGGCAGGGCAAGACGGGGAGGTGGGGTAAGACGGGGAAGGGCTATAAGCTACAGTTAGAGTGCTGCCATCTGTGGATAGCTACGTCAACATCATCAATACACAGGTCTCAGTGTGTTGACATTGCTGAACCTTAGTTTTGCGGCGGTTTCTGTGAGCTTTGCAAGGTATGTAAATTGTTATACTGATTTGCAAATGTTTTACACCTTTCGAGGTCCTAAAACATGTGTTGCGTGAACATTTGTCCAGACTGTATATATAGCACTGAATAGTACGTCTTATTAACAGTAAACTGCTGTGTCAGTAGTCAATGTTCACTAAATAGTGTTCATGTAGGCGTGACATAACCTGACAGTATGGTAGGGGGCAAGACGGGGTGGGGCAAGATGGGGAGCTTCCCCGTCTTGCCCCTACTATTTGTCCAACCATTACGTTCTTGTCGTCTCATGTGTTTACCTCGCTGTGGGTTTTGAACACGTACATTATACGTTGAATACAATTGTAAATAGAATGGTGTTCGTTATTCCAACGTTTCCTAATTAGTTACAAAGTATGCCTTGGGCTATATGGTGAATAAAAATACACAAAACGTGCAAATTCAGTATTCTTGCTATGTCTTAACGACTGACTATTGGAAATATGGTATTTACTATATAATATAGATTACCAGGAATGATCTGACTCAATAGTACGTTCCACGTGTTTTATTTCAGATGGTTCGCAAGTATCAGTGACAAACGTCTAGGCAAGATTGGTCATTGGAGTCAATGGAAGGCGCTTCCCCGTCTTGCCCCTACTATTTGTCCAACCATTACGTTCTTGTCGTCTCATGTGTTTACCTCGCTGTGGGTTTTGAACACGTACATTATACGTTGAATACAATTGTAAATAGAATGGTGTTCGTTATTCCAACGTTTCCTAATTAGTTACAAAGTATGCCTTGGGCTATATGGTGAATAAAAATACACAAAACGTGCAAATTCAGTATTCTTGCTATGTCTTAACGACTGACTATTGGAAATATGGTATTTACTATATAATATAGATTACCAGGAATGATCTGACTCAATAGTACGTTCCACGTGTTTTATTTCAGATGGTTCGCAAGTATCAGTGACAAACGTCTAGGCAAGATTGGTCATTGGAGTCAATGGAAGGCGCTGTAAATGCTGTTATAGAAGGTCATATGGGTTCTTTCAGGACTGCTCGACAGTTCAACGTGCCACAGACAACGATTGAACGACATGTGGCAAAGAAACGTGATAATCCTGGCTATACAGTCGTGAAAAGGTTAGGACCAACCGCTAGTGTGTTTACCCCAGAACAAGAGGCAGAACTTAAAGACTAATTAACACAGATGGAAGGACAGTATTTTGGCCTAACACTTAAAGAACTTTGTGAACTTATTTTTCAGCTAGCTGAACGAAACAACATCAAACATCCATTTAATACTGCAGCCAAATCTGTTGGAAGAGATTGGTTAAATGGGTTTCTTGCACGAAATCCTACCTTAACAATACGAAAACCAAAGGCCACATCAATCGCACGAGCAGTGGGGTTTAATCGAGTTGCTGTAGATCGGTTTTTCGATCTGTTAGAAAGTCAATTAGACGCATTCAAGTTTACAGGAGACAGAATTTTCAATTGCGATGAGAGTGGTTTAACAGTCATTCCAAAAGGTCACACAAAGGTGGTTGCTTTGAAAGGGCTCAGATAGGTGGGAGCAGTTACTTCAGCAGAAAGAGGCCAGACTATGACTGCAGAAATCTGTGTTTCAGCGTCGGGGTGCTACGTACCACCTATGTCAATTTATCCTCGAAAACGAATGCAACAAGCAATGGTGCCTGGGCAGAAGTCCAAGAAACTGGTTGGATAACGAAAGAACTATTTTTGACTTGGTTTAAGAAGTTTATTGCATTTACTGGAGCGTTAAAGGAAAGACCAATACTTCTCATATTGGACGACCACAAAACGCACACCAAGAATTTAGAACTGATAGATGCGGCCCGCGAAAATGGGGTTGTCTTGCTGTGTTTGCCACCACACTCTTCACACCGTCTTCAACCAATGGACGTGGCATTTATGAAACCGCTCAGAAAATTTGACGAAGATGAAGTAAGATCGTGGCTTCGCACCCATCCTAGAAAAGTTGTTACGCTGCATCAGATCGCAAATTTATTCGGCAAAACCTTCATTCATTCAGCTACAATGTCCACAGGATTGAATGGGTTTCGGAAAACAGGCATTTGGCCTGTGAACAGAAATGTGTTTCAAGAAAGTGATTACCTTCCCTGTTAAACTACAGACATTCATCAAGCTCACACATCTGAAGTTACAGAAACGGAAGACCAAATACTAGAGATGTTGTCAAGACGTAAAACACCTTGTGGGTGTTGGAGAAAACAATTCCTTTATTCCCACATATATTTAGCAAAAACTTTACACTACACACATGAATGAATTGTGTAGACATGAACAGCACGCATCTGTTCTTACGCAATGATACTGTGCGTAAACCGCTGCAGCACCCATATGACGGACCATATCTGGTAGTCAGTAGGGATACCAATACTTTCTGCATAATGATTAACGGTACACCCAGCACAGTTGCAGTGGACCGTATCAAGCCTGCATTTCTGGACGCAACAGACACCACAGCTACCACTGAACACAAACCAGAGAAGACAGGAGAAGCTACAAGATGTGTTCCTGTACCCCATGAACACCACAACGCTCAGCGAACACCAGTCACTGCAACACCAAGACCGACGTCGAGGACTACTACCCCACTCCCTGACACGACCACTGACACACGTGACGTACCGCCCGGTTTCAAGAAAGAAGCAGTTACAAAAGCTGGACGGCGTGTGAAATTTAATCTGCGGTATCGTTAGCATTAAAGGGGGGAGTCATGTAGTGACCTATTTCTGACAATCGATCCCTACAAGTGTACAGTGCTTCATAAACATTCCGTGAAGTGTTAATTTACGTGCAGTGATATAGTCATTCTTTGACTTAGCTTTTGTTAGTTATTCCACGCTGTTCATGTCTACACAATTCATTCATGTGTGTAGTGTTAATTTATTGCTAAATATATGTGGGAATAAAGGAATTGTTTTCTCCAACACCCACATTGCATCAGATCGCAAATTTATTCGGCAAAGCCTTCATTCATTCAGCTACAATGTCCACAGAAGTGAATGGGTTTCGGAAAAGAGGCATTTGGCCTGTGAACAGAAATGTGTTTCAAGAAAGTGATTACCTTCCCTGCTCAACTACAGACATTCATCAAGCTCACACATCTGAAGTTACAGAAACGGAAAACCAAATACCAGAGTTGTTGTCAAGACGTAAAACACCTGAATAATTAACAACTGACGATCAAGCCTCTGTTTCGTCTAACTTTCAGGTTACGAGCCCTGAAAAGGTGTTAGCTATTCCAAAGGTGGATAAAAAAAACCAAAAGAAAACCATCTAACAGGCGTGGAAAACCCGTTGTTTTAATCGAATCTCCTTATAGGAGTGAACTATCTGAAGAAATTAAGCGAAAAGGTGTCCCCAAACGTGCTGCATGTAAACGAAAACTCTTCTCAAAGACGTTTAATACAACTGGGATACCACCAAAAGGACATAATGATATCGAAAAACTGTCGAACGTTACTGACGTCTTAACCACCCCTTCATGCTCAAGGGATAATAAACTGAGGTCGAATGACAACGAGGAAGAGAGTGAAGAATGTTTATACTGCTATGACTTCTCTGAAGGAGGCTGGATACGGTGTATTAGCTGCGGACACTGGGCCCACGACACTTGTGCAGGGATAGAAAATGATGATGACGAGGCTGACCACACTTGTGTACTATGTGAAAGTAAGAGGCCTAAATAAAACGTAATACCTGATTCTACAATTCGCAGAACCATGTTTCGAAACCTTGTCGTCACATAATTTCGTTATGCCAGTCCTTATTTAAGCTTTAGAGATGAATTCTTGCTAGTTCCCCATCTTACCCCGCATATGGGGCAAGACGGGGAATTGGTAGTTTCTGTTTCAAATCGAGATATTTCTAACTAAAGATAACAAGTTTACAGGTTTCTTCGCATGCTATTGTAATTCAATAGTTAAGTTTTAATAATGAATAGGAAAATAGGAATGCGGGTAAGCTACTACAAACAGCATAGTGAACGCATTATTGTGGCCAAGATAGATACGAAGCCCACATCTACTACAGTAGTACAAGTTTATATGCCAACTAGCTCTGCAGATGACGAAGAAATTGAAGAAATGTATGATGAAATAAAAGAAATTATTCAGATAGTGAAGGGAGACGAAAATTTAATAGTCATGGGTGACTGGAATGCGAATGTAGGAAAAGGGAGAGAAGGAAACATAGTAGGTGAATATGGATTGGGGCTAAGAAATGAAAGAGGAAGCCGCCTGGAAGAATTTTGCACAGAGCACAACTTAATCATAGCTAACACTTGGTTTAAGAATCATGATAGAAGGTTGTATACATGGAAGAACCCTGGAGATACTAAAAGGTATCAGATAGATTATATAATGGTAAGACAGAGATTTAGGAAGCAGGTTTTAAATTGTAAGACATTTCCAGGGGCAAATGTGGACTCTGACCACAATCTATTGGTTATGACCTGTAGATTAAAACTGAAGAAACTGCAAAAAGGTGGGAATTTAAGGAGATGGGACCTGGATAAACTGACTGAACCAGAGGTTGTACAGAGTTTCAGGGAGAGCATAAGGGAACAATTGACAGGAATGGGGGAAAGAAATACAGTAGAAGAAGAATGGGTAGCTTTGAGGGATGAAGTAGTGAAGGCAGCAGAGGATCAAGTAGGTAAAAAGACGAGGGCTAGTAGAAATCCTTGGGTAACAGAAGAAATATTGAATTTAATTGATGAAAGGAGAAAATATAAAAATGCAGTAAATGAAGCTGGCAAAAAGGAATACAAACGTCTCAAAAATGAGATTGACAGGAAGTACAGAATGGCTAAGCAGGGATGGCTAGAGGACAAATGTAAGGATGTAGAGGCTTATCTCACTAGGGGTAAGATAGATACTGCCTACAGGAAAATTAAAGAGACCTTTGGAGATAAGAGAACCACTTGTATGAACATCAAGAGCTCAGATGGAAACCAAGTTCTAAGCAAAGAAGGGAAATAAGAAAGGTGGAAGGAGTATATAGAGGGTCTATACAAGGGCGATGTACTTGAGGGCAATATTATGGAAATGGAAGAGGATGTAGATGAAGATGAAATGGGAGATACGATACTGCGTGAAGAGTTTGACAGAGCACTGAAAGACGTGAGTCGAAACAAGGCCCCCGGAGTGGACAACATTCCAGTAGAACTACTGACGGCCTTGGGAGAGCCAGTCCTGACGAAACTCTACCATCTGGTGAGCAAGATGTATGAAACAGGTGAAATACCCTCAGACTTCAAGAAGAATATAGTAATTCCAATCCCAAAGAAAGCAGGTGTTGACAGATGTGAAAATTACCGAACAATCAGTTTAATAAGCCACAGCTGCAAAATACTAACACGAATTCTTTACAGACGAATGGAAAAACTAGTAGAAGCCGACCTCGGGGAAGATCAGTTTGGATTCCGTAGAAATACTGGAACACGTGAGGCAATACTGACCTTACGACTTATCTTAGAAGAAAGATTAAGGAAAGGCAAACCTACGTTTCTAGCATTTGTGGACTTAGAGAAAGCTTTTGACAGTGTTGACTGGAATACTCTCTTTCAAATTCTAAAGGTGGCAGGGGTAAAATACAGGGAGCGAAAGGCTATTTACAATTTGTAAAGAAACCAGATGGCAGTTATAAGAGTCGAGGGGCATGAGAGGGAAGCAGCGGTTGGGAAGGGAGTGAGACAGGGTTGTAGCCTCTCCCCAATGTTATTCAATCTGTATATTGAGCAAGCAGTAAAGGAAACAAAAGAAAAATTTGGAGTAGGTATTAAAATCCATGGAGAAGAAATAAAAACTTTGAGGTTCGCCGATGACATTGTAATTCTGTCAGAGACAGCAAAGGACTTGGAAGAGCAGTTGAACGGAATGGATGGTGTCTTGAAGGGAGGATATAAGATGAACATCAACAAAAGCAAAACGACGATAATGGAATGTAGTCGAATTAAGTCGGGTGATGCTGAGGGTATTAGATTAGGAAATGAGACACTTAAAGTAGTAAAGGAGTTTTGCTATTTGGGGAGCAAAATAACTGATGATGGTCGAAGTAGAGAGGATATAAAATGTAGACTGGCAATGGCAAGGAAAGCGTTTCTGAAGAAGAGAAATTTGTTAACATTGAGTATAAATTTAAGTGTCAGGAAGTCATTTCTGAAAGTATTTGTATGGAGTGTTGCCATGTATGGAAGTGAAACATGGACGGTAAATAGTTTGGACAAGAAGAGAATAGAAGCTTTTGAAATGTGGTGCTACAGAAGAATGCTGAAGATCAGATGGGTAGATCACATAACTAATGAGGAAGTATTGAATAGGATTGGGGAGAAGAGAAGTTTGTGGCACAACTTGACCAGAAGAAGGGATCGGTTGGTAGGACATGTTCTGAGGCATCAAGGGATCACCAATTTAGTATTGGAAGGCAGCGTGGAGGGTAAAAATCGTAGGGGGAGACCAAGAGATGAATACACTAAGCAGATTCAGAAGGATGTAGGTTGCAGTAGGTACTGGGAGATGAAGAAGCTTGCACAGGATAGAGTAGCATGGAGAGCTGCATCAAACCAGTCTCAGGACTGAAGACAACAACAACAACAGTTAAGTAAACAAATGATAATCAAACCTACTTGAATTTGTTTATTTTTGTCCCTTTTGTAAGGGTTTAAAGTTAGCTTCCCCATCGTGCCCCGCCTTCCCCTACTTACCCGGACGATATCCTAAAATTTCCTGCCACCACCCACGATCATGAAAGGCATCTTGAACTCGTTTTCACCGCCCTGCAAGGATAAATCACAACAGGCGACTTCTCTCGAACGTATACTAAATGCTACAGGGATAAATTACATCCCAGAATGAACGCAACTAGTTAAGCAGATACCCCTCTGCAGAATTACCATGATCTTTGACTCTTTCTTGGAAATGTAAATATTTATCGGTGTCTCTTGCCACAGGTGGCAGCCGATCAAGCCAGACTGAAAACATAAGAGGAGAAAAAATTAGAGCAGACCAACAAAATACAAGAAGCATTAAAACCAGCCAAAGACTGCCTCGCAAAAGCGATCATTTTGTCCCGTCCAATAAACGATGCACAGCTCACTGTCACTGCTGGCACTAGCAATTCAGCGATATGAGTTGTCTTACAAGTTGTGGCAGGTGAAACTCAACCGCTTCACTTCTTCTCAAGAAATCACTGCATCACAGTCAAAATGGTCCTCTTTCAATCGTGAATTACCTGATGTCTACAAAGCAGTCATGTACAGGGTGTTTCAAAAATGACCGGTATATTTGAAACGGCAATAAAAACTAAACGAGCAGCGATAGAAATACACCGTTTGTTGCAATATGCTTGGGACAACAGTACATTTTCAGGCGGACAAACTTTCGAAATTACAGTAGTTACAATTTTCAACAACAGATGGCGCTGCAAGTGATGTGAAAGATATAGAAGACAACGCAGTCTGTGGGTGCGTCATTCTGTGCGTCGTCTTTCTGCTGTAAGCGTGTGCTGTTCACAACGTGCAAGTGTGCTGTGGACAACATGGTTTATTCCTTAGAACAGAGGATTTTTCTGGTGTTGGAATTCCACCGCCTAGAACACAGTGTTGTTGCAACAAGACGAAGTTTTCAACGGAGGTTTAATGTAACCAAAGGACCGAAAAGCGATACAATAAAGGATCTGTTTGAAAAATTTCAACGGACTGGGAACGTGACGGATGAACGTGCTGGAAAGGTAGGGCGACCGCGTACGGCAACCACAGAGGGCAACGCGCAGCTAGTGCAGCAGGTGATCCGACAGCGGTCCAAATGACGCCGACGTCCACGTATCGTCTCATGCGCCAGAGTTTACACCTCTATCCGTACAAAATTCAAACGCGGCAACCCCTCAGCGCCGCTACCATTGCTGCACGAGAGACATTCGCTAACGATATAGTGCACAGGATTGATGACGGCGATATGCATGTGGGCAGCATTTGGTTTACTGACGAAGCTTATTTTTACCTGGACGGCTTCGTCAATAAACAGAACTGGCGCATATGGGGAACCAAAAAGCCCCATGTTGCAGTCCCATCGTCCCTGCATCCTCAAAAAGTACTGGTCTGGGCCGCCATTTCTTCCAAAGGAATCATTGGCCCATTTTTCAGATCCGAAACGATTACTGCATCACGCTATCTGGACATTCTTCGTGAATTTGTGGCGGTACAAACTGCCTTAGACGACACTGCGAACACCTCGTGGTTTATGCAAGATGGTGCCCAGCCACATCGCACGGCCGACGTCTTTAATTTCCTGAATGAATATTTCGATGATCGTGTGATTGCTTTGGGCTATCCGAAACATACAGGAGGCAGCGTGGGTTGGCCTCCCTATTCGCCAGACATGAACCCCTGTGACTTCTTTCTGTGGGGACACTTGAAAGACCAGGTGTACCGCCAGAATCCAGAAACAATTGAACAGCTGAAGCAGTACATCTCATCTGCATGTGAAGCCATTCTGCCAGACACGTTGTCAAAGGTTTCGGGTAATTTCATTCAGAGACTACGCCATATTATTTCTACGCATGGTGGATATGTGGAAAATATCGTACTATAGAGTTTCCCAGACCGCAGCGCCATCTGTTGTTGACAATTGTAACTACTGTAATTTCGAAAGTTTGTCTGCCTGAAAATGTACTGTTGTCCCAAGCATATTGCAACAAACGGTGTATTTCTATCGCTGCTCGTTTAGTTTTTATTACCGTTTCAAATATACCGGTCATTTTTGAAACACCCTGTATTTTAGTGAAGGTACTGAAGGAAGACACATTATTAATTTTACAGAGTAGAAGCTACTTGCAGATGCGATATGGCACCTCTCAAAAGGCCTTAGTCTTTGTTGCTTCTCTCATTTCTACCTTATTGTGGAATAAACAGTAGTCATACGCCATCCATATGACGCCGACAACAGTCGCACTCTACCTGTCATGGATCAAAAGTTATTTCTCTACAATTAGGTTACGACATACTAGCCGTAGAGCAGAAACTTACTTAAGAGGGACTCCACGAATCTCCATACAGAATGGCGGACAGTCCCTGGGACTAATATTCAGATACGAGTACTACATGACGTGTCTCAGAACAAAATTCGCCAACTAGTCCTCACATTTATGCACTGCGCGATTTTTGAACAATTACACATCCTAGTGCACCCGAGGGTTAGCCTAACAGTACTGCTCCTCACAAATAATTTCATTTGGTCAAATATTAAACCTGACTGTCGAACCTGGGCTCAAGCTAGGTTAATGTGCAGTGCAGCAAAGTTGTTCGTCATACTCAGCCCCAGTTATGACACTTTGACGTGCCACGAGCACCCGGATCTTGTCGGCCCACTTCCAGAATCAGAACGCTACAGATATTTACTATGATATCAATTATCGACAGAGTTTCTCACTGAGAGGAAGCAGTCCCAATTAATGACATTACGGCAGGGTAAGCTGTGTGTTGACTTGAATAGTTCGATTCGGATGCCTCGAAACAATAGTGACAGACCAGTGAAGACGATATGAGTCCATTCTATTCAAAGAGCTTAGCAACCTTTGCAACATTACGTGTAATTGTACGACAAAGTTCCACCCTCAGAGTAATGGGATTGTGGAGGAGTAGCACAGAACTCAATAGCTGCATTCATGTGCCACGCAGGACAGTGAACAGAAGCCTTGCAATGGGTGATATTAGATGTTCATATGACATTCAAGGAAGGCATGCATGGATCACTAGCAGGGAAATCTTGTACGGAGCATTTCTCACACTCCCAGCACAGTTCATTCTACTGACCCAGCCCCTTGAACCAGCAGACTTACCAGCACTGGTGAAGCAGATGGAGAGCCATATCTACGAAACACAGGTGCCTCCACCTATCTTGCATACCAATCTGAAAGGCATTGACTAACTGTGAATTTGAAATGCTATAGGACGATACAATCCAGCTAGCTTTACAGCCATCATACTCAGGCATGCGTAAAGTTCCAAAACGGGGCACACATTCGAAATCTTGCTCAATGGAAAAGCAACAACAGTCTCCTTAAGCTACTTAAAACCAGCGTGAATTCTCCACAGACACACAGATACACTGGTTAACATGCCTTTAAAGATCTAATTTAAAGCCATTTTCATCATTGTGATTACAATGGTCGCACTCCTCTACTTCAACTTTCAGTCACGTCTATGAGAACACCCAAATGAAACTTGTAGGCAATGATCTGATAGTGGATGCCTGCCATGACAGGTGTATGACGGGTATTGGACTGATAGCTCGATAACACACACACAAATCTCAGTTACCTCCAAATGTCGATTACATTACTATATCTTTACACTTGTCAGCAGGTGGCAAACTCACTGTTACAGTCCTGAGCAAACCATCACGGCAACTACAGCACACCGCCTCACAGACAGCTTCAGATTCTCCTACTGATACACCATCACACCTGCCCCAGCCTCCGCCGTCACCTGTGCCAAGTGAATCTAGGTACGACTGCCTCTGTTCACCTCCTCAACAATTGGCTTCGTGTCATCTATACAACACAAGTGCTGCGAACCAGCCCACAATGAGGAATGGTCCAACTGTGTCCTACTTTGCAGCTGGCCATGGCGCATTTGCCACTTTCATCACGTTGGACCGACAATGAAAAGTGGTTCAGCCATTTCCTGCTCGGCAGACAGTTACGACACAGCTGATAAAGCACTTCTGCATATGACCCACCTGGCTGACGGACACCCACTGAACACCACTCACCCCCATGCTCTGCACTACAGTGGCGTGGAGAGATTCCTCTGTGGGGGCACCAGAACGAGTAACACCTCTGACCAGAGAACACATGCGGCCAAATGGGTTATCTATGTGCCCTCCAAAGAAGTTGGTTCAGTTTAGAACCTTTTACCATTGTAAGATTGATAGAACTGTGCCCCTTACATGAAGTAGATTTCCCCATCATGTTATAGTTCTGGGTGGAGATTTTAATTTGCCGGATATAGACTGGGAGACTCAGACGTTCATAACGGGTGGCAGGGACAAAGAATCCAGTGAAATTTTTTTAAGTGCTTTATCTGAAAACTACCTTGAGCAGTTAAACAGAGAACCGACTCGTGGCGATAACATATTAGACCTTCTGGTGACAAACAGACCCGAACTATTTGAAAAAGTTAACGCTGAACAGGGAATCAGCGATCATAAAGCGGTTACGGCATCGATGATTTCAGCCGTAAATACGAATATTAAAAAGGGTAGGAAGATTTTTCTGTTTAGAAAAAGTGACAAAAAGCAGATTTCAGAGTACCTGTTGGCTCAACACAAAAGTTTTGTCTCAAGTACTGATAGTGTTGAGGATCAGTGGACAAAGTTCAAAACCATCGTACAATATGCGTTAGATGAGTATGTGCCAAGCAAGATCGTAAGAGATGGAAAAGAGCCACCGTGGTTCAACAACCGAGTTAGAAAACTGCTGCGGAAGCAAAGGGAACTTCACAGCAAACATAAACATAGCCAAAGCCTTGCAGACAAACAAAAATTACGCGAAGCGAAATGTAGTGTGAAGAGAGCTATGCGAGAGGCGTTCAATGAATTCGAAAGTAAAGTTCTATGTACTGACTTGGCAGAAAATCCTAAGAAATTTTGGTCTTATGTCAAAGCGGTAGGTGGATCAAAACAAAATGTCCAGACACTCTGTGACCAAAATGGTACTGAAACAGAGGTTGACAGACTAAAGGCCGAAATACTAAATGTCTTTTTCCAAAGTTGTTTCACAGAGGAAGATTGCACTGTAGTTCCTTCTCTAGATTGTCGTACAGATGACAAAATGGTAGATATCGAAATAGACGACAGAGGGATAGAGAAACAATTAAAATCGCTCAAAAGAGGAAAGGCCTCTGGACCTGATGGGATACCAGTTCAATTTTACACAGAGTACGCGAAGGAACTTGCCCCCCTTCTTGCAGCGGTGTACCGTAGGTCTCTAGAAGAGCGTAGCGTTCCAAAGGATTGGAAAAGGGCACAGGTCATCCCCGTTTTCAAGAAGGGACGTCGAACAGATGTGCAGAACTATAGACCTATATCTCTAACGTCGATCAGTTGTAGAATTTTGGAACACGTATTGTGTTCGAGTATAATGACTTTTCTGGACACTAGAAATCTACTCTGTAGGAATCAGCATGGGTTTCGAAAAAGACGGTCATGTGAAACCCAGCTCGCGCTATTCGTCCACGAGACTCAGAGGGCCATAGACACGGGTTCACAGGTAGATGCCGTGTTTCTTGACTTCCGCAAGGCGTTCGATACAGTTCCCCACAGTCGTTTATTGAACAAAGTAAGAGCATATGGACTATCAGACCAATTGTGTGATTGGATTGAGGAGTTCCTAGATAACAGGACGCAGCATGTTATTCTCAATGGAGAGAAGTCTTCCGAAGTAAGAGTAATTTCAGGTGTGCCGCAGGGGAGTGTCATAGGACCGTTGCTATTCACAATATACATAAATGACCTGGTGGATGACATCGGAAGTTCACTGAGGCTTTTTGCAGATGATGCTGTGGTGTATCGAGAGGTTGTAACAATGGAAAATTGTACTGAAATGCAGGAGGATCTGCAGCGAATTGACGCATGGTGCAGGGAATGGCAACTGAATCTCAATGTAGACAAGTGTAATGTGCTGCGAATACACAGAAAGATAGATCCTTTATCATTTAGCTACAAAATAGCAGGTCAGCAACTGGAAGCAGTTAATACCATAAATTATCTGGGAGTACGCATTAGGAGTGATTTAAAATGGAATGATCATATAATGTTGATTGTCGGTAAAGCAGATGCCAGACTGAGATTCATTGGAAGAATCCTAAGGAAATGCAATCCGAAAACAAAGGAAGCAGGTTACAGTACGCTTGTTCGCCCACTGCTTGAATACTGCTCAGCAGTGTGGGATCCGTACCAGATAGGGTTAATACAAGACATAGAGAAGATCCAACGGAGAGCAGCGCGCTTCGTTACAGGATCATTTAGTAATCGCGAAAGCGTTACGGAGATGATAGATAAACTCCAGTGGAAGACTCTGCAGGAGAGACGCTCAGTAGCTCGGTACGGGTTTTTGTCAAAGTTTCGAGAACATACCTTCACCGAAGAGTCAAGCAGTATATTGCTCCCTCCTACGTATATCTCGCGAAGAGACCATGAGGATAAAATCAGGGAGATTAGAGCCCACACAGAGGCATACCGACAATCCTTCTTTCCACGAACAATACGAGACTGGAATAGAAGGGAGAACCGATAGAGGTACTGAAGGTACCCTCCGCCACACACCGTCAGGTGGCTTGCGGAGTATGGATGTAGATGTAGATGTAGATGAAGTCATTAGATCACCTAACCCACGTTGAGCGAACAGTAGGGCTGAACAAAAATGACTGACGATGCACAATGCATCTTGTAGAGGGTATAGTATGGATGTATTGGAATAATTAATGTCGGGTGATGGTTTTAAAGTAATTCACACGACACGAAAACTTTGTGGAAACGCGTCGATTTACTGGAGGCTAGTTTATCCCAGGGAAGTATTCAGAGTTGACCATGGCTGGCTGGGAGTGGCGAAGGGAAGTGACAATAGGCAGCTTAGGGTGGCTCAAGCTCTGAGAAAGCGGTAACGGGGCGCGGCCTACAGCTGCCTTAAGATGAGTGACAGTGAGTGGGTGGTTGACCCCATGCTGGTGTACCGGGATGCAGACGGAGAACTTGTACGCCTGTTGATAAATGTCTGTCGTCCCGTTTTCAGTGAAACATGCGAGAAAGCCTCGCAAAGCTACGGTGGAGCGGTCAACAGAGGCCAAAATATGCGTGTTCGTGACTATAGCAACTTCATGCTAAATTCATGGTCCACAGAGTCTGAAGTAAATCAGGTGAAGAGCGACAGAATGAAATACGCCGGCCTCTGATGGGAACGTAGGACCAAGGAATTTGAAGTACTCTCGTGGGGGTCTCAATTCCGGAAAAATTGATGTTTTGTGCAGACGCTAACCTTGATGGATGGCCTGGGAGGAGCTAAATAGCAGAAGTTGAGAGGAAGGGAAATTTTGTGGGAATTTGTTCACTTCCCAGAGCAGGCATTGGTCGGCGCTGGGAAGTGACATATAATTAACGCGACTTGCGCTGCAATTGGCGTAAGTGATTTTGCTGGAGGGGAAACCGAGGCGAAGAGCGGACTGGGAGAAGTCCCCATAGTGGTCTGCCGTTCCCAGCTTGGCTAGAGTGCGGATGTGGCGTTCTTTACCCAGCTTGCCTGAGAAAGAGTGAGCATCTCTGCAGTTTAGGACTTAGCAAATGGAACGATTGAGCTTGGAGATAGATAGTTTTGGTTCAGCTATGTACTGAGCAAGATAGCTAGGAGTGAATAGACGAGCGCAGCCTTGCAGCCCCACAAGGCCGGCCGACGTCCTCACAACAACGACGCCGCCCCGCAACGCTGAATTCGGTGATATTGCATCCACTCCGGCTTGAATTAGGCCACTGATTAATTTGTTGGATCACGTCGGCAAAGTTTCCACGAGGGTTTCTTGGGCCGTGTATTGGGGAATTCTTCTAGCACTTCGCATTACGCCTGGGTCAGTCGATAGGAATTAATTTTGATTTATCGCGCTTTATTCCACGTAAACGCAATTTATGACCACTGCCTGATAGGAGAGTCATGTAATGTGATGACTGAAGGTCGGGAGTTAAAATAAATTTGTGCTAATCGACTGCATCTGTTTTCAATCAAGTAGTTGAAATCGCAAGTCACTTTCTGAATTAATTTTATGTTCAACATTTGCATCTGGTGTTCAATAGCTGAATATAACATCAATGTGCACCCCTTTTTAATTAAAAGTGATCAATTCTGAATCAATTAATGCCAACACTGCCACCACAATTCAATCAGGAGTCACAGGGCCTTATTACTTTCTTTGTGTTATCCGATATTGCGGCAGTTTTCCACTCTCTGTTGATCTGTTAGTCAATTACCTGGGCTGAACACACGCCAAAACCAGATAAGTGATGGGTGGGGTGTTACACCATGTGGATGTTTTGCACTCATATGTTGGATTATTATCAATATTGTCATATCAACATGTTAACTCCGTTATTGGTATCATCCCTACACCTAATATGGAAAGCTATCACAAGTATCCCTATATGGTTTAATCCTATTTGTACCTGTGTCATAAATGTAATACTATTAATTAGAAGAAAAGTCACTTTTTGGGGAAAAGGCTATCTGTTCCTTCCTTAGTTATATTTAATAGCTGCTGTTTATTTTATGTTTCTATCTTAGCATCTACTTGACTACAAAGGTGTCTTTCAGAGGAACAAAAGAATTAAAGGATCACTTTTTTCAAACCCCACCTTTTCCACCATTGCGATGCAGCTTGTAACCTCCCCCCCACTTATTGACCTTAATGACAGTGAAAAATTAAACCGCGTGTACCTAATGGAAATTTGGGAGAAAGCAATCGTCACCGAAGTTAATTTGTCGGTAAAGAGGGAGGAAAGGGTTACATCTAAATGAAAGGAAAAATGCAAATGAAACTGGTGGAAATTAATTCTGAAAAGGGGTAAAGTTAATAAAGAAAGTAAATGTGCGGCCGTTACGTTAACAATTAACTAGCGGTAATTAGATATTTGAGATTTTGGGAAAATTACGGTCGCCAGTACCAGGTAGGTCAAAAGGGAATCCATGGAGGGATGATGATGCTCTTTTCGAGGAACACTACTGAGAAACAACATTTGAAGCTGATCGTAGAGGGATTCTACAGCCCACAACAAACATTTCGAGAAAGGACAGTGCTATTGAAAGCACGATCGTAGTAACTATGTTACCGTCATCCTGCATAAAAAGCGGTCTTGAGTCTACAGGCACAAACATGTCACTGATCGCATTACGATTTCTGGTAGAAAAGCTGTCTGTGATTTGGAATCATATCTATCCATTCAACCATGTGCTTGCGTTAGATCCTTTAGAGACGTCTTTTAATGATAACACCACAGATGTATGATACTCGTGCCACACTCATTTCTCGAAATGAGTCACCTTTTCCGAACCTATCTGCTAAGATCCCGTACAGCATTATATCTAAGACCTACTGCATCCCATGGAGAAACAGAATGATGTTAGTTAATGCGGCAGGACCACATTGTGACCCCTTGGTGGAAATGGGAACATATTGTTGTAGCTCCGCCAACCATGTAGAGTGTGTGAGGCCAGTGGCAAACAAAGATTTCCCTTGCCACACGAGGTAGTAGAAAAGATAGTAGAAGCAGTTACAGTGGTGTTTCTTGGATTAATTGGGAAGACTCCACATCATGCAGGGCATGGAAGAAGAACATGGATTTTCCTACTGCATTGAAATGCATCTCCAAACTACATACAGGTACTGCAGAAAAAGAAGAACTATGTCTTTCAGGATGCATTAATTTCCATCACCCAAACATTCTCTCCCAGCTCCGTATTTTGTACCATCCAACAGAGAAAACCTATGAACTGTAAAACCTCCACTAACTTCATCGATTAGAGAACTCGATATGATATTACAGCGTCCCTTTATTCTGATATATCTGAAACAGATACAGTCTGCGCTCTAGCATTGACCATGTGTGGCGAACCTATTAAATATAGAGGTATTGGTTCATTGGAGCAGGTGGCTCATGATCGAAGCCACTTCCACATACCGGTGTGATGTTTTGTCATCTCTACTATAGGAATACCATATCCAACAGACTTATCAATCATACAAGAACATTCCTGCATTGTTCTTTCATAAGCCGTTAATACATTGTTTTTCTGTTGTAACACATCCAATCAGTGTACAACGCCAGACACTTCGTTTTTTCTACCATGACTTGGAGGTCTGTGTCAGCTGCTGTTAAACTGACATATACACATTTGGATCTTTTGGCTCTCACAGAAAGCTGAAATTCACATGGCGTAAACTATACAGCTACCACAACACAGATATAAAACACAGAGGCGATGGTTCTCCTTGATAAAAATGTGGAAGAGATTGCAACATACGGAAACTGGATGAGTTTTCGGAATTGTAGAGCGCTTCCAACAGCTATTAGAAGCCTGTACGGTTAATCTCATCTTCCCCAAAGACATGGTAGCGGATGTTCCAGTGTTCCATTTCGAAAAGCATTGTTCCCTCATTTTGTAGTCATGCTGTTCCTGTGCCAGAGGGTGCTGTTCACAGCACGCGAGAAGTAGTACAAATAAAAAGAGGTACCGTTGTCTTATTGGTCAAAAATAAATAAAAAATAAACATAAAAACAAGTGGAGGGCGTCGCAGCACATGAAAATAGGACAAGTCTGCAACATTGGGGAACTCTTCCAAATAACTGTATGAAGATGATGACCTCTTCATTTAATCCCATGCTCCACAGCGACAAGTAGCAGATATCAAATGTTCCGCCAAGGCTCCCCTCATCTCAACCAAGTGGTGTCAGTCATTCATTATGCAGTAATCAACAGTGTACCCAGTGGAGGGACAGGAAGGGGAAAGACACCACTGGGACAATGTCCTGTAATACACACTGCAGTTGATAGCGAGATCAATTTTAGCAATTTTACCTGTTGTTCCGGAATATCAATGCCAGTCAACGACGTCGCACATCAGTTCTCGATTTCTGCATCATCGCTAAATCACCCATCCACTAATTTGCATGTTCCATATACTAGACTGCGAATGCAGATAGATGACTGTACAGTGCATCCATGGGATAATATACATCAAAGTGTATCAGTTGTCCCGTTATTTAAACGCCAACCAGTGAAACAGGAGAATGCTTCCCAGTATCTGCATCATCGCTACATCATCCATCCACTAATTTGCAATTACTTTATACTAGATTGTGCATGCAGATAGATGACTTTGCAGTACATCAATTCGATCATATACACCAAAGTTCTCCAGAGAGCATTCTATAACGATGCAAAGAGGTTTTCTACATATTTCCAGCACGTCGATCATAGTGCAAAATTTGTGATTAAGACTGGTCATCATTCCCTGTGTGGATGGGTGCCACAGAGTGTTGACGCATTCGGAGGATACATTCGGAGATTACAGATGCCTCCCACATTTTCCTTGACCAATCCTTCCTGCAACACTAATCTTGCCCAGACGCGTGCATGTCAAGGAAGGTCGCACCTCTTATCAGTGTAAAATAGACATGAGAGTATTTCGGTTAAGAAGAAACGTGTGGTTTATACTTGATGGGCGTCCACAAGTACGGATTTTGAAACATTTCATGTAAATCAACTGTGCGATCATTTCCACTGCCTGTAGTCAGTACCAGGAAGGTTCCAGAGTGAGAGAAATGATCATAGTACATAACGCACACTCCAATGATTACACGGTTCTGCACATAAAAATGCTATATTGTTAAAGCTATATGGTTTTCGAAATATTACTTGTTTGGAATTCAACACTCTCAATACTCTAATGGAGAGTATATTTGTCCAACATCAGACATACAACTACCCCACATGTATATTACTCCATTCACTATGGTGACAAATTTTAAAATGATGGAATTACTTCCTTCTACACTTTTGTGATATCCTAGGAAGGCATCGTCAATGTGCATCCACAGCTCGAGCTGCTTATAAACCAAGTAGAACGAAACCTGGAGAATGTTGTTCTGTCTCTTAGGACATTAATGGATTTTATACATCTCTTTAAGTCAGAAACGTACGTACACTCAATCACACATCCCACATCAGTAGTGCATATCACATTAGTAATAGTATATCGATTCTGACAGATGGGGCTATGTTCCACTAGGAAATAGACCGAAGAATAACTGACTTGTATATTTTCGGTAGCTACACATTGAGGGACCACACTAATGCAGGAAAATGCACACGAAGAAGCAGCAACTTCTTGCAAGGGAGTAACACAAAGGAGATGTAACAGTCTTGTTGCTGTTTACAGTAGCATCACCACAGCTCTGGTAGCGTTCCTCTTGCACAAAGAAGTCATGGTGTCATGTTAGATAGTTTTGATCATGTGTAGGATAATACAGGAATTTCAGTCTAACACCAGATCTCTCGAGTACACCCTCTCACACTATTAAAGGTGATATATGTGACATCGATCCACTCTTCTACAGAATACTGTAGGGAATGGTTTAAGTCTGATAAACGTAATGATTCTTCTTGTTAATACTTAAGGAATAACATTGATTGTGAGAACCAGCCGAAATTCGGAAATGTATACTCTATGTGATCAAAAGTTTCCCGACACCCCCATAAATATACGTTTTTTTTTTAGGTGCACTGTGCTGCCACCTACTGCAGCGACCTCAGTCGTCATTAGACATCGTGACAGAGCAGAATGGGGCGCTCTGTGGAACTCACGGACTTTGAACATGGTCAGGTGATTGGGTGTCAGTTGTGTCATACGTCTGTACGCGAGATTTCCACACTCCTAAACATCCCTAGGTCACTGGTTCTGATGTGATAGTGAAGTGGAAACGTGAAGGGACACACAAAATAGTGGAATTGGGATGTTATGTGCCATCATCGTGGATCTTTAAGTGTATAAAATTAGGCATGGTAGGCACAGCAGGATGATGGCGAAAATCGACAATAACGTTACGAAATATCGGTAATATAACATACAGTAAAGATGTTACGCTCTTGCTGTTTAGATGTGCTTACATCTTCTACTGAATCGCTTCGCTTAGTTTTTTCGCATTGTCGAAAATAACGTACACGCGGTTGAAATCGAGACTTCGCCATTGGCAATATGCCTGCATTGTCTCTATATGTATGTGTGTTATGCTGCCAGCGGATGACGGTTGTGGTTAGAATGCATGACTTGCTAACTGTTCGACTACAAATTGCGCTGCTGGGGTCGCGCAAACTCTAAGTACGGGTTGGGGAAAACTCTCGCGGTACAGGATGCTATGTGCATTCGACACACTGTCAACTAGCGAATAACTTATTACTAGGATTAAAAAAACCTGAAACCTTCAGTTTGCAGATGTCCTGACGTGGTTGTCGGGGGGGCTTATTAGAGATGGGTGATGTACACAAAAGTAGGAAGCTCGTTTAGTAAGCATTAAAAGCATATACTTATGGGGAAAAAGTATATCAGAGCATCGCAGAAATCACCTCTGTACATATGTCAACTCCCTGTTGCAGATACATGCAGGGTAGAGCGGAAGTCAGACGAATGTGTAGAACTTTGTCAGGCTTTGCGTCACTACATGAGTCTACAGACATGCTCTCCGGTGTGTGGTAGCAGTACATGATTTTGCTTGCAGACTTTGAGTCTACAATCAGCACCACTCGCTTAGTCTCATCTAAGTATGAGGCGAGTGTTCTATACTTTTCATGACCTTTCTGTCCAAAAAGGGTGTATGTAGATCATCAGAAACAGGGGAATTCTTAGGGTTTTTTAGAAGCCAGGCGTATAGGACAAGCAAATATCGTCGTATAAAATAAAACAACGCATGGGCATGCCTGCAATATGACCATATACCTATGGTAAAATATCTAAGAATATGACAAAAGACATAAAATCCATAAAAATCGACAAAAACCTGGCATAATTACAACAAATTGATGGGAAATACGTAAAATGGACGGAATAACGACGAAATATATAAAACTACGAAATAACTTGCAAAATTACTTAAACTGACTGAGAATGAATAAAATTAGAGAAAAAGTACCCTGAAATGCAGGGGACTGAGGAGGGTTGGTAAAAATTATGCTCTGGCTGCATTCACTTTTAACGCTCCCCCTGTAAACTACATGGGTTTTCGCAACATACATTCGAACAAAGGCGAAATATGTAATACGGAGAGGTGTCATATTAAACCAAGCAAGAGATATGCATCCCGACCCATAACTGTGTTTTCACACATGAAGTCGAATATATATATTTCCGAATTACGGCTGGTTCTCTCAAGCAGTGTTATTCCTTAAGTATTAAAGAGAAGAATAATTACGTTTATCAGACTTAAACCACTCACTAGGGTATTCGGTAGGAGAGTGGATCGATGTCACATATATCACCTTTAATGGTGTGAGAGGGTGTACTCTAGAGATCTAGTGTTAGGATGAAATTGCTGTGTTATCCCACATATGATCAAAACTATCTAACATGACACCAGGACTTCTTTGTGCAAGAGGAATACTACCAGAACTGTGGTGATGCTACTGTAAACAGCAACAAGACTGCTACATCTCCTTTGTCTTACTCCCTTGCAAGAAGTTGCTGCTTCTTCGTGTGCATTTTCCTGCAGCAGTGTGTGTGTGGTACCTCAATGTGTCAGCTACCGAAAATATACAAGTCAGTTATTCTTCGGTCTATTTCCTAGTGAGACATAGCCCCATCTGTCAGAATCGATATACTATTACTAATGTGATAAGCACTACTGACATGGGACGTGTCATTGAGGGTACATACGTTTCCAACATAAAAAGATGTATAAAATCCATTAATGTCCTAAGAGACAGAACAACAGTCTCCAGACTTCGTTCTACTTGGTTTATAAGCAGCTTGAGCTGTGGATACACACTGACGATACCTTCCTAGGATACAGGAATAGTGTAGAAGGAGGTAGTTTTATCATTTTAAAATTTGTCACCATAATGAAGAGTGTAATATTCTTACAGGGTGATTGTATGTCTGATGTTGGACAAATACGTATATCCTCCATTAGAGTATTAAGGGCACTGCATTCCGCACGACTAACACTTCTGAAAACATACGGCTTTAACAACATAGCATTTTTAGGTGCAGAACCATGTAATCATTGGAGTGTGCGTTTATTATCTATGATCATTTCTCTCATGCCGGGACCTTCCTGGTTCTGACTCTGGACAGTGGAATAATGCTTCTGAATTCATTGTACGGTTCACTTACATGAAATGTTTCAAACTCCACATGTGTGGACCTCCATCATGTATAAACCACACGTTTTGTCTTAACTGTCTGTTATAGCAATGCAACACTTTCATGTCAGCTATAAGCCGATAAAAGGTGGGATCCTCCTTAACATGCACCTATCTGGGAAGATCTTGTGCTTTTGGACGGGTGCCGTAGGAAAGATTAGCTGTTGCAGGAAGGATTGTTCAAGGACAATGTGGGGGGGATCTGTCAATCTCCGAATTTATGCTACAAATGCGACAACACTCTGTGGCACCCATCCACACAGGGATAGATGACCAGTCGTAATCGTAAATTCTGTATTATGATCGATGTGCTGGAAATATGTAGAAAACCTCTTTGCATCGGTATAGGATGCTCTCTGGAGTACTTTGGTGTATACGATCGAATTGATGTCTGCAAAGTCATCTATCTGAATGCACAATCTAGTATACAGTAATTGCAAATTAGTGGATGGGTGATTTAGCGATGATGCAGATACTGGGAAGCATTCTCCTGTTTCACTGGCTGGCGTTTAAATTACGGGACAACTGACATACTTTGATGTACATTATCGCATGGATGTACTGTGCAGTCATCTCTCTGCAGTCTAGTATATGGAACATGGAAAGTACTGGATGGGTGATTTAGCGATGATGCAGAAATCGAGAACTGATCTGCCACGTCGTTGACTGGCGTTGGTATTCCTGAACAACAGGTAAAATTGCTAAAATTGATCTCGCTATCAGCTGTGGTGTGTATTGCAGTACATCGTCCCATATCAACGGTGTCTTTCCCATCTCGTCCGTCCACTGGGTACACTGTTGATTACTGCATAATGAAAATGAAATGATCGTATGGCATTTATTGGCCAGGATATCCCTTTCGAGGTTCGGCCGCCGTATTGCAAGTCTTTTTAGTTCACGCCACTTTGGCGACTTGCGTGTCAATGATGATGAAAATGATGATGAAAGACACGCAACACCCAGTCCCCTGCCGCATAATAACTGACTGACAGAACTTGCTTGACATGGAGGGAGCCTTGGCGGAACATTGGATATCTGCTACTTGTAACTGTGGAGCATGGGATTAAATGTAGAGGTCATCACCTTCATACAGTTGTTTGGAAGAGTTCCTCAATGTTGCAGACTTGTCCTATTTCCAAATGCTGAGACGCCCTCCACATGTTTTTATTTTTACTTTTTTATTTTTTGAAGTATTTGATAACAGTACCTCTTTTGTTTGTACTACTTCGCGCATGTTGTGAACAGCACCTTCTAACACAGGAACAGTAATCATGTGCATGACTACAAAATAAGGGAACGATGCTTTTCGAAATGGAACAGCGAGGCAGCCGCTACCATGTCGACGGGGAGGGTGAGATTAAGTGTAAAGGTCATCACCTTCGAATAGCTTTTGGAAACACTCTACAGTACCGCAAACTCTTCCAGTTTCCATATGTTGCAATCTCTTCCACATTTTTGTCAGTTAGAACCATCGCCTCTATGTTTTTCCTATGCCAGCCAGTGTGTTGTGGCAGATGTATAGTTGACGTCATGTGATGTTCAGCTTTCCGTGAGAGCCAAAGGATCCAAATGTGTTAATGTCGGTTTAGCAGCAGCTGACACAGACCTCCAGGTCATAGTAGAAAAAATAAAGTGTATGGCGGTATACACTGATTGGATGTGTTACACCAGAAAAAACAATGTATTAACTGCTTATGAAGGAATGCAGGAATGGTCTAGTATGATTGATAAGTCTGTTGGATATGGTCCTCCTAAAATAGAGGTGAGAAAACATCACACCGGTCTGTGGAAGTGACTTCGATCATGAGCCACCTGCTCCAACGAACCAATATCTGTATAATTAATAGGCTCTCCACACATGGTCAATGCTAGAACACACACAGTATTTGTTTTAGACATATCAGAATACAGGGACGCTATAATATCGTATCGAGTTCTATAATCGATGAAGTTAGTGGAGATTTTACAAAAATGGTTCAAATGGCTCTGACCACTATGGGACTTAACTTCTGAGGTCATCAGTCCCCTAGAACTTAGAACTACTTAAACCTAACTAACCTAAGGACATCACACACATCCATGCCCGACGCAGGATTCGAACCTGCGACCGTAGCGGTCGTGCGGCTCCAGATGTAGCGCCTAGAACCGTTCGGCCACTCAGGCCGGCCGGAGATTTTACAGTTCAAAGGTTTTCTCTGTTGGATGGTACAAAATACCGAGGTGGGAGAGAATGTTTGGGTGATGGAAATGAATGCACCCTGAAAGACGTAGTTCTTTTTACTGCAGTACCCAATAAACACCACTGTAACTGCTCGTACTATCTTTTCTACTACCTCGTGTGGCAAGAGAAGGCTTCATTTGCCACTGGCCTTACACACTGTACATGGTTGGTGGAGCTACAACAATATGTTCCCATTTCCACCAAGGGGTCACAATGTGGTCCTGCCGCATTAACTAACCTCGTCCTCTTTCTCAGAAGGTCTTAGATATACCGCTCTCTGACTTCTGTTCAGGTCTGATGTAAATTGTGATGAATACATGGACGAAGCTACAGCAAGAGTGGGGCAGAGACTGAGGAGCAGTTACAAGATGCAGAGGGACTGTCTAAAAAAGAGTGCTGGAGCTTTTGCTGTACAGGATCCTTAGCAGATAGGTTCGGAAAAGGTGTCTCGTTTCGAAATATGAGAGTAGCACGAATATGATTCACCCGTGCTGTTATCATTAACAGACGTCTTTATAGGATCTAACGCAAGCACGTGGTTGAATGGACACACATGATTCCAAATCACAGACAGATTTTCTACCATAAAACGCAATGCGATCAGTGACCTGTGTGTGCCTATAGACTTAAGACCGCTTTTTATGCGGGATGACGGTAACATAGTTGTTATGTAGTGCTTTCAGTAGCATTGTCCTTTCGCGAAATGTTTGTTGAGGCTTGTAGAATCCCTCTGCGATCAGCTTCAAATGTTGTTTCTCAGTAGTGTTCCTCAAAAAGAACATCATCATACCTCCATGGGTTCCCATTTGACATACCTGGTAAGTGTAATTCGATTGCTGAAAAAAAAATTACTCGCCATGTAAAGTGACTCTCATAATCAATTTAATTAATTAGCCTTTCAATTTGATAACAATGACATGCCGCTTGGTGGGTGGAAGAGGTGGCTAGGGCATCATGGAACGATTCTTGACAGGCGTTTCCTTTTTTTTTCGTCGCGGCGATATCTTTTAACGAAATTTCAATCTCCATCCTACACAGGGCAAGATAGATTCTCACTATTTGTTTCGTAAACGCTCTAGTGATATAGCATTGCAATGGCAAAAGGGCAGCTGCAATAGTGTACAAAAGAGCAACCCCCTCTTGAATTATAGCTTGTTGTTGTCTAACGTAAAATGATTGTGTTTTTGTGTTTTTCCGACATGTTAGCCAATGGCTGAAAGACTGTATTCTCTAATGTTATTTCACGTGGCTGAAATGTTTGTAATACACACGTGTTGATAGTTTATTTGCAGCCACTGAAAGGGAGAGAGACTCTCAGGTCATGTAATTTATCCATCAAGCTGAAAGAAATTGTTGAATATAAATGTCTTTTTTCGGAGTTCTTGTTTATTCTTTACTCCAATGACGGTTTCGAAATAATGATGACATTCTACAGTGATCGGTAGTTTTTGCAGCAAAATAGTAGAGGCTTTTTTTCCTGATTTTACTTAGGGTGGACATGTCTCTGCTGATCATCTGTAGTCGGCGACGGTACACTTCGCTGGATGTCGCAAAATAACGAGATG
Organism: Schistocerca cancellata; assembly: GCF_023864275.1. Taxonomy (NCBI): domain Eukaryota; kingdom Metazoa; phylum Arthropoda; class Insecta; order Orthoptera; family Acrididae; genus Schistocerca; species Schistocerca cancellata. The sequence goes on from NC_064627.1 coordinate 1,009,983,584, forward strand.
TGAGTTGTGTCCTGCAGTTGAACGTGAATGCTATACTGAATTTCCTCATAAAATTAAAAGATGGACTGCGCCTTTTGTCATTGAAAGAGGATATTTACTATCGTCACAATTGTGTTTTCGTTTTTTAATAGATGCTTTATTGTAGGAGATGCATTGATGTCAAATACAATTGTTCTCCATCGCAGGACAGCGGGCGCAAGGTGGGGGGTCGAAGCTACTGTGTGTTCGCCCGATACAGCCGCTCTTCGACGAGAGGTGTGGTGGCGCTGCTAAATTTCCTTTTTGTGTTGGTGGCGAAAGTATTGGGACAGGGCCGGCACCATTCCAAAATACCGAATGTATCCGGCACGTGTTGCCTCTCTAGTCGTTATTACCGTAGCAGGTTGCGACATAGAGAGAGTCCATTCCAAAGCATCGTTAGTAGACAACAACAAGGTCGCACGCAGTGTATCCGGCAAGTGTTGACTCTCTAGTCGTTATTACCGGCGCGGGGTTGTGACATAGAGAGAGAAACCCTTTCTGGAACTCGAACCCTGCTCCTCCTGGGTGGAAAGGCCAAGTGCTCCCACCTAACACAATTAAACCACCAGACACACATGGAATTGATGGGAAATTAAAAATGCCGGAGCCCTTTCTGGGACTCGAACCCTGGTGCTCCTGGACGGAATGCTCAAGTGCACCCCCAACACATGAAACCTGTCTAGATGCGGGAGAGGAAGGTTAGGTTAGTGTACTTTATTTATTTTGGTCGAGAAACTGACGCAAAGATCGATCCTAATTGCGTAATTAATCACAAAGATAGGTCCTAATTACACAACTATATGCAAAGCACTACAGAAGGACGGCATAAAATCGCAATACGCCGCGAAAACTGACGATACCATACAACTGGTGTTATCCTGCCAAGAAAAAAATTCGCAGAACCACTCGAAACCAGCGACAGAAACATCGAAACTCTACCCTACACCTACAAGCTGCCAGAGTCGATATTAGCTAACTTTGAGACGAGTGTATTTCCTGCTTTTCATGTATGCGTGTTTCTACTGCATTACAGAGAAGTTATTATCAGAGCTTTTTTTTTCTTTGTATACGTCTACGGCATTGCATGTTTCGAATTCTTTAAGTTCAATGGGCTCCATGTACAATTAATCTTAAATAGAGTGATGGTAGTACTGCTGTCTGGACGCTTCCATATGAGGTCTACTTTTTTCGTATTTGGTCTTCGTGGTCCTTATGCGCAATTAATGTTAGTTGCAGTAGAGTCGTTTGGTAGTTACCTTGAAACGAGGGTCTCTAAATTTTGTGTTTACAGTTCCTAGGAAAGAACACCGTCCTCCAAGGACTTCTGTTTGAGTTCTGAAAGCAGCTCCATGGCACTTACAGGTAACAAATCTAGAAGCCATTCGCCGAAATTCATCAACATGACCTAGAACGGATCAATCCTACCAGTGAAGTAAGCTGGACGATAGTAATACTTCACCTGAAAGTTACTGGTTTATTATTCCTACTCATCAGCATTAACTTGCATTTTTTCCGCATTTAAGGCTAGCGACCATTCATCACACCAAATGGAAATTTTGTCTAAATCGTCTTGTGTCCTCCTACAGTCATTCAGCTTTGATGACTTATCGTAGACCGCTGCATCGTCGGCAGACTACTGACCCGCCAAATCATTTAAGTATAAAGAGAACAGCAGCTATCCAATTGCCCTGGGCTGCATATTGGATATAGCCACTCTCTTATCTCTGAGCCTGTTACATATGCTCGTGCCTTCGTTAACGGGCTGCGATGGGAGATCGTGTCATATACCTTCCTGAAATCTAGAATATGCAATCCACCTGTTACCTTCCTTTATAGTTCTAGATATATCACGTGAAATAAAGGCATGCCGAGTTTTGAACGAATGATGCTTTCTAAAATCAGGCTGATTCATCAACATAAACAGCTTAGCCTCAAGAATGTTTATTATATTCGAACTGAGAATACGTACAAAGATTCGGGAGCAGTCCGAAGTTAGGGATATTGGTCTGTAATTTTGCGGTCTGTTCCTTCATCTTTCTTGTATACTGGAGTGACCCGCGCTTTCTTTCTTTCCTTTGTACCATTCGTTTCGATCTTCGTGTTGGACGAGAAAGAAAGACAGAGGGAGAGAGAGAGAGGCAGGGTGATGGATCAATTCCCTGGAGTACTCCTTCTAAAATCTAACAGGAATGCCATCCGGACCAGATGATTTGTCTATTTTTCAAATCTTGACGGTGCTTCCTTATGTCAGTTACACATCTTCCATACGGGGGTCCGTCCGAAGGTCAAGAGACTGCATGTTTGTACGGTTTTCATGCTTGAACGATGTCTTAAACGTGAAATTTTAAACTTAGGTTTGGGTTTTGCTATCTTCAACTGCCGCACCAGACGTGTCAACAAGGAACTGAATGGAATCCTTAGACTCGCTTACCGATTTTACACACGGCCTGAAAGTTCTCGGCTCCCTGCCAAATCTTTTGCTAAGTTGTGACGGTGGCAGTTACGTGCTTCACGCATTAATATTTCGGCAGCAGGCTAATGACTTACGAGGCCTCGATTCAATCTATTAAACGTGCTTGATTCGATTATTCTATTCCCTACAGCTTACAGCCATGAAATATCGGTCAAATTATACATCATCTTCGTTTTCCATTAATGTCGATGGTACTTCATTCCTAAATATACGGCTTACCAGTAGTATTGTTTAGTGCTCGTCGCAGTTATGAGTACCGGTAACTACAAGCGAGGTTCATTACAAAAGCGATTCATTACAAAAGCGATACTGTCTGACTCGAAATAGCCAGGTATCTATGACAGGGTATGCTAATACACAGAAAATTCGGTGCATAACTGATTCTTTGTCTATGTGATGCACAAAACTAATTTCATTTTGTTTTGATGTCATTTATTTATTTATTGATTTTAGTTTCAGAAGCTATCCCCGATAGCTCCGCATCGCCGTCACCACTACCATCACTGCCAAGATGGTACTTACTTCCGGAGGAGGGGTATGGAAAAGATGATAATGATGACGATGATGATGATGTAATATTTCTCTGTGAAATAATAAATATCGAGTAAAAGCACTACATATTTTGGAACACAACCTACGAGCAGCTTAGAGACTGAAGTGATGACACTTTATGCGGGACCTGACCATCATTTTGCAGAACAATGCTCAAGCACGTAGAGTGCAAACTGTTACTGATTTGTTTGACTGATGGGAGTGCTGAGTGCTGTACCACCTACTGAGGTCCCCTGACGTAAGTCCTCGTGAGTTCAACTCGATTTCTGACGGAAGGAAACACTTCACGGCATTTGCTTGACGACTGCTGCAACTCATCGATTAACAGACCGCGCCACTCGAACTGTCGACACATGTGACACTGCTAAGAGCATCACTGGCAAGGGTTATACACTATGCTGGAGACTACTTTGAAGGTCAATAAAACTTTGAAAGACATATTTATTTTGTACGAGCTGTAAGTAAATAGTTTCCACTGTTAAATTTACAATCCTCGTATATAAACTCTCTCCTAGTATCCACCATCTTCTACAAGACGAGTCCCTTACAACAGAGTATACCACAGAGGTGTATGTGTGTTTGATGCTTTAGAAATACGCAGTGTGTTGCCTCTACAGTTGCTAAATTCATCATAGCATCCACAGTGAGTAAATGATACACTGTCACTGTTGCGGCCAAAGATGCCAATACAGAGATAGAATGTATTGTACTTAAACTGCCAACAGCCTTGTTCAGTCTATTTCAGTAATGTCCAGCCTCGTACCTATCCATATATCCTCAATTTACACTATAACTTTGATGCCACTGGCTGATCTCCATGACAGCAGCAATATCTCCCTCCCTGTAATACTATTACTTGGAGTGCAATAAGACTCTCTTCACCAACTGTTCGGTGTTGTAATCAAGGAAGAAATTAACCGCATATTTACCTTCTCAGAGGAACCGAAAGTATAGGACCACTCGGATTACGTTTCGCAGACTCATCCATCATTCAATTTGATTTCGTTTGGCTCCCATACAGCTCAGCTGATGACGCCATTCTTACGTGCTCTCCGTCCCACTCAGCAACTTGTGTGATGAAGACGCTCGATCTGCTCACCACACAACGAATTCAACCACTGATGGTGTTAAAGATTAATATGTTTTAGAACAGTTAGTCTAATTCTGAAGACGACGCTAGTTTGACTGATTATGGCATTGGTCTTCCGCTCCTAGTCTGCTTCTGTCTGTAACGGCAGGCTCAATTCAACGTCATGCTTATCTGTTGAACAAAACAAGAGTTAGTTTTACACGTTACAACAAGTAAAAATCAGTGATAGTGGTCAAGGTTCATGGATGGACTTGAGAGCATCTATCTTCTGTGATGACCTTCATTATCATCCTTTAAACTGACTGGCGTGTTGTTTTAGCGTCTCTGCTTAACTCAAATAGTTAAGCCTAGACTCGGCTAGCGTCGCTAATACGTCTCTACAACACTCCTACTGCCCAAATCATCAATAAGCTCTGTCGATCACGCTATTGCGTGCGACTAACCACCTTATTTACGTCTTTCTATGACGGCTCAAAACTCGTCTTTTCACACAACATCCTCATCGCACCGATTACGAATTATCCATGTTTGATGCGTCCCTATCGCCTAATTTCGATTGACTGGCCACCGGATAGTCGTTTTGATCACCGTACTCACACTATCAACACAATTGAGATAACAGGTGCGTCTCGAACACTACTGCGTCGGACAGACCACCTCATAATTATCACCCGAAACACCCACAATCGCCATACGCCGATAACGCAACGGGTGGGTCCTGAACACTACCGCATCGGACGTCATACCCTGCACTCGTCTCAAGAAACGCAACACATTCGGTGGGACGCAATATCCACCTACCACATCACAACACGCTCAACACACCCCAAATCCATCCACCACAGAGCCAGATTTTATCCTGAAAGCTCTCCTGTCCAATAGCCTTGCCATAAAATTTTGTATAGGAAGTTATCTACATAAGATAACCCCCTTCTATAATTAATCTAATACTTCTAAATATTGTTTGTGTCATAGCTGAAGCAAATTTTCTATACTAAGCGACCCAGTGCTCCCCATACAACAAAATTTAACATCAAACACATAATATACACACAATCCATACCAAAATAAGACAAGCACATGAAAATAGGAAAATAAATACACAACATAAAACAAATAATCACAAAACACAAATAAAACACTGCCTATACTAATACAAATAAACATCGCCAACAAATCACAAAATCTAATCTAATTATACACTACTTTGTTCCCGGCCGCGTTCTTCCGCTGCCGAGTGTGCCGCCCTAGTCATTCTTGTCTGTTTTGCGCAGTTTGCGTACGGCCAGGGTTCGCCGGACGTATTTTGATTATTTGTGTAGGTTCTGGATTGCGGTCTTCACTCGCTCTCCAGTTCTGCACTGGTTGATCCCTTCCATTTTTATTGGTTGGTTTCCAGTTATTATTACCCTGGTTCCACCTACGTTCCTGTGACGGATAATGTTTGTCCTCTATTATCGCGTCACTGTGGATTGTTTCTTCAAGTTGCATGCTTTGTGGGCTGCACTGCGGAACTTACCCGTAAGATGACAATGGTCTCTACGAGGAGTCTCAGCTTTTCTATCTAAGGCCAGCCCGCAAATATGACAATTAACAGCCTTTTCATACAAGTCATCATTTTCCTTTGATTTGGTCATGGGAATATTGATTCTGTAGAGCTTGTGAACTTGCCATGAAAGTTTTCCAAGCTCAGTGAGAAGCCAAACCGCCGGATCGCCCCCTACATAAGACTGATAGCTATTAAGTTTTACAATCATATGCGCATACAACTTGGAACACAGCCGCATAAGGTACGCGTTTTTGTGTGAAGGTTGTGTGTGAGGCTAAGGGTTCCCTTCACAACGAGTAATAGGAGCCAGCAAGCATCAAAATCGGCGTACACAACAAAAGGACAACGCTGCTGGTGGCGAGCATTTTTAAATTTAATGAAGTTATTTTCCTCAGTGGGCATAACAACATGTACCGGGTCCATGCATGCACAATCTAATAGATGTGTCGCTAATAACTCTTGAGATGAAAAATAATTCAAACACCTTATACAAATATGTTGTTTATGTTCATTTTTACTTAACTGGGAGGAAATGAGTCGGGACATGTCTTTGATCCAGACGTAGTGATAATTATCACGTTTGGAGAAGAGCAGCATGTTGACATGCAACTCTCGCTCACATGCAAATTTTGAGAAATGGAGGGGGCCTACTACTGTATGCTTGTTCTGCTCATCTGACTTGCTTTTCCTCTCCAAGCCACAAACGTGGACCGATATTGCGGTATTCTGAGCTTAAAACTTAGGTATGTCCTGGATTCTTAAAGGGAACTCTATTCCATCAAAGTTGTACTGTCTCTTAATATCTTTGACTTTGTAACTGCTGGGACGCTCGGGATGATGTTTGTAATTGTAATTGTAATTTCTCTCGCAAGCCAGGACTGACCATGCAAAACACGCATTATCATACTTATTTTGAACATTAATGCACGCCTGCTTTTTGTCAATATCTATAGGGAGTTTAATATAACTGAACCCTCCATTCATTGGATCATAGACATGTATATGGATGTCGAGGTGTGGTATACTGCTGAGCGCTTTAGCGGATCCACGTACTTCCATCTCGGAAAATCGGGCCATAATAGCGCTCAAGGTGGATTCTCGGTACAACTCAGCAATCGATGTGCTCCGAGAAATAACACCATTTTCACCCCATATATAATGCAGAGTAGCCGTCTCCGCGTCACCTTGATGTTTAGGGGCGTGACTCAGTTCACTGCATAATACCGCACTGCATTTAAAGGCGTTAAATTCCGGACCTTCTAAGAGTTTGAGGAGCTCGGTCTCCAAGACGGTGAGCCACGCCTCCGAAAACCTTACAGGATCGCGATACCTCCCGCATGGATTCTCAATTCTGGTGAAAGAGATTCGCCCATCAAACGCTCTAGCAACTGCTGAGTATTCTAAGGGAGTCATTACGCCGTTATTCTGATCGAATTTGTTATCGATAGGACGGGGGAGAGAACTACCGCTAGCCATAAGGAAATTACTATTATTACTGTTGCTACAACTAGGAGTCCATCCGATAGATGAATGGACTGGTGATGGGTGATCGTAATCATCATCATTTGCGGGGAGAGGTATACGTCTCGGAACGCATACCTTGCGTGGGCGGCGAGCTGCTGCTTCTAGAGGAGGAGGGGGTAGTTAGCGCCATCTCCTCCCCCAGCGCTGTCGCAATCGTTTGGCTGCGCAGCCCGTCCGCCGTCGCCACAGCCTGGCCCTTCAAACCGGCTGTCACCCCCTCCTCCTTTTGAAGGGCCAGGCTGTGGCGACGGCGGACGGGCTGCGCAGCCAAACGATTGCGACAGCGCTGGGGGAGGAGATGGCGCTAACTACCCCCTCCTCCTCTAGAAGCAGCAGCTCGCCGCCCACGCAAGGTATGCGTTCCGAGACGTATACCTCTCCCCGCAAATGATGATGATTACGATCACCCATCACCAGTCCATTCATCTATCGGATGGACTCCTAGTTGTAGCAACAGTAATAATAGTAATTTCCTTATGGCTAGCGGTAGTTCTCTCCCCCGTCCTATCGATAACGAATTCGATCAGAATAACGGCGTAATGACTCCCTTAGAATACTCAGCAGTTGCTAGAGCGTTTGATGGGCGAATCTCTTTCACCAGAATTGAGAATCCATGCGGGAGGTATCGCGATCCTGTAAGGTTTTCGGAGGCGTGGCTCACCGTCTTGGAGACCGAGCTCCTCAAACTCTTAGAAGATCCGGAATTTAACGCCTTTAAATGCAGTGCGGTATTATGCAGTGAACTGAGTCACCCCCCTAAACATCAAGGTGACGCGGAGACGGCTACTCTGCATTATATATGGGGTGAAAATGGTGTTATTTCTCGGAGCACATCGATTGCTGAGTTGTACCGAGAATCCACCTTGAGCGCTATTATGGCCCGATTTTCCGAGATGGAAGTACGTGGATCCGCTAAAGCGCTCAGCAGTATACCACACCTCGACATCCATATACATGTCTATGATCCAATGAATGGAGGGTTCAGTTATATTAAACTCCCTATAGATATTGACAAAAAGCAGGCGTGCATTAATGTTCAAAATAAGTATGATAATGCGTGTTTTGCATGGTCAGTCCTGGCTTGCGAGAGAAATTACAATTACAATTACAAACATCATCCCGAGCGTCCCAGCAGTTACAAAGTCAAAGATATTAAGAGACAGTACAACTTTGATGGAATAGAGTTCCCTTTAAGAATCCAGGACATACCTAAGTTTTAAGCTCAGAATACCGCAATATCGGTCCACGTTTGTGGCTTGGAGAGGAAAAGCAAGTCAGATGAGCAGAACAAGCATACAGTAGTAGGCCCCCTCCATTTCTCAAAATTTGCATGTGAGCGAGAGTTGCATGTCAACATGCTGCTCTTCTCCAAACGTGATAATTATCACTACGTCTGGATCAAAGACATGTCCCGACTCATTTCCTCCCAGTTAAGTAAAAATGAACATAAACAACATATTTGTATAAGGTGTTTGAATTATTTTTCATCTCAAGAGTTATTAGCGACACATCTATTAGATTGTGCATGCATGGACCCGGTACATGTTGTTATGCCCACTGAGGAAAATAACTTCATTAAATTTAAAAATGCTCGCCACCAGCAGCGTTGTCCTTTTGTTGTGTACGCCGATTTTGATGCTTGCTGGCTCCTATTACTCGTTGTGAAGGGAACCCTTAGCCTCACACACAACCTTCACACAAAAACACGTACCTTATGCGGCTGTGTTCCAAGTTATATGAGCATATGATTGTAAAACTTAATAGCTATCAGTCTGATGTAGGGGGCGATCCGGCGGTTTGGCTTCTCACTGAGCTTGGAAAACTTTCATGGCAAGTTCACAAGCTCTACAGAATCAATATTCCCATGACCAAATCAAAGGAAAATGATGACTTGTATGAAAAGGCTGTTAATTGTCATATTTGCGGGCTGGCCTTAGATAGAAAAGCTGAGACTCCTCGTAGAGACCATTGTCATCTTACGGGTAAGTTCCGCAGTGCAGCCCACAAAGCATGCAACTTGAAGAAACAATCCACAGTGACGCGATAATAGAGGACAAACATTATCCGTCACAGGAACGTAGGTGGAACCAGGGTAATAATAACTGGAAACCAACCAATAAAAATGGAAGGGATCAACCAGTGCAGAACTGGAGAGCGAGTGAAGACCGCAATCCAGAACCTACACAAATAATCAAAATACGTCCGGCGAACCCTGGCCGTACGCAAACTGCGCAAAACAGACAAGAATGACTAGGGCGGCACACTCGGCAGCGGAAGAACGCGGCCGGGAACAAAGTAGTGTATAATTAGATTAGATTTTGTGATTTGTTGGCGATGTTTATTTGTATTAGTATAGGCAGTGTTTTATTTGTGTTTTGTGATTATTTGTTTTATGTTGTGTATTTATTTTCCTATTTTCATGTGCTTGTCTTATTTTGGTATGGATTGTGTGTATATTATGTGTTTGATGTTAAATTTTGTTGTATGGGGAGCACTGGGTCGCTTAGTATAGAAAATTTGCTTCAGCTATGACACAAACAATATTTAGAAGTATTAGATTAATTATAGAAGGGGGTTATCTTATGTAGATAACTTCCTATACAAAATTTTATGGCAAGGCTATTGGACAGGAGAGCTTTCAGGATAAAATCTGGCTCTGTGGTGGATGGATTTGGGGTGTGTTGAGCGTGTTGTGATGTGGTAGGTGGATATTGCGTCCCACCGAATGTGTTGCGTTTCTTGAGACGAGTGCAGGGTATGACGTCCGATGCGGTAGTGTTCAGGACCCACCCGTTGCGTTATCGGCGTATGGCGATTGTGGGTGTTTCGGGTGATAATTATGGGGTGGTCTGTCCGACGCAGTAGTGTTCGAGACGCACCTGTTATCTCAATTGTGTTGATAGTGTGAGTACGGTGATCAAAACGACTATCCGGTGGCCAGTCAATCGAAATTAGGCGATAGGGACGCATCAAACATGGATAATTCGTAATCGGTGCGATGAGGATGTTGTGTGAAAAGACGAGTTTTGAGCCGTCATAGAAAGACGTAAATAAGGTGGTTAGTCGCACGCAATAGCGTGATCGACAGAGCTTATTGATGATTTGGGCAGTAGGAGTGTTGTAGAGACGTATTAGCGACGCTAGCCGAGTCTAGGCTTAACTATTTGAGTTAAGCAGAGACGCTAAAACAACACGCCAGTCAGTTTAAAGGATGATAATGAAGGTCATCACAGAAGATAGATGCTCTCAAGTCCATCCATGAACCTTGACCACTATCACTGATTTTTACTTGTTGTAACGTGTAAAACTAACTCTTGTTATGTTCAACAGATAAGCATGACGTTGAATTGAGCCTGCCGTTACAGACAGAAGCAGACTAGGAGCGGAAGACCAATGCCATAATCAGTCAAACTAGCGTCGTCTTCAGAATTAGACTAACTGTTCTAAAACATATTAATCTTTAACACCATCAGTGGTTGAATTCGTTGTGTGGTGAGCAGATCGAGCGTCTTCATCACACAAGTTGCTGAGTGGGACGGAGAGCACGTAAGAATGGCGTCATCAGCTGAGCTGTATGGGAGCCAAACGAAATCAAATTGAATGATGGATGAGTCTGCGAAACGTAATCCGAGTGGTCCTATACTTTCGGTTCCTCTGAGAAGGTAAATATGCGGTTAATTTCTTCCTTGATTACAACACCGAACAGTTGGTGAAGAGAGTCTTATTGCACTCCAAGTAATAGTATTACAGGGAGGGAGATATTGCTGCTGTCATGGAGATCAGCCAGTGGCATCAAAGTTATAGTGTAAATTGAGGATATATGGATAGGTACGAGGCTGGACATTACTGAAATAGACTGAACAAGGCTGTTGGCAGTTTAAGTACAATACATTCTATCTCTGTATTGGCATCTTTGGCCGCAACAGTGACAGTGTATCATTTATTCACTGTGGATGCTATGATGAATTTAGCAACTGTAGAGGCAACACACTGCGTATTTCTAAAGCATCAAACACACATACACCTCTGTGGTATACTCTGTTGTAAGGGACTCGTCTTGTAGAAGATGGTGGATACTAGGAGAGAGTTTATATACGAGGATTGTAAATTTAACAGTGGAAACTATTTACTTACAGCTCGTACAAAATAAATATGTCTTTCAAAGTTTTATTGACCTTCAAAGTAGTCTCCAGCATAGTGTATAACCCTTGCCAGTGATGCTCTTAGCAGTGTCACATGTGTCGACAGTTCGAGTGGCGCGGTCTGTTAATCGATGAGTTGCAGCAGTCGTCAAGCAAATGCCGTGAAGTGTTTCCTTCCGTCAGAAATCGAGTTGAACTCACGAGGACTTACGTCAGGGGACCTCAGTAGGTGGTACAGCACTCAGCACTCCCATCAGTCAAACAAATCAGTAACAGTTTGCACTCTACGTGCTTGAGCATTGTTCTGCAAAATGATGGTCAGGTCCCGCATAAAGTGTCATCACTTCAGTCTCTAAGCTGCTCGTAGGTTGTGTTCCAAAATATGTAGTGCTTTTACTCGATATTTATTATTTCACAGAGAAATATTACATCATCATCATCGTCATCATTATCATCTTTTCCATACCCCTCCTCCGGAAGTAAGTACCATCTTGGCAGTGATGGTAGTGGTGACGGCGATGCGGAGCTATCGGGGATAGCTTCTGAAACTAAAATCAATAAATAAATAAATGACATCAAAACAAAATGAAATTAGTTTTGTGCATCACATAGACAAAGAATCAGTTATGCACCGAATTTTCTGTGTATTAGCATACCCTGTCATAGATACCTGGCTATTTCGAGTCAGACAGTATCGCTTTTGTAATGAATCGCTTTTGTAATGAACCTCGCTTGTAGTTACCGGTACTCATAACTGCGACGAGCACTAAACAATACTACTGGTAAGCCGTATATTTAGGAATGAAGTACCATCGACATTAATGGAAAACGAAGATGATGTATAATTTGACCGATATTTCATGGCTGTAAGCTGTAGGGAATAGAATAATCGAATCAAGCACGTTTAATAGATTGAATCGAGGCCTCGTAAGTCATTAGCCTGCTGCCGAAATATTAATGCGTGAAGCACGTAACTGCCACCGTCACAACTTAGCAAAAGATTTGGCAGGGAGCCGAGAACTTTCAGGCCGTGTGTAAAATCGGTAAGCGAGTCTAAGGATTCCATTCAGTTCCTTGTTGACACGTCTGGTGCGGCAGTTGAAGATAGCAAAACCCAAACCTAAGTTTAAAATTTCACGTTTAAGACATCGTTCAAGCATGAAAACCGTACAAACATGCAGTCTCTTGACCTTCGGACGGACCCCCGTATGGAAGATGTGTAACTGACATAAGGAAGCACCGTCAAGATTTGAAAAACAGACAAATCATCTGGTCCGGATGGCATTCCTGTTAGATTTTAGAAGGAGTACTCCAGGGAATTGATCCATCACCCTGCCTCTCTCTCTCTCCCTCTGTCTTTCTTTCTCGTCCAACACGAAGATCGAAACGAATGGTACAAAGGAAAGAAAGAAAGCGCGGGTCACTCCAGTATACAAGAAAGATGAAGGAACAGACCGCAAAATTACAGACCAATATCCCTAACTTCGGACTGCTCCCGAATCTTTGTACGTATTCTCAGTTCGAATATAATAAACATTCTTGAGGCTAAGCTGTTTATGTTGATGAATCAGCCTGATTTTAGAAAGCATCATTCGTTCAAAACTCGGCATGCCTTTATTTCACGTGATATATCTAGAACTATAAAGGAAGGTAACAGGTGGATTGCATATTCTAGATTTCAGGAAGGTATATGACACGATCTCCCATCGCAGCCCGTTAACGAAGGCACGAGCATATGTAACAGGCTCAGAGATAAGAGAGTGGCTATATCCAATATGCAGCCCAGGGCAATTGGATAGCTGCTGTTCTCTTTATACTTAAATGATTTGGCGGGTCAGTAGTCTGCCGACGATGCAGCGGTCTACGATAAGTCATCAAAGCTGAGTGACTGTAGGAGGACACAAGACGATTTAGACAAAATTTCCATTTGGTGTGATGAATGGTCGCTAGCCTTAAATGCGGAAAAAATGCAAGTTAATGCTGATGAGTAGGAATAATAAACCAGTAACTTTCAGGTGAAGTATTACTATCGTCCTGCTTACTTCACTGGTAGGATTGATCCGTTCTAGGTCATGTTGATGAATTTCGGCGAATGGCTTCTAGATTTGTTACCTGTAAGTGCCATGGAGCTGCTTTCAGAACTCAAACAGAAGTCCTTGGAGGACGGTGTTCTTTCCTAGGAACTGTAAACACAAAATTTAGAGACCCTCATTTCAAGGTAACTACCAAACGACTCTACTGCAACTAACATTAATTGCGCATAAGGACCACGAAGACCAAATACGAAAAAAGTAGACCTCATATGGAAGCGTCCAGACAGCAGTACTACCATCACTCTATTTAAGATTAATTGTACGTGGAGCCCATTGAACTTAAAGAATTCGAAACATGCAATGCCGTAGACGTATACAAAGAAAAAAAAACTCTGATAATAACTTCTCTGTAATGCAGTAGAAACACGCATACATGAAAAGCAGGAAATACACTCGTCTCAAAGTTAGCTAATATCGACTCTGGCAGCTTGTAGGTGTAGGGTAGAGTTTCGATGTTTCTGTCGCTGGTTTCGAGTGGTTCTGCGAATTTTTTCTTGGCAGGATAACACCAGTTGTATGGTATCGTCAGTTTTCGCGGCGTATTGCGATTTTATGCCGTCCTTCTGTAGTGCTTTGCATATAGTTGTGTAATTAGGACCTATCTTTGTGATTAATTACGCAATTAGGATCGATCTTTGCGTCAGTTTCTCGACCAAAATAAATAAAGTACACTAACCTAACCTTCCTCTCCCGCATCTAGACAGGTTTCATGTGTTGTGGGTGCACTTGAGCATTCCGTCCAGGAGCACCAGGGTTCGAGTCCCAGAAAGGGCTCCGGCATTTTTAATTTCCCGTCAATTCCATGTGTGTCTGGTGGTTTAATTGTGTTAGGTGGGAGCACTTGGCCTTTCCACCCAGGAGGAGCAGGGTTCGAGTTCCAGAAAGGGTTTCTCTCTCTATGTCACAACCCCGCGCCGGTAATAACGACTAGAGAGTCAACACTTGCCGGATACACTGCGTGCGACCTTGTTGTTGTCTAGTAACGATGCTTTGGAATGGACTCTCTCTATGTCGCAACCCGCTACGGTAATAACGACTAGAGAGGCAACACGTGCCGGATACATTCGGTATTTTGGAATGGTGCCGGCCCTGTCCCAATACTGGCGAAGGGTTGTCGCCTCAAGGCACGCCGCATACCACGAGCGATCGCGGAGGATAGCAGAAGGCCTGGTGAGACCAGTGACTGCACATGGGTGGCAGTGGGCTATAGAAAAAGCGCTTGGCGGAGCTGCTAGCCATTTGAAAAAGCGATCTGGAGCATTCTCCGGAATTTCGTTTTTGTTCCAGAGAGGTCCAGTCTTTCCCAGAAATACATTTAACAGATTGCAAAAGAGAGTTGCGTTGACGATTAATACAATTCTTCTCCATCACAGAACGGCGGGCTGCTGGGGGCGAGAGGGATGTGCCTACTGTGGGCGGTCGCCAGACACAGCCGCGTTCTAACCAGGGGGCGGCATGTGGGGGCTGTATCGCTATAATTTAGTTGAACAATTTGCACTTGGGGCAGCCATCCCTTTATCTCCTATTATTTAGTTGACTGTACATGCTATTGTGTTGGTGAAAGAGCGTTGCCTCGTGGTGGTCAGCGCGCATGACAAAGTAGGAAGGGTGGTAGAGCGCAAAGCATAGCAGAGCAGCTGGCGGTTTGAAAAAGCCTGTGTTCTCCCCCTAGGTGGATGGATGGAGGGAGGGAGAGAGGGAAGGGATGAGAGGAGGTAAGAGTGGCTCGATTTTCGGCAGTTTGTGGGCGCCTCTCGAGCAGAACTCACATTCAAATACTGCCCCTTCTGCAGTCTTTTGGGATGACGGTTTTCCCCACTACATGTGTTGCATTATGACCCATTCATCACGAGTGCTGGTTTTTTTCACGAAAATTTTGAAGTGTAATTGGAACTGTGACACATTTTTTCCATTAGTTGTGGTAACGTGTCTTGGCTTCTGTTACCTCGACTGCAGGGTGGTTTTTAAGGAGGCGTCTGTAGTGAACTCTGCCTTCAAACAACGATAGATACTGGCCTCAGCTGTATGCTTACAGGTAATACACTTTTGAAACACCTCTCTGTCCAACACCATCATCTCGTCAGTTGAACATGTTTCCAGCCACCAGCTTGTAGGTGAAGGGTAGAGTCTGAATGTGTCTGTCAATAGTTGCGAGTGGTACTGCGCAATTTTTTCCCAGCAGGATAACACTAATTATATTGTATCATCAGTTTTTGAGCTGTATTGCGATTTTAGGCCGTCCTTGTGTAGCACTATGGATGTAGTCGTGTAATTAGTCCCAATCTTTATGATTAATTACAATAACTAGGACCTATCTTTACTTCATTTTCTCGAGCAAAATAAATAAATTACACTAACCTAATCTTCCTCTCCCGCATCTGAACGGTTTCCATGTGTTGGGGGTTGCACTTGGGCCTTGCATCCAGTAGAACCAGGGTCCGAGTCCCAGAAGGGGCAGCGCCATTTTTAATTTCCTGTCTATTCCAAGTGCGTCTTATCGTATAATTGTATTAGGGTGGTGCATTTGGGCTTTCCATCCAGAGGACCAGGGTTCGAGTTACAGAAATGGCACTGCCAATTTTTATTTCCCACCAATTCCTGTGGTGGGAGGGGATGTCAACACAGCCCTGGGACAAAGAAATTCCCGCCAAAATTCGAAATTTCTGCCAAATTCGAAATTTCTGACAAAATTCGCACCTGTAGCGTAGGTAGTGTAGGGGAAGGGAGGAGGATGAAGAGGGGGGATGAAACTGTGGCCCACGAAGATCAGAGAAAAACACATGACGTCATCCTGGGGTGGTGGTGGGCATGTTTGGGGGTGGGAGTGGGTGTGGTGAGGGGGGGAATTAACTGGTCAATTTAATTAACTTACATATCGATTTGATATCAAAAGTGTCCTCATGCTCCACTTCTCTATTTATCACACCATCATCTGTTTCATTAAAACTCACACTCATTTCAGTCTTATCTTTTGAAATGCACATCATTGTTTTATTGTTGCAGTCTATTACTGTGTGGTATTTCAATAACCAATCTAAGCGAATAATTATGTCGATACTCAAATCTGGCATGACAATGAATTCATGTTCAAATAGTTCTCCTTGAATTTCAAAACAGACAAGTATTTGATAGGTTATAGATTTGCTACCCTTTCCGGTAGCACCGATTATTTCGGCTCTCATTACAGACATTACTACTAATCCTGGTTTTCTTTTCAACAAATCGACAATGTTTCTGGACGTTGCACTTAGTTCTGTCACCGTATCAGTTTAAATGTGCATTTGTAGGCCGTACATATTGACAGACATTATTTTTGTTGGCAGTTTCTTCAGTTAACAAACCGTCTATTACCAGCAATTCGCTAACTATCAACTCAGGTAAATTTTTTTTTGAAAGGAGGTCACAATCTCCCGAATTTCTTGGAGAAATGTGTTCTGTTTCTGCCTCCAATTTTTCTTCCAGGCCTTCGCAATCCATACCACTCTCATCTGACAGTATGATGTCAGCCTTAACCACACAGACGTTGTAATCTACATGTCTTTCAATTAGTCGTACCCAGTCATCATCGGCAAACTCGTCCTCTTCAGAAATTTCGCCTCGGTTTTCTTCAGGACCAGCGTCGTTGGGGCTGTCTATATTAATTACTACAACATTTGGAGAAGGCTTCCTCTTCGGTACAGAGCTTTCCGTTTCTTCATAAAAACTAATTTCATGCAGGTTCAGAACCATCAAATATTGTCGCCATTAGCACACCTCCCATACTCTCCTCCTCCCGAACAGACCATGAAGGCCGAACGGTACCGACCGACCGCCGTGTCATCCTCAGACCATAGACGTCACTGGATGCGGATGTGGAGGGGCATGTGGTCAGCACACCGCTCTCACTGCCATGTGTGTTTCCGAGACCGGAGCCGCTACTTCTCAATCAAGTAGCTCCTCAGTTTGCCTCACAAGGGCTGAGTGCACCCCTCTTGCCAATAGCGCTCGGCAGACCGGATGGTCACCCATCCAAGTACTAGCCCCGCCCAACAACGCTTAACTTCGATGATCTGATGGGAACCGTTGTTACCACTGTGGCAAGGCCATAGGCACACCTCCCCATACAATCCCCTACAATTCTTCAGTTCGTCATATATCCGACTGAAATGACCTTACCGTACCTTCTCGCTTTCCGCGATAACGGAAGTTTTATGTGATATCGGCTTTTTTAATTCGACCAGCGAATCACACTGTATTGGAGCCTGCGGTACCGTTGTTGCTTTAACAGTAGCCGCCTCTTCCCTAATGACCCGTAATCTGTTTTTACCGTTATTACGGACAATGACCGTTTTGTCGACTGCCTTTTCAACTTCAGTTATTGTTACCACGAGTGCGTTACTCGCTCTGTCTTCTTGCACATTCTCCCATTACTGATTTATCCATTCCGATCTGTCATAGCGACATTGCCTAGACTTTCTTCTGGGCCGCCAATATCTTCCCATGCCTGGTGGCCCCGAAATCGGCGCGGCTAATGCTTTCCTTGATTAAGTACGACAGGCCGTTTCTATCAGGCTGTGGCAATCGCTGATTTTGCTTCCACCGACTATCATTCTTTGGAGAACCACGTACCACATTAACTTGATACTGGCCTCTGTCATTTCTACTATTATTGTTCCCACTATGACTGTTATTGTTATAGTGATGTGAGTTATTATTACCATGGTGTTGGTTACCATTATTACCATAGTTATTGTTATTATGATTGTTGCTGTTGTGGTAATTGTTGCTATTACCACGGCTTTTAAAACTTTCGCTGTTATTCCGCCAATCATTCCTATTCTACCTGTTCTAAAAATGCAGACAATCTCCAATTCAGTCTGTCGATCACGCAAATATTCTTATTTGCGGATCGAATTTCTTTGCAGAATTCTTTCATTGAGCCGCTCGTAGGATTCTGACACTACGAAATCGTGCCATACATTCTCCTGCTTCTGCTCTGACCAATATTCTTTCAAGAAGGCATTCTTAAGTTCCTTAAAGCTCAAATTCACAGCATCAAGCTTTAAGCCCCATCGTTTTACGTTTAGCCTCACCGGCTAGCAAGTCGACTACACCGTAATTTTTCTCTTATCGGACCACGATTCAGGCAATACCCTTCAGCAATTTTTATGGGATCAGGTAGCTTGCAATCCACCCAGCTTTTTGAGGGGATCGAAACGCTCCTCCTTCACTAAGATTCCAGTATTATGTGTGTGGCATCACACATAATGCAGCTTTCGACTAATCTTTTTTCTAGCTTGGTTACTTCTGTAACTACTTCGTAAGTGGTCGTCGCTAACGTTTCCACTTCCCTCTTTTTCTCATCACACGTTGTCAGCTGCTTCTTCAACTCTAGTATCTACGTCTGATACTAAAGTTTGCAAATTCGTAACCTTTTCCTATTGTCTTTTCGCGCTAATTCTGCGTTTTCAGTCACCTTATTTTCAATAATGGGATCAACATTCTGTTCCAGTTTGAGTTCGATCCTCTCTACTTCCTTCTCAAAACGACTATTTGTGCTTCCTATTTTTCACTGTACCTTCGTCATGTCCTACTTAAGATTATCGATTTTGGTATTCATTTCAGTTATTTTTTCTTGATTTCAGCTACTTCCGCATGAAGAACTCCTATATTATTATGTGGAATAATTTTATACTGCTGCTGTCACTTTTTTACTAATATTTTATTAGCACAAGCGTTTCACCAGCATGCTGCCGTCATAAGGTGCATTATACAGTTACTTATACATCAGCTGATAGGTTATGTACAGTCATGCTCAAAAGTATCCGAACGACCTGAATTGCATTTCGCCCGACTCGCATGCAACCCAAATAACGCAGCTGTCTAGCAGATCCTCTAATCGCTCCTTGGTACAGTCGTTTGACTATTGAAAATGGTTCCAACAAGTCACCACTAGAAAACACTGCTCTGTATCGCAGTAACTCAAGATATAAAGTAATACCACGAGGCTACAAATATCAGGGAACACCTTATCACAGATAAGACCGTCCTTAAGGCTTGTAAGCTCATATTTATTGCAATAAATGACATACCTGAAATGTTACCACTCTCATTATTACGTCAGATAGATAATGCACGTAGTAAGTTCGTCGTAATCATGATTTCCTCTTCAAAGTAACATACAGTACTTGTTATTTAACACAAAATGACATTAAAAATTTAAGTTATTCACGGGCAGCTAGTTGAGAATATGTATGAACTTCAAATGACACGACGAACCGCCTCGTTCTGCACATGGATTCAAACCCAGGTCATGTAGACTAAGATTTCGTGACTGACGGAGACTAACAGTCATTCCTGACTAGGCATCCAGAGAGTGATATACCTCGATCTTAGACAGTATCAGTTAGCAAATATCAACTTTAAATTACATAACGTAAATATTTTTAACGGACGCGAATTCCTACCCAGCATCTATTGTCCCTGTTAAGGAACTACGAGAGATGTTAAATGTTGCTTCTTCACAAGTAACTTACTTGAAATGGCGTGAGGTAAAGCTTTGTGTGGGACAGGGAT
Source organism: Schistocerca cancellata (assembly GCF_023864275.1). Taxonomy (NCBI): domain Eukaryota; kingdom Metazoa; phylum Arthropoda; class Insecta; order Orthoptera; family Acrididae; genus Schistocerca; species Schistocerca cancellata. The sequence goes on from NC_064627.1 coordinate 1,010,003,583, forward strand.
TCAAACCCAGAACCTAATAGGATTGTTATCGAAGCACAATCAACTGTGACATATCGGATTCTTTCGGCAATAGCTAGATGTTTTAACTGAAATGACGAGACGAAACATCAATTTTTTCCTTCCAGGACTTCAACTCGGCACCTGTCGCTGTTATATTATAGAGAAAACGAACGTTAAATATGGATTTGTTACACCTGCAGTGGCATGTGAGCATTTTCGAACTAGAAATAATATGACGAAGAGTTCAGTGCTGACTGGGAACCGAACCCCACACATATCGTTGTTGACTACACACTAAGAGACGTCAGCTACCCAATTTTTCTCCACCAGCAGCTCGGAATAATATCCTTGAACTTACAGTGATCTCTCAAATAGTTCTGTGTCTCACTGGGAGTCAAAAATGTTAGATATCGTTAGTGTTGACAACGAATGAAAATGCATTAAAAATCAAAATTATTATCCACCAGCAGATAGGTGTTCTCATGCTAGAGCTTGATAATACACAATGAAAGCTTTAGTGTCGGGCCAGGATTCGAACCCATTCACGCGCAATATGTGGAGATGTTGAGGAAACTGCAGTTTTGAACAAGCAACAAATAGTAGTAGAGCTGTATTGTCACGAAAGGATCAAATTCCGCGTTAAGGGCGGTCTGAGTTGCATTCCCAGTTCAGAACAAATTTTATCGACATACAGAAGCTCAAATAAAAGATGTAATAAGTGTCCTGTGACCCTACATAGCGTTTGTTTCGTCACTAGAAATAAACAACTAGTATAAGAAAGGTTACTGGTGATAGAGTTCCCACATTTCGGCACTCCGGCCTTTATTGTGATTCAACATAATGTCTACTTGGTAGAGAAGGAATATCATGTTTAATGTGAATTTCAGACTACAATACCGTTATACCTTCTTCACTTGGTTTGGCCAGAAGAGAATAGAATCTGTCTCTCCCTATTAAAAATCATTAGCAGAAGTTGGAATCGAACCCAAACCAACATCATAGGAACAAATCATCAATCCAACAGACCACAAAATCCCCTCCTGTGAGACATGTTTTTCTATGATAACAATGTTGCGGCACACTCGATGAGAATTCTGACACACAGGCTCCCTGTCGTGGTTAGCAGCTTTTTCAGTACATTCATTTACTTGGTTGACCGAATCGCCATGAACTAGCTGCCTCGGCTACCCAGTGCATACATTCAACTCCATTTTGTAATCACCGAATTCCATCCTTCTACAATACCTAATTGGTATACTGGCTACTTCTTCTTTGGTCAAATTATTTTTTCGAAGAAATGGTACAACCACATCTTTCCCATGTATTTAAAAAATTACTACATTTTAATTAAAATTTAATCTCCCTTTGTACTAGTTAAAGAAATCTACGCCAGTTAGAATTTTTATACATAGATTAGGGATTATAAGGAAGTTATGGAGTACTTGCACACCATTTATTTTCACTGGCAACAGAACTACGTGTTAATGGTTTTTTTTAACTTTCCCTGTAGCTTCAAAAATGGTTCAAATGGCTCTGAGCACTATGGGACTAAACATCTGTGTTCATCAGTCCCCTAGAACTTAGAACTACTTAAACCTAACTAACCTAAGGACATCACACACATCCATGCCCGAGGCAGGATTCGAACCTGCGACCGTAGCAGTCGCGCGGTTCCGGACTGAGCGCCTAGAACCGCTAGACCACCGCGGCCGGCCCTGTAGCTTCAATTATTTGCACCCCCATTACTGGCATTATTACAAGTTCATATCTATTTGGCAACGATTCTAGCCAACTTTTTGTAACAGCACATAAATCAGTGCCACCATCAGCTAAACACTGTACTTCTTCGTTACACACTTGCAGACTAATTACTGGCTGACTCAACACCTTACTTTCACTGCTAGTGTCGGAACCCTCCTCCAACAAATAGTTCACAACCTCCCTTCTATCGAAACCTTCCCTGTTTCCAGAAATTCACAGATTTTTGCAGAATTATCCTCATCACTTTTCTCCCCCATACTGACTATTCTGTCCACTAATGACAGCTCAAATTTTTTCCAGCGTTTCGCCATTCTGCCTTTCCTCTCTTCCTTTTTTCAAAATGGTTCAAATGGCTCTGAGCACTATGGGACTTAACTTCTGAGGTCATTAGTCCCCTAGAACTTAGAACTACTTAAACCTAACTAACCTAAGTACATCACACACATCCATGCCCGAGGTAGGATTCGAACCTGCGACCGTAGAGGTCGCGCGGTTCCAGACTGTAGCGCCTAGAACCGGTCGGTCACTCCGGCCGGCCCTTTTCTCCACAATTAATTGACTGACCCCCATTTTGGTCACCATTTTCCTGCCTCTCCCTTATAGCCTCACAAATGTCGTCATTTATAGAGACTGACATCACTAATCTCCCGTAATTCTGCAGCTCCTGTACTTTCTCCTTCCCCAGAATATGACTCAAGTTCAGCTTGGTTACTAAAGACTTTCTGCTAATCAGATTCTGTCACATTTTCCGCTAATACATCACTCATTCCGTCTGCAACACAGTGCATATATTTATTTTTAATTTCTGTCCAAAACATCCTCTAAACCTCCGTTAAATGTACAGATTTTTATGTAGCTAGTTTCGTCTCTTGTTACTACCTTCTTCTGCTCTTCACTTATAATCCGTGTCTGCTTAGTTCTAACACGAACAAAGGATTTTGCTAGAGGGTTCAAATTACTACTTCCAGTCTCATAAACGCTAGTCTTTTCAGGGACGGATTTAGTTTAACGGATTCTGGGATTCTGTACCATTTCTTACTTTTACCCCCACTTACTGTCGCCTTGGCACAACATCATCCTCTCGCACCTGAGAATACGATCGGTAATTCTGCACCTGCTCCCCATTATTTCGCCTATCATTTGCTGGATAACGCCACCTCCCGGAACCTCTGCTCCTGGTGTTTCCACGGTACACTCAATTCTGTTAACGTTTACATTCTACCGCTGTTCTGCATTATTTGGTGGTCTTACATTACGATTTTCATGCTCCTCCTCATGCAACAACTTCTCAACTCTCTCCAAATAACTAATGAATTTATGAACTCATCCCTCGGAGTTGCAATAATTTTGTTTCGCCAGTTCATGCGCAGTTTACCTTCCAGGTCCATAACAATTTGTTCTGGCTCGAATTTATTGTTTAAATATGACAAAATTATCATCCACTTTAACGCAAACTTTCTTACGCTTTACTTTCTGAGATTAAACTTTTCTCCGGCCCAGAAGCTATTTAGCAACTCCATTTGTTTTTGCTTGCCCCAATGTTGCTTAAAAAACGCCTCTTTAAATTTATCTAGAATATCGTACTGTTCAATAGCGATAATCCCCCAAATTCTAGCCTCTCCTAAGAATTTAGACGTAGTAAACCCTATTTTTTGTTTGTCTGACCACAAAATAGGTAGAACACCTTCAAAGTCATTCCAAAATTCTTTTGGAGGTATATTTCCTGTTGGATCAAAACGTAAAAACTGCCTGTTAGCGACATATGATATTTCAGACGATTATGCTACAAAACTACGCCCACTACTGTTAGTTCCATGTCTAAGGTTAGTTTCAACTGGGCATAATCTACTGCTATGCTCATCCAACTTATTTTCAACCTCTTCTACCCGGTTAGTTAGCTGAAGAACATTTTCTTCAGACACACCCCATCGGTCAGACACACTTTTTACTTCATTCATATATGTGGCATATTCAGAAATGATTTTACTGTCTAGCAGTTTCTGATCATTTACACATATAGACTCTACTGCCGCTATTTTGACCTCTTCTTTCTGCGCACTTCCTTTTATCAAATCTACCCTTTTTTGATTCCAATAGCAATTTTTTTCAAGGCATCTGTTAATTCAATTTTTACAGTTTTAATCGATTGTTGGCATTTATTCTCAACTTGAGAAATTTTGCCGTCCACTGCGTACACACAGACATACAGAAAACAGAGCAAACGCACTGCAAATGTAGAATATGTGGGTGGAGGCGACTGGATGCAATCGAGTACAGTGCTATACTATGCCGCCCGATCAGAAAAATAGTGCATTTGCGCTAGGTGTTGGCAACTGTACTACATTTACAAACAATTTTAGGACACGGAACGAGAGGTGATGTCATGATCGCATGGGTAGAAGTGACATAAAATCGATAGAATTGCGAAAAATGACGGAAAATATGTATAAATTGAGGGAAAGTACCCCAAAATGTGGGAAATTGAGGAACTACTTGCGTGTCTTCTGGTTGGCGCAGAACAATTCTTGTACATGGGAATAAATATGCTACAGCAAGAGGAATCCGAGAAAACGTCGACATGGAAGTGAAGGGAACCATGGAGAGAGTAACTTTTCATCGTCCAGCAGCATCCTACTGTACGTCTATTGAGGTAAAAGTTATATACGCGAGTTGACTACTGTATTTGGCGCTTTTCAGGAAAACAGAGAACCATCTAACTCTAAACTTAGATGCATCTGCGTTAAAGGATCACAGAGAGTGGACGGAGCGATCAGTTGAGATGGTGCTGTAACGAGGTACGATTTAATGGCAGACTGATGATGCATCCTAGAGAGGGGGGAGATGTTGCTGCAGGTCATTTGACCATTTTTTCCGCTGTTCTGTCAGGATGGATCAGTCGCTTGACGTAGCCTAGATTCGACTCGTATAGAGCCACGTGTTCTGTATGTGACTTAGAGCACTGTCTACTTGCAATCGTTAACAGCAAACCTCTCGGTCATCAGAGGACTTCCATCTCATGTATGATGAAACGTGACCATTCTGTTGCGACACATTCCTCTAAACGAATTAAGATTTATGCGATGTACTCCATTCCCCTGTCACATCTTGGGTATAAAAATCGAGACTTCAGTTTCATAACTAAGACAATTCTAAATTAGCGATAGGTGTTTCTGAAGCACTGCAGCCCCCGTGTATACATCAACTTGACATATGTGTTGTTTACAGAGTTAGTGGCGGCATGATGTGTAATTTCACGTGTCGGACGCCGCTACTATGCGTTTATCTGTTTCCTTGTAAGAGGTATTCTCCATTACTAACGATCATTTTATATAGGACTGATGCGGGCATAGTATAATTTCTGAACCGTGATCGGATGTGAACAGTGGACGCTATACATCTCTGGAAAGCTACATTACGCACGTATCACACAGAATCGGTATTTTAAGGAAGTAGTTTTTCCATTTTACAGTTTGTTACCATAGTTTATAGCAGAGAAACCTGCAAGAAGGATGTATGTCGTGTGGTGGAAATATATTTCTTACACTGGAATATTAACAGCTCTGCATTCCACACAACTGGTAGGTTGGAAACTGAAGCGATCTAACATTATAGCCTGTTTTAAGTGCAGAACCATGTAGTGTGTTTATGTTCTTCCTTATCAATACCCTCCTGGTACTGATCCCAGCCACTAGAACAATACTTTAAAATTGATAATGTAGTTGATTTATATAAAATGCTTCGAACTCAATTCGTCTGGAGCTCCATAAAAACCATCCATTTCTTGTTCTTCTTAACCGTCTGCTATTACATAACAAGAATTTCAAATCTACTACTATCCACTGATAAGGGGTGCTAACCTCCTCGACATGGGCGGATCTGGAGAAATCTTGTGACTTGGATGGCTGCGGACTCGGCAAGCTCCATTAATTCACGAGACATGGAATGTAATGGTCCACTTCTGTTCAGCTGCAGATTAAATCGGTAATGGTGCTGCAGGGCGGGCTGGTCAAAGACAGTGCAAGGGGGTCTTTCAGTCTCTAATTTTATCCTAAGACTGCGAGAATGCCCTATGCCTCCCATCCGCATGGATGTGCATAAATTATGCACTATCCTCGAGTTGCTAGAAATATGTAGATTGCTGTCTGGTATACTTTAATGATGTATATGTTCAAGAATTAACAGTGAATGGACGTACTGCGCAGTCAGCCATCTACATTCGCAAAGATGCTGGCAAAGTAGAGGAGGGATGGTTTAGCGATGATACTGAAATTGGGAACCATGCTGTCGCATCATTGGTCTGTGTTGAAATTACTGTAAAATTGTTCGCACAATCAACCGTGATGCTTAGTATTACGGTAAGTCGACAGTGTCTTTTCCATCTCATGCACCCACGGGTATGCTGTTGGTTACCACATAATGATTGACAGACATCCCTTGTTTGAGATGAAGAAAGAGTTTTGGTGGACGTGCGACACCTTCTGGGGATGGCTAGCACTGAAATAGTTATCACGTACATGACTGCAATACGATGAATCAGTCGAAACGGAACTCAGAACTATTAGCTATTCCATCACTGTGACAAATGAGTTTAAATGTAGAGGTCGTCAGTCACCTTCGGACAGCAGTTTGGAAACTATCCACTATGCTGCTAAACTCTTCCAGTTTCCTAATGCTGTAACTGTCTTTTATTTAAAATCATCCAGTGTGTGTGGTGTGTTAAGGTAGCAGCAGTAACAACATGATTTACACCATGCGAAGTCTAGTTTTCTGTGAGGGGCAATGGATCAGAATGTGTTAATGTCAGTTTAGAACCTGACACAGACCTCAAAGTCATGGTGGGAAAAACAAAATGTATGGCAGCGTACAAAGCTGTTGCAACAGAAAAAAACAACGGCACAGGGCCACAGGGAGCGTCTCTTGCGACTTATAGTATGGTCTGTGGGATACGGTCATCCCCCTACAGTACTGGCGAAGTAACTTTACATTGGTCTGTGCAATGGAACAATGCCTGTATACTTAATAGGATCGTCACATGAACTCAATGAGATGCGGGAAATATCTTATCGAGTTCTGTATCAGATGAAGTCAGTGGAGCTTTTATAGTTCGTAATTTTTCTCTGTTGGATGGTACAGAATAACGATAATAGCATGTTGGGGTGATAGACGTGAAAGAGCAGATGCGCAAAACTATAGACCTATATCTCTGACGTCGATCTGTTGTAGAATTTTAGAACATGTTTTTTGCTCGAGTATCATGTCGTTTTTGGAAACTCAGAATCTACTATGTAGGAATCAACATGGATTCCGGAAACAGCGATCGTGTGAGACCCAACTCGCTCTATTTGTTCATGAGACCCAGAAAATATTAGATACAGGCTCCCAGGTAGATGCTATTTTTCTTGACTTCCGGAAGGCGTTCGATACAGTTCCGCACTGTCGCCTGATAAACAAAGTAAGAGCCTACGGAATATCAGACCAGCTGTATGGCTGGATTGAAGAGTTTTTAGCAAACAGAACACAGCATGTTGTTATCAACGGAGAGACGTCTACAGACGTTAAAGTAACCTCTGGCGTGCCACAGGGGAGTGTTATGGGACCATTGCTTTTCACAATATATATAAATGACCTAGTAGATAGTGTCGGAAGTTCCATGCGGCTTTTCGCGGATGATGCTGTAGTATACAGAGAAGTTGCAGCATTAGAAAATTGTAGCGAAATGCAGGAAGATCTGCAGCGGATAGGCACTTGGTGCAGGGAGTGGCAACTGACCCTTAACATAGACAAATGTAATGTATTGAGAATACATAGAAAGAAGGATCCTTTATTGTATGATTATATGATAGCGGAACAAACACTGGTAGCAGTTACTTCTGTAAAATATCTGGGAGTATGCGTGCGGAACGATTTGAAGTGGAATGATCATATAAAATTAATTGTTGGTAAGGCGGGTACCAGGTTGAGATTCATTGGGAGAGTCCTTAGAAAATGTAGTCCATCAACAAAGGAGGTGGCTTACAAAACACTCGTTCGACCTATACTTGAGTATTGCTCATCAGTGTGGGATCCGCACCAGATCGGGTTGACGGAGGAGATAGAGAAGATCCAAATAAGAGCGGCGCGTTTCGTCACAGGGTTATTTTGGTAATCGTGATAGCGTTACGGAGATGTTTAACAAACTCAAGTGGCAGACTCTGCAAGAGAGGCGCTCTGCATCGCGGTGTAGCTTGCTCGCCAGGTTTCGAGAGGGTGCGTTTCTGGGTGAGGTATCGAATATATTGCTTCCCCCTACTTATACCTCCCGAGGAGATCACGAATGTAAAATTAGAGAGATTAGAGCGCGCACAGAGGCTTTCAGACAGTGGTTCTTCCCGCGAACCATACGCGACTGGAACAGGAAAGGGAGGTAATGACAGTGGCACGTAAAGTGCCCTCCGCCACACACCGTTGGGTGGCTTGCGGAGTGTGGATGTAGATGTAGAAAGGGCCCTGAGGGATGCAGATCTGCTTCGGATTGAAGTACCTGTATGTAGTTTGCGGACGCACCAAAATGCAGTCGCAAAATCATTGACCTTCCCCAGTTCCCATACTGTCTTTTATACTACCTCGTGTTGCAGGAGCAGGCTTCCTTTGGCACTGACCTTACACATCGTACACTGTTGTTGGAGCTACGACAAAATGTTTCCATTTCCACTGAATGGTGAAAACATGGTCCTGTCGCAATAACTCAGGTCACTCTGTTTCTGCATGGGTTGCAGAAGGTGATAGGTACAGTTCTCTCTGACTTCTGCTCAGTGGCGACTTAAACTGGAATGATCACATGCACAAAGCTGCAGAAATGGCAGCAGTTGCAAGAGGCATAAGGACTATCTAAAATTTTACGGTTTCAGGTAGGTTCAGAAAAGGTGTCTCATTTCGAGATATAAGAGTGCCAGAAATGTGATTCACTAGTGGCTGTAATCATTAAAAGACTTCTCCATCGGATACAACTCAGGTATGTGGTTGAATGGAAAGACTTGATTACAAATCATAGACATCATTGCTACAGGAAAGCGTAGCACTAGAGGTCTGAAAAGCTAGTGTACATTTCTCACGACCTCAGTCAGCACACCATCTACTGTATCTACTGTTTGTGATCCTTCTCAATCAACCATCGCCTATAACCCAGTGGATATATCACTGAACCTCTGACGTGACATTGAGACAGAATGCGTTACAAATACTGGAGAAATATTTAGCGGCAGCATGAGGGAGTTGCAAATACCGGTTTCATACCACATTACTTAGCCAAATTACTTTCCAAATTCGGTAATTCTATTACTAGGTTGCACGGTCGGCGACGTGTAACCGCACTGTTGATCTGATAATATACACTCCGGCGATCGCCGTCTATATTCAGTGTCGCGCTATTTGTCTGGGAAAACCACTTCATTTGGAGGTAATGCAATACCTCGATTTATAACGCAAGTATAACTTTTAACATGGATTCTTGTGAACACCTGTAGAATCAAGACCGCTTGTGACAGTAACATACAGTAGTTGTTGCGATCCTGTTTTTTAACATTTGGCAGCTTGTAAGACGATTACGTTTCTCTTTCTAAGACACAGTGGTACCACTCGCAAGAAAAACTTATGAGACGTGTCCACTCATCGCTGATTTTCTCTCAGTATTGTTTCGTATTGCCAGCAATCAGCTATTGGCGAAGTATTATACTTAGTAGTACGGGATGTGTGATAGGTTATCTTTGAGCATCAGGCTTATAAAGTACGAGGTGCATTCAACTTCTAAGGCCTCCGATTTTTTTTTCTAATTAACTACTCACCCGAAATCGATGAAACTGGCGTTACTTCTCGACGTAATCGCCCTGCAGACGTACACATTTTTCACAACGCTGACGCCATGATTCCATGGCAGCGACGAAGGCTTCTTTAGGAGTCTGTTTTGACCACTGGAAAATCGCTGAGGCAATAGCAGCACGGCTGGTGAATGTGCGGCCACGGAGAGTGTCTTTCATTGTTGGAAAAAGCCAAAAGTCACTAGGAGCCAGGTCAGGTGAGTACGGAGCATGACGGATCACTTCAAAGTTGTTATCACGAAGAAACTGTTGCGTAACGTTAGCTCGATGTGAGGGTGCGTTGTCTTGGTGAAACAGCACACGCGCAGCCCTTCCCGGACGTTTTTGTTGCAGTGCAGGAAGGAATTTGCTCTTCAAAACATTTTCGTAGGATGCACCTGTTACCGTAGTGCCCTTTGGAACGCAATGGGTAAGGATTACGCCCTCGCTGTCCCAGAACATGGACACCATCGTTTTTTCAGCACTGGCGGTTACCCGAAAATTTTCTGGTGGCGGTGAATCTGTGTGCTTCCATTGAGCTGACTGGCGCTTTGTTTCTGGATTGAAAAATGGCACCCACGTCTCATCCATTGTCACAACCAACGAAAAGAAAGTCCCATTCATGCTGTCGTTGCGCGTCAACATTGCTTGGCAACGTGCCACACGGGCAGCCGTGTGGTCGTCCGTCAGCATTCGTGGCACCCACCTGGATGACACTTTTCGCATTTTCAGGTCGTCATGCAGGATTGTGTGCACAGAACCCACAGAAATGCCAACTCTGGAGGCGATCTGTTCAACAGTCATTCGGCGATCCCCCAAAACAATTCTCTCCACTTTCTCGATCATGTCGTCAGACCGGCTTGTGCGAGCCCGAGGTTGTTTCGGTTTGTTGTCACACGATGTTCTGCCTTCATTAAACTGTTGCACCCACGAACGCACTTTTGACACATCCATAACTCCATCACCACATGTCTCCTTCAACTGTCGATGAATTTCAATTGGTTTCACACCACGCAAATTCAGAAAACGAATGATTGCACGCTGTTCAAGTAAGGAAAACGTCGCCATTTTAAGTATTTAAAACAGTTCTCATTCTCGCCGCTGGCGGTAAAATTCCATCTGCCGTACGGTGCTGCCATCTCTGGGACGTATTGACAATGAACGTGGCCTCATTTTAAAACAATGCGCATGTTTCTATCTCTTTACAGTCCGGAGAAAAAAATCGGAGGCCTTAGAACTTGAATGCACCTCGTATAAGTGTGTGTTCCGACATGTGCAAAGGAAATGACTAAGTCCAGTCCTATCGAAGGTATGGATTTGAATTGGAAATCTGTGATAGCAAAGGGAAAAGTATGTCAAGTCATAAGAATGGCATATATATTTCTATTTCCAGGGCCACAGCCATCAGCCAGGTGTGTTTTCCATACTTCGCTCATTGTCGAATGTCATCCAGTTGAGATCGCGATCGAAATATTTAATATTAAGTATAGCGATCAAATATGTATGTGGCCAGTTTCCTAGGACGATTCTGTCTAGGAGTGCGTGGCGCGCGGTAGCGGTGCCCTGTGGCGGGAATGATTCACATTTCCTGCTAACGGCAGGAGCCATCCGAATAGAAAGGCCTGTTGGGATGCAGGAATGTAGCTAACTTAACCATGTCGTCCTCTAGGCTGCTCAACAGCGAACTAATACTTAGCATATGTTGGACAGTCTTCGTGATCGTTTGGAAATTTGAGAAGATTCAGTATGGACGTGTGTTTGCGCTGGACCTTGATTCCCTCCCATGTAAATGGTCCGTTTGACTGCTTCTACACATTTCCCATCTTTGTTTGGTTGAAAGAAGATCGATTGTGTCGTGTGCATCTATCAGGTGAAAGACGGGTGGAGGACACATTTCCTGGTTCTCTAGATGATGATTATGATGATGTTTGATTTGTGGGGTGCTCAACTGCTCGGTTATCAGCACCTGTACAAATTCCAAATCTTTGCTCAGTCCAATCTGTCACTTTCATGAATGAGGCTGAAATGATGAGGACAACAGAAACACCCAGTCATTTCGAGGCAGGTGAGGATCCCTAACCTCACCGGGAATCGAACCTGGGACCCCGTGCTCAGGAAGCGAGAACGCGACCTCGAGATCACGAGCTGCGGATAGTTCTCTAGACATGAGAAACACCTTAGTTGACTTTGTAGATTATAAGGATGATTTGGAATCTTTTATATCACTGACATAGGTATTCGCGAGTGGAAATATCAGTTTCCTCTATTTTGTTTGAGGTTTCATGTAAAGGTCTTTGCACACGAGATCAGTTTCTAGTTACTCAATGGTTTACAGAAAGCTCCACATCGCTAAAGCTTCGAGTTTCTAGAGAAATAATTTCCGGTCTATATATTCAGAATTATGCTGCAAAAGCGATTCTGCAATGCAATCAATATTGCTATGTGCTTGATATCGAGAAGTATCGCGAAAATTGTATGATATTCTGGCAAACTATGTGAAATTATATATGTTCTTGTAATCCCAGAATCTGGAGATGGGTGTAGAAAGCAAGGAAGCAAACAGGTCAGGGCCAGAAACCGTAACCCCTTTGTGGCGAAGGGAACCGACCCCGACTTTGAACAAAGTTTGGAGAGTGACTTCGGTCCGCTGAGAGAGCTCTGGTCACATGTCGGGGGTGGATCACTTGTGACCGTTGGCTGTGGTGAATGGCCACCAGACCTTATGAGAAATATCTAGTGCTGTGAGGAGTATACCTACAGTGCATGTGCTTATGCTGTCTGACTCCGTGGTATATGTATGAGTGTCTGGCGGTCGGTAGCTGATGTAAGAGGGGTGATTTTGTATGGAGCAGGATACGAATTGTATGTTTACTACATCAACATGGTACGTGATGATATATTGCTGGGTTGGAAATCGGTTTCACCCTTTAATATTCAATCTTCTGTCCTCAGTGGCAGAGCAAAGTAACTGAGCAAGTGTCTTTCTGTATTTGACAATCTGTAGACCACTTTTGCATGGTTTAACAGCCAGTGCAATATGGCGATCTGTACAAAATAGTTTTGCTGCTGAAGGTCTTGTCTGCAGAAAAAAAAAGGTCAACAGTTCTCCCGCACTGGCAGCAGTAGCAGTTTGGCGGGTAAATTCAGTAAGAGCCAGTCAGAATGCTTCATTCAGTCACAAGACATCCTTTGTGCTGGAACACAGGAGTCTGTACATAGCGGTAAGAACGTTTACCGTTTCTGAGATTTATGTTGAAAGCAGGACATTACAGTTCCCAGGAAGGGTAGCAAGGGATGTCTCATTAGCACCATCAGGAAGAATGCATTTGGTGTTATTCTGAGCTATCTTCGTAAACAGCTCCTGTTAGGGCAAGAATTTCCATGCAGACAAGCTGAGACATCACGAAAGCTCCTACATCAACAACAAAAACGGCCATTAACTATGTCCATGAGGGGCTGATGTGTGACGGACGGGCTCTGCCGTTAGGAGCATCAGGAAGGATGCATTTGATGCTGTTCTGAACTATTTTCGTTAACAGTTTCTGAAAGCATTGCAGAAGATGTCTATAGTGTGTCCAGAGGGAGACTTGGCTGTTATTTACATATACATGAGACGTGAGTGTAACACTGACAGCCTTTTAGCTGCACGTGCGCAGGTGAGTCGCTACGAAGACATCTCTCGCTTGGCAATAAGTCCTGTGCTTGACCGGCGGGTACACATGGTGGCTAGGTAAACACGTACGAAGCTGGAGGTATCGCGCATGTCCCATTACGATCGCTATGGAGAATGCACCCTCTGCTATTCTGGGAAGCATTGCAACAGATTTCTATAGCGCAGCCAGGGGAGACTTGGCTGTTATTTACATAGACTTGTGACATCAGTATAACATTGAGAACCATTTAGCTGCGTCTTCTGCGAGGATGAGCTGCTATCCAAACATCTCTCTCAGCGCTGGACCGCAGGTAAAAAGGCTATGCATCATTGCGCAAGCAACGGTAAACACATGCGCCTGGCCAAGAGGTGTCTCGTGGGTGGACTGACGTACTCGCTGTGCTCGCGCCATCCCGATGTGAGCGCCTTGGGGCCTCTCTAGAGGAAAGTTCGCGATTGACGATAATCTGAAAGCGATTTTATGTGCAATGAGTGTTTGTGCTCTGCACTATTTTTGCTGTTTAAGCGTTGTGAGCGTGTTGGGAGAAGGTTAAATATGCATTAATTTTGACAGTTTCACGAGTAGAGGATGTGTCTGTTGCGTTATTTTGTGAATGGGTCCATAGGCTGTGCAATAGAAAGCGTGTTTGCAGAGCATTATCCCTGCATATTTTGACAATTTACTAGTTATTTTCGTGTCTGTACATCAGTGTACAGCATTATTTCGATGACTTACAAGCAGTCTGCAGGTCTGGAGGCTGTGTATTGTGACCCCAAGCAAGCCAGAGCGACTGTTTTCTATCAGTGTACAATCTTCACAAGGATTTACAGTCACTAATCTTGTACAAAAAGACGTGCATTATTCAGGAACATACATTTTCAATAACTTGCCAGCAGCCATAAAAAGCTTAACAACCAATGAAATTCAGTTTAAGAGAAGCCTAAAGGATTTATTGGTGATCAGTTCCTTCTGCACCATTGGTGAATTTCTCAGTAGAACCTACCTACTTTTGAGTGTGTGTGTGTGTGTGTGTGTGTGTGTGTGTGTGTGTGTGTGTGTGTGTGTGTGCGCGTGCGCGTGCGTGTGTTTAGCATATATATATATATATATATATATATATATATATATATATATATATATATATAAAGTGCAATCCAACTTCTGCACCATTTCAGTGCAATAATGTGTTCATTGTAAATAAGTACTGTAGTAGTTCTATTATATGTTTATTACCTTATAAATAAAAACACTTTTTTAAATTTTAAATTCAGTGTATAACACAACTGCAGAATGTTAAATGCCAAGTATGACATAAATCTACAGTATATTTACCCTCTGGGAGGAATTTTTAAATTGACCATGTGTTAACCTAGTGGACAGAGGGTATTGAACATGAATTTCGTACTATGGCAATTAGTAGAAAGCAGAAAGACTATAATTTAGAAAACAATGAAAGTAGATAAAGTTTTTGCAATTGAAAAAAAACAGTCGCCAGCCTAATTAGGCATAATAACGTGAAAACATTATTCTCAATGCATTTAAATATACTCATGCAAAAGGGACTTTCGTAACTTCTCTCTTAGTAAAGTGCAATGAACACACACAACTACCAGGCGAACTGCACAGTAGATAGCAGTAGCTATTAACTGCATAGATTAGCAATCACAGAAATATAAAAGAGACTTTACACTTTACTCCTGTTAACCATAATTACTACCTCAACCATTAATTAATTCAGCACAAAATTGTTCTCAAAGACATCACAAGATTAAGTGGCACATGGCAAGAGTTCAAGTTTGACTAACACGTAGAAATCACAAATGCAATAAGATAAGACTGTACTAACATATTTCATGTTCACTCTACTATGGAAATGTTTCAGATTACTTTAGCAAGAACCATATTCAGTTTGACTTTTTCCTACTAGTAAAAATTAAAGTGGGGCCCTTAAACTGTCCCTTCCTTTATAAGCAACTATGCACAAATTTCAGAAACAATTTTCATCACATTAGTACTGACTTCCATCCCTGTTAGACATTATTTATCTTTCAATGCTTTACAGCAATCTACACTGATAATACTCTTATTTCACTTCAGAAATAAGTTCAAGGTAAAGTAAGGTTTCAAATAGGTTTAGCAATATGTGCCTTTTTCATTACTTGAGAAGCAAGTGTATTTAACTATCAACATTTATACTCTTTACCAACAAACTTTGGCACAATCAACGTAGTAGCAATTCAAAGCAAAATAAAGCTTTTTAACAAGTTCCAAACAATGTGCCCCTCTCTTTATCTGTGAAACAAATGATTTAACTAGCAGCTTTTATATGCTTTAAATCTGAAACTTAGGCACATTTAAATAGAAACAAGTTAGTGTTATTTCATAAACAGGATACTCGGACCTAAACACATTAGGAAAGGACCCTGCTTGGTATCATGAAGAGAACAGTTTCAAAGTTCAAACACGAATTTTGCAACACTTGAATTATTATTGCAAAAGCACACAAAAGAATACTGGATCTTACTGGTGTACATATCTGATCTCTAAAGTTGGTGAAGCAGTGACGCAATGGTGGAGGCAAGCACATGGCGGCTATCTGGTCTCACCTATAGCGGATTTATGCTCTATTTAATTCATCTTGGCGACATATTAGTCATTTTTAGAGCAATTCCAAATGAGAGAGCGCCATTTTACAGCTGGAACCACATATGAGGCCATTCCATCATAAATTCGGTTTCTGAATTCCTCACTTGGCACATGCAGTGTTGACTGCACAACTGCTGGCCACTGACTGACTGACTAACTCCTTCTCTTGCCGCACAGATTGACCAGAACTTTCACCTTTTCTCGTGTGCCAAGTCTCTTCCATAGTGGAGGGGGTTCCCTACATCTTTTAAGTTACATCATATAATTTTCCTAAGTATGAACCAGTTCTTTACATAAAATTTCGTTTTCATAAACAGATGTACACTCCTGGAAATTGAAATAAGAACACCGTGAATTCATTGTCCCAGGAAGGGGAAACTTTATTGACACATTCCTGGGGTCAGATACATCACATGATCACACTGTCAGAACCACAGGCACATAGCCACAGGCAACAGAGCATGCACAATGTCGGCACTAGTACAGTGTATATCCACCTTTCGCAGCAATGCAGGCTGCTATTCTCCCATGGAGACGATCGTAGAGATGCTGGATGTAGTCCTGTGGAACGGCTTGCCATGCCATTTCCACCTGGCGCCACAGTGGGACCAGCGTTCGTGCTGGACGTGCAGACCGCGTGAGACGACGCTTCATCCAGTCCCAAACATGCTCAATGGGGGACAGATCCGGAGATCTTGCTGGCCAGGGTAGTTGACTTACACCTTCTAGAGCACGTTGGGTGGCACGGGATACATGCGGACGTGCATTGTCCTGTTGGAACAGCAAGTTCCCTTGCCGGTCTAGGAATGGTAGAACGATGGGTTCGATGACGGTTTGGATGTACTGTGCACTATTCAGTGTCCCCTCGACGAACACCAGTGGTGTACGGCCAATGTAGGAGATCGCTCCCCACACCATGATGCCGGGTGTTGGCCCTGTGTGCCTCGGTCGTATGCAGTCCTGATTGTGGCGCTCACCTGCACGGCGCCAAACACGCATACGACCATCATTGGCACCAAGGCAGAAGCGACTCTCATCGCTGAAGACGACACATCTCCATTCGGCCCTCCATTCACGCCTGTCGCGACACCACTGGAGGCGGGCTGCACGATGTTGGGGCGTGAGCGGAAGACGGCCTAACGGTGTGCGGGACCGTAGCCCAGCTTCATGGAGACGGTTGCGAATGGTCCTCGCCGATACCCCAGGAGCAACAGTGTCCCTAATTTGCTGGTAAGTGGCGGTGCGGTCCCCTACGGCACTGCGTAGGATCCTACGGTCTTGGCGTGCATCCGTGCGTCGCTGCGGTCCGGTCCCAGGTCGACGGGCACGTGCACCTTCCGCCGACCACTGGCGACAACATCGATGTACTGTGGAGACCTCACGCCCCACGTGTTGAGCAATTCGGCGGTACGTCCACCCGGCCTCCCGCATGCCCACTATACGCCCTCGCTCAAAGTCCGTCAACTGCACATACGGTTCACGTCCACGCTGTCGCGGCATGCTACCAGTGTTAAAGACTGCGATGGAGCTCCGTATGCCACGGCAAACTGGCTGACACTGACGGCGGCGGTGCACAAATGCTGCGCAGCTAGCGCCATTCGACGGCCAACACCGCGGTTCCTGGTGTGTCCGCTGTGCCGTGCGTGTGATCATTGCTTGTACAGCCCTCTCGCAGTGTCCGGAGCAAGTATGGTGGGTCTGACACACCGGTGTCAATGTGTTCTTTTTTCCATTTCCAGGAGTGTATTTAATAAAGTTCCATTATTTTAGCACATAGGTAAGTTAAAACAAAATATACATCACAAATTTCCATTTCCCTTCAACAATTCAAAGATCTTAACGTTTAAAGAATAAACACCCAATTGTTACATACACTTAATTATACTGTACTAACCACTAACAATCGATAATAGTGTTACAAGTGCATTAACACGATCTTAGTACATGAGTTTTGTAAAATGATCCTCTCATATTGTGTTCACTTTAAAAAAAAAAATGACGACCATTCCATTTGGGACCTGTGGAACCAACATTACCTTATTTGTTTTAGTTGTGAATATTTGTCATGTATTATTGTTTTTCCAACATGTTCTACATCTCACAGGACCTCCTCATTACGGATCAGTTAGAATGAATGTAAATCTAACCTAATCTAATCAAGTGTAACAAAATAAACTACATGAAATCCATCCCTAAATAAATTGTTCCAAAATAAATAAGGTACATCCCGTCTTCTCCAGCAGCCCAGCAATGGCTGAGTCCTTTTTCAACCATTCCCCCCCCCCCTCCCAGACCGCCATGGGACGATAGTACCCTCTGGTGGCAGTAGTGTCCTAGGTCAGTTGGACTCTGAACCTCATAGTGAACACACTGGATGGAGCTACTACCTATGACAACTCAAATTGTTTAAATAAAGACTGCCTGCAAAATAAAGATTCCGTCCATCCTATCCAGCAGCCCAACATAGGCTGAGTCCTTTTGCTGCCAATTCCAAGGAAGAGGAGGTGGTCAGATGACTTAGGTTAGTGGAGGTAGCCCAAGTAACCTATTTTCCCGCCATGACGTCATTGCGATGTTCCCACATCTAACGCCGCCATCTTGGATCCGCTACCTTGAATCAATTTGGCAACAATCTAATGTGGTTTGATGCCGCCTTTGTCCCAATACTACTGATCTGCAACTCTCACTAAGCTGCATACAGCGTAACTATTCAAGGAATTGGGAAAAGGGCTTAATTTTGAATGAAAGGTGAAAACACAGGAAAACTTCCATATATTCAGAACCTTGATAAGGTACACATTCACTTGCAAGCCCATGCTAATTCTAATGCAGTCATGCACAAACCCTTTCATTCACATCAGCTAGTTTATGGTAACGTATTTCCTGAAATATGAACAGCTACTAAGCATGGATTGTTCTTAAATGAAAGTTCTTGTCACACAATTAAGTTTATCACTGCCTAATGCACTCAAGTTTTTAGTCACCGATCTGCTCAATATGCCTCGTGAGATTATTGTCTTTTATGATACACCACACTACTGAAAAAAATCTGTACTTTCTAAAAAAAGAACACACCAAAAGAAATATGCCTTCACTTCAAAGAACTTTTGAGGTCTGCAGCACAACTAAAACTGGCAAACTATAATTTCCTTCGGAGTTCATGCTACACACGAGCGTACCATTGAAAGGCTGAGCTCCAACTCCCTTAGACTTCTGAAGCATTCTATATCTCTATGAGAAAAGATGCATGAAGAATACTCCATTCTAATTGGTCAGTTTTCTTTAAGGCCAATACAAAAACATTACTCTCGCACATTAGTCTGTGCTTTCCATGACTAACCAATCAACAAATAACACACTTTCAAACTGTAATTTTTTCCAAAATAAATATTTAACATTGTGATATTTTGTTTATACTTTACATTATTAACTATTTCTATCTGCACTCGAATTAGTTTCCCTTTTACTATAAACTTACTTAACATGTTGTGATACAAAATGCCCCATTGTCTGCATCCACACTGTCTTAAAACTTCCTCACACTAGTTCATACAGCGTTCGACAGTAGAACAATGATCTACATAATTATTTTAGACCACATTCACACATCATTCACAATACTAAAAGCATATACAAAACTGTACAAACATAAATAAACAAAATAGCCCTAAGAAATAAACATAACAATTTACAAAAACATTCTCTTGACCTGCTTCTTGAATGTCTCTGTGCACTACTGGAATCTGGTGCTCAAAATTCTTAACTACATTGTAGTTCTTTCTGTTTAGTCCTGTCTGCTACTATCCACTAGCATATGAAAATTAGTATTACGTACTTGACTTGACACATTTCAGACTATCTGTCACTGTGCATGCCACGAGTCATTTTCCCAATCCACAGGCTCTACACAGGAGTGATATAAGGCACCATGCCTCACACTCCCTATGATTATAATGCTTTTTCCAAGACTTTTAGAATTATACTAATTATCGATCCTGGCTTCAAATTTTAAATCTTTCAAAAAATTCTCATTCTCATAAACTAAAATTACAAATGTCTTACTCCAGACTTGGCAGTCTACAACCAACCTAGCCTGATCTTTTAATTTTTTCTTAAAAATCATTTCTTACTTGACAAAATTGATGCAAATTTTCAAAACAAGTTTTCAATGTTTTAATAACTTTTTCAACATTTTAAATTCATGTTTCATGAAAGTCTTTTGAAATTAATGACTTGTTCATTTCCTTATTTAAAGACATTGAGATCTGTTTTCTTCCATTTAATAATGGTATTTTATCCTCCTTAGCATCAGCACATCACTATCATCTTTTTGTCACATAATTTCTGTGGTTTTTGTTTATGGCACATTTGCACTGTAGCATCCATAACAAACCTCCATTCTCCACGTATCTGTCCTTCCAGGGTTTACATGCAACATTGCCTCTGAAACCATACTTCTGTCTAAGACAACTTTCTTTACATACATCCTAATACACAATCACTTATTATTACAAGAAATTATTTACAAATTTTATATTTTGTTTAACTTGACTTTGTATGAAAGTAAATTAACAGAGTGTTGCTTCCTCATTTTATTTTAATCAGCAAGATCAAATCTACTAGAAAATTTTTTTTAGAATTATTTTCTTTCAAAGATGTAATGAGATTTTTTTTTAAAAAAAGTAGTTTCTATATTGAAAGTGAAACTTAAACTGTTTCTTTACTTTAACTCAGCTTGAGAACATTTAATTGTGAAAAACACAATTCACACAAAGCAATTCTTTACAAATATTTTATAATATACAGTTATCACATTTATGCAGTGACTCTTTGCATCACTTCTTCTTCATATATTTTTTACCACTACTGAACAGTAATCAAAATTTTTTATTTGTGACATATACATAATCTTCTCATTCATGCGTATTCCTTTCATAATAAATGTTCTTAAGCTTTATCCAAGTATATTTTTTGACCATATTTGTTGAACTTCTTTTAACTATGTGGCCACTATGTATCCCTTTTCATCATTACAAACGCCTTTTCCTGACCACTACACTTTAGTGTTCATCATAAAAAGATCCTTTATTAACTGCACTTGTCATAACCGGTTACTTTCATTTTCCTACATTTCACTTAGCCTACTATTTATTTTTACATATTCCAACAGGATATTCTTTCTTATCTGCCATTATTTTAACTGATACATTAATGCTTTGTACACTTCCACATACCAGGGGATAACTTCTCATATTATTAAAGTCAATCATCACTGTCAGCTTTCAGCAGGATAATGCACCCATTTTCTACTTTCCCTTTACATCATCACCTTCGTACCTTACTTATTTTCCTATGTCAACATACTTATGTCATCACTTCACTCCATTATCGTTTAACCCTCATTTCTCTCACCATAAAACTTATTTTGACATAAGGCACCATAATGCCCTCTGAGGCTCTCAAACACTTTACCTTTACTGATAGAGCAGAAAATTAAAGATGATAGATTCTGTTCAGAATGACAGAAGAGGAAAACTGACAATACAAAAAGGAACTCAAATAACAGTGTCAATACTTCGAACACCTAATGTTCATCAAACACCTAGCATTGCATAGGTTGCAATGCCCTCTGAGGCCTCCAGGTTTAGCTCACATCTAACTCTGGACTAATGTATCTTTTCAAATCAATAACATTTCTTAAGACCAATGGATTCGCCAATTTCCAGTATACTAATCTATATGCATTTGGGTGTGGTTTTTCAGTAATCCTAAATGGTCCCATATATTTGTCCATAAACTTTTTCGCTTCTGCAATAATGTTTTTTGACTTTTCCCTTGTTTTGACTAGTATCAGTTCTCCAATTTAGAAATTCGTTCGAGGAGCCTTAGCATCATGGCGTCTTTTCCATTCCAATGCTGTTTTCCTAATGTTTTCTCTAGCAGGCTTTTCCTTTACACTTAGTGCCACGTCTACAATAACCTGAAACTCTGTCAATTCAAACAGTAAATTATTTGGTCTTACCCCACACATCAATTCACAATTGTACCCTGTAGCCTCATGCTTTATATTATTGATTACATCTTCAAAATGTTCTATATGTTGAGCCCAAGATGTATGTTTTCTATGGCAATAAGTATGACATAACTTTTTCAATTGCTTCATGATAAAAAATGGTTGAAATGGCTCTGAGCACTGTGGGACTTAACGTCTGAGGTCATCAGCCCCCTAGAACTTAGAACTACTTAAACCTAACTAACCTAAGGACATCACACACATCCATGCCTGAGGCAGGATTCGAACCTGTGACCATAGCGGTCGCGCGGTTCCAGACTGAAGCGCCTAAACCGCTTGGCCACGGTGGCCGGCCGTTCATGATCCGTTCACACATGTTTCCTTGCAGAAAATACGCTGAAATCAGTATGTGCTCAATTTTTCGACTTTCTAAACGTTCTTTAAATTTATTGGAAACAAATTGCTGACAATTGTCAGAAAAGATAGATTTTGGGACTCCTACAACCAAGTAGTAGTCTTTCTGCAATTTTTTTTACTAACTCTTTCGCATTAGCCTTCCCTTAATTGGGTATAGTTTCACAAATTTTGTGAGCCCATCCACCAACACAAACGTATTGATAACCACCTCGAGACACAGGTAATGGACCGAAAAATATCACAGGCTACAAAGTCCAATTTATTTTGTGGCTCAACACTATACATGTGTCCAGTCTCTGAGTCACTTGTTTTTGAATGGTATTGGGGCAGAGTGTGCAGATGGAGAAGGCACCAATGAAATGTGAATGTGGGTTTTGACCCACCACACCTTCGTGCGGATATCTGATGTGTCTGGTGTAGAAGTCAGCAACACAGAGTCTACTGACAGTGTGAGGATCTCTGTGAGCGAGGCATGTAGCTTATTCTAGAAACTGTGCATGCTCTGAGAAGCACCCACAGGAGGACCTCAGTCCCTGCACTCTCATGCCACATGAGTGCTGTTTTCTTTGTGCAGTGCCATTGTTCCACGAGGGCATTGGGCATTATTATGGGAATGGCATGCCATGGTGTGATGGTGGGAGATGGCACAGAAGTTGCAGAGGGAAGTGAAGAGTGCCGATTCGAAGTGGCGCCCCTGGCTCATGCTTACTTGGTTATCTGAGATTCGTCTATATTTTGGACACCATCCAATAATGACCTTTGTGATGTGATGCCGTGGTACCCCTGACCCATGGTGATGTTGTCTGGACTACCAAAATGTGATATCTTAAGATGAGAATTCCCTGCAAATGCGTGTTTTCATAAAATCATTGGACATTCCTCAAACTGAGTACTTATCCATTTTATTAATTTCTGATTCTACATATGTACTCTTGTTCTATGCATATTTGCATATTTTGACGTTTTTGGAGATGAAAACATACATAACGCTTGTATAAGGCAATTTTAATTTAATTGTGCATATAACATACATTATTTTTAGTTTAAATTCATATTGCAGTGGTTTTAGTAGAGGCCTCAGTTATTCGATTTTTATTATCCTTATTTTTGCTTCAGAAATCGAGATTGAAGCATGGAGAGGGGGCTGGAGGTAATAATACAAATAGGAAATTATGATTCCCACAATAGGATGACTTTCCCAGAATCTTAGCGATGGCCTCCTGCAGAGTGCGAGTGATAGGGAGTGTGCATACAACTGTCAGCCACAGACTATTCTATTACATTAAGTATTCTAATAGAAGCAAGCACATGGCCTACAAAATAGTCAGGCCGACAAAAAAGATGAGACATGTTCTATTTTCCCATCTACTCGACCTGATTCGATTGCGGTGATGACAATGAAACACAACCATTTAAATGACTGTCAGTTAGAAATCATGCTGTGTTGAAGTAATGTGTCAACAATGGATACATTTGAGAGAGGCTGATTACTGGAGTGCACAAAAGTTGTCCTTTGTCTAATACTTCCAGCATGAAATGCCATGACAGAAACAAAAGAACAAACTGTGGGAGGAAGTATGTGTGGAATGCTTGGTAGCTGGAATGGTTTAAGGTTGAAGGATAAATAGAAGCTGTGTAATTTATTACTTTGCTACACTTTATCTTGTAAAGTAACTGGCGAAATAATCCATAAACTGCAATCCGCTGTTTGTACCTCTTGTGCCCTGCAATGAGATACTCTGAAATAGCAGTTTATATAATGTATCCTCAAAGTAGTGTATAACACATGCTGCTTCAATTATATGAACAGAATGTTCCAGACCAATGTGTAAGCTTCTGTGAATATCCTTTATTTACTAGATAAAATTTCAAGCATGCATTCCACAGACACCCTGCACTAGATAATCTATGGTTAAAAATTTCTTCATATGCAACTATCGATGAGGATATGGTGTCAAAACGTGCGCTGGTGCTGTAGATCTCCCATCTCCTATGAAAACAAATGGCATAAGTGCATCATGTTCATCATGAGATAATTCTTGACTGTTGGTATATTCAAGCGACCTAGAGCTAATCGTATTTCCAAGAGATGGATTTTGAAACACATTAGAGTCGCTAGATTTGCCATAAGCTACTGTAACAATATGTGTGAAGCAGTAATCTGAGTTCACCACAGATGAGACTATCACAGAGAAATATTGTTTATAATCGAAATGGTGTGAACCTGATATAGACTGAATTTTTATGCATATATGCTTACCATCAATGGTTCCTAAACATTTGGGAAAAGTGATCTTTTCATAAAAATCATTTGAAATGTCCAGTCATGATTTCTCTGTTGGAGACAGTATGTGTGACTCCTTCAAGATTTCCTAAAGAGCGTGACATTGTTCAAAAACAATTCTGCATATAGTTGATGCAGCAAGTAAATATTGTTAATGTAAAGATATGAAGGAGCTCCCCATTACAAATTACATATGAAATAAAGGAAAGAAAAACAAATAGATACTGACGTATATCTTGTGTTGGAGGTACTGAATTGCAGAAAAGACAGGGTTTCCTCTGTGGCTGCTTTCTACATCTACATCTACATTTATACTCCGCAAGCCACCCAACGGTGTGTGGCGGAGGGCACTTTACGTGCCACTGTCATTACCTCCCTTTCCTGTTCCAGTCGCGTATGGTTCGCGGGAAGAACGACTGTCTGAAAGCCTCTGTGCGCGCTCTAATCTCTCTAATTTTACATTCGTGATCTCCTCGGCAGGTATAAGTAGGGGGAAGCAATATATTCGATACCTCATCCAGAAACGCACCCTCTCGAAACCTAGCGAGCAAGCTACACCGCGATGCAGAGCGCCTCTCTTGCAGAGTCTGCCACTTGAGTTTGTTAAACATCTCCGTAACGCTATCACGGTTACCAAATAACCCTGTGACGAAACGTGCCGCTCTTCTTTGGATCTTCTCTATCTCCTCCATCAACCCGATCTGGTACGGATCCCACACTGATGAGCAATACTCAAGTATAGGTCGAACGAGTGTTTTGTAAGCCACCTCCTTTGTTGATGGACTACATTTTCTAAGGACTCTCCCAATGAATCTCAACCTGGTACCCGCCTTACCAACAATTAATTTTATATGATCATTCCACTTCAAATCGTTCCGCACGCATACTCCCAGATATTTTACAGAAGTAACTGCTACCAGTGTTTGTTCCGCTATCATATAATCATACAATAAAGGATCCTTCTTTCTATGTATTCGCAATACATTACATTTGTCTATGTTAAGGGTCAGTTGCCACTCCCTGCACCAAGTGCCTATCCGCTGCAGATCTTCCTGCATTTCGCTACAATTTTCTAATGCTGCAACTTCTCTGTATACTACAGCATCATCCGCGAAAAGCCACATGGAACTTCCGACACTATCTACTAGGTCATTTATATATATTGTGAAAAGCAATGGTCCCATAACACTCCCCTGTGGCACGCCAGAGGTTACTTTAATGTCTGTAGACGTCTCTCCGTTGATAACAACATGCTGTGTCCTGTTTGCTAAAAACTCTTCAATCCAGCCACACAGCTGGTCTGATATTCCGTAGGCTCTTACTTTGTTTATCAGGCGACAGTGCGGAACTGTATCGAACGCCTTCCGGAAGTCAAGAAAAATAGCATCTACCTGGGAGCCTGTATCTAATATTTTCTGGGCCTCATGAACAAATAAAGCGAGTTGGGTTTCACACGATCGCTGTTTCCGGAATCCATGTTGATTCCTACATAGTAGATTCTGAGTTTCCAAAAACGACATGATACTCGAGCAAAACACATGTTCTAAAATTCTACAACAGATCGACGTCAGAGATATAGGTCTATAGTTCCGCGCATCTGCTCGACGACCCTTCTTGAAGACTGGGACTACCTGTGCTCTTTTCCAAACATTTGGAACCTTCTGTTCCTCTAGAGACTTGCGGTACACGGCTGTTAGAAGGGGGGCAAGTTCTTTCGCGTACTCTGTGTAGAATCGAATTGGTATCCCGTCAGGTCCAGTGGACTTTCCTCTGTTGAGTGATTCCAGTTGCTTTTCTATTCCTCGGACACTTATTTCGATTTTATATGAGGCCTGAGAACTAGCTCTGCAGGATAAAGCATCCTTGGGAATCTCTATAAATAAAAGGCGAAAGTACATCTATTTCGACCAACTACTGTTCCTAATGCCCCATTCACAAACATCATAAACGTCACTACCAGAAGGTAACCAGAATATAGACGAATCTCAGATAACCAAATAATCAAAGTAGCGTTTCTTCAAATCAAAGAAAGTGAAAAAAGAAACTACAATACAGAGATTTTTCAGATCCTTAAAGAAGGAAATAAGGGTCACAATCAAAGTATGCCAAGAGCAGTTGATGAAGAAGGGTATTTTCCGCTCTCACTCATTCCCTCTTTCAAAAAGTACAATCATGAACAAAAGTTATTGTTGAGAATAGAAATCGTGAGCGCTGTTGTAAGATTTAGGCAGTCTCATTGGGTTTCAAACCACGGGTCAGGAATATTTCAGCACACACCACAAACACTCTGCAGATACCTCCATCAACTAGTGTGTACGTCCAACAACAAGGCATACCTACAGCTGCTACATCCAACATAGCTGAACAATCAACCAGTTCCTGGGGTCAACGGCATGGCCATATATCATCGGAGTCCTCTAACTAACAGAATCAACTAACAGCTGCGAATTTTTGGAGTTGGGATATGTAGATGAAAATTGAGCCATTATGTAAGATATGTCTTAATAAATGTGGCTTGTATGATAAAAATAAGAAGTTTGCTTACCTTAATATAACTGACAACTACTGTTCCATTCATACGTATTTCCTCACTTCAGTATCTTGATGCAATATTTTTGTGCTCAATATGCACAGCAGGTCATTGATGAACTTATGGGCGTACAATAATAGTTGAAGTACTTTTCAGGATGCTCACATAAATCCTAGTATAATAGATGTAATTACCCCTTAAGTACTCGTTTGTTGACAAATGGATGGACCCAGAACTGTCATTTTCGTCTTCTTCGTCGGTATCTCAGATATATAACCATGCATTGCAGTTGTTCTGCATTCATCTTCATTCATAGCTATCCAAAAACTGTCGGTCGTATGCGCGTTTCCAAAAGCTGTCTGAAGTATGCGTTCATTCACTGACATTTCTGTTGGTCACCAACTGTCGGTCGTGTGCACCTTTCCATAAAAAAAATTATTTATCCACGTCAATTACTGGCAACTCTTCGATTCCGCGGCAATGGAAATTTATCCTTTGGGAACGCTAACTTGCTCTAGCGTTCACAATAAATGTCGTTCAGTATTCAGTAATGAACTTTATTCTGCAAGCATGGTAAATGGTAAAGCATAGAAAACTAAACAACTGTACTTAACAACAGAAACCATGTTGACAGCGACAAAAATGCTTGTTATCATCCGCAATGATTTCGTCCACTTGCCACGGGGAAATGTACTGTGCCGTCGCCACATCAGGCGCCCACTCCCACCCTCTTTGAATCAGGTGCTCG
This sequence comes from Schistocerca cancellata, assembly GCF_023864275.1. NCBI lineage: Eukaryota > Metazoa > Arthropoda > Insecta > Orthoptera > Acrididae > Schistocerca > Schistocerca cancellata. The sequence goes on from NC_064627.1 coordinate 1,010,031,467, forward strand.
CGGTAAGTGAGGGAACCGTCACTTGATTTGCCTGCCGGTTCTCGAGAAAACGGCTGCTCCCGATCCGAGGTAGACGCTTCGGTGTCTTTTACCAGTGCTAAAGGCTCTGCCTCCTCGTTGAATTGCGATATTGTAGTATGCGAAGAGAACGTGCCTCCGTCGGTATATACAGACTTGAGTCGTTCTGTTGACACTGTCTCCTGCTTGCTGTCTTTTTCAGCCTCGAAATTGTGGTTGCCATGTGTGATTACTCTGTTTTGTCCTAAATATGGCGAAGTGAGGGGAGGACACATAACATGATTTGTAATATTTCTGGCTTAGTCAGCCACCATATTAGGCTCCAAGAAGCTGTTCCCAGAGCAGTGGAGATGCAAGAAGTATATAGATGACGAAATGTCGTGTGAGGTACCTGTGACAGATGTTAGATTCGGTACCATTCCCGTGAGAAAGACCGCCTGCATAATGCTACTGCTCTGTGACTGACTGCTGTGTTCGGAGCAAGGGCGCCAAAACGTTAAAGTATAGTTATTATTATTAGTTAAACTACTCATTGGAATGAATTCACTTTTTTAATATAAATGTCTCTCAACAGCTGACTATCAATCAGTCATTTTAGAATTATTAAAAACAATTTAAATAAAAAACAAAAGACTGACGAAATTGCAGTCTAAGCACTTCGGAAGCGTTCGGGTCTGCCTTTTCTGGTATGGCGCGTGCAGTGTTTCGGGTTGTTCGTCACTCTGGATTTGGCAGTCGAGAAGAACAGACACATTGTCTGTCGTAGGATGTGTTTCCAATTTTTATTTAAGTTCCTGTTCGTCACTCTGGATTAGGCAGCCGAGATGTACAGTCATCTTGTCTGTGGCAGGATGTGTTTGCCAGTATTCAGTATTAAAAGATTCACTCCGGTAGTCATGAGGCACAGACACGTGCCACAAATAGTGTAAAGATACATTTTCGTAAACATTGTGGTTAATCATGGACTATGCTGTATCAGAAGGTGATCATGTAGTCTTCTCATGTGGCTATGTTAAAATACGCCAGCGGCATCCCAGAGAAGTGATACATTATTTCAGAACAGAACCTCGCTAAAAGTCAGTTTCAGCCTCTGGATAAAGAACCTTCGACCTGCGTGCTGTTTTCTGCGCTGGGGACATCAACTTGAAGGCAGCAGGTTAGTGAACTTTAACAGAACCTTCGTATTCCACACAGTGCAGTGGAAACAACTAGGCTCCGCACGTGTACTGCATGCACAGAACAAATGCGCTCAGTGACACGTCATCTGCAGTAATGCAGAGGCGGTAAATGAGGATGATCGTTGTTAACGCCAACAATCGAGTCATTCTTCCTTTCTTGCTGAACATTCCTGATCCACAAGTGGGTCATTTTTGCTAAGTCTTTATGCTAAACACCTGCTAGTCTCCATGTCTGACAGGAGTGGTATGCTGAATAAACGAGTATTCTAAGACTGAGTGATTAAAAAGTGAAGTCATTCCAATGAGTAGTTTAACTGATAGTAACAACTATACTTTAACGTTTCGGCGCCCTTGCTGCGAACACAGCAGCCAGTCACAGAGCAGTAGCATTATGCAGGCGGTCTTTCTCACGGGAATGGTACCGACTCATTGTGTGGATCCTTGGTGGATCAAATTATTGTCCTGGAACCCTCAGCTGTTCGCCGTACACAATTTGTGCTGATGACTACTGGATGTCCTCCTTCACTGCTGTTAACAAACCCGAGTAGAACCGCTGGCAATACTTTTATCACGACGATGAACTGCACATCAGGGCGGTTTTGAGTGTAAGATGGAATCGCTCCACTATTCCATTGCTTCACTGAAGAGTTAGCTTTCAAATTGTTTCCCGCGATCTGCAGTTATGTCTTGCGGTACACCAAACCTGGAGAACCAAGCGTGCAGCAACGCTTTCGCAAGCGATTCAGTGTATATGTCCCTGTATCGCGACAATCACTGGCCACCTGGTGAAACGATCGATCATAGTAAACAACGTTGTCCGGCAGAGGATGGTAGTGGCCCTATGATGTCCAAGTCTATGTGCGACGATCTGGCGAACGACGTAGCCAAATGTGCCATAAGCACGGAAACGTGACTGCTGACCTTATTATGCTGGCAAATCCAGTATGTACATGCCCATGTGCGATAATCTTTCTGCACTCTTGGCCATAAGACTTTGCTCGGACTCCTGTATGTGCTAAGTTATGCAAGGTGTCGAAAACTTCTCTATGGTATTGTTCAGGTATGTAGGGTCGCTGCTTCCCTGTTGCAACGCCACATCAAATATAATGATTGGTACACACGTGAGCTGCAGTGCTGTTCGCTGCTTCTGTATGAAACTGCGTAAATGGAGATCCTCTCGTTGTTTTAGCGCTGTCTCTGAGAGCCGCGCTGGGTAACCGTGCCGTCTCGGGCACCTTGCATTGGTTCGCGCGGCTTCCCCCGTCGGAGGTTCGAGTCCTCCCTCGGGCGTGGGTGTGTGTGTTGTCCTTAGCTTAAGTTAGTTTAAGTTACCTTAAGTAGTATGTAAGCCTAGGGACCGACGACCTCAGCGGTATGGTCCCAAAGGAACATACCACTAATATTCAAATGAAGAAGCACTGTCTCTGCCCAAGGAACAGAGTTTACACTGGTGCAGTTCCGAAACAGGCAATCTGCAGCCAAATTGTCTTTTACTGCCATGTGCTGCATATCACTTGAGAACTGTGAAATGTATTCGATCTGAGTAGTGTTCACTGTCGCACCGAAGCATGGCTACCAGTGGCTTGTGATCAGTAAAAACTGTGAAATGTCTCCCTTCGAAGGAAGAGTGAAAATGTTTAATTGCTAAATAAACAGCAAGCAACTCGAGGTCAACTGCTCTTGTCGAGTCAGGCTCTTAGAAAAAAATTCAAGTGGCGTCAGTTGCCGTTGTCTCTCTGTTGCAATGCTGCTCTCACGGCTGTTTGGCTTGCATCTACCCTACGTGCCAAGGGACATTCAGTCTTGGGAGCCACAGTACCTTACGATTGCCTGCAGTGTTCTTGCCGGTGAGTAATGCTGTGAGCAGATCTTGGACCGCAGCTAGGTGATGTAGGTGCCGCCAATAATCGTTCAGCATGCCTGAGAATCTCGTAAGTTTTGGGAAGAGGCATCTGTCGTAATGGTTTTATGCAGTCTGGCAGTGGCGACAATTCTGCAGGGAGATCAAGTGTCCCACGAATTTAACTTTGCATTTTCCCAATACACACTTTGCTACATTGACTATTGTGCCGTACTCCTGTAGGCGACTGAAAATCTGCCACAAGTGTGCTGCATACCGTTTAACTGTATATGAAAATACATTAATGTCATCCATGCGGCGATAAACAAATGACAACTCTCCAAGCACTTCATGCATGAACCACAGCCAAGTTTGTGCTGCATTCGTGAGACCAAATGGCATAAGATGGTACTTATACAAGGTGAATGAATTTGTGAATATGCCTTAGCACAATTTATCAAGCTGAATATTGTTGCATTACTGATGGTGCTGTTAAAATCAGTTACATTGGATAATGGATAGCGATCTGTAATTTTGCATCTGTTAAGACACAACAATCTCCATATATTCTCCAAGAGTCCTTTCGCCAAATGATGTGGATCGGCGAAGCCCACTTACTATCCGACCTGGTCACGATACCTCCTCAGGTCGAACTCTGCACGTGCTGCAAGTTGCTACTCTGGATGCAGATGTCAGAATGCAGTGGGTTGATTTTATGTCGTGCGGATGTGACACTGAGCGTTTCCTGATGGCACAGAAGTAGAATATGAAAGATGACTTCTCCGAGGCGCCATGATTTTTCCTACTGTATGTGAGCCGAAGCCCAGAGTTCTTCTTGCATGACGCACGTGTGTGCACCTCGCATTGTTGTGGGTATGTAAACAATTTAATACACTCCAGTGCGGATGACACTGTAGCAACGCCAGACATCGTGCAAAAAGCCACTGGCACATCACGTTACGTTTGCTCTAATGCGGAAGGCATGGTGCGGGGTGTCCGTCCTTTGGATACTAATACTGATTAATGGCTTACCAAGTCGGGCATGAGCCGATAATGAAGTAGAAAGTACGCTTTGACCATGTGATCAGCCACGTTTGCAAACATGGAAGTCCATGCTGTAGGTAGTGATCCTGGAATCCTTGGCTGCAGTAAGTATATGTTGTCCTGTTGCTACTAGTGTACCACGAGCAGCTGTTAGTCAGACACTAACTTCCGAATCCTCATCGATAAGAAACGTGTCACCTGATAACTGGTTCTGTATAAACAATCGGTGAACCTGGTTGACTGCTGCTAACATGGCGTTTGCGTATGTTCTTCTTCTCTCACTCTGGTTTGTGCACATATCCAGTCCTCCATGGATGTTAGGGCCCTCTAGTGCCTGTCTTTGAATTTGGGTAAATGTGTCTGAATTCCTAAGGAACCTAACTGCTGAGGTCATCGGTCCCTAGACTTACACACTACTGAAACTAACGTATGCTTGGAACAACACACACACCCATGTCTGGGGGAGGACTGGAACCTTCAGCGGGAGGAACCACGCAGTCCGTGACATGACATCTCAAACCGCGCGGCCACTCCGCGCGGCGAAATAGGGTAATTGTAGGGTTAAGCACACTGAGATGTTGAGTTGCCTAAACGCTTATAACATGAGCACCACCGTTACGGTGAGTCTTGGTGCATAACAGTCTTCCTATTTTTCCACCTACTACATCATAGTTGCTGTTGGTGTGTGGCTACCTGCATATTTAGTTCTGTCCACTTGTGTTACTGGTTGTTCCATAATGGCTTCGTTTGATGCGTGCTGTTGTTGCAAACTATTTGTGCATGTTAAGGGGCCAGTAATGTGAGATTCCACTTCCTTGACCGTTCCTGCGCCCACATCTTGATTCCCACTGATTTTAGCACACATGGAAACCTCACTTATACTGTGTGCAATGGTGTCTGCCTCTGCCTTCTTTGCTGACTCTCACAAAGGCACACCCATTTGCGTGCAATGACTGCTCGGATGGTTGTTAGCAGTTTGCGAAGGCATTATATGCGTAATGACTGTTCACGTAGAAATTATGGACCAGCTAGTATATATCTACTTCTGAGCAAATGTGACAAGGTTTTATCGCCCATTTTTCATCTACAAAAGTGTTTTTAATTGCTATTCTGGTGACAATGTGTAGTGCCGTACAGCAGCTTCCTTTAGTGCAACAAGATTTCTTCAGTTTTCTCAATCACCTCTAAATCCAGATGTGAAACCGCAATACTAAATTAACCTGTGGTACTGAACTCCCGACACTACTGAAATATGCATTCGACTTGCATGAACAAGAGATGAGGTTTCGTCAACCAGAAATCAGAAAGCTTAAAATTTCCATTCACGTGTGTGTGTCATACTCCCTTCTTGCATATTTACATCTGTCGTTTTGTGGCGAATTAAAGGCCTTGGATATTGTTCCGGGGCCAAGCGGTAGGTCTTGCTCCATTCAGATGTGTCAACAGGACCATTGTAGTTCTTTGCTTCTTTTACTTTTCTTGGGTCACATATATGGAAATGCTAACTCGTTCTAGTGCTCACAACAATGCCATTCAGTATTCGGTAATGAACTTTATTCCACATGCATAGTAAAAGGAACAGCACAGAAAATTAAACAACAACTGTACATAACAACCGTAACTATACCGACAGCAGCAAAGATTCTTACGATCGCCCACAGTGATTTCGTCCACTTACTGCACCGAGTGTACTGTGGTGTTGCCAGAAGCCTTCTAATACAGGTACCGCAGCTGATGTGACAATGACACAGCTGCAAAGTGGTCTTGAGGAATTTGAACAAACCTCACTGGCAATTTCGATTCTTCTGAAACTGAAATCATTCGCCAAACTGTCTTGGCAATGTGAACCACGTAAGTAGTGTTATTCTGTTCACATATGTTTATGTACTTCTAATACGCCTCAAATTAGAAGTCCAGAAATGTTCTCCTTACACAGTAGATAACAGGAAAGGCTTTTATTAGATCATATGAAATTGTTGTATTCTGTAATTGTGTGGCACTTGCTCTTAGCAAAACATTACAAAATTTATTTAAAATGATGGTTTAAATAACAACGCTAGTTTGCTTAAAAATTGTGTCTCTACTACTGGATATCTTTTGCAACTTAAGATAAAAAAATTTCGAGTGGATCAGCTTGTCACATCTGAGTCATATATTGAAAAAAATGCAGAAAGAAAAGAATCTGCAACACACCAAATCCAGTCATTTATTACTGATCCCACACCTAAGGCACCGCAAAATAAATTTTACAAGGATTATTGCAATGCTTCTGTAGGAGCTAATATACCACTTGAGAAACTCAGAAACCAAACTCTTAAGGATTTTCCGGAGAAGTATATATCAAAAGATGTCCCTGATCCCTCAACGCAGAGAAAAAATTATGTCCCAGAATCTTATAATCAGGTTGGCCTACGAAATATATTTTCCAAAATAAATTTAATACTGTGTAGAAAAAAAGAAAACTATTTTCAAACAATGGAAAATCCAGGATAGAATGTAACATTTATGCTGAGGCGCAGATAGACACAACAAAAAGATTCTCACAATTAAAGCTTTCAGCCATTAAGGCCTTTGGCAGCACTAGGCACATATATGCACACACACACACACTCACACAAACGCAACTCGCACACATGACTGCAGTCTCAGGCAACTGAAACCACACAATAGTTCTTTTGCTAACCATGTAATGGATAAAATTAGTGAGGACTTGGGGAATTCAAACATATGAATATCTGTACACGAAACACTGAGAGAGGTGGCACAGTGATTAGCACACTGGACACACTCGGGAGGGCGCATCTGGCCAGCCTGATTTAGGTTTTCCGTGATTTCCTTAAATTGCTACAGGCAAAAGCCAGGGTGGTTCCTTCGAAAGAGCTTGACCGATTTCCTTCCCCATCCTCCCCTAATTGGAGCTTGCACTCCATCTTTAATGACTCATTGTCAACAGGACGTTGAACACTAATCTGCACCTTCTCCTCCTGCAGATGAAACAACTTCTCCTGTGGGCCACTATGTTGCTACCCTTATTGTAGTAAACCTGTGGACTGGCCTGGTCGACCCCAGCCAGTGTGCTGCATCGCGGGGTCGGGGTGTCGAACCCGGAACTCCAGATGGCCGAGCTGAATCCAGGACCCACTGCGCCGTATTTCGTCAGGAGGCCGAGCAAGTTCAAGAGCGTCGAGGATCAGTGCAGAGTGATACAGTGGTATTCAGTAGCATTTCTTTATTCAGCTAATTTACAGTATTCAATGGGTGCAGCATAGTTTCAGCGTGCCACCCACAGCGCTGTCCTGTGAGTCCAGCAGGCTCAGCAACTCACGGTATGCTGATGCTGCTGCTGTCATCAATGCCACTCTGCTGGAAGTCGGCCACGTTCTCCCCAGTCGCCGCTTGCTGATGTATCGTGTCTTGCTGCCCGCGATTCTGGAGACTACTACAGTCCCTGGCCCTGGCCACCCTCCGCCCCGTTTGGCCTGCTCTGACCCACCATGGGATGAAGGTGGATGTACTGGTCACCCGTGGCCCTCAGGCCGCCGCTGCTCCCAGGACAGGACTGGACTCGGCCCCACGCCCTCCTGGATGCGGTGTTGCAACTTGCCGCTAGTGGTGCTTGCCAGATGGTAACACCCGCCACTGTCCCTGGCACTGCTGCAGTGTTACTGTGCCTCCCGCAGTGTATGGCACACCCGGACCGCAGTACGCCAGATGGGAAGTGAACGTGGCCCGTAGACTAGAGTGGAACCGAGCCCCTCCTGTACCCACTGCAGACTGCTGTCACTGCTCTCTTTCAGGTAGACCATGTGATCTCCAAGTTCCAGGCTGCCGTTCCACCTGGCCCCAGCGTCATGTCCCCAGAGGCGGAATATAGCCCGAACAAGTACATTGAAACAAAGTACGAGTTTATGCCGAATACTTATAACATTGCTACCAGACTGGCCCCTATAAGCGTAGACCAGCACAGATCCGTCCCGACACTCGACTGGCCTGGTACACACTGTCAAGCTAAAATTGCCTGTCTATTTATATTGGTTTCTCCCTCGGTTCTGACGTAGTGTCAGAGAGAGAGACAGAAACTATGGCAGGGATAAATTCCCACACGTCAGTCACTCTTGGCTCTGGCCTAGTGCCCCGACTCATACATCGCAATAACTTAAAGCAACGCTGCAGTTTCCTGCCTCATTGTTGCTCCACTCCCACTCAAAACAAATCGTGCGTGCAATACCGCCGTCGCAGCTCCGTACCTGCAAGTGCCATGTTTACCTTGCCTGGCCTGCTGGTTGTCGTATGTTACCACACTCTGCCAGCGGCCCCAGATTTCATCGCCCAACCGCGCCTCCATTGAATTTAGATAAAATTTCGTTTTCCCTCGACTAGGACAGACACTAGTGCAGCATCTGTAAAGCCCTGAAACAAGAAAATAATCAAAAATGGTTCAAATGGCTCTAAGCACTAAGGGACTTAACATATGAGGTCATCAGTCCCCTAGAACTTAGAACTACTTCAACCTAACTAACCTAAGGACATCACACACATCCATGCTCGAAGCAGGATTCGAACCTGTGGCTGTAGTGGTCGCGCGGTTCCAGACTGAAGCGCCTAGAACACTCAGCCACAACGGCCGGCGCAAATAACTCCTCAACTGCTAGTTTCTTTGTTGAAGAATTGCGTAAGTTTTAATCAGATATTGTAATTAAATAACATTTGAAATAATTATTTTATTGCCATTAAAATCTCTTTTCTTATAAAACATTTTCTGAGAAAGTGCTTCTCACATTTTAGTTATTTTGTAGCCAAATAATCAAAACAAAAGAAGGGTGCCTTTACTGTTAAGTGATGCTGCTCTGTGTACACAGGCTGGGAAAGTAATTAAAATATTCTAACCAAATGTAAAATATATTATACTTATGGCTCATGGACATCATTGTGTTGCAAAGCAATGTGGTCTAATTATGACAATGTCAATAATTTGATATTCTCAACTATAGAGGTATGTGTAAAATTTAGGGATACGTAAGTTTTATTAATACCAAAGCTGTAAAAATAAATTAGTCATTTTAAAATGATATGTTGTTTTATGCAGGTATTTCCAAAATCATCTGGAAGTAGAGTCTACTGAAGTTACCATTGCTCCCTCAGCCCATTCTTATTAGGTGGAGTATTTGGTTCAAGGTTGCTATCTTCTAATCTGAAAATTTTGATGCTATTAAATCGGCATAAAATAAAATTGATATGTCTTTAATTCCAATAAAATGAATTTCAATCGTTCATTCATAAGTAAATACTTCTTCAGTTTTAGGTAGTAAACAGTTTCTCACTAGATGATGTCATATGTATCAGAGATGTGCAGATATGTACAACAGGATTTAATTAAAATTAAGACAAACTTCTCTAAATTATCCTATACATTAACAAAGTTAGGAGCCACGTGTCTGTCACTGGCAGTCACGATCAAGGGCAAGGGGGAGTAGACGCAAAGAGCAAACTTGACAGTGGCATATTTTAATGAATTTTCACTTGATCATATACGTATAATAGTTTGACAGTGCAGGAATGCATGCATATTTCGAGATTTTATAGTGTGTGAAATTGTTGTCTTCAGTGGCTCCATGCCATTATCGAGGCCTTGGCTGCTGACTCCACAGTGATATACACTGAATCGTCAAAGAAACTGGTATAGGCATGCATATTCAAATACGGAGATATGTAAACAGGCAGAATCTGGTGCTGCGGTCAGCAATGCCTATATAAGACAATAAGTGTCTGGCGCAGTTGTTAGATCGGTTACTACTGCTACAATGGCAGGTTACCAAGATTTAAGTGAGTTTGAACGTTATTTTATAGTCTGCACATAAGCGATGAGAGATAGCATCTCTTGGTTAGCGACGAAGTGAGTATTTCCTGTATGACCAGTTCACGAGTGTACCGTGAATATCAGGAATTCGGCAAAACATGAAATCTCCAACATCGGTGCAGCCGAAAAATGATCCTGCAAGAACGGGAACAACGACGACTAAAGAGAATCATTCAATGTGACAGATGTGCAACCCTTCCACAAGGCTGCTGACTCCACAGTGATATACACTGACTCGCCAAAGAAACTGGTATAGGCATGCTTATTCAAGTACAGAGGTATGTAAACAGTCAGCAATGCCTATATAAGACAATTAATGTCTGGCGAAGTTGTTAGATCGGTTACTACTGCTACAATGGCAGGTTATCAGGATTTAAGTGAGTTTGACCGTTATTTTATAGTCTGTGCATGAGCAATGGGACACAGCATCTCTGGATAGTGACGAAGTGAGAATTTCCCTGTATGACCATTTCACGAGTGTACCGTGAATATCAGGAATTCGGCAAAACATGAAATCTCCAACATTGCTGCAGCTGGAAAACGATCCTGCAAGAACGCGACCAACGACGACTGAAGAGAATCGCTCAACGTGACAGACGTGTAACCCTTCCACAAATTGCTGCAGATTTCAATGCTGGGCTACCAACAAGTATCAGCGTGTGAACAATTCAACGAAACATCATCGATATGGGCTTTCAGAGCTGAGGGTCCACTCGTGTTCCCTTGATGACAGCACGAAAAAAACTTTATGCCTCGCCTGGGCCCATCAACATCAACTTGGTCTGTTGTGACTGGAAACAAGTTGCCTGATCTGACGAGTCTTATTTCAAATTGCATCGAGCAGAATGACCTGTACTTGTATAGAGACAACTTCATGAATCCATGGACCCTGCATGCCAGCAGGAGACTGTTCAAGCTGGTGAAGGCTCTGTAATGGTGTGGGGCGTGTGCGGTTGGAGTGATATGGGACTCCTGATATGTCTAGATACGACTCTGACATGTGACATTTACGTAAGCATCCTGTCTGATCACCTGCATCCATTCATATTCATTGTGCATTCCGACGGACTTGGCTAATTCCAGGAGGACAATGCAACACCACCCACGTCCAGAATTACTACAGAGTGGCTCCAGAAACACTATTCCGAGTTAAAACACTTCCGCTGGACACCAAACTTCCCAAACATGAACATTACTGAGCATGTTTGGGATGTCTTGCAACGAGCTGTTCAGAAGAGATTTCCACTCCATCGTATTCTTACGCATTTATGGACGCCCTGCAGGATTCATGGTGTCAGTTCCCTCCAGCACTACTTCAGACATTAGTCGAGTCCATGCCACATCAGGTTGCAGCACTTCTGCATGCTTGTGGTGACCCTACATGATATTAGACAGATGTACCAGTTTCCTTGGCTCTTCAGTATATGCCAGAAGAACAGCCTCTACCCAGTGTGAAACTCAGTCAATCACTGAGAGAGGGTATTTGTACCCTTCCGATTCTGGTAGAGGTCCCACAAGGTCTAAATGGACATAGCGAAAGCACCCATGTGGCATTTCTAAACTGCCAAGGGGTGTGTGCGTATGTCGGCCCCCTTGGTTTGTTTGAACATTGAGGCACACATGCATCTACTCATGGCAGTTGCATCTGACACTTGGGCAAACAAAGTGCCCTGTGACAAGCCAGGTCATCAGTTGAACCACCAGGGTTGCCTGCCGCATTGATACGGATGAGATTGACTATATCTTATTTTGAGACACATTGCAAAAGACACTGATCTCTGACCCTGGAATTGATCACTCTTCCATTCTGGGTTTCGAAAAAGTGTTCGTGAGTAAAGCTTGAACTGTCAGGTCCCACTATTGTTCATCTGTTGTAGTCGAATGTGATACAGATCATCTGTGCTCGAGAAAGTTAGTTGGCCACATAATTATCTGCCTCAAGGAAGTACCGGGCCTCAGTCGAATACGAGCAATCAGGGCACAATGATGGAACTGCCTTGACTTGATGGCTGATGGGTGTCAGGTGGTGTCTGCCAGTGGTTTGTGGTCAGTGTGAATAATGACATGATGTCCCAATATATCTACCTGAAAATATCGCACAGCCTCGTATACTGTCAGTAATTCACAGTCGAATGCTGACCTTCTTGTTTGGGATATTGTTAGTTTCCTGGAGAAGAATCTGAGGGGCTGTATAGCACCTGCCACCTCTTGCTGGAGGATTGCCCCAACAGCTGAGTAATTGGCGTCAGTTGTATAGTGATTTGAGCATCCAGTATAGGATATGTCAGTGAGACTGCATTCACAAGATATTTCTTAGAGCAGGTGATTGCCATTCAAATGTCTGCAGTCCATAGTAGTTTTCGTTTCCCTTGTGTGAGTGGCTGCCTGCATGTCAGTCAGCAGTGCCTGATATCGCACTGTGTGAATTAAATTTTGAGCGTGGAAGTTCAGGATACAGAACTGGCGAAGGTTGTGGTAAGTTTGTTGTGGCTGCAGCTGGTGGACGAAGTCAGCATGGTCTGGAGGTGGGGTGATCTTCTCTGTGTTGAGAGTATGTCCAAGGAATGAAACTTCACGCTTCCACAATTGTGATTTGTCTTCATTGATAATCACCCCTGTGTCAGAGAGGACAGTGAGAACAAGTTGGAGGTGTCATTCGTGACTGGGAGTCAGCAGAGAAAATCAAAATGTCGTTAAGGTGCGTTTAACAACAATCGACCTCCAAAAATACTCCACCAATAAAACACTCACATATTTGTGCCGCATTTTTCACCCCGTATGACATTACCAGAAATCTGAATAAGCCAAAGGGATTTGATAATATGCTTTTCAGCAGTCAATCACACTAAAAATCATAGCTGCAAATGTGTGAAATCTCGAATTTTGGCATGGGGTAGCTGTTACGAATCATGCGAGAATTAAGAGACCTGTAGTCCCCACAGAATCTCGTGGAACCATCTTTGTTGTACTAATTGTATGGATGATACCCAAGTGATGTCCGAAGGATGGAGGATGCCTACTTGCAACATCTTGTCTGTTGCTACCTGAAGGAGAGCTAGTGTGAGGCACAATGAATTGGCGAATAATGGACCTGGGGGTCATGTTGATGTGGAGGCTCGTGTCGTTTCTAATGGAGCACACGTAGAGTCTAATTTGTGGTGTGTTGTTCAAGGAGCCAGAATGCAATTGCAGAAGTGGATTTAGCAACGCAGATAGAACCATACTAACCCGATTCCTTTGACAGATATGCGCCGTGTGTTGCGGTGCCGACAAGCTGCAGCTTTGGGGCATGGCTGTCTGTTGGAGATGTGGCTGCATGTGCCATTGTCACTGCGATTTGTGACGTTCGTTGGAGTTGGTCGCACTCATGTGCGAGTGCAAGGGATGTCTCATGTACTCATCATTGCAGATCATCATTAGTGAAGTGTAGTCACTGTGAATCAATGTGTGTCATCACAGAGGTCGGGGAGGGGCTGAATTTATGGCGGAAGTCGACTCTTTCATGGGTTCAGCTACATCAGCTAAGTAAAAGGTCCAAGTGCAGCATAGCTCATCAGTAAATTGTTCAGCCAGATCCATATGCACATGGATACTGGTGGTGTCAGCTGCATGGATCTGCAGATCGACGTTTTTAGAGCGCAGTTCAATCATCTGATGAGGTATTTTATACACATCGAACCCTGGTCGATAAGGAAGTATATGTCTGTTGGTTGGTTGGTTGGTTTGGGGAAGGAGACCAGACAACGTGGTCATCGGTCTCATCGGATTAGGGAAGGATTGGGAAGGAAGTCGGCCGTGCCCTTTCAGAGGAACCATCCCGGCATTTGCCTGGAGTGATTTAGGGAAATCACGGAAAACCTAAATCAGGATGGCCGGACGCGGGATTGAACCGTCGTCCTCCCGAGTGCGAGTCCAGTGTCTAACCACTGCGCCACCTCGCTCGGCTATATGTCTGTATAACAATCATGGACATACAGGCATCCTTTTTTTTATTGAGAGAGAGTTGACTTGGAAGACCACTGGCAGTTGTGAGCGGCTGCACTGTACCACCAGACGTGATATCAACAGCGTTGTAGCCAAGGGGAGGGAGAATCAGCTGGCAGAGCTTTTGGTGCAAGCAGTGTGCTGCCACATGCAATCGGGGGATTGGCACTTGGAGAGGGCCCATGATGTCAGGTTCACGTAAGGTCGGATGGCATCGAGTTTTTCCAAATCCATATGCTGCCAGTGCTATATTACCTAATACTATCTGTCTGCTAGGACCATATTTTTGTTTAAAGGTTCTACCTCATGTGCAGCCGTTGAGAGCTGTGCTGAGGCGGAAGTTGACGAACTATAACGTCCAAACTGTTGGCTCTGACATAACAGTAGGATCTGCTAGCAAATGTAATCAACGTCACAATTTCATAGACGACTCCTTGGTAAGCTGTACATCATAAATCGCTGGTACACCTATTGCTCAGGGGTGCATGCAATCCGTTGAAACATTGCTAATTCAGCTGCATCATATTTGTTGTGTGCAGGTTGTGATACAATAATGCCACTGACTTATTCCGTCTATTCAGTGAGGGGGCGGACATCACAAATTTTGAGTTATAATGTGCGGTGCCTAGCAAAGTGATATACACTGTCACTTGTTCGGGCCAGGAAGATGAAATAATAGGTTGTGGTTCAGTTCTATACGGTAGAATAGTAGACAGATACAATTAGTCTGTATAAGAGAGTGGTTAAAAGCTCTGGTGTGACGTATCCTAGAATGTTGCTCAAGTGTGTGGAAGCCATACCAAATAGACCAACAAGGAATATTGAACATACGTATGCAAACAAGCAGTATCAATAGTCATAGGTTTCTTTGACCCATAGGAGAGTGTTACGGAGATGCTGAAAACAGTGAACCATAAACACTTGAAGATAGACACAAATTATCCCATGAGAACATGGTTAGAAAGTTTCAAGAACCAAATTTAAGTGATGAATCCAGGAAGACAGTAAAATGCCCTATGACTAAAATGCCCCATGTATCGCTCCTGTAGGAACCGCGTGGACTAGATTAGACTACTTATAGCTCATACAGAGGCGTTTAAGTGATCTTCTAGCGTTCCATACATGAATACAACGGGAAGATGCTCTTATAATGGGAAGTACGATCTGACATGCATTTGACAGCGGTTTGCAGCGTGTGAAGATAGATGTCCTCAGCAACGACATCCTTACGAGATAACACACGCTATGGTATTTTTAAGCCACTTGCAGGCCTCAGCATTGTTATCTGTGATGTAATAAACATCTTATGATTTATTCAAGTCCTGAATCTGCAGACAACATAGATCAATTAATAATGTGAAAAATCTTACTTTGGGTTTTCTTGTAAAACCTGTCCCACACTAAAGGGCCTTCTATACCAATTTGTATCATGACTAAATATACATTTAAGCATTTTCAAGGGCAGCGCAACCAGCAACAAGTACTATTACTGTTTGTAGCTAATTGCGTTCTCCTCTACAACCCTTAACAGAATAGCAGCCGTGGAGTTCATAAAATCCAGCAAGGATAAAGTAACCCTGACATTGCCTATACAGGGATTTAAAACTGTTTATACGTTTAAATGAGTATTTGTGGCTGATGGTGCTCTCCCTGCACAATCCTTAATTTATAACAACTACAGATTTCAACAAGACTGAATATATATTTTCTTCGATTTGTAGCCTGCTTCGAGACTCGAGAGATGATGGTCGTACAACACAGAACGATAACAGAAACAATCGATATAATTATGTGCTGTTAACGGTTTTGTGTGAATATATGTTGGGAATATGGTTAGTGTATTTTAAATTTGTTTTGATTTCGAAGTGTATATTTAGGATAATTTCGCAGCCTACGTCATCCTTTATATTGATTTACGTGTGAATGGTAAAGAAGTGGCGTGTTCGTAGGTATTAGAAGTGACGTATGTGTTGATCTATTTGTTTTGATTTTTAGCAATTTAATAGTTTCTTCCGTAGGGACATTATAGCAGAGACAGCATTTGATTTTAGGCAGTATGTATTAGGACGTAAGTGCGTTGTCATCTGTCGTGAGATCTTCATGTCACCACTTCGTGCTGGCTGACGCATCGGGGCTATGAGGCGACACTCTTACTAATTTGTTGTTGGGGTTGTGATTTTTTACCTACAGTGTCTTGTTTCGCATGTCTGTAAGACCTCCGTAAAGTTAAAGATGCCAAAAGAAGATTAAAATCCTCAACGTTAGTTCTCCAGTTATATTGAGTTAGCTCATTTTTTTCTTTTCTAGGATGCAATGTGCGATGCGATGGAACAGCGAGACGCCATAGACAATAGTGAAGACATCGATTTTCTTAAAAATGTTATACACCAGTTGAGACAAGAGTAAGTATTTTATCGTTCGAATGGAAATTTGTAGTATTATACCATTTGAACTTTTATGACATGTTGAACTTCCTTAGGATGAGAGGGTGGCATAGGGAGGAGGAGGAGGGCACCTCTCAACAGTTTGAATTTCTCCACATTGGAACTTCTCTGTAATTGTTTTTATAAAATCTCACAGTACCACAATACCTGACAGTGGGCCTGACAGTAGGGCTAAACACAGTTTCATGGGGTGCCAAGTTCCGTTTTTATTAATGCCTTTCTTGGCACATAGTATTAAGTTAAATTGGATTGATTGGCTCAATTGAGTAAGAATCCTTTCAGATATGTTATAAACCACTTGCACAACGTACCTAAAGAATTAACTGAACTGTAAGTGTAATGGCTACAAATAAGGCAAATTTTGAATAAACCATTGGGGGTGGATTTCATCACTGTTGCGGTGTACCCCCAGCGCATCTAAATAATTTATTTCTGCAGCTGAAAATCTGTGCAGGGTGTATAGTTCTGTTTTATTTCTATGTGGCTGTTAAATAGAGTAATAGTAATCAGACATTAACACTGCCAACGTGTTATCAGTGATGTATAAAAGTCGCCTAACTTTTACTGCAGATGAAGAATATAAGTAATACATAAACAAAATTATATTATCTTTAAACTGTTACAGCAGTAGATAAGTAAAGTTACAAATGTATATAAATACATGTACACAAAATGAAATTAGTTCATAAATGTTAAAACTACAACATGTTTCCAATAATGTCCAATAATTACAATTTGAACAAAGTGTCTTGCATTAACAACGTTATAAAAAGTTGTGGTACTCTCTCCAAAGAATTTGCACTATGCTGTCACCTTTTCACATTCATAAAATTCATTAACTAAATAAAGAGGATTATTGACTAATCAACTGTATAGTCTGTGCTTAGATAAGGTGAATGGAGGTCCTATCCATTCTAGAGGCAGTTTGGTGAACGTTTTCATACCCACCACATTGTAGCCGTTAATTGATTCAGACAGTCTACACTATGGTACATCAATATGCCTGTTATTTCTAATGCCATGAGAATGCGAATCCTGTAAAGTTGATTATTCTGACATGTTATTCTTTGTATACAGAGAACAATGTAAGTGTAAAATTTAATTACAGTTAATATTTTTAGATCAATAAACAGTGGTCTGCAATGGGCAGCTTCATATTAACATTAGTAAAAGTTAAGAAGATGAACAATGGCCTGACTCATAAACAAGTTTATGAACCTCCAGCAGGATACAGGAGAAATGGGTCAGCAACGTACCTTTATTAAAACTATTATTTGTAGTCCTGTCAAAGTTGTGGTGAGATAAATTCTTACCCATCTACAGTGTATTATCAGTGCTGCTGGCCAAACATCACCAGGACAACTGTTCTTGTGTTGGTTGGCAAGAAGTACTGATAATACACTATAGAGTTTGTACATGTCACTCATGATTGTCAATTGTGGTTATTTGCAAATTGTGTGTGTGTGTGTGTGTGTGTGTGTGTGTGTGTGTGTGTGTGTGTGTGTGTGTGTGTCAATACTTATGATGAAAGTGACAAGTTGATAATTGACGTTCTGTCAGAAACTAGTCACAGCAAGTAAAGGATTTTTCTCACTGTAGTGTTGACAGAATTGCAAATAATAGTATTATAAACAAATGACCTATGTAGATGTGCAAAATGCATTACAAACAAAGAAAATACAAATTTTTAGAACTGTAATCCTATGGCTACAACTGGGAAAAAATAAATTAATTTTAAGCAAGTTTAAGTGCGAGACATTTGGAGATGAGGATGTCTGGCCATTTTCAAAAGCAGCAACAAAAAGTAAAAAGCTGGTAAATGAAAGAGATTGAAATCATCAATATTAATTTACAGACAAAAGCCAAATTGAACTGTATACTTTTAAAAGGCTGAAAAAACTTAATGCCGGGTTTAAAGAAAATGAATTTTCGAAAAAAAATGAATGCAGTGCTGCAAGAAAAGTTACATTTGATGAACCTTCTGCTTTTGAAAATATGGATTTAAAATGATGATTATGTAAGGACAGTCAATAAATGGTTTCGACGGGCACACTTGGTTGTATGATACCACCCGTCTGCTTTGATCTGTGACATAGTTGCAATGCGGTGAGGTGTGTTGCGTGCCGTCATTGAGCCGTGGTGTGTTTGTTTTCAGGTGGAAATGAAATGTTGTACAGGGCACAGTATAAAAAGAGGTGGTGTACTCTAGTGGTTTATGCTATTCGTATCCTGGTCTAGTTGATGTATAGGTTAACTGGAGATTTGGAAACTGTCTTTTGTAAATGTGGTGGGGGGGTGGGATATTGATGTCTTGGTCTAGGGTTGAGTTACATAGGGATTTACTGGTATCCTGCCGAGGGTTGATCTATATTGGTTAAGTGTAGATTGGTATACTGACTTTTTTGTGTGTGTGTGTGTGTGTGTGTCGCTGCCCTGGTATGGTGTTGAGCTATGTAGGTTACCTCAAGTTTGAGATATTGTGATTTTATGGTGGATGTTGTAGGATTGTGTCGGATTTTATTTATTTATTTTTATATATATAATAGAGGGAAACATTCCACGCGGGAAAAAATATATCTAAAAACAAAGTTGATGTGACTTACCAAACGAAAGCGCTGGCACGTTGATAGACACACAAACATACACACAAAATTCAAGCTTTCACAACAAACTCTTTGCCTTTACAAATGTCTGCTTGTGTCTGTGTATGTGCGGATGGATATGTTTGTGTGTGCGAGTGTATACCTGTCCTTTTTTCCCCCCTAAGGTAAGTCTTTCCACTCCCGGGATTGGAATGACTCCTTACCCTCTCCCTTAAAACCCAAATCCTTTCGTCTTTCCCTCTCCTTCCCTCTTTCCTGATGAGGCAACCGTTGGTTGCGAAAGCTTGAATTTTGTGTGTATGTTTGTGTTTGTTTGTCTATCGACCTGCCAGCGCTTTTGTTTGGTAAGTCTCATCATCTTTCTTTTTAGATATATTTTTCCCACGTGGAATGTTTCCCTCCATTATATATTCCAATATTGAGTGGCTTTTTTTCCCCAGTCTGTTGTCTCTTGAATGGTGTTTTTTTTTTTAAATTTTTTTTAATTCCCAAAACCCCATTTCCTGCAGTTGTTCACTAATTTAATTGGATTTAGTCTCGATGTTTTGGTGGCCATGTTGGATGCGCTCGAAATCAGAATTTTCAACATGGCGATTAAATACAGAAGACAGAAATTAAAAACTAGACAGAAATGAAAAAATAAAATTAAATGGGCAGTTCTATTTTCTCGATTTTTTTATCATTAATTTTGCTGCATTCATAAACAGAAATTTATTATAAGCACATTGCATCGATAGGAGAGGCCCAAATGTTGAGTTGGTTTTAAAAATGGTCTTTCATTTAGGCGTAGGAAGATACCTTGTCCACTGTTATAAAGCACCTCATTGCAGTCGTACATTTCAGCTAAAGTGTGCTTCAACTGAGATGTAATATTTGACTTTCTGTTCATTACTATGAACTGTGGAAAAAAATTTAAAAGTTGCCCAACATATTATAGTAGCTAATAGTGCTCCCTGCAAAAAAGTCTCATAGGAAAAAGTTAAGAATATAAAATCTGTTTAAATGTTCCCAATGTCCCCCCCCCCCCTCCCCCAATATAATTGTTAATTTTATACTTTAGATCAGGCAGTATAAGAAAAATGTTTCTGAATTTCTTCATTTAGTTAGGTATTTCAATTATTTATCTATAAAATAAGGGAAAGGCAACCACTTCTCAATAGCAGACTGTTGCGCGGCCAACACACACACACACACACACACACACACACACACACACACACACACACACACACACACACATTGCAGAAAACAGTTATCACTAGCTTTCGAGTTCCAACACTTATACCAGAAAGTACACATATTCGTACACACAAGCACACAGATCTAATACATAAGAGTTCTTAAGCTTGTGTTTTGCATACTTTTAGAGAATCTCGTCGGAACATTTGTGCTACTGTAAGTTTATCCACTATGATATAACAGACTGTTGAAAACAGAACTCTTTGCAGTAGCCTTCACTTACATTTTTCGCAGTTGATGTGCGATGTGGGCCTCTAGGCACATAAAATACAACAAATTACTCATGAGAGAGTTGTCTGTGTAATAGAGCTACACTCAAATTTAGGCTTGTGGTTTTAGTTAGTTTTAGTGAAAATTGTGTTAATTATAGAGTGAATGTATAGTAGATCTTGGGCTCTGCAACAGCTTAATCTGCCACCAACACCTTCATTTTGTATTCACATTCATGGGCTTCCACAATTCACTACCAAATTTTCTGCTTCCCATCAAACCTAGACCCCAGGCTATTTCTACAGGTCAGCTTGTCAATACAGTCACTATCGCACATTAACCAATTAGGTATATAGGCCTACTCTGGGACAAAATAATTATTATCTCAACCATTGTGGATATTACATGTCTGAGACTGATCATTGTAGATCTTATTTCTTTCACTGTCTTTACTGCTCCATGGTTATCTAATTGGGTACAATCAAAGCTTGCAGTACCTCCTGTCAGCTTTGACCTGTGATGTCAAGATGATGGCAGACACTCATATTTCAATCTTATGCAATTTGGGGACAATGATGTCACTCGTTACACACACGGACAGGCACAAATAAGATGAGAAAAATTTGATTTCAGAAATAACATGAAACTGATGGGACAATCACAGGAATTTGGATGTGTGGTCAGAAGAAAACTAAATACATGGCAATTGTAATTATAACAACATACCAGAACAAATACTAAAGCAAAAATCAAGCAAATGAAATGCTCATCAATCAACAAAACAACAATAAAAATGTCTGAAAAAAACATTAGATTGGGAATTTCACTTGACATGTATAGCTGAAACAAAATTAATGATACCATGAACACACACACACTTATAAAACCCAGTGCTGTGTAGAAAATTTCACTTGACCTATGTAGTTCAGACAGAGTCCACAAAATTTGACAAATCCGTTGTCCAACACTTCACTTGACCTAAAATGAAACTTGCCCATATGACTTACATTGAAAATCTAGGCAAATCATTCCATGATACCTAGCAATTACAGGCCAACATAATTACCAACAGCTAGCAATACAATCCAAAAATTCATAAAAAATTACATTAACAGAAATTTCAATAGGCAAGAACCAAACAACTGCGCTCATAGATACACACACAAAAAACCATACTCATGAACCAAAGTCAGCTGACACACAAATCTAGGAATCTAGCAAAAGAAAAAAAAAATAATGTATCAACACAGTCTTTTGGATTGCCAGTGTAGACTTCCCAAGCTCCGGGTACAAGGTTGTAAACTGTTCCGCCGACAATACCCCAACTGGTCTGTAGTCAAGATCCACTAACTTTGCTCAATCTCGTACATTCCCTACAAATGTAACACTTCACATACACCGCAGTTGAACTGAATAACTGTAGGAATTTAATAATGGTCAACTTGTTCACCATTGTGACTTCCAGGGATCTACTCATTAACTTTGTTGTTGTATCCATAGGTAACAAAAATAAAACGTAAAATTAAATTTCTAACCATGAACTGCTTGCCACACTAATAATTCCAAACCCAAAAACTATTCTATTGCCCATAACTGCCAATATCAAAATAATTCACTAACAAACTGCAAAAGTTCTTTATTGTTCTCAAAAACTGCATTCAAGAATGACTCACTAACAGGACTCAAAATAACTTAGGAACTTAAAAATTAAATACTAAAGAGTGCCATCATATACTCAGACATGCCCAAACCTGGTCTATTTGTAAAACATTCCGCCGCAGTGACATCGCACAACACAAAACTACTACATTGTGGGTCAAAGCAGACTGATGACATCACAAACTTCAGTTGAAAGTGCTCTGTGATCAATAGTAATTGTCAGATGAGGATGATTTGCATTTATCTTTAGAATGTTGCTGGTTGTCACAACATGTTGTTCATGTGAAAAAGCAGAAAGGGAGTTTATAACTGCACTTTTACTTCCATGTATGACATAAATGAACAATAGGGGATTATCAAGCATCTGCCTCATCCTTGTAGCAGTTATTTGTGATCTGCACAGGACATCCATGGACTATTGACATTTTCGTGCCCCTTCTGTACTTCATGATGCGAAATCCTTAACATTTTGAAAATTTTGTTCTCCTAATTGACACTCCTCCATGTTGTAGAGTTATTTGTTGAAGTTGTAATCAGGCCAGCATTGTATTGCATGGAATTCATTAGGTCTAGATTAAATGTCAGTACGTATTTGAATAAATATTCTCTGCTTAAGGTTTGATATAGTTACCCTTAACCTACTAACAAACTCAGTTCCTTTCTGCAGTGACATTAATTTAAACTTGTATAATCCAGAAAGATGACACTGTGGTAAGATGCTCAACTTGAATTCAGAAGTGCAGTGGTTTGAATCCTCATCTGGCCATCCAGATTAAAATTGTTTTGTGAGTTTTCTTAATCACTTATAACAAATTCCAGTAGTGTTCCTTTGAAAACACCACCACCATCATATATGAGCTTATGCTCAATGTGTAATGACCCCATCTTTAGTGAGATGTTATGTCCTAATCTTTTTTCCCGTTTGCTATATTTTCTGCTATCATTAACTTAAACCTTTATTCTACCCCCACTTCTTTTGAGGAGAATGTAAAAGCAACTGTAAATACTAACTCTGATAGAATATTATATTTGTCACTTTATATATCATTATGTGTGAAAATTTGAATCAACTGAACCTGCCAAAACTGTATGTTTGCTTCGTCTCACAACATAATGATTATGTAGCATGTGATGTCTTATGTGAGTTAACAGAAATTGAACAAAACATTAACAGTGTGTTTCGGGGTCTATTATTTGTAGGTTGTGGTGACATTAGTCTGTAAATTGGTGAAGACGACAAATTCAGATCAGAGATCTTAGATGTTATGTCATACTGATTTGCAATGAGAAAGATCAATGTGAGATCACTCTGATTAATGAAGAGTAGTGAGACAATGAAGAAATATGAAAACATGTGGCAGTATGAGTCTTCATTGTCAGACCTCCCAGGGAACTCGCTGGTCTTTCGTGAGTTCGTGCATGGCGCACATGGGGCCCCGAGCTTTCCATGTGCCCCCTCCTTTCCCTCTCTTGGTATCCTTACTTATGTGGGTCTGGCTGTCCAACAAGTTCTCTGTATTCCTTAAGATTTTGTTCCCCTTGCATTTTCTTTTTGGTCATTTCTTTTTGATGTGTTTGATCCCCCTTTGGTGTCTGAGCTCCACTTCAAAATTTTTTTCTCTATAATGTGAGCCGTTTGGTGAAGAACTTCCTCCCTATCTACAGCTTGCCCCCCCCCCCCTCCCCTTGCCCATAGTCCACCTCCACCCCGCTAGCCGGCCGCGGTGGTCTAGCGCTTCTGGCGCTGCAGTCCGGAACCGCGGGACTGCTACGGTCGCAGGTTTGAATCCTGCCTTGGGCATGGGTGTGTGTGATGTCCTTGGGTTAGTTAGGTTTAAGTAGTTCTAAGTTCTAGGGGACTTATGACCTAAGATGTTGAGTCCCATAGTGCTCAGAGCCATTTGAACCATTTTTGAGCCACCCCGCTAGGTCACCAGTATGTATAGCCAGTCCATGTGGTGGGGCTGTTACGTAACCATCTGGCTGAGCTCCCTGACAACATAGGGATCAGACATCTGATACCTGAGCTGTTGCCTGTCCATGTATGCCTAGGAGTGGTCGCTTGTCATTCTAAAGCGTCGGAACTTCCAGCAACAGCCACCGTGCCAAACAGCCATAGCTGTGGGTGGGTGGTGCCCATGGGGAGAGGCACTGATCGGGATGGGTGATATCAGGGCGTATGGTTAGCGTATGAAACATTTAAAGCTCCAGAAAACTGGCTGTTCTTCTTCAGGTGTCTCTTTAGTTGGTAATGGATCATTTAATGCTGCTTCTTATACCCTACCGAGCGAGGTGGCGCAGTGGTTAGCACACTGGACTCGCATGCGGGAGGACGACGGTTCAATCCCGTCTCCAGCCATCGTGATTTAGGTTTTCCGTGATTTCCCTAAATCGCTTCAGGCAAATGCCGGGATGGTTCCTGCGAAAGGGCACGGCCGATTTCCTTACCCATCCTTTCCTCACCCGAGCTTGCGCTCCGTCTCTAATGACCTTGTTGTCGACGGGACGTTAAACACTAATCTCCTCCTCCTCCTCCTCCTCCTCCTCCTCCTCCTCCTCCTCCTCTCTTATGCCCTGGCAGCCTTGCTTTCCTTGAACACACAGTAGGAGGAGGGTCAGGCTCGCTGACTTGTGGTGATACACTTTCCGCACTACATGGTCTGTACTAGGACAGACAGGGACACATTCACTGCTACAAAGCCATTATTTTTTGTGGAAAATATTGAGACAAGTTTGGTGAAGTTGAGTGTCTCACTAAGATGCGATAGGTTTCACTGTTGATCAAAACTTGTTCTGCCGCCTAATTGCAGCCCTCCATGCTTGTATCATCTTGGTGACGTCCAGTTGTTGATTACTCCACATCAGTCTTTGAATATGGTTCAGGGAGTCATTTTTCATAGGGATCTTATCCTTCAAACTTGTTTTGGAATGACTGGGCATTCATATTGTTCGATGTGGTTAGAAAGGTCATAAAGACAATCACACCGACACCGGTGCCTTTATTCAGCCGTTTGAGGGAGATACTCTACCAGAGAAGGTCAAGGTTATCTATTACCAGTCTAACATAAAGCTGTACATCCCATGCCACAAATGAGGTGCTTTTGGTGCTTGCAATTTAGGCACAACTTCCTGCTGCACAGTGGACCTACTACACAGTGAATATGGACGCCTGCTCCAAGAGGGGACACTGTGTTCTGCTTCCCGTGTATGTTAATTGTCACGGCCGTCACTCTCCACACTGACTAGATTGCCTGGGTTATAGGAAGGAAAAGAAGACACGAGAGTATAAGTCTCTTGTTGTCAGAAATATGACTGACTTCACTAAAGTGCGCGTCATTTATGTTGGCGGCCGAGTTTAGGTTCGTTCTGCGCATCTGACGTCACAAAACACAATCAGCCAATGAACAGAGAACGACGTTGCCACATCTCTACTGCAGTGCAGAGCATGGACGAGTGTCTTCAGTTTAGAAACGTTCAGTCATAAATAAAGTAATAGAACAAAAGCAATGTCTTGATAGCAGACATTCTTTTATAGAAAGTTTGGAAAAAGCATTCTTTATACCAATTGCTTCATATTCTATTAATTAATTAAACTAAACAAGCAATAAGACTCCTAATTCAGGCGATAGCAAGGAAAGTTGTTTATCACTCTCACGAACCGCTTTTTCGCAATAAAGAACAGCGGTAATTGTTTATTTCCTATTGTACTTCGACGAAGCGTGATTAATTCATAGTCATACCAACAGTGTTTGTCAGTATTTTGCGTGACGTGTTATAGTCCTCATGGCGTTATAATGACATGTGGTGCTTTAGCGTAACGGTTAAGGTGTTGGGCTGCTACGCGAAAGGTTATGAGTTCAAACCTTGTGCAGTGCTTAATATTTTCATTATTTAAAAACCATATCGAAGTGCCTTACTTCACGAATTATATTCGTTTGAACGCAGTTTTTTGAAATTTCTAGTGATTTGTCTCTTCATTAACCTTTTCGCTGCTGCAGACACTTGCTCGCCGTATTCCGCGCTGTGCGCGATTTTGTCATCACTGCACTGCTCGCCCGTGCAGACACATGGTGTTCCCACCGCTTTGACACACTTATCATTCAATTTCACAAAAACTATTTGGCCCAAAAATTTGATTTTTACACGTCTTCTTGACTGATACCTTCCCCCCATAAATGACTTAATTTTGTTTCGATGTTCAATGCAGTTATTATGCAGCATTAATTATAGTAAACCATTGCACGAAATTTTGAAGAGTTTGCCGAGGTACAAGTCCATAGCGTATACTTTCCGTATAGTCGATTTTAGTTGCCACAATGTTGAGAATGAAATGTGGACAAGATACCTAAATTTCATATAAAATTTACTGTATAACAATATCTCATTTAATTTAAGTACGACATAAGTGTCGTATGTAATATTGAGAAATATTCCGTCTCTCGCGACTGTAATAAAAGTATTAATATAATAGAGAGAAACATTCCATGTGGGAAAAATATATTTAAAAAGAAAGATGATGAGACTTACCAAACAAAAGCGCTGGCAGGTCGATAGACACACAAACAAACACTAACATACACACAAAATCCAAGCTTTCGCAACAAACTGTTGCCTCATCAGGAAAGAGGGAAGGAGAGAGAAAAAGACGAAAGGATGTGGGTTTTAAAGGAGAGGGTAAGGAGTCATTCCAGTCCCGGGAGCGGAAAGACTTACCTTAGGGGGAAAAAAGGACAGGTATACACTCGCGCACACACACACATATCCATCCACACATACACAGACACAAGCAGACATTTGTAAAGGCAAAGAGTTTCGTCAGAGATGTCAGTCGGGACGGAAGTACAGAGGCAAAGATGATGTTGAAAGACAGGTGAGGTATGAGCGGCGGCAGATTGAAATTAGAAATTAGCGGAGATTGAGGCCTGGCGGATAGCGAGAAGAGAGGATATGCTGAAGGGCAAGTTCCCATCTCCGGAGTTCTGACAGGTTGGTGTTAGTGGGAAGTATCCAGATAACCCGGACGGTGTAACACTGTGCCAAGATGTGCTGGCCGTGCACCAAGGCATGTTTAGCCACAGGGTGATCCTCATTGCCAACAAACACTGTCTGCCTGTGTCCATTCATGCGAATGGACAGTTTGTTGCTGGTCATTCCCACATAGAACGCTTCACAGTGTAGGCAGGTCAGTTGGTAAATCACGTGGGTGCTTTCACACGTGGCTCTGCCTTTGATCGTGTACACCTTCCGGGTTACAGGACTGGAGTAGGTGGTGGTGGGAGGGTGCATGGGACAGGTTTTACACCGGGGGCGGTTACAGGGGTAGGAGCCAGAGGGTAGGGAAGGTGGTTTGGGGATTTCATAGGGATGAACTAAGAGGTTACGAAGGTTAGGTGGACGGCGGAAAGACACTCTTGGTGGAGTGGGGAGGATTTCATGAAGGATGGATCTCATTTCAGGGCAGGATTTGAGAAAGTCGTATCCCTGCTGGAGAGCCACATTCAGAATCTGATCCAGTCCCGGAAAGTATCCTGTCACAAGTGGGGCACTTTTGGGGTTCTTCTGTGGAAGGTTCCGGGTTTGAGGAGATGAGGAAGTGGCTCTGGTTATTTGCTTCTGTACCAGGTCGGGAGGGTAGTTACGGGATGCAAAAGCTGTTTTCAGGTTGTTGGTGTAATGGTTCAAGGATTCCGGACTGGAGCAGATTCGTTTGCCACGAAGACCTAGGCTGTAGGGAAGGGACCGTTTGATGTGGAATGGGTGGCAGCTGTCATAATGGAGGTACTGTTGCTTGTTGGTGGGTTTGATGTGGACGGACGTGTGAAGCTGGCCATTGGACAGGTGGAGGTCAACGTCAAGGAAAGTGGCATGGGATTTAGAGTAGGACCAGGTGAATCTGATGGAACCAAAGGAGTTGAGGTTGGAGAGGAAATTCTGGAGTTCTTCTTCACTGTGAGTCCAGATCATGAAAATGTCATCAATAAATCTGTACCAAACTTTGGGTTGGCAGGCCTGGGTAACCAAGAAGGCTTCCTCTAAGCGACCCATGAATAGGTTGGCGTACGAGGGGGCCATCCTGGTACCCATGGCTGTTCCCTTTAATTGTTGGTATGTCTGGCCTTCAAAAGTGAAGAAGTTGTGGGTCAGGATGAAGCTGGCTAAGGTAATGAGGAAAGAGGTTTTCCTGACCCACAACTTCTTCACTTTTGAAGGCCAGACATACCAACAATTAAAGGGAACAGCCATGGGTACCAGGATGGCCCCCTCGTACGCCAACCTATTCATGGGTCGCTTAGAGGAAGCCTTCTTGGTTACCCAGGCCTGCCAACCCAAAGTTTGGTACAGATTTATTGATGACATTTTCATGATCTGGACTCACAGTGAAGAAGAACTCCAGAATTTCCTCTCCAACCTCAACTCCTTTGGTTCCATCAGATTCACCTGGTCCTACTCTAAATCCCATGCCACTTTCCTTGACGTTGACCTCCACCTGTCCAATGGCCAGCTTCACACGTCCGTCCACATCAAACCCACCAACAAGCAACAGTACCTCCATTATGACAGCTGCCACCCATTCCACATCAAACGGTCCCTTCCCTACAGCCTAGGTCTTCGTGGCAAACGAATCTGCTCCAGTCCGGAATCCTTGAACCATTACACCAACAACCTGAAAACAGCTTTTGCATCCCGTAACTACCCTCCCGACCTGGTACAGAAGCAAATAACCAGAGCCACTTCCTCATCTCCTCAAACCCGGAACCTTCCACAGAAGAACCCCAAAAGTGCCCCACTTGTGACAGGATACTTTCCGGGACTGGATCAGATTCTGAATGTGGCTCTCCAGCAGGGATACGACTTCCTCAAATCCTGCCCTGAAATGAGATCCATCCTTCATGAAATCCTCCCCACTCCACCAAGAGTGTCTTTCCGCCGTCCACCTAACCTTCGTAACCTCTTAGTTCATCCCTATGAAATCCCCAAACCACCTTCCCTACCCTCTGGCTCCTACCCCTGTAACCGCCCCCGGTGTAAAACCTGTCCCATGCACCCTCCCACCACCACCTACTCCAGTCCTGTAACCCGGAAGGTGTACACGATCAAAGGCAGAGCCACGTGTGAAAGTACCCACGTGATTTACCAACTGACCTGCCTACACTGTGAAGCGTTCTATGTGGGAATGACCAGCAACAAACTGTCCATTCGCATGAATGGACACAGGCAGACAGTGTTTGTTGGCAATGAGGATCACCCTGTGGCTAAACATGCCTTGGTGCACGGCCAGCACATCTTGGCACAGTGTTACACCGTCCGGGTTATCTGGATACTTCCCACTAACACCAACCTGTCAGAACTTCGGAGATGGGAACTTGCCCTTCAGCATATCCTCTCTTCTCGCTATCCGCCAGGCCTCAATCTCCGCTAATTTCTAATTTCAATCTGCCGCCGCTCATACCTCACCTGTCTTTCAACATCATCTTTGCCTCTGTACTTCCGTCCCGACTGACATCTCTGACGAAACTCTTTGCCTTTACAAATGTCTGCTTGTGTCTGTGTATGTGTGGATGGATATGTGTGTGTGTGCGAGTGTATACCTGTCCTTTTTTCCCCCTAAGGTAAGTCTTTCCGCTCCCGGGACTGGAATGACTCCTTACCCTCTCCTTTAAAACCCACATCCTTTCGTCTTTTTCTCTCTCCTTCCCTCTTTCCTGATGAGGCAACAGTTTGTTGCGAAAGCTTGGATTTTGTGTGTATGTTAGTGTTTGTTTGTGTGTCTATCGACCTGCCAGCGCTTTTGTTTGGTAAGTCTCATCATCTTTCTTTTTAAATATGTAATAAAAGTATTATTTACACCGGACGCATTTGGCTTTATTTTAAAGCACTTCAATCAAGGAAAGGTATGGCACATACACAATGGTACTCATGTTCTCTTTCTTGTTTTTGTTCCGCTGTCGCAGTTTTACCAATGGCACTGAAATATATTCCTCTCCTGCAACTGTAATAAGGGGCTTATTTAGACCAGACGCGTTTCTCTCTTTTGAAGCATCTTCAGTGGACAGTATTTTGTCTCCTCCATTGCCAAGTAACCTTTCGTAGTTTTGTGCTGCGGTAACACAATATTCAACTTTTGTGTTGGCAGATCAGTGTTTTAGCAAATAAATGATGTTTGTGTGTGCGCCACACACAAAAATTATATTTGACATAGCTCAGAGCACTTCACTGATAGACGGTATATTCAAGTCCTAATGTTTTTGTAACTCCACAGTTTTGTTTAATGTATTTTGTCTACTTCCTTTTGATTGATTGAAGTGCTTTAAAATAAAGCCAAACGTGCTCAGTGTAAATAAAACTTTTGTTACAGACGCGAAAGACGGAATATTTCTCAATATTACATACGACACCAATGTGGTACTTAAATGAGCTATTGTTATACAGTAAATTTTATATGAAATTTAGATATCTTGTCCACATTTCATTCTCAACATTGTGGCAACTAAAATCGACCATACGGAAAGTATACTCTATGGACTTTTACCTCTGCAAACTCTTCAAAATTTCGTGCAATGGTTTACTATAATTAATGCTGCATAATAACTGTGTTGAACATCGAAACAAAATTAAGTCATTTATGGGGGGAAGGTATCAGTCAAGAAGATGTGTAAAAATCTAATTTTTGGGCCAAATAGTTTTCGTGGAATCGATTGATAAGAGTGTCAAAGCAGTCGGAACACGATGTGTCTGCACAGGCGAGCAGTGCAGTGACAAAATCGCGCACAGCGCGGAATGCAGGGAGCACGTCTTTGTAGCAGCGAAAGGGTTAATGCGGCCGTGGTGGCTTTACTTCATGAACTGCGCGCTCCCCCCCTAAACGTAAGCTTGCGAACTATGCTATACTATGGCGCTGCTTCTATTGGCACGTGCGTCGTGTGCAACTGGCAACGCAGCAATCTCCCGCGTCTGGGTGGGCATGCGCGAGCCGCCAAGATAAAAGAATTGAACTATAGTGTCAGTGACTTCTAACTATGCCTCTGCTATGTCCTTTCCCCCTCATCCTTCTTCCTTACCCCAGTCCCACCCCCTCTCCTCTCACCCTCACCTGCACTTCAGACGTACTCCCCTCCCCTCTGGGTGCCACGCCCCCTCCCCATCTGGAGAAGTGTCCACCTTCTTTGGCACCCACCAGTGATGGGGTACCTCATAGGACCCCTACCTCCAGCATCTCTCAGGCCAGAAGCCAGTTACCACAACTCATCTACAGGTCACACAGTCTCTGTGCACCTAGGTCACTTGCGCTCATTCAGTTGTGGATCTTGTGGAAGCCTGCTCTCTCTACGCCCCTGCCCCCCTCGACTTACGGAGGAGTAAGAACATAGTCGTCCTCCCCCCCCCCCCCTCCCTCCGGTGCCCCCAGGGATGCCTTCGCCCTGTTCGCAACTGGACTCTGACCTCTTATTTATGGGTTTCACCCTATCTTAGTTTTTTGACAGATGATGACATGGCAGAGAGATTGGCTCCAGCCTGTTCTCCGTCAACTCCCCAAGTTGTAACCCATTATTGCCTTTTACTCAGTAGCTTGTGTTCTCCAGGAATATCATTTTACAGATGCTCACTCACTGATCCTTCATAGGTTGCTTTCTTTGTCGGAACTGGGTTGGCTTCTTGAGGGCTACCGGTGACATTTGCACATTTGTCTGTACGGACGTTGTTAGTGCATGGATCCCCCTTTGTACTGCATTGGAAGCAGTTGCTGTCCGGGTCCACATTGACCCCACGGTCACAGTTCGCGATCTCTATCTCCCTCCTGACAGGCCTCCTACACCTACTGCCCCAACTGCCCTCCTCCAGCAACTCCCCCCTCCCTCCCTTCCTCTCTTCCTCCTCCGCCTCGGGCCCCATTGTGGGGCAGTGCTTTTTCATCTAGTCAGAGACTCCTCATTGATCAATTTCTTGCAGACCACGTCCTGTGCCTTCTTAATGATCTTTTGCTCACTCCCCCCCCCCCCTCCCCCCCCCCATCCTGCAGGTTCGGGGGTTAGAGTAGGCCTGTTGTATTCCTGTCTGTCTTAAGAGGCGACTAAAAGGAGTCTCAAACGTTTCGGCCTATATATAATGGTCCCCTCACGGGTTTGACCTCCATATTCCCAAATTCTTCCGAAGAGCGAGCCAGTTGGGGAAGAGCGCCTTACATGGTGCATTGTGTCCATCGTGCATTGAGACCTTTAGCCAGCTTCCTCGTCGCTGCATTGCCATCCTGCTCGTTCTCCATCTCTTGGGCGAGGATACATTCCTGGGTGCGATTTCCACCATGCACTGTGCAGTGTTGCTTTTTGCAGAGACGTAGGTCATGGACTTCTGTGCACCTAATATCCAGCACGGTAGCCAGTCCGTTGTGGTGGGGCTGCCGTGTACCCTGTTGGTTGTAGCCCCCTGACAACACAGGCATCGCTCTGCTGATGCCTGCGCTGTTAACTCCCCACGTATGCCAAGGAGTAGATGCCTATCTCCCTGGGGCTTCGGGACTCCCGGCAATGGCCATCCTGCCACATGGCCCTTGCTGAGACTGGGTGGTGCCCATGGGGAGGGCCCTTGGTTGGAGTGGGTGGCATCAGGGCGGATGACCCTCAATGAAGCATGGTACATCATCTCTTGCTGGTGGCCAGTTGCCAGCAGCCTGTAAGTGTTCTTGGGCTCAATTTGATGCTCAGAAATATGATCCCGAATTGTTCCCCTCCCTGGCCACACCATGGGAGGAACACAAGGCTCAGGATGGCAGTGACACTTATTCACCCCGGTTCCTAGTTTGTACAAGAACTGATGGGGAATCTTTCATGTCAACGAAGCCTCAGTTCTTCATAGAGAATTTAGAAGACAAGTTTGGGGAAGTGGAGGGCTTGTCCAAAACGTGCTCTGGATCAGTATTGATAAAAACGGCATCCTCTGCCCGGTCATGAAGGTTACTTGTTTGTGACAAGTTGGAGGATGTTTCAATTACCTGCACACCCCATAAGACTTTAAATATGGTCCAGGGTATTATTTTCCATAGGGACCTTCTTTTGCGTCTGATGATCAGCTGTGCGTCAATTTAGAGCGTTGAGGTGTTCATTTCGTCCGGCACGTTCATTGGGGTCCGAAGGATAATGAGATTGCAACCGGTGCCTTCATCTTGGCCTTTGAGTGTGATACATTACCAGAGAAGGTCAAGGTGGTGGTCTGCCGCTGTGTCAAGCTGCCTCCCCATGCAGTGCTTTAAGTGCTGGAAGTTAGGCCATATGTCTTCCCACTGTACTTCCAGCCTCACATGTTGAGATTGCGGACGCCCATCACATCCTCCTGTCTGTGTCAACTGCGGAGAGCATCATTCACCTTGCTCGTCAGACTGCAGGATCTTACAGAAAGAGCAGAAAATCGTGGAATATGAGACCCTGGACTGACTGACCTATACTGATGCTAAGAGGAAATATGAACGACTCCATCCTGTGTGAATGAGTTTCTCATATGCCGCCACTACGACAACCGTGATAGCCCCATCACTTCAGCAAATTCCAGTCAGCTCACCAAGCCGTACAAATCCACATGCCCCATTGCACATGGGGAACCACTACCCACCCTGTTGCTCCTGCGCCACCTTCCTTGGGAGCAACACCCCCCCCCCCCCCCCCCCCCCCCACACACACACACACACACATCAGGGACATCCGTCCCTGCTTCTAAACCAGAGAAGTGTCCAACTTCTTCAGCTCCTCTCGCTTGCAAGGGGTCCCTTGGGTCCCTCCCTTTCCAGGTTTCTACAAGTGGGGAGGATGATGCCCGGTAGTGGCATAAGTCCCCACAAGCAGCTGGTCATAGGGCTTTGCGATCCTCCTTTTTCCCGGAGACTGAATCAGTGAAGCCCTCCCAGCCAGTGAAACCCAAGGAGCAGCGAGAAAAGTCGAAGAAGAAGACCGACCTCTAAGACAAAGGAACTTGTGGTGGCACCACCTCACCACAACCTACAAGCTCTGCGCCTGAGGGCGAGGTATAGAGGTTCTGACGTCCGCTGAGGACCTAGATCTACCGGACTCTCAGACACAGTCAATGCCACTCGCACAGGTACTCAATTGGTGGCAGCAGATGACCCAGTGGCGTAATCTGCCTCCTCGGTCACTTCATGCCTTTCTCAGCTATGGACAGTGTCATCCTCCAGTGGAACTGCAGCGGTTTTTTCCACCATCTTACTGAGCTCTGACAACTTCTCAGCCTTCACCCTTTCCTCTGCATTGCTCTGCAGGAAACTTGGTTTCTGGTGATGCAAACCCCCGCCCTCCGTGGCTATTGGGGTTATTATGAGAACCGGGCAGCTTATGAGAGGGTATCTGGTGGTGTCTGCACCTACGTCCTTCACTCCCTTTACAGTGAGTCTGTCCCTCTACAAACACCTTTAGTGGCTGTCGCTGTTTGGGTTTGGATGCCTCAGGCTGTTACTATCTGTAGTCTCTATCTTCTACTGGAGGTGATGTCCCGCAGCATGTCCTGGTTGCACTTATAGCCAATTGCCGCCACCTTTTCCGTTACTAGGCGACATCAACACCCATAATCCTCTGTGGGGTGGATCAGTGGCAACAGGCTGAGGCAGCATCGTTGATCAAGTGTTGGCACAGCTCGACCTAACTCTTTTAAATAATGGTGCCTTCACTCGTTTCATTGTGGTGCATGGCACGTACTCAGCTATCGACCTTTCGATCTGCAGCCCTAGCCTATTACCATCTGTCCAATGGAGTGTTCATGACTAATTGTCACTGCCACAGTGTCACTCTTCTAGGCGCCCCTGCAGATGGGCTATGAATAAGGCTGACTGGGACTTGTTCACCTCCATTGCCACTGTTGAGCCTCTTTCCAATGATGCCATTGATGCGGTGGTTCACTCGGTCACCACCGGCATCGTTACTGCCGCAGAATCTGCCATTCCCTGTTCTTCTGGGTCCCCCTGGCGAAGAACTGTGTCTTGGTGGTCACCTGAGATTGCTGAGGCAATTAAAGATCGCAGGCGGGCACTCCAGCGTCACAAGCGGCATCCCTCATTGGAACACCTCATCGCCTTTAAATGGCTCCGTGCGCAAGCCCGCCACCTCATTCGCCAATGCAAGCAGGAGTGGTGGGAAAGGTATGTCTCCACCATTGGCCTCCGTACCTCTCCATCACAGGTTTGGGCCAAGATTAGGTGGCTCTATGGCTATTGGACCTCCGTCAGCGTACCTGCACTTTCATTGAATGGAGCAGTCTGTACTGGCTCTGACACAATAGCAAAACGTTTAGCGGAATATTTTGCTCAGAGTTCTGCTTCTGCGAATTGCCCATTGGCCTTCGGCTCACTGAAAGAGCAGTTGGAACGTTGGAGCCTTTCATTTTACACGCACCACCCTGAATTGTACAATGTTCCGGTCAGTGAGTGGGAATTCCAAAGTGCCCCAGCCACTTGCCCTGATACGGCTCCCGTACCAGATCGCATCTACTGTCAGATGCTCAAACACCTCAAACAGCCAGCGACGCCTCCAAGACCTTTTCAACCGTATCTGGGATGAGGGTGAGTTCCCGTCGCCTTGGCAAGAAAGCGTCTTAATCCCCGTATTGAAACCTGGCAAGAACCCACTGGAGATGGACAGCTACCGCATCATTAGCCTCACCAACGTTCTTTGCAAGTTGCTCAAATGCATGGTGAGCTGGAGTTGAGTTGGCTACTTGAGTCTCGGGGCCTTCTGGCTCCCTCTCAGGGTGGGTTCTGTAAGGGCCGCTCTGCCGCCGATAATCTGGTTTGCCTGGAGTCTGCCATCCGTACGGCATTTACCCGCCGTCAGCATCTGGTCGCTGTCTTTTTTGACATACTGAAGGCATACAATACAACATGGTAACATCACATCCTCTTTATGCTTCATGGTTGGGGTCTGCTCCCAATTTTCATACAAAATTTTCTGTCCTTTCGTTCCTTCCGTGTGCAAGTTGCAGCCTCCCATAGTTCCTCCCGAATTCAGGAGAGTGGGGTACTGCAAGGATCTGTCTTAAGTGTCTGCCTCTTTTTGATTGCAATTAATGGGCTCGCTGCGGTGGTGGGAACGTCTGTCTCAGCTTCCTTGTATGCTGACGACTTCTGCCTATACTATAGCTCCACTGGCATTGCAGCTGCTAAGCAGCAGCTGCTGGGTGCTACCCAAAAGGCGCAGTCTTGGGCTGTAGGGCATGGCTTCCAGTTTTCGGATGCCAAGACCTGCGTTATGCATTTCTGCTGGTGACGCGCTGTGCACCCTGAGCCACGGCTTTATCTTGACAGCAAACATCTTGCTATGGTGGAGACGCATTGGTTTTTGGGATTGGTTTTGGATACCCGGTTGACTTGGCTGCCTCATATTTTGCAGCTTAAACAAATGTGCTGGCGGCATCTTAACGCTCTTCATTGCTTGGGTCACACCAGCTGGGATGCCGATCAGTCTACCCTTCTACGGCTGTGCCAGGCATTAATTCAGTCCCGTCTAGATTACTGGAGCCTGGCTTAAGATTCGGCATCCCCTTCTGCATTGTGGTTGCTGGACTCCATCCTTCACAGCGGGATTCGACTCGCCCTGTCAAGCAGGTGTCCCTCCATTGCAATTCTGGTGCCAATGATTACTGGCCGCTTGTGCTACACACTTTTGTAGCTTGCCCGGGCATCACAATTATCGTCTCCTGTTCCCTCAGTTGGTCGTCCATCTTCCAGAACGGCGGCCCCGGTCGCAGTGTAAGATCGCGGTTCGCTTCAGAGCTCTTCTCTCTGGGTTTGAGGTTTTCCGTCTTCTACGTCTTTTCCGGGCCCCTCTGCATAAACCCCCGTGGTATGTGCCCCGCCCATGCCTTTTGCTCGATTTGGCACAGGGCCCGAAGGACTCAGTCCCTCCTGAGGCCCTCCACTGCCGCTTACTTTCAATCCTTGCTGCGTTTCAAGGCTCTGACGTTGTATATACTGACAGTTCGATGGTTGCTGGTCGTGTCGGTTATGCTCTTACTCTAGGGGATCATTATGAACAACACTCATTGCTGGCTGGCTGCAGTGTTTTCACTGCCGAATTGGTCGCCATCTCTCGCGCCCTAGAGTATATCTGCACTTGCTCAGGTGAGTCCTTCGTTATCTGTAGTGACTCCCTGAGCATTTTACGAGCTATTGACCAGTATTTCCCTCGCTCTCGTCTAGTGATGGCTATCTAGGAGTCCCTCGATACTCTTGCCTGTTGTGGCCGCTCTGTGGTCATTGTGTGGGCCTGGGTCATGTAGGCATCCCGAGAAATGAACGTGTTGACACGCTGGCCAAACAGGCTGTCGATGCACCAGCCTTGGAGATTGGTCTTTCAGAGAGTGACCTCAGGTTAGTTTTATGGCAGAAGGTACTTCGCACCTGGGGTGAAGAATGGTGCACTTTTCCTTCACCCAACAAACTTCGGGCCATCAAGGAGGCTACTGATGAGTGGCGGTCCTCCTCGCGGGTCTCTCCCAGGGACTCTGTTGTCCTCTGCCGGCTGTGCATTGGCCACACCTCGATGACGCACGCTATTTATTGCGCCACGAGGACCCACTTTTATGTCGCTGCGGGTCTGTGGTCCACATCTTGTTGGACTGCCTGCTTTTAACACCGCTCAGGTAGACGTTTGCGCTGCCTGATACGCTTCCTGCACTTTTATCAGATGACGTTGCGATGGCAGATTTAGCTTTGAGTTTTATTCGTGCAGGGGTGTTTTCATCGCTTGATCTAAGTGTTTGTCCTTTTTTTTGTGTTGAGTCTGGCCTTTGGCCTAAGATTTTAGACTGGGGTTTTTAGTGTGTTTTTTGGTGGTTGGCTTTTCCTTTTTTGTTTCTATGGTCAGCCAACCACTGTCACACTCGGTGTGATTTTAATTCCTTTTGGCTGGTCTCTGTGTGTGTCTTTCTTGTCCTGTGTCATCTCCATTGTTTGTTTTTATTCCTTGTGGGTGTTTCAAGTTCATGGAAAAAGGGACCAATGGCTGTAGTAGTCTGGTCCCTTCAATCACACAAACCAACCAGCCAACCAACTTCCCCGCCCCTACTTCCTTACATTTGTCATCACACTATGATCTCTTTGGTAGTGACCACTTCCCATTGTTTCTATCGTTCCCTTCCCGCCTCGTGACGACCAATTTACATCATACTAATTGGTCTCTATACACCTGCCAGGTTGTTTTTACATATTATTTGTCAGGTTGTATTGATGAAATCGTATGTTATCTCTTTGATAAGATGATCTGTGCTGCTGGCATTGCTGTTCGCCATTGTTTGTCAGCCATGGTGGAGCACAGCCATTGCCACTGCCATCCGTGATCATCATCGCACCTTGCAGCATCTTAAGCGGCACCTGTCCTCCCAGACCTTTAAATGTCTTCGTGCCAAAGCCCATTACTTAAACAGAGCAAGTGGGTTCACTGGGAATGCTTTTGTCTCCTATCTAGGTTCTTCTATTTGTTTGTTATGGGTGTGGGCTTCAAACCACCCCCCTCCAAGGTTAAAGGTTGTCAGTGGCAGTCTTCCATTCTGGACCTTGTTCTTCCAAATGGCCTTTGTATGCATCTGTCAGTTTTTGTGGAGCCCCTCGCACCCCATTTTGCAATGGCGTCTGTGTCAGCCCCCTATCCAGCCACCTTCCTACTCCAGAAACAGTGGGCTGAAGCTTCCTGCTTATGTTTCACCCCTTGTCAGGCAGAATCCTAGATTTAACGTTTTAATGAATGGGAGCTACTTCTTGCCCTCTCTTCTTCCCACGATTCAGCTGCTGGCCCTGATTCCGTCCATCACCAACTTCTGCAGTACCTCAGTCCTCCACAATGAGAATATCTCTTTGGCTCCATAGCATTTTCCCCTCTCAGTGGAGAAACAGTATTATGGTTCCTGCCATTAAGCCTGGCAAGGATGCATCGTCCCTTGATAGTTATCAGCCAGTCAGCCCGACCAATATCTCCAGCAAGTTACTAGAACAGTTGGGTCCTTGAATCTTGGGACATTCTATCTCCTTACACGTGCGGCTTCCGGGAGGGACGGTCTCCGATCAGTAATCTGCTTCAATTGAAAACTGTATTTTGGCAGGCCTTTTCTCAGTGCTGCCATCTTGTCGCAGTTTTCTTTGATCTTCGTAAGGCCTACGGCATAGCTTTGTGCCATGACGTCCTCCTTACACCCCATGAGTTGGTTCTTTGGACCCCCTCCCAATTTTTATTCGCCAGCTCCTGTGCTGCTGGTCATTATATCTCAGTTTCGATTGAGCAGCACCGCTAGTTCCTGCTACTAATAAGGCGAGTACACTGTTCGCTTGTTACATATTTTTACGAGCTTCAAACAGGAGCGACTGCAGTAATGGGTAGGAACTGTGATTGTTGTGTACAGATGCGAGCTGAGTTGGCGACCCTTCGCTCACAGCTCCAGGCTGCTTTGGCTTCTGTCACACAGCTTGAGGCTGCTGCCAAGGGCCGTCACTGTGGGGGATCGAATGTGAGGGACATCGAGCACGTCCCATGTGTCCTCCGATTGGTCCACTGCTGTGGCCACCCCGGGTACTGCCTGCACTGAGGTTGACCCATCACCCGTGGTCGAGTGGGAGATCATTCCAAAGTCTGGCAGGCAGCGAAAAACTTTCCGAGGGGCCGATCGTAGGGCCTCCCCGGTTCATTTGAAGAATAGGTTTTGGGCATTATCTGTGGCTGACGATGTCTCTGAGCCAGATGCAGTCGTCCACCCTGTTCCAGAGGAAGCTTCTCAGCCCGCAAGGTCTGGGCATTCACAGAGGGTGGGTTTGCTGGTAGTTTGGAGCTCCAGCATTTGGCGTGTAATGGGGCCCCTTAGGAACATGGCTGCCAAGGAGGGGAAGGAAGCCAGTGGGCACTCAATGTGCATTCCGGGGGGAGTCATTCTGGATGTGGAAAGGGTGCTTCCGAATGCCATGAAGAGTACAGGGTGCAGCCAACTGCAGGTGGTGGCTCATGTCAGTACCAGTGACATGTGTCGCTTTGGATCGGAGCAGATTCTGTCTGTTTTCGGGCTGCTAGTGGAAATGGTGAAGACTGCCAGTCTTGCTTCCGAGATTAAGGCGGAGCTCACCACCTGCAGCATCGTCGATAGAACTGACTGTGGTCCTTTGGTGCAGAGCCGAGTGGAGGGTCTGAATCAGAGGCTCAGGTAGTT
The DNA here is from genome assembly GCF_023864275.1 of Schistocerca cancellata. Taxonomy (NCBI): domain Eukaryota; kingdom Metazoa; phylum Arthropoda; class Insecta; order Orthoptera; family Acrididae; genus Schistocerca; species Schistocerca cancellata. Next base: position 1,010,071,723 of record NC_064627.1, read on the forward strand.
CTGTGACCGTGTAGGCTGCAGATTCATTGACTTGTGCCATTGGGTGGTGGGTTTACGGGTTCCGCTTAATAGGTCAGGAGTCCACTACACACAGGAGGTGGCTACATGAGTAGCAGGGGCTGTGTGGAAGGGACTGGGCGGTTTTTTAGGTTAGAGGGTCTCAGGGAACCACAGAAGGTACATCAGTCTAAAAGTGGACAGGTAAAACACAGTAAGGTAGTTGTAGAAACGATTGGTAGTGTAGTTGTAAATTGTTGTAGCTGTTTTGGGAAGGAACCAGAGCTACAAGCCCTAATAGAAAGCACTGAAGCTCAAATAGCTGTAGATACAAAGAGCTGGCTAAAGCTGGAAATAAGTTAAGCTGAAAATTTTTCAAACGATCTAACAGTGTTCAGAAAGCATAGATTAAATACAGTTGGTGGTAGAGTATGTATTGCTGTCAGAGATAGTTTGCCTTGTAGCGAAATTGAAGTAGACAGTTCGTGTGAAATAGTATGGGTAGAGGTTATACCTGACAGTCGGACTAAACTATTAATTGGATCATTTTACCGACCGCTGACTCAGAAGATATAGTTGCTGAACAGTTCAAAGAAAACATGAATCTCATTTCAAATAAGTACCCCGCTCATACAATTATAGTCGGTGGTGACTTTAATCTATCCTCGATATGCTGGAAAAATTATACGTTTAAAGCCAGCGGCAGACATAAAATGTCATCCGAAATTGTACTGAATGCTTTCTCAGAAAATTATTTTGAACGATTAGTTCATGAGCCCACTCGAAGCGTAAATGGTTGTGAAAGCATACTTGACCCTTTAGCAACAAATAATCCTGGACAAATAGTGAGTATTGTGACGAATACAGGGATTAGTGACCACAATGCAGTTGCTGCTAGGCTGAATACCGTAACATCTACAACCATCAAAAAGAAACGCAAAGTATATCTATTTAAAAAAGCCGATATAATGCTCTTAACCACCATTTAAGAGACAGTCTTCACTCCTTCCGATCTGATCATGTAAGTGTAGAAAAGTTGTGGAATGTTTTAAAAGGACGCAAAATTCCCAAGATTGACAAAGTTTTACAGAAGTTCGAAATATGACGCTTTTAATAATTTCCACAACAGAAATTCTGTCTCGAAACCTGACAGAAAACCCAGAGAGATTCTGGTCATACATAAAGGGCACACCAGTGGCAAGGCGCAATCAATACCTTCACTGCGCAATAACAACAGTGAAGTCTCTGATGCAGGGTGTATACGACCCGGGACCACCGGGAGATCCGGGAAAAACCCGGGAATTTTTTCATCCGGGAGAAAACCGGAAAAAACCCGGGAATTTTTTAGAATTCCAGAAATTTTTCATTGTTTTAGTTTTCAGTTAAATTTTTGTGATTTTGACTGGTAAGCATCAATACTCTAACAAATGGTATGACTGCATCCCGCTTCTGCAGAATAATACTGCAGCAACAAAATGTGAACGAGAGGAAAAAAACGAAAATAAAACTTGAGTTGCAAAGGAAATACGCCATATATAATAATAAAACACAGTGCCCATACAAAAGTTTGCCTACAACGAAGTGTGTCAAAGGCTTTGGGGAGACTATGCAATGCTTCCTAACAAGAAATTGCCTCCGATGAGCGTGACGTGACAGCTGTTTACATTAGATTCGTTTGAGCAGTTGAGTTGCGTAAGAGTAGTACTTTCTCCCGCTTCTGGCTACAGACGTGTAGCTGGGCGCCACTATATAATATTGCCCCGGTTCGGAAATATCAGAGATCCGGGGCTAATCAACAGAGCAGTCTGAGTTGTAGTGGGGAGCCTCCACGTGACCCGTGTTTACGTTTAGTGATTTTGCTGTTTCCTCTTCATTTATTGCTCTCATATTAAATGAAAACAAAGCGGATTTCTGTGGCCGGGAGGTATCAAATGAATTAAAATACATTCGCATAATTACGGAAATCTAAAATATGTTATTGGTTTCAGGTTTTATTTCCACCTTTCTGACAGTCAAGCATTAATCGCCTTGCAGCAAAATCCAGTTATTTTTGTCGGTTTGCTAAAGAGATTTGGCTTTTATTAATCTTTTGCACTGAGGCAGTCAATTTATTTGAAACAAGGTGTTTAATTTCACACGGTTGGCTAGTTTGAACTGTTCGTTGCATTTCAAGTGCACGTTTTCCATCTTCTAGCTCGTATGGCATTATGCCAATAATAAACAACCAAACATGAGATAATACAGTACTGGTAGTCCAGGACAAATTACATACAAATCGACATAAGAATATGCACTTTAAGCCGAATTATGCATTTTAGTATAGTTCACGAAATTCCGATGCTCTTGAAGTATCCTCTGATGCCATGTTTCTTTTAGGACATAATGCAAGGTCTTTTAATGTTTTACACGTACGAACATGCAGGCTTCCTGCCTCATCGTAGCTGCGCAAGCGCAGTGACGCCTGTTATCGGACGCTCTCTGGCAACTGCTGAAGCGAACCAATTTCTAACAGATCACATGAAAATATTGCGAATGGTGGTTTGAAAAGTGTTACTTTCAAAGTAAATTTCCTTTTACACAAGATGAACTATGTGCGAGAATGTACGATGAATTTCGTAAATCACAGAGCGTTTGACTCTCATTTAAAAATCAACTCTTTGAGGTTGACCTTCTAGGAGAATTTTGACCCCAGAAGATCGGACATTTACGTCGTTATTAAAAATTTTACTGGCACATTTGTTTGATGTATCTTAAAGTGTAAAACGCGCAAAAAAGATCATTATATGACTGGCTTACAAAACCGCGTCACAATCTAGATTTCTATGCTTTGGATAATAACATGCGGTGTTTAGTGGAATTCGAATTTATACCTTTGTACCACGAAAATATGCAGCGTGCATGTTGCTGCACATCAAGATCTTTCCAAAACATGTTTTTTCCCCCCTTAGTTTCGTTTTCTAAAGTGCCGGGAAATTCTGCGTCAGTGTTTAAAACCATAAACATTCAAAGAAGTGATAAGTTTTTCCGTGTTAAGTGACAGTATGGTTTTGCTTGGCACTGTAAAAGTGCATTTTCACCCGGGAAAAAGTGTATTTTCAACCGGGAAAAATCCAGGAATTTTTTTTTCCCCCAGTTATTAAACACAGTTTTCCGAAACCCCTTCACCAAAGAAGACAAAGTAAATATTCCTAAATTCCAGTCAAGAACAACTGCCAAGATGAGAAACATAGAAGTAGATATCCTCGGAGTAACGAAGCGGCATAAATCACTTAATGAAGGCAAGGCCTCCGGTCCAGATTGTATACCAGTCAGGTTCCTCAGAGTATGCTGATAAAATAGCTCCATATTTAGCGATTATATACAACCACTCACTCACAGAAAGATCCGTACCTAAAGACTAGAAAATTGCTCAAGTCACACCAATACCCAAAAAGGGAAGTAGGAGTAATCCGCTGAATTACAGGCCTGTATCACTAACATCGATTTCCAGTATGGTTTTGGAACATATACTGCATTCGAACATTATGAAGTACGTCGAAGAAAACGATTTATTGACACATAGTAGCACGGTTTCAGAAAATATCGTTCTTGTGAATCACAACTAGCTCTTTATACTTATGAAGTAATAAGTGCTATCGACATGGGATGTCAAATTGAGTCCATATTTTAAGATTTCCAGAAGGCTTTTGACACCTTTTAAGTGTCTTCTTACCAAACTGCGTGCCTACAGAGTGTCGCCGCAGTTGTGTGACTGAATTCGTGATTTCCTGTCAGAAAGGTCACAGTTCGTAGTAATAGACGGAAAGTCATAATATCCAGCGTTCCCCAAGGAAGTGTTATAGGCCCTCTATTGTTCCTGATATATATTAACAACATACGAGACAATCTGAGAAGCTGTCTTAGATTGTTTGCTGATGATGCTGTCATTTACGTCTTGTAAAGTCATCAGATGATCAAAACTACTTGCAAAATGATTTAGATAACATATCTGTATGGTGTGAAAAGTGACAATAGACCCTGAATAAAGAAAAGTGTGAAGTTATTCACATGAGTACTAAAAGAAATCAGCTAAATTTCGATTACGCTGTAAGTCACGCAAATCTGAAGGCTGTAAATTCAACTAAATACTTAGGGATTACAATTACAAATAACTTAAATTGGAACGATCACGTAGGTAATATTGTGGGTAGACCAAACCAAAGTCTGCGATTGATTGGCAGAACACTTAGAAGGTGCAACAGGTCTACTAAAGAGACTGCTTAAACCACGCTTGTCCGCCTTATTCTGGAGTATTGTTGTGCGGTGTGGGATCCGCATCAGGTGGGACTGACGAATGACATCGAAAAAGTACAAAGAATGGCAGCTCGTTTTGTATAATCGCTAAGCAGGGGAGATAGTGTCACAGACATGATACGTGAATTGGAGTGGCAGTCATTAAAACAAGGCGTTTTTCTTTGCGGTGGGATCTTCTCATGAAATTTCAATCACCAGTTTTCTCCTCTGATTGCGAAAACATTCTGTTGGCTTCCACCTACATAGGGAGAAATGATCATCATGATAAAATAAGAGAAATCAGGGCTCGCACAGAAAAATTTAAGTGCTAGTTTTTCCCGCGTGCCGTTCGAGAGTGGAACAGTACAGAGACAGCTTGAAGGTGGTTCATTGAACCTTCTGCCAGGCACTTTATTGTGAATAGCAGAGTAATCATGTAGATGTAGGTTCAGATTCAGAGTTTGGGCTGGCACCGTTCTCAGCTCTCCATGGACTCAGGAGAGTGGCATTCCACAGAGCTCCATATTAAGCGCCAATCTTTTTCTCATTGCTATTAATGGACTTGGGGCCTCTGCCAGACAATTGGTCACCCCTGCTCTGTATGTGGATGATTTCGGTATTTGGGCTAGCTCCCATTCGGTAGCCGCTGCGGAACGACAGCTCCAGGTTGCCATCCAGCATGCATCAACGAGGACAGTCTTACACAGTTTTAAATTCTCCCCTTAAGTCGAGGGTGGTGCATTTCTGTCGCTGTACTGTGGTACATCTTGCTCCAGAACTCTACCTCTATGCGCAACACCTGATTGTGGTTCCTCAGTTCTGTTTCCTGGGTCTTCTTTTTGACAATAAGTTTACTTGGTTGCCCCATTACCATCATCTGAAGGTTGGCTGTTTTGGTAAGCTCAGATTCCTTTGCTTCCATGCACACACCTCTCTGGGCACGGGTAGTGTGACTCTTCTTTGCCTGTACTGAGCATTAGTTCTTTCTTCTCTGGACTGTGGTTATCAAGTTTATGGATCAGCTGCCCCTCTTGAACCCGGCTCACCATCGTGGTATCTGTTCGGTCACCAATGCCTTTTGCACTAGTCCTGTTGATGGCCTTCTGGTTGAGGCTGGGATCCCTCCCGTTTCGATTCGGTGGTCCCAGCTCCTGGTTTCCCATGCTGTCACTATCCTCTCTTCCCCTGAACACCCCTCCTATTCTTTTCGCAGCTTCAGGCCATTGCCTGCCCTTGGATCGGCTTACCAGTTGAGCTCTGCCTCATGTATCTCTGCTGTGATCTCCATCTTCCCTCCTTGTCCTCTTCCCCATATTCTCTCCTGCACCCCCCCTCCTCTTTGGTTAGTTCTTCGGCCCCATATTCAGATGGATGTCTTCTGCAGTCTTATGTTCAATTGTCTGTTCCAAATGCTCTTGCAGGAATTTCAGAATGCCATTGTTTTCTACACTAGTGGCTCTAAATCTGCTGATCATGCAGAATATGCCATCACATCTTGTGTTGGCACAGAACCACCTTTCGCCTGCCATGTGTGGGGTGTGTGCTGTGGAACAGATGTCCATCTGTCAGGCCCTCTGCTTTATTAAACGGTCCTCCTCCATCAGAGTTTTGTTATGTATGGACTCAACTAGTAGCCTTCAGGTATCACTCAGTGTTTTTCCTGCCACCTCTTAGTCTGACATCCCTTGCCTTCTCGCTGATCATGTTGATGCTGCTTATTCAGTTGATTTCCTTCGGGCTCCTGGCCATGCAGGTATACCAGGTAATGAACTTGCTGATTGTGTGGCTCCCTGACCCCTTTGCGGCTTTACATCAAATCTCTTTTTGCCCAGTCGTCGGTCGACTCTTGGGATGCTATAAACCCTGTCTGATAAAGTTTGCACAATCAAGGAGAGTCTCAGCATGTGGTGGTCTTCCCACCTCTCATGGTCGGAATCTACCAACCTCTGCCATCTTTGTGTCGAGCATACTAGCTTGACCCATGTTTTTTTTACTCTAAATGAGCCGCTCTCCTCTTTGTAGGCATGGGGCTTCCCTCATGGTGATCCATATTTTGCTGGACTGCCCCCTCCTTTGGTCCTTTGCATTAAATACGTCGTCCCACCTTTCTTGTCCCAGGCGTTAGTGGACGGTCCTCGCATTGTTACAACTGTCCTTGATTTTCTTCTCGAATGAGGTTTGTCCTCCAATGTGCAAGTCCTTGAATTTTCCCCAGGAATTGGAGCCCCTCAGTTAGCACAACGTTGGTTATGGAGGCCTTCACCTTGCCTCTACATGGGCCAGTTTCTCCCCACCTTTTTCCCTACATTTTATGTGGTGTTTGTTTTGTGCAGTTGTGTTTCTCCTTTTCTTGTGTGTTCTTCCCCATTGTGTTGTGGTTATGGTATGGTGTGGTAATCAGGACATGTCGATGGCAGTGCTGGTGTCCCACTGTGCATAGCATTTCTAGGGCACACATGCTCTCCCTAAATTCGCCTGCCCCTGTCCTGTTCTTTACTCTTCCAGGTGTCGTAACGTTCCTTTGCTACATCGACATCTCTTTTCTTCAAACCAACATGAGGTGCATGGCAGAAGGTATGTCCTATTGTACCAGTTATTAGGGTTTCTTCGTGTTCCATTCATGTATGGAGTGCGGGAAGAATGCTTGTTTGAATGCCTCTGTGCATGCAGCATTTATTCTAATCACAATCCCTATGTGAGTGATAAGTAGGGGGGTTGTTGTATGTATCTAGAGTAATCATTTAAAGCTAAGTCCTGAAATTTTGTTAACTGACTTTCTCAGGATCGTTTATGTTTATCTTCAAGAGTCTTCCAGTTGAGTTCTACAGTATCTCTGTGACACTCTCCCACGGATTAAACAAACCTGTGACCATTCGTGCTGCCCTTCTCTGTACATGTTCAATATCCCCCGTTAGTCCTATCTGGTAAGGGTCCCACGCACTTTCGGCAGTATTCTAGAACTGGTCACACGAGTTATTTGTGAGCAACCTTCTTTGTAGATTGATTGCACATCCCAGTAATTGATCAATAAACTGGTCTACCACCTCCTTTACCTATGACTGTATTTGATCATTTCATTTTGTAACCCTACAAAGTGTTCCACCCAGGTATGTGTATGACTTGGCCAATTCCAGTGGTGACTCATTGATATTATAGTCATTGGATACTACATTATTTCGTTTTGTGAAGTGCGAAATTGTACATTTCTGAACATTTAGAGCAAGTTGCCAATCTCTGTACAACTTTGAAATCTTAACAAGATCTGACCAAATATTTATGCAGCTTCTTTCAGGTATCATCTGCAGAAAGCCTGATTTTGCTATTAATATTGTCCACAAGGTCATTAATATATGACATGAACAGCAAGGGTCCCAACACACTTCCCTGGAGCACACCCAAGTTACTCGTACATCTGACAATGACTATCCATTCAAAATAACATATTGTGTCCTCCCTGCCAAAAAGTCCTCAGTCCAGTCACAAATTTCACTTGTTACTCCATATGATCATACTTTTCGCAGTAAGCGTAGGTGTAGTACTGAGTCAAATGCTTTCCAGAAATCAAAAAATGCAGCTTCTACCTGTTTGTTTGGTGCAAAACTTTCAATATGTCATGTGATAAAAGTGCGAGTTGGGTTTCTCATGATTGGTGTTTTCAAAATCCATGCTGGTTGGCATTGGCCTTCTGTTCAAGGTACCTCATTATATTTGAGCTCATAATATGTTCTAAGATTTTGCAACAAATTGATGTCATGAATATTGGATAATAGTTTTGTGGATTGTCTGCTACCCTTCTTTAGACAACTGTGACTTGTGCCTTTTTTGAAGAACTGGGCTCGGTTTTTGTTCGAGGTATCTATGATAGATTATAGTTAGGAGAGGGGCTAACTCAGCCGCAAATTCAGTACAGAATCTAACAGCGATCCCAATGGACCTGAAGCTTTGTTCAGTTTTAACCATTTCAGCTGTATATCAATACCACTGACACTAATACTTATTCCATTCACCTTTTCCATGGTATGAAGATTAAATTGGGACAATTGTCGTCGATTTTCCTCTGTAAAGGAATATTTGAAAATGGAGTTAAACATTTCAGCTTTTGCGTTGCTATCCTCAGTTTCAGTTCCTGTCTCATTCACTAGTGACTGGACACACAACTTTGGTGCACTAACAGCCCTTACATATTACCAGAATTTCATTGGGTTCTGTGAAAGGTCACTTGACAGCATTGTGCTATGGAGTCATTGAAGGCATCATGCATTGCTCTCTTGACAGCCAAACATGTTTCATTCAGCTTATCTATATCTATAGCCCTATGCTTTATTTTATGACTATTATGCAGTAATCCCTGTTTCTTTAGCAGTTTCTTTGCAGTGACTGTAAACTATGGTGGTTCCCTCTCAATATGAACTGCTCTACTTGGGCACATATCAGTCCAGTGCATGGTCAACTATTCTTTTTAACATGGGCCTGAGTTTCTCTCCATGGTCCTGCCCTGTGCTGAAAGTTTCAGGTTCCTCATTGAAATATGATACTACGGACTTTTTTATCTAGTTTCTTGCTTGTTTTAGTTGTCTTTTGTATTTTAGTAATCATTGTTGCCACAATAGTGTCATGGTCACTGATACCAGTTGTGGTGTGGAAATCCTCAAAGAGGTCAGGTCCATTTGTTGCCTTGCCATTAGATCCAATATATTTACATCACGAGTAAGATCCTAACTATCTGTTCTAGGTAGTCTTCAGAGAAGGCATTTAGTAAAGTTTCACAGGATATCTTATCACACCCACCATAAACAGAACTGTAATTTACCTCTGTGTTTGCCCCTTTTCCCTTCCCCTTGATTGGACTGTGCTGTTTGTGTTGTTCCTCTCTTGGCACCTTAGGTCATGAGACTGATAACGGCACTGGTTATTCCCCTCCACCAACCAACCAACCAATCAATCTGTCTGCCTTAACTCCATTGTACAGGTGTAGTGTCTTTGACTAGTAGTCAAAATGTTCTGGGCCCCGGGTTAGAAATCAGCCACATTTTGAATTAAAATCATCAGCAGTGGTGCCCGAAGACTGCCCTATAGTAGAGGTGGCACAAGATGATCTCAGAGAGTTGTAGTGGGCTGGATGTGGCATGTTCGCACTACTACCTAATAAATCATTTAACATGGAACTGTAAACATCTCTATGGCAGTTCCTCATTTTTTTTTTGGAGCTCTATGGAAAGTTATTGTCTCATCTGCAGCCATTTGCACTTCACTGTTGAAAGCTGGTGTCAGCACTTTAGTTGTGAGTGATCTTCTTACACCATCTTGACTGTAGTTGTGCCAATGGCTGTGTAAAAAACTGTGGCTGAGCAGACAGTGTTTCAGGGCAATCTCTTGGCATGGGGGTGCGAAAATCCCCCCAAAAGGAGGAAGAATCAGCAGTGCTTGGCGACATGAGGATGCAGATGGCAATGGAAATGACTGCGTGAAACAGAGAGAATGTGTCCACAGGACATGTTGCTTGTAATTGAAAAAGTGTCATGATGATATTTAAAATGAGTTAATGTGTAAAATAATTAATGTTAAGTGTACAAGCAAGGAAATGTGAAAAAAAAAATGAAAATATGTTTAAAATTTATTGGAAGTTGCTAGGTGCTCTCATGATCAAACGCTGAATAAGTATAGTCTCTGTTATTGGCACTCCATTTGAAACAGAAGCATCTCAGTGAAATATGCCCTGCTTTGGTCACTTTGGAAAGCCAACTCTGTAACCTTTTACCTCCAAAGCAACTTTTGAAGCCAGCCAAGAGGATATTGAAGGAGTGGTACGAGATACTATTGACATGATTACACACAGTACAGAAACAATTATCTTTGGGCCATTTGCACTGGAAACCTGTGTTGTGTTGGTCTAAAGAAATAGCTGCAGCTATCAGAGAGTGTAGAAAGGTGCTTCAAAAACACAAAAGCCATCTTTCTGTGAAGCCTGTAATACAATTCAAGTTACTTCAAATCAAGGAACAGTTTTTAAGAAAAAAAAATAAATCAGTAGTGTTGGGAACAGTATGTGCTATCTATGAGTGCCCACACACCATCGTCGCAAGCATGGACTAAGCTCCAGTGTATTTGCGGCCACCAGCCATGCACATTAGTCCCTGGCATCTCCGTCAGTGATGACATTTATTGATCCCCTGGTCATTGCTCAGTGTTTTGTAGCACACTTTGCTGAAGTGACGCCATGCACTATCATCCTAATTTCCTTACCCGGAAATGCCTGTCAGAGCGAAACTACTTATTCTTCCATATGCAAGGTCATGAATTGTACAGTGACCCGTTTAGTGAGTGGGAGCTCTGCTGCTCGAGCAGTGTGAGACACAGTCCCTGGACCCCATAAAGTCCACAATCAAAAGCTTAAACACTTGCTTGAGTTAGTTAATCATATTAGGCGAAACAAGGAATTTCCTTCTCAGTGGCAGCAGAGTATTAATATTGCTATTCTAAAACCAGGAAAATGTCCACAAATTTTGACTAATTATTGGTCAATATCTTTCATGAATGAACAATGTAATTTATTTAAAATTAGTCAACAAAAGCCTGCGTTGGTGCCTGTAAGCCAGAGGAAATTTGTTACATTTTCATAGCGGTTTTTGGGCACTCTTTTCCACCACAAAATAACTGATTTGTCTGGGATCTGCAGTGCACTTTCACACATTACCAACAGCTGATCAATGTTTTGATCTGCAGAAAGTATCCAGTACCACCTGGTGTCATTACTGTCTCCCTGCTTTGCAAGAGAATTAACTATCCCTTCAAGTGTTTTGAGTCAAGATAGATTCAACCCTCTGCAGCCAGTGTTTACAGAAAATTGAGTCCGTCGGTGATTGGTTTCAAGCCTAAACATCTTTGTCATTGCTGTCGATGACATCATGACTGCCATGGGACCCAAAGTCTGTTACTTCATGTGGATGACCTTCACCTGTATTACAGTTCAACATCATTGCGCAGTGCTGTGCACTTCATGTGGAAACCACACAGAAAATACAAAATTGGTCCCTGAGCCATGTGTATAAATATTCTCCCACAAAAACACTCTTCACACAGTTTTGTCAACTCTGGAACTTTACCTAGGTAACCAGTCACTCGAAGATTCAGTTCTCCACAGCCATCCCATTTAGAAACGCATTTGCACAAAGTCAGTGATAGAGTTGGTTATACTTTTGCATACACGAGGGGGCACAGAGAAGTGTTCTCTGCTGAGTGCAAGCAGCTTATACACTGCAGAGCCTGTAGCTATATTTTGGGCTTTTCAACACATCAAAAACCCCACTATGAAGAACTTCCTGGTTTGTAGTGAGCTCGTGAACGGCCTACAAGAAATATAGCAGCACTATCCCAGAAATTTTTTGGTTACCAACATCCAAGACACATTAGTTGACTTCCAAAGTTCCAATGCCATAAAATTCATCTGGATACTGAGCCAAGTGGATGTACTACTAAATGAACTCACTAGTAAGTTAGCTTGAAGCAACCACAGGAGAAAAACTTGAACTCTGAGTACTGGGCACAGACCTACAATTGTAACTGAGACAAATTTTGAAATCTTGCAATGAGGAACGGCAGTCTACAATGGCCCACAACAAACTGTAGGCAGTCGTGGGAATCACAAAGGCATGACATACTGCTGTTCGAGCCTCCCAGAAAGTTGCAATCATTCTGTGTCAGCTACATATCGGCCGCACCAGACTTTCCCACAAGGTTATTTTACGTCAAGAGGACCATACCAATGCAGCTATGGTAGTCCTCACATTATAGTCCGTATTCTCACAGTGTGTATCTGATTGCTAATAGTAGACAAGCCATGAACCTCCCTACCCCAGATACTTGTAGGCAGTGTGATAGTAGCTAAAAAAGTTGTACATTTCCTGAGGGAAAGTGGATATAATAAAATGTAATGCACCTCAGTGTTTGGTGTCAGGGGTGGGAACAAGGGCAGCATCTCTTGTGCAGCCTGTGCCCAGATCATCATCCCACTACTTTCACTCCCTGCAGTGTCATATATATTTTTAATTTTTTATGTACATACATTATTTATGTAACTGTTTAAGGTAGTAAGCTCTCTGGCATGTACAAGTCTTCCTTTTCTCATCCCACTTTAGTCATACTGAATGTGATGATCCTCCTCGGTGCATCCTTCAGCAATGCAGTTGTAAGGCGGGTGCAGAGGGTGCACTTCCTGCCATATATCTACCATGGGGTCCTCCAGCTGTGTTTGCTTCTACACAAGCATCTGTTCCCTGTGACCAGTTGCAGTTTCTGCTGCCTGGGTTATATCTCACGTTTAACTATTTGTCTTAAGCTACTGGCCTGCAGATTTTCATCCATGACAAACAGGTTAAAGACCCTGAAGCTGACTTGTCCTTTCCTCATTTCATTTCAGTTCACATGAATTTCCAATGGAACAAGTGACTAGTAATAAAGATGTTTAGTCCTTGTAAACACATCACCAACAATAACAACATGTATTACTATGTTTGCTTTGCGTTATTTGTTAGCAGTTTTTCATGCACTTTTGTTGCTTGCATCACCGTTGTTTGAAATAAATGTTTCACCTAGAGAAATACAGTACATGACAGAAACTAATTGCAATGGTTATGTTAGCAGCTACTGGTGTCTTGTGCAACAAACTGTGGTAATAACCTCCTGTGGTAATCGAGCCACCTCATAATGATGACAAATACAGATCAAACACATTCTTAGTATTGACTGTTGTTACAATAGCTGGCCTGTACACAGTTAGCTGTCACTAACTTTATTCTGAAGCAAATATAGTTATAAATAAACATAACTGGAAATAATTTGGATAAATAATCTGTTTGACAATTTCACTTACCGAATTATACTGTAAAGGAGCAACAACAACGTAGCCATTCCTGGATGCTGTATTTTGTGTGTTGTGTGAAACTGAGTGATATATATGTTCTTGCTCTGTTAAAGGTGCCAACTGTTGGTTTTGAAAATGGGAGCCATCAAACATTGATTCTCTTCCCACATTGCTTTTCAGTTTATTGGTGATCATGGCTAGTGTGTGATATCAGCCCCTCCTTAGGAATAAATCTGTAGCAGAACATGAAGCTAGGTTAGCCTGAAAGATGTCAGTTTCACTGTGAATTGGTGAAGCCAATGAATGAATGAAACTGCAAAATAATAGTTGTGATAACCAATTAATCTGTAGTGTAGTTTGGTGTCCCTGCTCGCACCCCATTTAAGATTATTTTTGTAAAATAGTACTGGAAGGTAAAGACAGAAAAGATGTTTTAGATAATAGACAATATGTGAGGAGTATTTTGGTGCACATAATGTGCATATGTTGCACATGAAGTGTGAAAAGTGCAAGGAGAGGTGGGGTGTCACTAGGTAGTTCTTACGCAAGGTACCCACCAACATTACCTGCCAACTGATGTGGAATGGAAGATTCATGGCAGCGGTGTGGCATGCTTGTGAGTTAATGCAGTAGAAGTGATTCGGCATTAGTAATGTGGTACCGTGTTGTCTTTGGACAGTGTAGATGTTCTGACTTTTTTCAACTGTATTAATGCTAATCAACAAAAGTTTAAAAAACATTGTTGGGTAAATTCTTACTGGCATACAAATGTGAATGAATGTGATTCTTTTAAGATGTGAATGTGATTCTTTTAAGATGTTTAAACAGTTGAATATGTGTCCCTCTTTCCTTTGATGTTTGCTGAGAAATCACAACCATTTGAAGAACTGCGGCTGAAATGTCAAAGGCAAGATAAAAAATGTGACTTCTGAGTATTTATTAACACCAACTCAGTGAATCTGGAAGAAAACAGCTGATTGTTGCTGGAAACTACGGAATCACCCAAAGTGTATTGATAGTTTTGATGGAAAGAATTCAGAATTAAAACTCTTGCTAAATCTGAATCAGAATTTTATAATTACAATTCCTAGTCTTGTTAGCTGTTCCAGATACAGATGAATTATTTTTATCAGTTGACTATTGGGGAGTATGGCCACACTAGTGATGGGAGAGTAGTAAAAGAAAGTTCTTTTGGTAAAGCATTTGGAGGCACATTACCACATTAGGTTCCTAATACCTTTGTCAGGAGAACACTGCAGATTTCCTTTTTATTTTGCTGTGGGTGAAGCTTTTCCTCACACAAAACATTTAATGAGACCATATCATCGTAGCTGATTAACTATTGAATGGAATATATTTAATTACTAATTATCTTGGGGAATTAGTAATTAAATATATTCCATTCATTAGTTAATCAGCTACGATGATATGGTCTCATTAAATGTTTTGTGTGAGGAAAGGGAGTGGTTCATGGTGTGGGTTCCTGTAGTCATGTCCTAGTTCATGAACCACGGGCAACGTATGAGTGGCCAAGTAAGTGGTCCCGACAGTCCGGATACCAGTTACTTTGGAATAAGGCTGGGCATCTCAGACATATTCTGAGTCGTGGTCACCTTTGTGTTCATACGGCAAAGACTACCAAATCCACCGGTTAGTCCCTCAGCCGTTAGGGGTAAAACCCAATGGGACTCGGGGCAAGTAAGGCTAGCAACCTGCTTCCCTGGTACTTTAAATATGATGCTGGCAACAATCAGAGCAAAATGCCTCGGACCTTTGGAGGTGACGGAGTCCCACCTCTGACAAACCAGGGACTCCTAAGATACGACTTGGCAAACAAATGGTAATGAGATGGGGAGCTATTAATATCAATGGGGGCTACTCTGGGAAGAAGGTAGAGCTGGCAGAGGCTGCAAGTAAGATGGGGCTGGACGTTTTAGCTGTTAGTGACATTCGGGTAAGGGGTGAGAAAGAAGAGGAAGTGGGAGAATACAAGGTCTACCTGTCAGGAGTCAAAGCAGGAATAGCACAATGGGGTGTAGGGCTTTACATCAGGAAAGAAATGGAACCCAGCGTAGTTGCAATAAGGTATGTAAACGAATGACTGATGTGGATAGATTTGACAGTGTCTAGCAAGAAAATTAGGATTGTGTCAGTATATTCGCATTGTGAAGGGACAGATCAAGATAAGATGGATAGTTTTTATGAAGCACTCAGTGATGTAGTTGTTAAAGTAAAGGACAAGGACAGTGTTCTGCTCATGGGTGATTTTAACGCCAGGATTGGAAATCGAACAGAAGGGTATGAAAAGGTTATGGGTAAATTTGGAGAGGATATGGAGGCCAACAGGAACGGGAAACAACTCTTGGATTTCTGTGCCAGTATGGGCTTAGTAATCTCAAACTCATTTTTTAAGCATAAGAACATTCACCGGTATACTTGGGAAGGCAGGGGAACCAGATCTGTCATTGACTATATAATAACAGATCAGGAATTCAGGAAGGCTGTGAGGGACACACGTGTATTCAGGGGATTCTTTGATGACACTGATCATTATTTAATCTGCAGTGAAATTGGGATTGTGAGGCCGAAAGTGCAGGAGGTCAGGTCCATATGTAGGAGGATAAGAGTGGAGAAACTTCAGGATAAGGAAATCAGGCACAAGTACATATCAGCGATCTCAGAAAGGTACCAGTTAGTTGAATGTAGTCAATTACAGTCATTGGAAAAGGAATGGACAAGGTACAGGGACACAGTACTAGAAGTGGCTAAAGAATGTCTTGGAACAGTAGTGTGTAAAAGTAGGATGAAGCAAACAGCTTGGTGGAATGATACAGTCAAGGCAGCCTGTAAAAGGAAAAAGAAGGCGTATCAAAAATGGCTACATACCAGAACCCAGGTAGACAGAGAAAGTTATGTTGAAGAAAGAAACAAAGCCAAACAGATAATTGCAGCATCCAAGAAGAAATCGTGGGAAGACTTTGGAAACAGGTTGGAGACTATGGGTCAAGCTGCTGGAAAACCATTCTGGAGTGTAATTAGCAGTCTTCGAAAGGGAGGTAAGAAGGAAATGACAAGTATTTTGGACAGGTCAGGAAAACTGCTGGTGAATCCTGTGGATGCCTTGGGCAGATGGAGGGAATATTTTGAAGAGTTGCTCAATGTAGGTGAAAATGCGATCAGTAATGTTTCAGATTTCGAGGTAGAATGGGATAGGAATGATGATGGAAATAGGATCACATTTGAGGAAGTGGAAAAAATGGTCAATAGATTGCAGTGCAATAAAGTGGCTGGGGTGGATAAATTAAGTCGGAACTCGTCAAATACAGTGGAATGTCAGGTATTAAATGGCTACACAGGATAATTGAAATGGCCTGGGAGTTGGGACAGGTTCCATCAGTCTGGACAAAAGCAGTAATCACACCAATCTTTAAACATGGAAACAGAAAAGATTGTAACAACTACAGAGGTATCTCTTTAATCAGCGTTGTGGGTAAAATCTTCTCAGGTATTGTTGAAAGGAAAGTGCGAGTATTAGTTGAGGACCAATTGGATGAAAATCAGTGTGGGTTTAGGCCTCTTAGAGGTTGTCAGGACCAGATCTTTAGCTTACGGCAAATAATGGAGAAGTGTTATTAGTGGAACAGGGAATTGTATCTATGCTTTATAGATCTAGAAAAGGCATATGACCGGGTTCCTAGGAGGAAGTTATTGTCTGTTCTACAAGATTATGGAATAGGAGGCAAACTTTTGCAAGCAATTAAAGGTCTTTACATGGATAGTCAGGCAGCAGTTAGAGTTGACGGTAAATTGAGTTCATGGTTCAGAGTAGTTTCAGGGGTAAGACAAGGCTGCAACCTGTCTCCACTGTTGTTGATATTATTTATGGACCATATGTTGAAAACAATAGACTGGCTGGGTGAGATTAATATATGTGAACACCAAATAAGCAGTCTTGCATATGCGGATGACTTAGTTGTGATGGCAGATTCGATTGAAAGTTTGCAAAGTAATATTTCAGTGCTAGATCAGAAATGTAAGGACTATGGTATGAAGATTAGCATCTCCAAAACGAAAGTAATGTCAGTGGGAAAGAAATATAAACGGATTGAGTGCCAAATAGGAGGAACAAAGTTAGAACAGGTGGACGGTTTCAAGTTTCTCACAGGATGGCAACATAGTGAAAGAACTGGAAGCGAGGTGTAGCAAAGCTAATGCAGTGAGCGCTCAGCTACGATCTACTCTCTTCTGCAAGAAGGAAGTCAGTACCAAGACTAAGTTATCTGTGCACCGTTCAATCTTTGACCAACTTTGTTGTATGGTAGCGAAAGCTGGGTGGATTCAGGTTACCTTATCAACAAGGTTGAGTTTACGGATATGAAAGTAGCTAGGATGATTGCAGGTACTAGTAGATGGGAACAATGGCAGGAGGGTGTCCACAATGAGGAAATCAAAGAAAAACTGGGAATGAACTCTATAGATGTAGCAGTCAGGGCGAACAGGCTTAGATGGTGGGGTCATGTTACACGCATGGGAGAAGCAAGGTTACCCAAGAGACTTATGGATTCAGCAGTAGAGGGTAGGAGGAGTCGGGGCAGACCGAGGAGAAGGTACCTGGATTCGGTTAAGAATGATTTTGAAGTAATAGGTTTAACATCAGAAGAGGCACCAATGTTAGCACTAAATAGGGGATCATGAAGGAACTGTATAAAGGGGGCTATGCTCCAGACTGAACGCTGAAAGGCATAATCAGTCTTAAATGATGATTATTATTATTATTATTATTATTATTATCTGTGGGAAGAACGTATTTGCAATGTTATTTTGGTATGTTAGTTTGGGAGATCTGGGTGTTGGATACCTCAGTAAATTATAATATGAATAAAATTGATGTTGTAGGTCAAACTGTATGTTTCATAATTTTGTACAGATTCATGGTGGCAATATTCTGTCATATGTGCAGCACAGTGTAGACCACCCTGTTGTTAATTCACATTAAAAGACAGAAGACCATTAACCTATAAATTATGCACGGTTGAGAAATCGGCTCTGTAATTTCTTTCTTAGTGTAAGTGTTATCTTTTCAGAACAATGTATGAGGGTTGGAACTTAAATAGTGGCAACTATTTATTTAAGTTCCAACCCTCGTATATCTTTAGTGGCATACGGAAAGGGTCTATTACATTAGTTCCAGCAAATCAGTATAAAAATTACAGACATGTTTCATAGCAAACAATCTTGTGTGTTTTTATCAAGTTGTATTATCTTTTTTCTCTTCCAAATACAAATTAAAGGAATCACATATTTTCATATATGGTACTTCTATGATTGTAAATACATGGATATTTCTCCACAAGACCAACAAAATGAACATTGAACTCGGTATTGTTTCTCATTTTCCTGGGTACAGACAATTGCATGACCAAAGCAGCAATTTTTATAAATTGTCACTAGCATAGATGTGGCATAAGGCAAAAGTGGAGCACACTGCAATCATCTGGCAGGGTCTTGGCATGTCATATGACTCAGTTATTAGGTCGGTGCATAAGTTTGTAGTGTTTTTGTTTTGCATGATGGTATTTTGGTTGCTATTTATCAATAGCCATTTTTTTACTTGTAGTTTGCTGTTGCTATTTGTTACATTTTGTCATTAGGAGATAGTGAGTGGAGCTGTGTATGCTATAAAATGGGAGTGCCAGGTGGAGAAATTGGAACATTTCCAACATTGGACAGAACACTGCAAGAAAAGGGTTTTCTTGTTTTAAGGTGGATTGTTTTGACATTAGTGTGCCTCCACATTCAGGATGACTTTTGTGGATTAATGCATTTAAATATCTTCGTCCTCAAATCTCAGTGATCCACGTCAATGTACTCGACAACTGGCAAAGGTGATGCACTCTGATCATTGCACCGTCGTGACATTTACATGCTGTGGAGAAAGTTCAAAAAGAGTGTGTGTGTGTGTGTGTGTGTGTGTGTGTGTGTGTGTGTGTAATATATGCTCTAAGCCATAATCACAAAATTTAGCGGTTGGCAACTTGTTCACTTCTGCTTGCTTGTCATCTGTTAGCTTTTGAACAGCACTGACGATTGCTGTCCTGCATTGTTATTGGTGACAAAAAATGGAGTCTTTATGTTAACATAAGGAAAAGAAAGGAATGATTGAGCCCAAACAAAGCAGCAATCTCTGTACAAAGACGTGCACATCCACAAACAATGATGTTATTCATCTGGTGGAACAGCAATGGTGTGGCATACAATGAATTGCTTCCCTGAGGTGTACTCATCATTGCTGACCTTTATTGTCAACAACTGAGATGTCTTGCAGACACAATCCAAGAATAAAGACCAGGAAGTCTGTGTGAAGTGATGCCACTCCGTGATAACATCTGCCCGGATTTTATTAGACTGACAGAAAATGCTATACAGGAAATGGGTTTGGAAATCACTCCACATCCACTTTTTTAGCTGATCTTTTGCCCCCAGATTTTCACCTTTTTCACTTTCTGGTGGACAACCTTCAAGGAAATTCCTTTCTGGATGAAAATACACTCCAAATACGGCACAGTGAGTTCTTTGCCTCAAAACGACATAATTTATAGCCGCAGAATCAAAAAGTTGCCCCAGCGTTGGCAGGCTGTTGTAAACATTGAAGAATTTATTATTGATGACTAAAATCGGTGTTGTGTGTATCTTGTGTTTATTAAACTTACGGAAAAACATCACGAACTTCCGCACCAATCTAATACATCATGTCAGTTTGGTAGGCACTGTTTCATTAGGCTGTGTTTGTTCCATCAGAAATTGCAAGCTAAATGCGTGCCTTGTGCCACTCCACACACTGGCTATCTTACCACATCACTTTGGTGGTCATTTACTGCTGCTTGCTGCCAAGCTGAAATGTAAATCTTATTTCTCTGGTTAGAATCCTTATGAGAAGTACAGTAACTGTACTATGTTGACATTGTATTGCCCATTTGTGGTGCATATCTCTGAAAGCAGAGTCAATGAATACTACATCATATAGAACTTGATTTGTGATGGCATAACCCTCCAACGGTCTTCCCTAGGTTGCTTATTGGTAAAGAAATCTAGACACATCAACCATGCATTGTAGATTTGCATTAACTTGAAATAATCAGTGCAGTGGCAAATAAATAAAAATTATATCAATTTGTATTTCTCATGGCTTTTTGTGAGTGCAGTGTACAGGTGCAAACTCTGTTGCTTCGATGGCTCCACGATGATGGCATGAATTCCTATCATTGAAATGTGGTGGAACATTCAGGCACGTGGTGTAATGCCATGTGTTTCATTGTAACACAGGATAGTGTTGTATCAAAATCATATTGGATTGGTCTCTTCCACTTTTAGCTTATTTTGAAGTATTGAATATATAAAACTTTGTAAATGCACTTTGTCACTGTTGGATATTGTAAATAATTGATTGTTTTTACTGTTTTTAAAAGGTTGGAAGAGTCAAGGCAAGATGTTCAGAGAGTAGAGCACGATTTTGAAGATTTCCAAGAAAACTCGCGCCAATTGGAGAAGGAACTGGAGACTGCACTTGACCAGTCGGAGAAAACAAACAGGGAACGAGAAGCACTTTGTAATAGATGGCAAATAGAAAATGAAAGGCTACGTGTAAGTTTTTGGAAATAAGTTGCTAGAGACTAGAGATTTGTTTGAAACTAAACTTACAACTGTTACAAAATTTACGCCGTTGGATACAATTCTGTGAACTGTGTTGGCCCACAGGTATAAAATGTTACTATGAAGTTGGGTACTGATACGACAGTGAGCTTTAATTTCCAAGCTTCAAGTGGCATTGTCTGTTTAAAGAGGACAACTGAATAAAACACCTAAAGTTCCAACCCACAACATTTGAAACTGTTGGTGTGTGGCCTCAATTGTACCATGAGCATTTTTTGTTTTTCCATACATTTTGGTGGTGAAAATTTGTTCTTACGTCACTTCTAAATGTCATCTCATCTACAAACAAGATTGGAGTACAGATAATGAATTCTCAGTTGTTCAACAATTTATCAGCAAAAGTCAGCCATAGGCCATGTAATATCATATGAAAGAGCCTACAGACTTTGAAGACTTTATATGTAAACTACATATGAAGTACCTTCCATGCTGTACTGGAAAATTTAGCACATGCTATGCCGATGCTTTGAATACTGTTGGTTATTCTTAGGCAGCCTGTAGAACATGTGCTTCCTAGTCCAGTAAATCTCGGTTTACCTCAGTCCTTTGTTTGTTTTGCTATAGTCTCTGTCTTTATAATGTTGCCATAAACAATAGCAAAGGTTGGATGATTCTGTTTGGTTTGTATATCTGTATGCGTTGAAACAGTCTACAGTCTCGTATCGTTTGCTTTTTGTGTCACAGCATATAAAAATCATACCTACCTACTTGCTAAATGAATGTATATGTGCTGTTGCAGTTAAATGGATCAGTTAGCAGGCACCTCACTGCTGCTACATGTGTGAGAATATTAAAGACAGATCCTTACACACCCAGTATGCTAAATAGAATTATTTGTTTCATACTGGAAACAGTTTTCAGCTATTAGTTCTTTCTTAAATACACCCAAAATGCATATAAATATGAAATTTAGTTGTGACTTTTTGCATTTCATGACAAGTGTTCCAGTCTGAAAGATACTGCCATCTCGACCAGTTTCAGATTTGAGGAAATTTATAGAGAATGTACCTAAGAGACATGCATAAGATTACACCAAGTGTTTGCTTCTTCTGTAACTTGTAACTGATAGAGCTGTTTTTGTATGGTCAACTTTCTGTGCAGCTGAAAATGGGCAAAAACTCCTCCAGTTTGGCAGGCCATTATTCTTAAACTATTAGAGGTGGGATCCTGCAACTCGTCACATTAACAGAATGTGGAACTAACACACATGAAGATCAGAAGGTGGTGTTCATGGCACAGTCTCTCTTGAAACATACTGAATTTTTTTTTTCATGATAAATCTCCATTTTTAATGAGGCTTAGGTAATGAGTCATAAAAGACAATGCATCATTTGAAACTCAGCTGACCTGAATTGTTGTTTCAACAATTGACAAATAATGATGATTTTCTGTAGTTCCTGCTTGACTATGCCCATTTTTAAACTTCTCTTCTTGTGACACTTTATTTGGAAGCACACAACCTGAAAACAGCTTTTGCATCCCGTAACTACCCTCCCGACCTGGTACAGAAGCAAATAACCAGAGCCACTTCCTCATCTCCTCAAACCTGGAACCTTCCACAGAAGAACCCCAAAAGTGCCCCACTTGTGACAGGATACTTTCCGGGACTGGATCAGATTCTGAATGTGACTCTCCAGCAGGGATACGACTTCCTCAAATCCTGCCCTGAAATGAGATCCATCCTTCATGAAATCCTCCCCACTCCACCAAGAGTGTCTTTCCACCGTCCACCTAACCTTCGTAACCTCTTAGTTCATCCCCATGAAATC
This sequence comes from Schistocerca cancellata, assembly GCF_023864275.1. NCBI lineage: Eukaryota > Metazoa > Arthropoda > Insecta > Orthoptera > Acrididae > Schistocerca > Schistocerca cancellata. Next base: position 1,010,094,331 of record NC_064627.1, read on the forward strand.
CCCAAACCACCTTCCCTACCATCTGGCTCCTACCCCTGTAACCGCCCCCGGTGTAAAACCTGTCCCATGCACCCTCCCACCACCACCTATTCCAGTCCTGTAACCCGGAAGGTGTACACGATCAAAGGCAGAGCCACGTGTGAAAGCACCCACGTGATTTACCAACTGACCTGCCTACACTGTGAAGCGTTCTATGTGGGAATGACCAGCAACAAACTGTCCATTCGCATGAATGGACACAGGCAGACAGTGTTTGTTGGTAATGAGGATCACCCTGTGGCTAAACATGCCTTGGTGCACGGCCAGCACATCTTGGCACAGTGTTACACCGTCCGGGTTATCTGGATACTTCCCACTAACACCAACCTGTCTGAACTCCGGAGATGGGAACTTGCCCTTCAGCATATCCTCTCTTCTCGCTATCCGCCAGGCCTCAATCTCCGCTAATTTCTAATTTCAATCTGCCGCCGCTCATATCTCACCTGTCTTTCAACATCATCTTTGCCTCTGTACTTCCGTCCCGACTGACATCTCTGCCCAAACTCTTTGCCTTTACAAATGTCTGCTTGTGTCTGTGTATATGCGGATGGATATGTGTGTGTGTGCGAGTGTATACCTGTCCTTTTTTCCCCCTAAGGTAAGTCTTTCCGCTCCTGGGATTGGAATGTCTCCTTACCCTCTCCCTTAAAACCCATATCCTTTTGTCTTTCCTTCTCCTTCCCTCTTTCCTGACGAGGCAACCGTTGGTTGCGAAAGCTAGATTTTTGTGTGTATGTTTGTGTTTGTTTGTGTGTCTATCGACCTGCCAGCGCTTTTGTTTGGTAAGTCTCATCATCTTTGTTTTTAAATATATTTTTCCCACGTGGAATGTTTCCCTCTATTATATTCATATCATTAATTTGAACCCAACAATCACGTTTGTTATTGTTATTGTTATTGTCACTGTTACATCTCGTAGTCTTTTCTGTCATCTTATTTCCTCCTCCTGTTTTTGCCAGCAGTTTTACTTTCTATTCACCTTCTCCTTTTTTACCGTAATCCAGTATACAATTTTATCCCGCCGATATATACTCAATAATACGTAGTAATACGTAACCCACTTCCAAACCATAACCAATTTTTTTTTTTTTTTTTTTTTTTTTTTTTTTTTTTTTTTTTTCTTTTTTCTTTTTTCCCCGCTTTCAACACTACCGCTGCTATAAAATCCGCCGTTTCCAGTTCACAAACAGTTCCTTTCAGCTATTAAACAACCTTTTCGGCCAGTTTTAATATCTTTTGCTTTATTTCCATTTCCGTTTTTCTCACATCATCGATCATTTTTAGCCGCTTCCCACAGGTTTTAACGTCATTATTTCTTCATCAGACAATTGTTAGCTTCATTTCCATAATCTGCCACCACCAAACCACCCTTTTAATACATCCTCACGTAGTTTTTTCGAAATTTTCCCGTATTTCTCCACCCTTTAACGTGTTTTGGCGGCAACACAACCACCTAACCTTTATGCACATCATTATCTACCTACACAAGTTCACCATAGGATCAACATAGCCCAGCTCTAACCAACCCTTTTTCGCCTTTTTTCACACCAGATCTCCATTTGATTTCTAGTTTTACCTTTATCTCTCCCCATATATTTTTATATTTATTTTCATTTTCATTTCAGCCTCATGTTCCACTTTCCACCTTCTAGTACCATGTCACCCTCACAACACCTCCACAACGACCCCATTAAGTTTTATTTACATTCCCTCCGCAAACATGCCTTCGCCCTAGCCAGATTACACTCCCATATTTTATTTTCTCAGGCTTGTCTGACATTTGGCATCACCCCCAAAGGCCTCACTCTTAAAGTTCCCATCTCTGGCTGCAACCCTTCTTTCCATCAGTCCCTATACCAGTTCCAAACCGAACAATCCATTGCCCTCACCCACCTAATCCTTCACCTACACATCCACTCAGCCAATCAACACACCCATCAACTCCTGTCCCTAATAAAAGTCCTCAATCTTTCCTCTCCCACATCCACACCGGTTGTTCAGAGCATCCTCCTACAGGCCAACCGCAAATTAGAACAGCATGCCACCCTCCACCTTAAAAAACTATCCAATCTCCTGGTTTCCCACCTCCGGAAAGGCAACTCACTCACCCTTCACAACCATTCCAGCAAACCTCAACCTCCTCTCATTGCACACAAACCTAGTCTCTCCCATCTACTCAATCTCCCACTTCCAGCTCCACTCCCTCCAAAACCTCAAAATTCCAATCAACACAATCTGGAACCACAACACCCCAACTCAGTAGTTAACCTCTCCTCCAAACCTCTCTCCCAATCCGAAACCTCTGTCCTATCCAAAGGCCTCACCTTCAGCCCCACTCCCAGATTTAACCAAACAGCCCTTGTCAAAGATTTACTGTCCTACACCCGTACTCTCTGCTGGAAATATCACTTTGCCACGAAGAAAAATGATCCTAATCCTACTCCTAATGATCCAACTCCCCAAGATACTATCCAAATTGAACCATGCCTGGAACAGTTCCGTCCTCCGTCACAGCGGGACCCACCTCCTCTTCCTCAAAATCACCCTCTCCTAACCTTCCAGGAATTTCTGACTTCCAGCCTTGCCTCTCAATCCTTCTTAAAAAACCTTAATCCTACTCCCAACATCACCACTGCTGAAGCCCAGGCTATCCGTGATCTGAAGGCTGACCAATCCATCGTCATTCTTCCGGCAGACAAGGGTTCCACGACTGTGGTACTTGATCGTCGGGAGTACGTGGCTGAGGGACTGCGTCAGCTTTCAGACAACACTACTTACAAAGTTTGCCATGGTAATCCCATTCCTGATGTCCAGGCGGAGCTTCAAGGAATCCTCAGAACCTTAGGCCCCCTACAAAACCTTTCACCTGACTCCATCAACCTCCTGACCCCACCAACACCCCGCACCCCTACCTTCTACCTTCTTCCCAAAATTCACAAACCCAATCATCCCGGCCGTCCCATTGTAGCTGGTTACCAAGCCCCCACAGAACGCATCTCTGCCTACGTAGATCAACACCTTCAACCCATTACATGCAGTCTCCCATCCTTCATCAAAGACACCAACCACTTTCTCAAACGCCTGGAATCCCTACCCAGGCTGTTACCCCCGGAAACCATCCTTGTAACCATTGATGCCACTTCCTTATACACAAATATTCCGCATGTCCAGGGCCTCGCTGCGATGGAGCACTTCCTTTCACGCCAATCACCTGCCGCCCTACCTAAAACCTCTTTCCTCATCACCTTAGCCAGCTTCATCCTGACCCACAACTTCTTCATTTTTGAAGGCCAGACATACCAACAATTAAAGGGAACAGCCATGGGTACCAGGATGGCCCCCTCGTACGCCAACCTATTCATGGGTCGCTTAGAGGAAGCCTTCTTGGTTACCCAGGCCTGCCAACCCAAAGTTTGGTACAGATTTATTGATGACATTTTCATGATCTGGACTCACAGTGAAGAAAAACTCCAGAATTTCCTCTCCAACCTCAACTCCTTTGGTTCCATCAGATTCACCTGGTCCTACTCTAAATCCCATGCCACTTTCCTTGACGTTGACCTCCACCTGTCCAATGGCCAGCTTCACACGTCCGTCCACATCAAACCCACCAACAAGCAACAGTACCTCCATTACGACAGCTGCCACCCATTCCACATCAAACGGTCCCTTCCCTACAGCCTAGGTCTTCGTGGCAAACGAATCTGCTCCAGTCCGGAATCCTTGAATCATTACACCAACAACCTGAAAACAGCTTTTGCATCCCGTAACTACCCTCCCGACCTGGTACAGAAGCAAATAACCAGAGCCACTTCCTCATCTCCTCAAACCCGGAACCTTCCACAGAAGAACCCCAAAAGTGCCCCACTTGTGACAGGATACTTTCCGGGACTGGATCAGATTCTGAATGTGGCTCTCCAGCAGGGATACGACTTTCTCAAATCCTGCCCTGAAATGAGATCCATCCTTCATGAAATCCTCCCCACTCCACCAAGAGTGTCTTTCCGCCGTCCACCTAACCTTCGTAACCTCTTAGTTCATCCCCATGAAATCCCCAAACCACCTTCCCTACCATCTGGCTCCTACCCCAGTAACCGCCCCCGGTGTAAAACCTGTCCCATGCACCCTCCCACCACCACCTATTCCAGTCCTGTAACCCGGAAGGTGTACACGATCAAAGGCAGAGCCACGTGTGAAAGCACCCACGTGATTTACCAACTGACCTGCCTACACTGTGAAGCGTTCTATGTGGGAATGACCAGCAACAAACTGTCCATTCGCATGAATGAATGGACACAGGCAGACAGTGTTTGTTGGTAATGAGGATCACCCTGTGGCTAAACATGCCTTGGTGCACGGCCAGCACATCTTGGCACAGTGTTACACCGTCCGGTTTATCTGGATACTTCCCACTAACACCAACCTGTCTGAACTCCGGAGATGGGAACTTGCCCTTCAGCATATCCTCTCTTCTCGCTATCCGACAGGCCTCAATCTCCGCTAATTTCTAATTTCAATCTGCCGCCGCTCATATCTCACCTGTCTTTCAACATCATCTTTGCCTCTGTACTTCCGTCCCGACTGACATCTCTGCCCAAACTCTTTGCCTTTACAAATGTCTGCTTGTGTCTGTGTATATGCGGATGGATATGTGTGTGTGTGTGTGCGAGTGTATACCTGTCCTTTTTTCCCCCTAAGGTAAGTCTTTCCGCTCCCGGGATTGGAATGACTCCTTACCCTCTCCCTTAAAACCCATATCCTTTTGTCTTTCCTTCTCCTTCCCTCTTTCCTGACGAGGCAACCGTTGGTTGCGAAAGCTAGATTTTTGTGTGTATGTTTGTGTTTGTTTGTGTGTCTATCGACCTGCCAGCGCTTTTGTTTGGTAAGTCTCATCATCTTTCTTTTTAAATATATTTTTCCCACGTGGAATGTTTCCCTCTATTATATTCATAACTTTATTTTGTTTGATTTATTTATTGCTGATGAAAGCAAGTAAATGTCATTTTTGCCAATTGATGAAGCAACAACTCAGGTCAGTAGTATCAAATGGCGCATAATCTTTTCTAACCGAAATTAGTGATGGTAGTGAAGGACATACATTGACATCACAGCATCCAGCCAGAACAACATACTGCGTGCTTTCTTATGAAAAAGAGTGGTGGATTGGAAATATCTGCATGCCTTCCACTGAACAGAAGGCTGACTTTCTAAGTGTTTTGCACTCAAATGACAGAGCACATATATTTTATAGATCATCAAGAAATGAGTGCTGCATTCTGGAACAGCACATTATTGCACATTACAGCATCATCAGTGACAAGTTGGGCTGGCAGTATAGTTTTCCTCATCATATTTAACAGCAGATTAATGAAACTAAAAAGTCAGGAAGCTTGAAGTAAACGTAAGCTTAGAACCGTAAAAGAGATCTCTTCTAGCTTTGGCCTCTGAAACTTAAATAAATGTATCATCATATTTGAGATCTGTTTAAAGAAACCCTTATCAGTAGTAGTGAGAGAGAGAACCACACTTGGCTGCTGTTGCACACCTATCGGGTGTGGCCCCTATGGCAATGGGGATGCTGGTTTTCTCACTTTAAAAGAAACCCACAGTGGTTAAACCATCATTGACCATAGCAACACATTTATGCAATTTTTCATCAGTACGCTAGTGTTTGATAGGAACCACGAACTATGCAAATACGTATACTTTACCGCCCAAATTAAACTAGCATATCAGTAGCATTTCACAGTAAAAAATGATATACCCAGAATTGTCTGTACCATGAACCCTTTCCAAATTATGCCAAACAGACTGTTATGAACTTCACAAAAATTTAAACAATGTGACAATGGTGTGAAGCTTGAAGGCAGCATATACGATTTGCAATGCAGATGTTATGCAACAGTTTTACTACCATGGTCTCTAGTACCTTGGTAATGCATTGCCTTGGTAATTCTCAATTGAATATTAAAGATTTATAACCAGTTTGATTCTGTAGTTATTGTAGGGGGGGGGGGGGGGGGGACAAACAAGGAGGAGTCGTGACAAAAAGAATCCCTTTTTTATGTTCTTTGACCTCTGCCTCGATCTCACTTCCAAGCCTGGACTTAAGATATTACCTTCCTCAGAGAACACTAAACAATTTTAGAACAAATAAAAGATGCCAAATTTAATTTGAGTACCAGAGAAATATGGATGCGTCTTCAGCGGGCCTCCACCTTTTTTTCTTTCTTTCTTTCTTTCTTTTTTTTTCCTCCCTCCTAATATGCTTACTTTGCAAAACCAAATGTAGTTTTTTAAGTGGATTAGAATGTTGTCCATTTAATGAGAATGGTTTAAAAGAGTTTGCAGAAGCCCTTTTTTGTAAAAGTGACTAAAGATACCCATTTTGGTGTTTTTACATAAATTATCAGCTTTGTCCCAAATTTATAAACTATTGGGAAGCACTAGGAGAATTAAATTTTATCTTCTAAGACCCTTCTATTGGTAAGTTATTACTCGAAAAGTTTCAGGCTTTTTCCACTATTACCTCCAGAAATATGAGAAAGTAAACTTCACATTTTTTCAAGCACTTGTTTTTTCTGTCGATTTTGCTTCAAATTATCCATATGAAAATTATTCAAGAAATATTTTCTATTATTATTTTGCTTATGAGAGTGCAAGAAGTTGTGCAAGATGGCCAAGTTTAGTTTCTTTCAAAAATATGTTGCTGAGAACTCAGATGTGCACTGTTGATAACTGCACTGTGGGGGGGTCAAACAAATGACTATATCTCTGCGGTACTGAATTGGTGGTCATAAAACTTTACTGGTGTTTCTTGGGAACAGGTGCAAATGTTCATACAAAATTTTATCAAAATGCTCGATGTTCGTGTAGGAACCTCTAGACTGCTCGGCATGGAGTGACCCAGGATGTAATTGATCTTCTTTCACCTGAATATCACTAATCCACTAATCATTGTGAGAAGTTTCAATTTACTATAGTTTAGAGCAGTAATCTGTCTAGAAATCCTTAAGGGGGGACGTACACGAAACTGCAGTAATTTTAAAAGTATTTTATAAAACTCTAATTTTTTAAGATAATCAATCCAAATTTGGTACAGTTATTAAGAAATGTTATGCGCATATGAACCTAAATTTTCATTTTTATTGACCTTTTACATCTTTAATTATTAACAATTAATTTTTTTTCAACAATGTAATTACAAATGTTCCTTTTTTGAGAAAACTGTGAGAGCAATGTTAATGAATTTTTGTACACACTTTCATACCAAATAATTACAAAACTCTGTGGAGCAGAATTTTTATATCTTCTTTTGTTCAGTTTTTACGGGTCTCCCAATTTCCCTGAAAAATAATATATCAAATTTAAGGAATATTTTCTACCATAAATACCTTACTATTTTATTAAATGAAAATTCCTTCCACAGAATTTTTCACTATAGTACTGACTAGTCATATACCAAATTTCACTTCTCTACCTTTTGTGGTTTTTGAGAAAAAGGTACATAAAGTTATAAAAATGTAAGTTACGGGAAAACTGAATCAATGATTTGATAGTGTTTGTATTAGGTCTTACCGTCTCTGTGTGAACTAGTGCAAGCCATATGCATACTCCTCTTCATCTGCAAGCAGTCTCTTCTTTGCTTGTCTTCTTTGGTTAACCTGCTGTTCAATTTTATTGGCTGTAATATCAGCCGCAGCAACTCTTTTGTCATCGATGTCCTTCAATATTGAATAGGTGAAAGCTCCTGGATGAAATCCTAGCCTCTGTAGAGTTTTTATTCTTCCAAGATTACCATTGTTAAAAACTAAACAAGCATCATATGCAGCAATTTCAACAATAATTGTTGAAACAAATGTTGTTTTTGGGCAACGTTTCCAAATCAGTGAGTTGTAACTTTCATTAGGGTTTTGTGTCTTTCCATGCACACACTTTCGTAGGAGGTCTGGCTCTGCTAAACACCTAAATGTTGGTTTTATAGCACTTAAAACAGCCACAGGTAAACTGTGCTTGTGTGAATAGTTCATGCCATCACGCTCAGCCTGCTTGAATTTGCACCACGATATGTCACACAAATTATGTACAGGTTTGTCATCTGTGGATAGTTTATGAAAATAAATAGACCACACAGCCTTCTGCATGTTATTCAAATTTCCACTGTTGTCCCTTATTGCCTTGCCATAGTACACTTGTAAAGAATGAATTTCTTTGTCTGTGAGTCTGTTGGGACCACCTAAAAGTTTTCCATCCTCAAGTTTCCTGCCCTTCAATTCACGTTTCAATTTTAAAAGTCTGCCTCCCATTCGTTTTTGCACATGTCCAACACATTCCAACTTTTCTATAGCACAATGGGGACCATAAGGTTCACTTTCCAAAACAGTTTTGAAGGAGCTGGAGTCACCATCACCAAGGTATTTTGTGTATCTAACACCGTACTTTTCCACACTTCGATGGAACATAAGTTTCATAGCTGCAGGTTCCATTCCACCACTAGAACCAGAATAATTTCTACAGCACACTTTCTTGTGTTCAACCTGCCACTTATTTTCTTCCACTTCACCAGCTCTCTTTCCGAGTACACAGCTATAGCAATATTTGCTCATTACCTGAACGTCAAGAATTTTTCCAGTATCAACACTAATGACAGATGATACTCCATACAGTGATGTATGTCCACGCTTCATCCACGTTCCATCACATGACACACACAAATCGGTGTCTGGCGTGTTATCTGCTTCTGTCTTTAGTTCACTATTCATCTTCACAGCTTCCTTTGCAGAGGACTTCAAGTTTTCTTCCACTTCCTCTTGAAGAGCACTTAGCAGTGTTTTATTTCCAGTGGTGTACCTAGCACTTGGTTGTGGCATGTTCATGATCCCACAAAACAGTCTGGTACCTTCCCTGCCTATGCCCAAACATCTCATGCCATATATTAAACGCATATTTGCTTCATATATCCGGTTACTTGATGCCGAAGTTCTAAAAGCAGTGTCTGAATGACAGCTTTCACAAGTAAGATGCAACATACACACTATTCCAATTCTGTTTTCTTCGTCATATAATCTCAAACTTTTTGCACCACAGTCAGCACATACACAAGCAGATGATATAATATCAGATAGTATTTTCAAATCAATAAGCCTAAAACCACTAGTAGCTTGAGTGTCTGAGCCACAATCATCAAGTGATTGACAGCTGTCAATTTTCCTTCTCGAAGCACTCGCTTTCTTGGTTGAAGTATCGTTTCCATTTGTTATTATGGGGCTGGTTTTCAAGTTGTCTTTACTACATCGAGAAGCTTGACACTTTCTAACCTTTTTAAACACCTTACTAGAACGCGGCATGCTGCAAAATATAATAACAAGTCTACTTACAACTTTCGTAAAAATGTATTCCAAACAAACACTCGTAAACAAACGCTATAAATCAAAGAATATAAAACCAGCGGCAGAGATATTATTCCACAGCCTTCTTGATGTAGTACACAAACGTTCCCTGCATTGTGACTGCACAAAACTGGAAAAAAACGCAGTATAAATAGATATACGAGAGGATGAAGACCAAGATGGGGGGGCGTCGCCCTGTGCAAGCTATTACAAATTATTATTTTTTTCCCCCTTAGAAGCGGAATTGGAACGTAATATTTGGTAATTGAAATTTCAATACCATGTAGTAAATGAAGAGCCAATAAAATTTTTTTTCACAAATTTGGTCATTTTCATGTACGTCCCCCCTTAAGTCATTGGTTACTACAATCCAGTATAACAAAGAATATATTGGGGCAACGATTCTTCTAATGCATTTTGAAAGGAAAAGGGGAACAGAAATTTCATTGGCCACCAAATAATAAACTGTGTTTAAATGTATTGATAAAAAAAAAATTCATCTTTTCTCAAATGACACCAAAATCAAAATAAATGTTTCTGATAAATTTTCAGAGGTGTCAAAGATTGTAAAATGTGTTGTGTCAAGTTTAAGAGAGGTGATGTCAAAAATAGGCAATATTTGCTATATTTGATATTTTCGGTAAGTTTAGAGGCTGATAACTTTGTGAATATATTTATAAGGAAGTTCATAATTCACTAATTTTCAGCAGGAAGACCGACAATCCACTAAAGACTTATTGTTGGTCACTAGCTGTTGCTTGTTAAAGTGTGGGGAAAATTGTTCAAAAGGTTAAAGTGCGTGCCTTGAGCATTGCATTCTGATCTTCATCTATGTTATTACTGTATTTCCCCATCCCTGTGATATTACACATACATTATGTGATCAGAAGTATCCGGATGCCCCCAAAAACATATGTTATTCATATTAGGTGCATTGTGTTGCCACATACTGCCAGGTACTCCATATCCAGTGACCTCAGTAATAATTAGACATCGTGAGAGAGCAGAATGGGGCGCTCCACAAAACTCACGGACTTTGAACATGGTCAGGTGATTGGGTGTCACTTGTGTGATACGTCTGTATGCGAGATTTCCACTCCTAAGCATCCCTAGGTCCAATGTGATAGTGAAGTGGAAACGTGAAGGGACACATACAGCACAATAAGTGTGCAGGTCGACATCGTCTGTTGACCGCTGGCCGTTTAAGAGGGTTGTAATGTGTAATAGGCAGACATCTATCCAGACCATCACACAGGAATTCCAAACTGCATCAGGATCCACTGGAAGTACTGTGACAGTTGGGTGGGAGGTGAGAAAATTTGGATTTCATGGTCGAGCTGTTGCTCGTAAGCCACACATCACTCCAGTAAATGCCAAATGACGCCTCACTTGGTGTAAGGAGTGTAAAAATTGGATGATTGAATAGTGAAAAAACATTATGTGGAGTGACTAACCACGGTACACAGTGTGGCAATTCTATGGCGGGGTGTGGGTACAGCAAATGCCTGGTGAACGTCATCTGCCATTATGTGTAGTGCCAACAATAAAATTCGGAGGCGGTGGTGTTATGGTGTGGTCATGTTTTTCATGGAGGGGGCATGCATCCCTTGTTTTTTTCCATGGCACTATCACAGCGCTGCCTACATTGATGTTTGAAGAAGCTTCTTCCTTCCCACTGTCAAAGAGCAATTCGGGGGTGGCGATTGCATCTTTCAACACAGTTGAGCACATGTTCATGATGCATGGTCTGTGGCGGAAAGTTTGTATGGCAATAACGTCCCTGTAATGGATTGGCCCGCAGTGTCCTGACCTGAATCCTATAGAACACCTTTGGGATGTTTTGGAACACTGACTTCGTGCCAGACCTCACCAATCGACATCGATACCCCTCCTCACTACAGCAATCCGTGAAGAATGGGCTGCCATTCCCAAGAAACCTTCCAGTACCTGACAGAACGTATGGCTGTGAGAGTGGAAGTTGTCTCAAGGCTAAGGGTGGGCCAACACCATATTGAGTTCCAGTGTTACCGACGGAGGGCGCCATGAACTTGGAAGTCATTTTCAGCCAGGTGTCTAGACACTTTTGATCATATAGTGTAATATCTGTTCACTAGAACAACTGAACCACACCATCTACAAGAGCTTTGATTGTGTTTCACTCATTGCATAAAATGTTTCCATATCTGCATTTTCCTGCCTGCTCAACATATGAAGTATCCTTGTTAACATCCACCTTTATATTTATAGTCCACAGATCACTGTGAAGTGTTTTGCAGAGTGTACTTCCCACTGTACCAGTTATTAGGGCTTTTTTCCCATCAAATCCCATTCCCATATGGAGTACAGATAGAATGCTTCCTTAAATGCCTCTTTGGGGGCTGTAATTAGTATAATTTTGCCTTCGCAATCTCTATGGGAGCTATATGTGGGGGGGAGGGGAGAGGCTGGATTGTATGGTCCTAGTTCCATCACTTAAAGTTGGTTCTAGAAATTTTCTAAGTAGACTTTCATGAGGTGTTCTAAAGAACAGACACCACACATTCATATAATTGATTCGCCTTAATGGGCAACAAATCTGCCTTCTTCACTGCGGATACACAATTATCTCTGACCTCCTGCAGGAATCTCACTGTAGCGAGCATGGAGGACTGGACAGGGAGATGCAGGTAATTGGTGCTAGCTGGAGTGTGGGCCAGCTGAGAGGCGTGCCGAGACAGTCGGCGTAGTTGTGATAAACTCTGTGGCCAGGTGGCGCAGTGGTTAATGCAACTGCCTATTAAGCAGGAGATCAAAGGTTTGAATCTCAGTCCAGCCCACATATTCAATCAGTGTCCCTGATTCTGTGTAAAATTCTGGTGCAGCTGACATCAGTAGTCCCCCCCCCCCCCCCTCCACCTTCAATTTAGATATTTCAGGAGATAGTTTGCATCTGTCTTAAAATGTCTCAGGTCAGTTCTTTCAGTATCTTTGTGACACTTTCCTATGGGTCAAACAAACCTTTGACCATTTGTGCTGCTCTTATATGTAAGTATTCAATATCTCCTATTTGTTCTGTTTGGTACAGGCTTGGTTGCACAAGTATCTTGTATGCAAACTCCTTTGTAGACTGATTGCATTTCCCTAGTATTCTGCCAATGAGCCAGAGTCAGTCACCTGCTTTACCTATGATGGGTTCTATGTAGTCATTCCATTTCACATCCCTACAAATTGTTATACCCAGTTTTTGGGGTGAGCTGACCAATTCTAATTGTGAATTATTGATATTGTTATTGTACAATACTAAATTTTTTCACTTTGTAAAGAGCAACTTGCCAATCTCTCCACCACTTTTAACTCTAAAGATCTGACTGAATATTTGTGCAGTTTTTATTTTTCATTACACATAACTACATCAGCTACAAAAAATTTGAACTATGAGAAGGAAAGTTGCTACTCACCATATAGCAGAGATGCTAAGTTGCAGATAGGCACAACAAAGAGATTTTCGCACTTAAAGCTTTCGGCCAATGGCCTTTGTCAACAGTACACACACACACACACACACACACACACACACACACACACACACACACACACCCTATTCCATCCTGGATTTTCCATTGTTTGAAAATTTTGAACTAGATTGCTACCCCATGTGATTATTCTTTCGATAATATGTGTTTGTGTGGTACCTTTTGGAAGTCAAGAAACACTGTACTCATCAGACTTATTTGAACTGGGGCTTTCATTATGTAATAAAGAAAAGCAAAGGTTTTTTCAAATGATTGATGTTTTCAGAATCTGTGCTTGTTAGCGTAGGGGTCATTCTGTCAGAGATACCTCATTACATTTTAGCTCAAAATGTGTTCTGAGATTCTACAATGAATGGATGTGAAGGATATTGGATGGTAGTTTAGTGGACCACTTCTGCTGCCCTTCTTGTAGGTGGGTGTGACCTGTGCTTCCTTCGTTCCACTGGACACAATGTTTATATAACAGGGTTTTTGCTGTGTTATGGTTAAAAGAGAGGTTACCTCAGCCGCATATTGGGTATAGAATCTGATAGGGATTTCATCAAGAGTTGGAGATTTGAAAATATTGTAACATGTATGAATGACAACCTGTGTACTGGAAGTAGGACACATGTTATACCCTATTGTAACCACAAAGACTTGGTAATAAGTAGATTTTAAATATCAATTGCATGCTATGTTTTGCAGATAAACAATGATTTTAATATAGCAGAGAATTTATTTTACATGTAGATTGGGTTCTATGTTTTGAGATAAACATTGATTTTGATATAGAGGTACATACTAAGTGAACTTACATTTCTACTGTTATGTACACAGATGTTTTGTTGTAGATATCGATGTGTGTGCAATTGTTTGTTTGTCCTCTGTATCAGATGCCACCGCTCGAAAATACCAGTCTCGCAATTAATTTGTACGTGCAGCACATCGTATAGCAAGATGTCATTTAACAGACCAGAGCTTTGTTCAGTTTTAATGATTTTAGCTGATTCTCAATGCCACTGACACTATTAAGAGGGGGCACTTCATTAGAAATACACAATTTATTTCCCAGGCCTTTGATATTTTTACTATATGTTGAAACATTTTTGACACTGTGTCATTTTTTCACATAATCTCCGTCCCTTTCAACTGCCTTATGCCAGTGTGGAACTAAGGCCTGTGTACCTGCATGGTAGAAGTCCGAACCAGCATGTTTAGCGATGGTGTAGCAGCCTTCACAAGGGAATCAACATTTTCAGTAATCCCCCCCGCCTCCCCAGGTGGCTCGTCGCTCTTTGGCGGCATTGTGTGCTTGGCTACCAGGGGCCCCCAGCCTTTGCAGCATCTTTTCCCTTCCGTGCTGCCTGGGCCGCTACCTTCCCAAATTGCCGATTGGTACCTCTGTCAGGTGTTCGGGAGTTGTGACCTAAGGTGTAAACAATCACCTAAGGCAGGTGCGCACCCACTCTGAGGGCCCCTCCCCCCCACTGTCTGATTATGTGGTTGATTGGGTTTGCGAATGATGTGCATTGTTATGATTACCAGCGAAATCCATTATTTCAGACTACCAGAGTGCGAATAAACGACTAACAGGAATAACAGGTAAGAGGGATTACGTATTATCTTCTCGGTGTGTCTAAGAAAATGAAATTTTGACAGAAAATTTTTGGCCAGATCGATATACTAGCAAGGGCCAGTTGTACAGTCTCTGGCTAGCAGCTGCTTTAAGGTCTATTCTGGAAGTAGCGCAGTAAACGTGTTGTACGAACACGTAATAACGCCTAACCCGAGAATAATTGCGGGATAACTAAACTGGTGATTCTGGCAGAGCTAGTCAAGTTAACTGGCGAATAAGCTTTGACACTGGCAGGAATAGATACAGAATTAGCGATGACAACATTGTTTGTTAGAACGAGGAAGGAGAAGAAACGGTGACATCAAAAAAAATGGTTCAGATGGCTCTGAGCACTATGGGACTTAACTTCTAAGGTCATCAGTCCCCTGCAGACTGCCTGAGGCAGGATTCGAACCTGCGACTGCAGCGGTCGCGCAGTTCCAGACTGTAGCACCTAGAACCGCTCGGCCACTCCGGCTGGCAAACGGTGACATCACTTCAATTATGGAAGCATATGACGATTCCAAGTTCATATAAAAATTTCGTACTACTACTTTTCGATCTCATGCTTGACAAACTGGAGCGTATGAATGAAGTGTAAAACTATTTCCTAAAGTAAAGCTTTTTGCTTGTAATAGGACTAATAGGCATTTGATATTGGTACTTTGTGAATTATATTCTGCCGCGCATTTCCGCCAAAACAGTCTCGTTTAGTTGGCGTGTGTTACAATTGCTGCAGTATTATAAAGGCCTATTTTGTTTTATCTCGCAGACAGTGACAAAATATAGGTCGAGAAACCACACCAGTCTTGGGCCTATTTGTAATTACAGTTTTTTCAGTATTAGACAGCGACATTTCGATTTTTCATTAGCAAAACGTTTGACAAACTTTGATGAGGTAACAGATCCTTTCGCAGAAAGGAAAGCACGCCATGTAAAGCTGTAGCAAGATTAGAGAGAGAGAAATTCTAGGAGCTAAGGATTGAAGAAATGTGTACTATCTTGCTTGTCTCTTCTCTTTACTGGTTTTATGTATCCTATACTTAATTTTATGTCACACAAAGCAGCAAGTTGTTAGCTAATAGGGAATAAAGAGTGCAAACTGTCTGAAGATCTTTTTTTTCTTTCTTTCTTTCTTTTTTTTAAAAAAAAGAGGGGCAGGATGTCAAACCGGCCGACTGGAAGCAGGAGAGGCACCGTAGGACATTTTAATTTCCATTGTCCTGAATACCGTATTTACTCGAATCTAAGCCGCACTCGAATCTAAGCCGCACCTGAAAAATGAGACTGGAAATAAAGGAAAAAAAAATTCCCGAATCTAAGCCGCACCAGAAATTTGAGACTCGAAATTCAAGGGGAGAGTAAAGTTTTAGGCCGCACCTCCAAATCGAAACAAAGTTGGTCCATTGTAATATGAGACACAATTTAGGTTGAATAAATGACGATACAGCTACAGTAGTTTGGTTCGAGTCGTAAGTTTAGCAGTTAAGCTTTACCAGGTAGCCATTGCTACGCGTCCGGCGCTCCGTCCGTATTTATACGGGTACCCTTCCTTTTTCATGTGCTTCGTCTGGTTTGAATCGATTGCTTATTTTGCTTTGATCTGATAAGTGCTGTTTTCTTTGTTATAGGTGTTTGCGTCACTCTAAGCTGAAAATGCATTACTGTACTGTGTCACGCATTGTTTGTCGCATTCTGATAGTGCGTGTTTACGGCCTGTCGCCGCTCGCGGCATGACTTGCTTTAGTGCGCGCTACCGCCGCTTACAATTAAAAAAAGAGAGAGAAAGTAATCGTCTCATCAGCGAAACAATGCCAAGAGACTGCTATTTGTTCTCACTTACACTGCTGCTTTCTTTGATAATGATCAACAAGAACCAAATAATAGACTGCGTATGATAGAACATGTTCTGAACGAGAGTTAGGCGAAAATGTTTCTCCGTTTGAAAATCTTTGCGGCCGCTTCTTTAGTACATCAAATTCTGCACAGAAATTAGAGTCATCTTAGAATTAAAAATCTAGTCAGTTGCCGTGCTTCATTTCCGACTGTATCACTATTAGGCATAAGAATAATACTAATATAAACATGACACAATACGTATATTCTTCCGCGTTTGCTGTTGTCTCACTCTAGTTTCGTAGTTTATTAGGCAGGCAGGATTTAAATGAGGTAGCAGCAAACACGAAAGAATACATGACAAAATGTTGATATTCGTATTATTCTTATGGTGAAGAGAATACAGCATGTGATTCACATTTCATCAGGTTCCTATTAGCAACCATCTCTTCTCACAGGTAGGAAAAAATTCAGAAAGTAGAGTTGGCCATATTGACAAGCATCCCAAACAGTCTTGCATGTCGGATTTTCGCAGTACATTGAAATTCTGCTACATTCGAAGATGAACAATACGGAATTTGTATTTACTTCGTTGGATAATGTATGAAAATGCAGTGGTCGAAACTCGGGGCAGAGAAAAAAAAAGCTCGTCTTCCACCCTTTTTTTTTTTTTTTCTGACGCAGAGGTTTTGGCGCCAGTATTTATCTTTGTGCCGACAAAGCATGCCTGTGTACCTTTACATATATTCGACGGCAGAAGTTGGTTGTGGCGGCACCTACCAACATTTTTCAGAACTTCCACTTGCTTTGCACTCGATTCTAAGCCGCATGCGGCTTTTTGGATTACAAAAACCGGAAAAAAAGTGCGGCTTAGATTCGAGTAAATACGGTATAGTTTGATGGCTTCCAGTACTAAATATACACGTTTCAATTCCACAGACCGAAATACAGTGTTGTGCGATAGAAGAATGCTGTGTGAAGAGGCGTGGCGCTGCACTTTGGCACACTTAAGATCAAATAACATGTCTTACAATTCCTCGGACACGAATGTTGTATGTATCAGAATCTTCAGAAATATGTGCACTGCAAAATGAACATATTTTTGAAAATTCGATTTTTTAAAATTATGTCCTTTCTCAAACGCTCGAGGGACGCTACTATCTACTATTGCCCCGTTTGGGAAATATCGTAGATACGGGTCTGATGCACAGAGCAGTCTGAGTTATAGTAGGGAAGCGGGTAGTCTCCACGTGACCCGTGTTTACATTTAGTGATTTTGCTGTTTCCTCTTTGTCTACTGCACTCACATCAAATGAAAACAAAATTTATTTCTTTGGCCGGGAGCTATCATGTGAATTAAAATACATTCACATAATTATGGAAGGCAAAAATATGTTATTAGTTCCAGATTTTATTTTATTTCCACCTTTCTAACAGTCAAGCATTAATTGCCAAGCAGAACAAAGAAGTTATTTTTATCGGTTTGCTGAAGAAATTTTCTTTTATTAATCTTTTCTGCTGAGGCAGTCAGTATATTTGAAACAAAGGGTTTCATTTCAAACTATTGGCTAGTTCACTGCATCTCAAGTATACGTTTTCATCTTCTAGCACGTATGGCATAATGCCATAGCAAAGAACCAGACATGAGATAACAAAGTACTGGTACCCAAGGAAATTTACATCCCGAAACCACATTGAAAAGTTAAATATCAGGTCGATGCCTACTTCACTTGGAATCTGGGACTCATTTAAAAATCAGCTCTTTGATGATGAGCCATGTAGAAGAATTTATTGCCCAGAAGATCACACTTTTATGTCGTTATTAAAAAATTTACTGGCATATTTGTGTGATAAATCTTAAAATGTAATACGTGCATAAGAGACAAACATTATATGTGAAAGCTTAGCCTTAGAGACCAATATTATATGTGAAAGCTTTGTTTTTCTTGTAGCAACATTATATATATTAATTTAAACCATTAACTTTTCCTGTTCGTGTGTTCGCGCTACTTAACAGTGATGTTGCTATTGCTGACTACACCACGTGTCCGAAGCTCTGAATATCCGCTGTCATGGCTGGCGAGATCACGTGACATGAGCTATGACTGACTTACAAATATGGATCGCAATCTCGATTTCAATGCTTCGGAAAGTAAAATGCGGTGTTTGGTGGAATTCGAATTTATACTTTCGTAATACGAAAATATGCAGCGTACATTTTACTGCACATCAAACGTCTTTCCAAAAGGTGTTTCGTTTTCTAAAGCGCCAGGAAATTCTACGCCCATGTATAAAACCATAACCATTCAAAGGATTGATAAGTTATACAGTTCCAAGAAAAAATATACTATCATTTAACAGGGAAAAACTATACTTCCACCCGGGAGAAAGTGTATTTTTAACCGGGAAATCCGGGAATTTTTTTTCCTTGTCCACGTATACACCCTGAATAAAAACAGCATCCTCTGCCCAGTCAAGGGCATTACTTGCCTGTGACAAGTTGGGTGATGTTTCTGTTACGATCACGCCCCATAAGAGTTTAAATATGGTCCAGGGTATTATATTCTACAGGGACCTTCTTTTACAGTCTGACGACGAGCTGCGCGCGAATTTGGAGCGGCGAGGCGTTTATTTCGTCTGGCACGTTCATCGAGGTCCGAGAAATAATCAGGTTACCACTGATGCCTTCATCTTGGCCTTTGAGTGTGATACATTGCCTGAGAAGGTCAAGGTGATGGTCTACCTCTGTGACGTCGAGTCCTATCTCCCTTCCCCGATGTGGTGTTTAAGTGCTGGAAGTTTGGCCATACGTCTTCCTGCTGCGCTTCTGGCCCCACATGTCGAGATTGCGGATGCTCATCACATCCCAATACTCCATGTGCCCCACCTCCCACCTGTGTTAACTGCAGAGAACACCTTGCTCGCCAGACTGCAGGATTTTACAGAAAGAGCGGAAAATCATGGAATATAAGACCCTGGACTGACTGACCTACACTGAGGCTAAGTGGAAGTTTGAATGCCTTCATCCTGTTCATATGACCACCTCTTACGCCGCCACTACCACTGTTCTAGCCCCTTCAGCTCCACCTACAACAGTCCCCTCTCAGAGACGGACGGCTACACCTGCCCCCTTGCTCATGGGGGGCACAACCCTCCCTGTTGCTCCTGCTTCACCTACTTCGGGAACAACCCTCCCACCCATCGGGGACATCTGCCCGCACTTCTAAGCCGGAGAAGCGTCCAACTTCTTCAGCTCCTCTCAATCGCAAGGGGTCCCTTGGGTCCCTCCCTTCCCAGGTTTCCACCAGTGGTAGTGATGTAAGATGGCACCCGCCAGTGGCTGAAGTGCCCACAAGCAGCTGGTCGTAGGGCTTCACGATCCTCCTCCATCCTGGAGACTGAATCAGTGAAGCCCTCCCAGCCTGTGAAACCCAAGTGGCACCCAACCCACCACTCCCAACAGGCTCTGCATCTGAGGATGAGGTGGAGATTCTGGCATCTGCTGAGGACCTAGATCTACTGGACCCTCAGATATAATGAATGTTGATCACACACATCCTCAGTCGGTGGCAGTAGGCGACCCAGTGGCTTAATCTGCCTCCTCGGTCCTTTCACGCTTTTTTTGGCCACAGATAATGCCAGTCTCCAGTGGAATTACAGTGGTTTTTTCCACCACCTTGCTGAGATCCGACAACTTCTCAGCCTTCACCCTTTATTCTGCATTGCTCTCCAGGAAACTTGGTTTCTGGTGACGCGAACCCCCGCCTTCCACGGTTGTCGGTGTTGTTATAAGATTCGGGCATCTTATGAGAGGGTATCTGATGGCGTCTGCATCTACATCCTTAACTCTCTTTACAGCGAGGGTGTACCTCTTCAAACATCTATAAAGGCTGTCGCTGTTAGGGTGTGGACGCCTCGGGCTGTTACTGTCAGCAGTATCTATTTTCCACTGGATGGTGATGTCCCACAGCATGTATTGGCTGCGCTGGTAGCCCAACTGCTGCCACTTTTCTGTTACTGGGTGATTTTAATGCCCATAACCCTTTGTGAGGTGGCTTGGTGGCAGCAGGCCGAGGCACTGTCATTGAGCAAGTATTGGCACAGCTCGACATTTCCCTCTTAAATAATGGTGCCTCCACACATTTCAGTGTGGCACGTGGCACGTGGCACGTACTCAGCCATCGACCTTTCGGTCTGCAGCCCTAACCTTCTACCATCTGTCCAGTGGAGTGTGCATGACGACTTGTGCGGTAGTGACCACTTTCCAATCTTTCTTTCACTGCCACAACATCACTCTTCTGGGCCCCCTCCAGATAGGCTATGAATAAGGCTGATTGGTTCTTGTTTGCCCCCATTGCCACTGTTGAGCATCGTTTTTGCCACGGAATCTGCAATTCCCTGTTCTTCCAGGTCCCCTCAGTGGAGAACTGTACCTTGGTGGTCACCCGAGACTGGTGAGGCAATTAAAGATAGCAGGTGGACCTTCCGACGTCATAAGCAGCACCCATCATTGGAATTTATCGTGAATCTCTTGCCCAACGTAAAGTCCCCAGCGACTGGAAAAAATCGCAGGTGACGCCTGTATATAAGAAGGGTAGAAGGACGGATCCTCAAAATTACTGACCAATATCCTTAACATCAGTTTGTTGCAGGATTCTCGAACATATTCTCAGTTTGAATATAATGAGTTTCCTTGAGACAGAGAAGTTGCTGTCCATGCATCAGCACGGCTTTAGAAAGCGTCACTCCTGCAAAACGCAACTTCCCCTTTTTTCACATGGTATCTTGGGAACCATGGATGAAGGGTATCAGACGGATGCCATATTCCTTGACTTCCGGAAAGCGTTTGACTCGGTGCCCCACTGCAGACTCCTAACTAAGGTACGAGCATATGGGATTGGTTCCCAAGTATGTGAGTGGCTCGAAGACTTCTTAAGTAATAGAACCCAGTATGTTGTCCTCGATTGTGAGTGTTCATCGGAGGTGAGGGTAACATCTGGAGTGCCCCAGGGAAGTGTGGTAGGTCCGCTGTTGTTTTCTATCTACATAAATGGTCTTTTGAATAGGTTGTATAGCAATGCACGGCTGTTTGCTGATGATGCTGTGGTGTACGGGAAGGTGTCGTCGTTGAGTGACTGTAGGAGGATACAAGATGACTTGGACAGGGTTTGTGATTCGTGTAAAGAATAGCAGCTAACTCTAAATATAGATAAATGTAAATTAATGCAGATGAATAGGAAAAAGAATCCTGTAATGTTTGAATGCTACATTAGTAGTGTAGCGCTTGACACAGTCACGTCAATTAAATATTTGGGCGTAACATTGCAGGGCGCTATGAAGTGGGACAAGCATGTAATGGCAGTTGTGGGGAAGGCGGATAGTCGTCTTTGGTTCATTGGTAGAATTTTGGGAAGATGTGATTCATCTGTAAAGGAGACCGCTTATAAAACACTAATACGACCTATTCTTGAGTACTGCTTGAGCGTTTGGGATCCCTACCAGGTCAGATTGAGGGAGGACATAGAAGCAATTCAGAGGCGGGCTGCTAGATTTGTTACTGATAGGTTTGATCATCACGCGAGTTACGGAAATGCTTCAGGAACTCGGGTGTGAGTCTCTAGAGGAAAGGAGGCGTTCTTTTCGTGAATCGCTACTGAGGAAATTTAGAGAACCAGCATTTGAGGCTGATTGCAGTACAATTATACTGCCGCCAACTTACATTTCGCGGAAAGACCACTAAGATAAGAGAGATTTGGGTTTGTACAGAGGGCATAAGGGCAGTCATTTTTCCCTTGTTCTGTTTGGAAGTGGAACAGGGAGAGAAGAAGCTAGTTGTGGTACGAGGTACCCTCCGCCACGCACCGTATGGTGAATTGCGGAGTATGTATGTAGAGGTAGAACACCTCATCTGCCTCCTTATTTGCCGAAGCAAGCAGGAGTGCTGGGAAAGGTATGTCTCCACCATTGGCCTCAGTACCTCTCCATCGCAGGTTTGGGCCAAGATCAGGTGACTCTATGGCTATTGGACCCCCGTCAGCATACCTGGGCTTTCCCTGAATGGAGCAGTCTGTACTGACTCCCGACACAATTGCAAAGCTCCTAGTGGAGCATTATGCTCAGAGTTCCGCTTCTATGAATTACCTGCTGGCCTTCTGCTCCCTGAAAGAGTGGTTGGAACATTGGAGTCTTTCATTCCACAAGTGCCACCCTGAATCGTACAGTGCTCCATTCAGTGAGTGGGAATTCCAAAGTGCCGTATCCGCTTGTCATGATACAGCTCCCGGACCCGATCACATCCACTATCAGATGCTCAAACACCTCTCAGTGAACTGCCAGCCATGCCTCCGAGACCTTTTCAACCGTATCTGGTTCGAGGGTGAGTACCCCCCTCAATGGCGGAAAAGCATTATCATACCAGTGTTGAAGCCTGGCAAGAATCCACTGGGGGTGCACAGCTACCGCTCCCATTAGCCTCACCAACGTTCTGTGCTAGTTGCTCAAATGCACAATGAGCTGGAGGTTGCATTGGTTACTTGAGTCTTGGGGCCTCCTGGCTCTGTCTCGGGGTAGGTTCTGTAAAGGCCGCTCTGCCACCGATAATCTGGTTTGCCTGGAGTCTGCCATCCGTAAGGCATTTGCCCATCTTCAGCATCTGGTTGACGTCTTTTTTGACATGCGGAAGGCGTACGATACCACATGGCAACATCGCATCCTCACCACGCTTCGCGGGTGGGGTCTTAGGGGCCCGCTCCTGATTTTTATTCAAAATTTTCTATCAGTTCGTTCCTTCCATGTGCAAGTTGGTTCCTCTCATAGTTCCTCCCGAGTCCAGTAGATTGGGGTACTGCAAGGCTCTGTCTTGAGTGTATGCCTCTTTTTAGCTGCTATCAATGGGCTAGCTGCAGCTGTGGGAACGTCTGTATTGGCTTCTTTGTATACTCATGACTTTTGCCTGTACTATAGCTCCACAGGCATTGTGGTTGCTGAACGGCAGCTACAGTGTGCTGTCCACAGGGCGCAGTCTTGGGCCGTCACGCACAGCTTCCAGTTCTTGGCTGCTGAGACCTGCGTCATGCATTTCTGCCGGCGTTGCTCTGTTCAACCTGAGCCACAGCTTTATCTCGACGGCGAACCTCTTGCTGTGGTGGAGAAGCACCGTTTTTTTGGGCTTGCTTTTGGATACCCGGTTGATGTAGCTCCCTCATATTCGGCAGCTTAAACAAACATGCTGGCGCCGTCTTAACGCTCTTCGTTGCTTGAGTCACACCAGCTGGGGTGCCTATCGGTCTACCCTTCTATGACTGTATCAGGCGTTGATTCAGCCCTGTTGCGATTACGGGAGCCTGGCTTATGGTTCGGCCTCACCTTCCATGTTGCGGTTGTTTGACCCCATACTTCACTGCGGGATCTGACTCTCAACTGGAGCTTCCCGCACAAGCCCTGTAAACAGCATACTTGTGGAGGCTGGTGTCCCTCCATTGCGGATCCGGCACCTACGTTTACTGGCTGCTTATGCTGTACATGTTTGTAGCTTACCTGGACATCCAAATTACCGTCTCCTGTTTCCCAACTCGGTCATTGATCTTCCAGAATGGCGGCCCCTGTCAAGGCGTAAGATGGCGGTTCGCATCCGGGCTCTTCTCTCTGGGCTTGAGTTTTTCCCTCTCTCACCTCTTTTCCGGGCTCATATACGTATACTCCCGTGGTGTGTGCCCTGCCCATGCCTTCGGCTGGATTTGGCACAGGGCCCGGACTCAGTCCCACCTGAGGCCGTCCGCTGCCACTGTCTTTCCGTCCTTGCTGTGTTTCATGGCTCTGACGTGGCCTATACCGATGGTTCATTGGTTGCTGGTCACATTGGTTATGCTATTACTCTTGGGGATCATTCAGAACAATGCTCATTGCCGACTGGCTGCAGTGGTTTCACTGCAGAGCTTATCGCCATCTCTTGCACCCTAGAGTATATCTGCTCCTGCTCAGGTGAGTCCTTCATTATCTGTAGTGACTCCATGAGTGGTTTACAAGCTATTGACCAGTGTTTGCTTCGCTCTCGTCTGGTGATAGCTATCCAGGAGTCCCTCCATACTCTTGCCCATTGCGGCCGCTCTGTGGTCTTTGTTTGGACCCCGTGTCATTTCGGCATCCCGGGTAAGGAGCGTATTGACATGCTGGCCAAACAGGCTGTCGTTTCACGGGCCTTGGAGTGTGATCTACAGTCAGTTTTGCGGCAGAAGGTCCTTGGCACCTGGGGTGATAAATGGCGCACTGTGCCTTCACCCAACAAACTTCGGGTCTTGAAGGAGACTACAGGTGTGTGGCGCTCCTTGCGAGCCTCCTGCAAGGACTCAGTTGTTCTATGCTGGCTACGCATTGTCCACACCTGGCTGACGCATGGTCATCTCTTGTGCCCTGAGGACCTTCCTCTGTGTCACTGTGGATCAGTGTTGACTGTGGTCCATATCTTGTTGGCCTACTGCAGTCCATATCTTGTTGGCCTGTTCGCCTTTAACTGCGCTCAGGCAGGCTTGTGCTGCCTGATATGCTCCCTGCACTTTTAATGGATGACGCTGCAATGACAGACTTAGTTTTGAGTTTTATTCGTGTAGGGGGCTTTTATCACTTGATCTAAGGGTTTGACCTTTTTTTTTTGTGTTGAGTCTGAAATTTGGCCTACGGTTTTAGATTGGGTTTTTTAGTGTGTATCTTGGTGGTTGGCTTTTCCTTTTTTGTTTCCATTGTCGGCCAACCACTGTCACACTCTGTATGCTTTTAATTCCTTTTGTCTGTGTCTTTCTTGTTCTGTGTCATCCCTTGTCATTTCCGTTGCTTGTTTTTTTTATCCCTTTTGAGTGCTTCATGGTCATGGAAAAAGGGACCGATGACCTTTGCAGTCTGGTCCCTTCAACCCCCCCACAAACCAACCTTTCTTCCTGTTGTATTAACTGCAGTAGTGACCATGCTGCCTCCTTGAGATGTCCTGTGTATCTCGGTGAGTGGACTGTCTAGGAGATCAGGGTAAAGGAGAAAGTGCCTTACCCTGTCACTCACAAGTTATTGCCTAGTCGCAAATCGTGCTTTCTACCATCTGGCACTTACAGTGCTATTCTTGCTACATCTTGCTCCATGAAGGACACGGCCACGCAGACATGCAACCTCAAATTCGGCACCGTGGTTGTAAAATCACCCATTGTCATGATAGCATCGCTGTCTCCTCCTCTAGCTGTGCAACAAGCCACCAAACTTTTGCCTCACGCTGCTAAGTCACCTGCTATACAACTGGCAGGGTGGAAAGGACAGAAGGAATACTCACATGAAGACATCCTAAGTCCCTCCAGCCAAGACACATCTGAGTCTTCTGCTGTCAACCGGAAAGGCCCCAAGAAGTCAAATAAAGGTAAATTGTCTTCTCCTTTGCGGGATTGTATATCTTCTTCGACAGTGTCGCCACGTGATACACTTGACCGGCCGACCTCCGTGTTGCCGGTGCGCACTGATAATCGTTTTTATGCTCTGGACTCTGTAGACCAGCAGAAGGAGGAAGTTGACACATCTTTGGATCTCATGGAGCAGGATCCTCCAGCTTCTGCGTCCTGTAGGCATGAGTCTTTGAAGGCTGGCACTCGGCAGCTGCCAAGGTGATTTTGTACGGATGCTGATGACCATGCAGTTGAGCATCCCACAAAGCAAACATCATGGGAAAGACCTTGGAGCAAATGGTCAGCTGCCACCTTGTCTGGATCTCAATATATTATATACTGTGTGGGAGCTAGATCATGCTCTCACTTCATCCAGATGCTCTGCCCCAGGGCTGGACGATTTTCACATTCATAGGTCGCAGCACTTTTCTCTCATGGGCAAGCACTTTCTCCTTCATATGTACAACTGCATGTGAGTAGAGGGCACATTTCCCAGACACCACCATGAACCCACTGTCACACCTGTACCTAAGCTCGGTAAGGACAAACATCTTCCTTCTAGCTACTGACCTATTTCTCTCATCAGCTGTGTGTGTAAGGTGATAGAATGTATGATTCATGCCCAGGTGGTATCGTGACACAAGTATCGCAATTAACTAGCCACTGCAGTTGACCATCTTGTCACTTTGTCCACCCATGTCATGAATGGTCTTCTGTGAAAATTCCAGACTGTGGCTGTGGTTTTTGATTTGGAGAAAGCATATGACACATGCTGGATGACTGGTATCATTCATACACTCTACATGTGGGGCTTCTGTGACCGTATGCCCAGTTTCCTTCAGGAATTTTTAAAAGATCGAGCTTTCAAGGTACGTGTGGTTTCTGCCTTGCCCGACACCTTTATCCGGGAAAACGATGTGCCTCAGGTGCCACTCTGAGCTTCATCATCTTTGTTATTACCATTAACCCTATAATGGACTGTCTCCCACAAGGCATCTCTGGCTCCCTTTTCATTGACAATTTGTCATCTATTGCAGTTGTCCATGGACTTGTCTCATTGAGCGGCATCTTCAGCGATGTCTTGATCATCTTTACTCATGGAGTGTCAGCAATGTCATTCATTTTTCCATGACAAAACCCGTTCTATGAATTTCTGGCAGCACAATTGGTTTCTTCCACCACCTTTGTATCTTGGACCTGTTGCTCTTCAAATCGTTGAAACTATGAAATTCCTGTCAGTCATGTTTGTTAGGAAACTTCTTGCTGCTCTCATGAGTCTTACCTGGCAGCCCGCTGTACGCGGTCCCTCAGTGTCCTACGTGTCTTTAGTGGTAATTCCAGGGGAGCAGATTGAATCAACCTCCTCCGTTTGTACTGGTCCCTTGTCCGTTCGAAACTAGACTATGGGTGTTTCGTTTATGCATCTGCATGTCCGTCCATCTTGCGCTGTCTCAACACCATCCACTTTTGTGGTATCCGTTTGGCCACTGGCGCCATTTACACTAGCCCGGTTGAAAGTCTGTATGCAGAAGCTGATGAACTACTGCTGTCCTACCGCTGTGACTTTCTCCTCAGCACATAGGCATGTCATTTGTCTGCCAAGTGCGACCACCAATCATATGCCTCCTCCTTCAACAACTTTAATTGCCAGTATAGGGCGCATACCTCTTCTCTGTTACCTCCTGGAGTTCGCTTTCGACTCTTGCTTTGGGAGCTTAACTTCACGCTACCTGCCACTTTCCCGATAGGTGTGAACACCTCACTACCTTGGCTTCGTGCAGCGGCCCATGTTCACCATGGCCTTCATTTGCTTCCTAAGGACACTACTCCAGCCTTCGTCTGTCGCCTTCAGTTTCACAACCTTCGCATGGAACTTCGTGATAGTACCTTTGTGTTTACTGATAGCTCTCGGACTAATCATGACTGTGCCTTTGTCTTTGGCATTGATGCTTTTCAGTATTGGCTTCAGGAACACTGCTAAGTATTTACAGCAGAGCTCTTCACCCTCTGTCAGGCCACACATTACACCCGGTGACACAGGCTTTCAATTGCTTCATCTGTTCCGACCCTGTGTGCCCTTCAAAGCCTCTGTTTGCTTACACAGTTCATCCCTTGGTGCAACGTTTTCAGGAAAGCTGTCATTTGCTCACACTTGTTGGAGGCACTGTGATGTTTATGTGGGTTCTTGGACACATTGGTCTGACAGGAAACGAGGCGACTGATGCTGCTGCCTAGGCTGCAGTCCTCGTACCTCAGCCCACTACTTCTTACATTTCCTCCGATGATTTCTGTGTTGCTGTCTGTCAGCAGGTGGTGTCACTTTGGCATCACCACTGGTCCTCCCTTCATGGGAACAAGCTCTGGGTTATTAAGCCTTTCCCAGTGGCTTGGATGATCTCTTCTCGACCCTCTCACTGTGAGGAGATCATTTTAGGTTGCATATCAGGCACTGTCTTTTTAGCCATCGCCATTTATTAAGTAATGCGCTCACACTACTTTCTGCACATTGCCCTCAACCTTTGACGGTCCACCATTTGCTAGCAGAAAGCCCTTTTTTAATCACTTACAGTCTCATTTGTGTTTGCCATCTGAGTTATCAGTTGTTGTAGCAAATGATGCGCCGGCTGTCGACCACATTTTAGTTTTTATCCGTCATAGCAATAACAATTTTCAATTCCCATTCTACAAAGAGATTCCTTCAGTTTACCAAAGAGCTGGTAATCACGCTGTCTCAGACCAGGCCTATAGGTTGGGTGTTTCAATCTAGTTCACCCATGATTCTTTGTGGGCATCCGTCAACATTCTCAAATCTACCTAGCGCAAACTTATTTCAGCTTCTATTGTCTCAATATTCTGTACAAACTCGCTTCTCCTACTCCGACTCTGATTGACACATCATTCACTGTTAAGCATTTGTCAGCCAAAAACAGATTGTGAGCAAACTGAACATTGCCAGAGGTGTGTATTGCACTTAGTCTGTCACTGCGCAGGAGGTCCCAATTATTGGTGTGCCCAATTTCACCAGAGACGTTGTTGCCTCATGTCTGATGCACTATGACCATTCCCATACATCTTCTTCAGGCTTTTGTGAATGTTTTTCACTGCCTCATTCTCATAGAAGTGGAAATTCATAATAGCATGTTGCTTAGGCCAGTGGTTCTCGAACTTTTTTCCATTGTGCGCTCTTCTGAAACATTAATTATTTACACCCTTACACCCCCCACCCCCCCTTTCGGCTTACCTTCCTCAGCACTTCGTATTCTTGGCATGAAAACAGTTCACAATATCTATTTACTTCTGTGTAATTATTGAAAATATCAGTTAAAACAATAACAACAACAGTAGTATTAGTAGTAGTAGTAGTAGTAGTGACAAGTGTGTTTCATTTGAGCACTTGAGAGTATTGTGTATAATGTGATGCAAGATGACAAATATAACTTTTTTACAAATAACTATGGAATTGAGCAAATCTAAGTACTTACTATATATTGTTTTACAAATTGATTCATAGATTCGTTAGTTAAAATTTAACGCTTTCTGTCTGTAATGTTTTTAATTCATTTGAAAGTTGTGGTGTGTGAAAAATCATGACGTGTAAATATCAATAGAACAATATTCAACATTTAAATGCTGGTTTTAGTACTGTTATATTCAAACTGATCATCCAAAAAGGGAAGTGAACAAGAGTGAAAATATAAACGGTTCAAAATTCAGAAGTTTTTACATTCGCACATTTAGTGTGCTGTGTGTGCTTCTTTATAAGAGGAAAGTGGATCCAGTCTTGGTTGGATTTGTAAAACAGCAACTCACAGGTCCCTTTCCAGCTGCATTTGAGACTGATGTTTCATCCTGATTAATTGCCAGTAAGTTTTGTGAAGGGTAATAACACGTTGTTGCTCTCCTTGCTAAATTGGGATTTTTATTTTGTCTGTGCCCAAAAATTTGCAGGAGACTGAGATTTAAATTTATTTCAAAGTGTTCCATCACTTGTGAGTTAAGAGTTATATTAGCTCCTCCTGCTGTAATGTTGAAAAGTCGTCTGTTATGATCATATTAAATGGATTGTGGATCCAGTCATACTCAGGTGAAAGTTCTGGAAATTTATTCCCAAATTGTTGATGAAGATTTTTGAGATGTACTACCCCAATTCTATTACGTTTATTATCATCCAACTCATTTTCCTCCATGACACCATTCAGACAAGAAAACATTTCACAGTTATCCTTCTTCATCTCTCTAAGTTTTCTGTTAAACACAAGCAATTTCTTGCTTAGAATAATGATATTACTATTTCGGCCTTTAAGTGATATGTTAAGATTAGTCAATTTCTCCAAAAAAGATAGCCATGTAGCACAACATTAAAAGCAACTTTTCATCCAGAAACTGAGCTGCTTGTAATGGGTTGCTGTTCAGTTGGAAAAGACGAAGTTCAACCTTCAACTCCACAATGCAATGAACTTCACCACGAGACAACCAACATATCTCCAAGTGTAGTAGAAGTGAATCACAAGTGGAACCTATCTCCTGGCAAAGAATGGAAAATAACCTAATGTGTAAAGCTCACACTTTCACCAAATTTATAGCACTGACAGGATCGTTTTAACACTTTGTTGACTTCCAGTTGAACTATTTTAGAAGCCAATGTCTCCCTGTGTACTATGCAGTGTGTGAATTCACAGAAGGAGAAACAGCAAACACTCTGGTCATGAACTCCTTTTTAGTTCCAGTAAATGGTGCCACCTGATCGGTACATACACCAACACAAATTGTCCGTGACATTGTTGTCAACAAAGAAGGAATTCATTCACAAGAAGCTGGAAAGATTTCCGATATCAGTTCTGTCATCGAGTTGCAGAGCAAATTTTGGGCTGTCAGAGAGACACAGTATCAATTTATTTTTCATGTCAGTGGTATTGACTTCAAACTTCCCAAACCTTTCTCTTTGCTTGATTTTGCGCATTTTGCCGGCTGCAGGAGGATCTAATTTTTCACCAATAATGTGTAGGGATTTGAATTTTGCAACTATGTAGAATACCTTTATGGATGCTATTAAGATTTTCTTCTTTGATGAATCTGAAATATCTTTTAGTTGTTCCCTATGACACTTAAAAAATTTGATGGGTTTACTTACATAGTCTGGACATTTTGCCTGCAGGTGTGTCTTTAGTTTCATAGACTTCAAGCTATCGTTAGCTAAAATCTCCAAACAAAATTGATCATTCCTTGTTATTGGAAAGAATTCTGCTAAATCCTAAAGTGAGATAATCAGCTTGATACTTATGGTTTTGCATTTAGAGCTAACAGAATAGAGGAAGTTGTGAAAGAAGAGTGCACTTTGATTAAATTCGAATCTCTTTTTCTAATTAGAACTATGTGCTTTTGAAAAAGAAGACACATTCATTGAATCACTTCCATGGCTCTCTTATTACCACTGTGAATTGGCCACTTATCTATGGGAAGGGCGGAACTTGTATCACTTTATTTTAAGTTGTCCATCTCTGTACATGTAAAATATCCCCTGTTAGTCCCATCTGGTACATGTCCCACACACTTGAGTAATATTCTAGAACTGGTCACATGAGTGTTTTGTAAGCAGTCTTCTTTGTAGATTGATTGCTCTTTCCTAGTATTCTACCAATAAACTGAATATCTATGCAGCTTCTTTCAGATATTACTTCATTATAGATAACTGCATCTGCAAAAAGCGTGATTTTGCTATTGGTATTGTCAGCAAGGTCTTTAATATACAACATGAACAGTAAAGGTCCCAACAGATTTTCCTGGGGCACTCCCAGAATTACTCATACATCTGATGATGACTTTCCATCCAAGATAACGTGTTGCGTCCTCCCTACCAAAAAGTCCTCAATCTAGTCACAAATTTCACTTGATACTCCATATGATCATACATTCGACAATAAGCGTAGGTGTAATACTAAGTCAAATGCCTTTCGGAAATCGAGAAGCACAGCGTCTATCTAATTGCCTTGATCCAAAACTTTCACTATGTTATGTGAAAAAAGGGCGAGTTGGGTTTCCAATGGTCGATGTTTTCAAAATCCGTGCTAGTTGACATTGAGGAAGTCATTCTATTCAAGCTACCTCATTATGTTTGAGCTCAGAATATGTTCTAAGATTCTACAATAAATTGAGGTCCTGGCTACTGGACGGTAGTTTTGTGGATCACTACCCTTCTTGTAAGGGTGTGACCTGTGACTTTTTTGAAGAATTGGGCATGGTTTTTTGTTCGAGGAGTCTATGATAGATTATAGTTAGGAGAGGGGCTAACTCAGCCGCAAATTCAGTACAGAATCTGACAGAGATTCCATCAGTTTGCCTAGTTATAGCTCCATGCTTTGTTTTGCACATATTATGCAGTAGTCTCTGCTTCTTTAGAAGTTTATTTACAGTGACTACCGTGGAAGGTCGCTTCCGTCATGAACTGGTTCTTCTCAGTACATACCAATGAAGAGCTTGGTCAACTGTTCTTGAGCCACAATTATTCTACATGTTCATCTCCAGCACTAAATGTGATAGGTTACTACTGCTTCTTTACCAAGTTCCCGTTACGTGTTTTAGGTACCCTTCTTACTGTATTAATCATTCTTGCCACAACTGTGTCATACTCACTGATATCAGTTGCAATGTAGACATCCTCAAAGAGGTCGGGTCTGTTTGTTGCCATTATATCCGTCCTTAGTCATGTTCCGGACTATCGGTTGTACTTAGTTGTCAGAGAAGGCATTTAGTAATGTTTTGCAGGATGCTTTGTGACACTACTAACAAAATGGTAATTATCCCACTTGAGTGATTGGGAAACTTAAGTACTGATGAGCTGAGATTTTCTTGGAAGTTTTTGCTTACATCAGGGATTGAGACTGGTGACTGATAGAGAATCAACTACAATTTTGTGCTCACCCCTGATGCTGAGTTTTGCCTAAACAATCATGTACGCAGTCTTAAATTCTATTTCTGTGAATTGGAATTTCTTGTCTACTACAGAAAATACACCACCTCCACTCCCCATTAGCCAATCCTTTCGATAAACGCCTTGAATTTTCTCGAAAATCTCATTGCCATCAATTTCATCTTTTAATCCACTTTCTATACTTAGTATTAGGTGAGCTTCAGTGCTTTTTAGGACGACTTCAAACTCTTGACACTTTTTTGTGAATACTTCAGCAATTAATCACTGGAATTTTAGTACTCTCAACTGTGTGTGTGTGTGTGTGTGTGTGTGTGTGTGTGTGTGTGTGTGTGTGTGTTTATGTGTTTGTTTGTTTGTTTGTTTGTTTGTTTGGGGAGGGAGCTGGCATTTCTTTGGATCTTACACTGATACTGCAATGCTTCTTACAGCTGTCGTTATGTGGACAGGTCTTAACCCTGTGGTGCAAGTCTAGGAAATCGCAGAATCTTCGCACTCTCTGGTTCAAACCTTCCACTTGACTCAGAACCAGGTGACCACAATGAGTTCTGGGAATAATGATGCATATTATGAGCTTCATTGAAATGCCATGAGCAAAGCTGGTATTCTCAGCCTTCTCTGCCAGTAGCTGGAATGAGCAAAGTATGACATCGGAGCCCAGATGACAGTCATCATTTGTCCTAATGTACACCACAGTCTGCAGGTTGTTGCACCCTGTTGGGTCAGTGTCTTCCTGAATAGCCTGTTCAACATGATGAATGATGTCCCCTGGCATAAACACAGATGCACATGGTGTTCCTTCCCATTCTTTGCTGACATTTCCCTAAGGAGTACCAATATTCACCACTCATTTCAACTGCCAATGGTTAATTAATTCCTACCCATTTATATTTGCCTCCCTTGATACACAGGACCATCATGTTTTTCAATAGGAGAAGTGAATCCCACTGTTTCAGTGTAAGACAACCCCTCAAACTTGTTGGGGAGGAGTCTGGGTTTAACATCCTGTTTATCCCTTGAGCCTGTTTCACCTGTTCAGGGCACCTACACTTACAATTGACATGCCACTCTCAGTCAAGTGAAAGACTACTGATAAATCCTGTACTTTCCGTAGAGAGAACAGTATCTACAGGATCAGTAACCCTCCCAACACACCCATTCACAGCATCTTCCTATTGCTTGATGGTTGTCAGCAGTCAAGGCAGTTTCCAGCTCTTTATGAATAGCAACTAACTCATCACATACCCGAGACCAGCATATATGGTGAAGCTGCACTGTCACTGACTCAGTATTTTGCAGAACAGTATACAAGTAACTCAAAACCAAGTTTTCTGATTCTCGAGTAATTTATGGCTTTTATATTCTAGAAGTGAAGCGATTAACAACCAAAATGATACATATTATGCCAGCAGTAGACACGTATCCTTATTCGTTTCTGAAAGTTCTCGACAATGTACCTTTTATTTTATGAAAGTATACAATGAAATTCGGGAATGATAGGTTTTGTACAAGGATGTTGGCTAAAAGTTCCTAAAAAGCACGAATTAATTTTGTGATCGATGATATGGTAAGAGTTTTTCACAGAAATAGCAAATGTTCAAAAATACACAGGATATCAAGATGCAAGTGAGTGTTCACACAATTGATAAAAGACACAGAAAGGAAAAATATTAGAATTTATTATTTTGAATCAAACCTAGCTACCACAAGTGGCCTCTCATAAAGGAAAATTTGGAAGTTGGCATATATATGTAACTAAATCTATGAACTGAACTGCATGGATTTTTTACTAAGCTGATATTGCGACACCTCCTACACTTGCTTGCCAAAGATGAACACAACAGCATTAGTGTACCACCATCAAAAATTTGAAAAATCACAAAGCATCAACAAAGCATGTCTTCAGCTTGTGATGGCTAACATTACACAAATACAACTTTCACTTATTCTGCTTTGCAACTCTTGCACCAGCAATCACATCCATGAGAGAGAAAGACAAGTAGCAGACCTATCTCTTGCATCCACCCATCATACCCTCTTTGTGTTGTGTCTCAAGTATATTCTGCTCTGTTCTATTGGATGAGGGGCCACATATGAATGAACTTCATTTCTGAAGAATGTTTAGATGCAGCTAATGCCATAACATGCCACAGTATTCACTAATCCTTTTCAAATTATTTATACTTTTCAGTGCTGTGTTGTTTAATCTGTACATTGAGAAAGCGATAAAGAAAAATTGGAGAAGCAATTAAAATTCAAGAAGAAGAAATAAAATATTTGAAATTTCCTGTTGACATTGTAATTTTGCCAGAGACAGCCAGCGACTTGAAATAGCAGTTGAATGGAGTAGACACGGTCGTCAAAGGAGGATATAAGATGAACATCAACAAAACCAAAACAAGGATAATGGAAGTCAAATTAAATCAAGAGGTGCTGAGGGATTTAGATTAGGAAAAGTGAGACTAAAAGTAGTGAATGAGTTTTGCCGTTTGCGCTGTAAAATAACTAGTGATGACCAAAGTAGAGAGGACATAAAATATAGACTAGCAGTGTCAAGAAAAGTGTTTCTCAAGAAGAGAAAGTAATTTCTGAAGGTATTTGCCTGGAATGTTGCCTTGTATGGAAGTGAGATTTGGATGGTAAAAAGTTGGGACAAGAAGAGAATAGAAATTTTTGAAAACTACTGTTACAGAAAGATGCTGAAGATTAGAGTGGTAGGTCATGGAACCAATGAGATAGTATGGAATGAAACTGGGGAGAAAAGAAATTTGTGGCATAACTTAACTAAAAGAAGAGATTAGTGGACAGGACACATTCTGAGACAGCAAGGAATCATCAGTAATACAGTAAGCAGGTTGGAGGCAAGTGTGGGGAATTAAAGTTGTAGAGGATGATAAAGAAATTAATACAGTAAGCAGGTTCAAATGGATGTGGGTTGCACAGGATAGAGCAACGAAGCTGTGCCAAACTAGTCTTCAGGCCGAAGATCAAGAAACTACATTTGATTTTTCACATTATGACTCATTTGCACGTGGAAAATGTTCCATTTAATGACATCTAATTCTTTTATGCCCATTGTTTAATCTCCCTCTCCAAGATGAAACAAGCTTTTGTCTGTTGCTTCCAAGTAAATACTTGTTCAAAAATTGAGTACATTGTTTTGTGTCTTACTATGATTTTCTATGTCAACTGGCATACAGTATGTTTCTAGTTTTGATTGTGATACACGTGAAGGTGTAATTTTATGTTCTTCCAGTTTTAATATTATGTCTATCAGTACTCAACTTCTGCCACAGGATCGAATAGATCAGTTACAGAGGCAGTGTGATTCCAAGGATACACAACTCTCAAAATTGGAAGCACACAAGCAAGAGCTGATGAAGAGGACAAGAGAACTGGAACAAAGGAATGATGATCTTGAAAGAGCTTTGAGGTAAGAGATGTTTTACATCCATTATTTATAGTTTATATGCTTGTAATTTTGCCACCCAACATTCCCTTTCATAAAGGTTCTTCTTTTATTTGTTTCAACGTAATGGTCAGTGAGTAGTAAATTACATTCATCCAAAATATGCTTAACATGTGAATAGGCATCTTGTTCTGTTCTCATGATTGTTGGGGATGCTAGAGCAAGGGGGAGAGGGCAATTCATATTCTTGAGGGGGGGGGGGGGAACCTTGTTTCACAAAGCGACTAGCATCCAGTGCACGTTAGTCTGTCAATTATTCATATGACTTTGAAACGCATCCCTGTCGGTTTTTGAACACATTCTAAGTTGATTTCTGAATGCTTGCATAGTGTACATGATGTCTCTGTCAGGGGGGGAGAAGGGTGAAGACAGGTGAGAAGTGGTAGCAAGGAACAGGGGCCACAGAAAGAGAACAGTGTCTGACAGTTCCATCATTGGCACAAACAATAGGTTTGCCTTTCTACTGCAGGCAACTAAGGAAGAGGCCTCAAGTAGATGGAAGTGTAGTCAGCACTCAACAGACTTTCACTAGGAAACCGTTTCAAAAAAAGTAGAAAGTAGGAGGAAATTTCTGTTGTTAGGTAGTAGCCATGGAAGAGATGTGGTCCAGATCTTGCAGTAAAAATTAGGTGACAGGTACCAGGTCACAAGTATTTTCAAGCCAAGTGATAAGAGGATGTAGGATCATTGTGCAAGGGATTTACAAAGCAGGGTCATGTTGTGGTAGTGGGTGGAGCAGGAATCAGTATTGATAGGAATCAGGGCTACAATATTGAGTATGACATGATAAAAATAGCATCTACAATGAACCATACAAATGTTGGCTTGGTTCCTGCTTTCATGTAGTATGATCGGCCCCAATTGAACAGCTCTGTCGGGGATTAATATGGAGCTAGATCAGCTGCTTCGGGCAGCTACTTTGTCAGGCATGGGTTTGGTTCCTGTTGATGGTATTGGTAGGTGGGAGTCCACAAAACATGGCCTGCGTCTCAATAGGAAATGGAAAAGTAAACTGGCTGGGATGATAGCAAACTCTTTGGGGTGGGGGAGGGGGGGGGCACTGAAACTTATGGGAGTACTTCTTGTTTAGGCTAATATCAGTGTTTAGTCATCCAAAATTGATTGAAATTAAGCTTAATGAGAAGCTCAGACAGGCAGGTTCTAGAGATGTTAAAATATCACAAGATTCTTATAATATTACTGTGAAAAATAATGTTAAAATTATTTAATTTGATGGATAAAAAAATCTACTCATGAAGTGGTGGCAGAAAACACACATAAAAGACTGGTGTGATTGTCAAGCTTTCAGAGCCAGTGGCTCCTCCTTCAGACAGCAGGGTCTAAGGGCAAGGAAGAAGGGTGAAGGAAAAGGACTAGAGAGGTCTAGGAAAAGGGGTAGATTTTGGGATAGTTGCTCAGAACCGCAGGTCAGGGGAGACTTACTGTGTGGGATGAGAAGGAAAGACTTCACACATCTTGCTGCCATTGGGCTCTTTGTTTATGAAAAATTGATGAAAAAGAAATTAATGTGAAGGTTTGTACAGACTAGAGCCTTAAAAATAACCACATTGTGCAGAGTGATGCCGTAACTTAGTGGTTAAGATGTGTGGCTTATGTACAAAAGGTTGTGGGTTTGAACTCCGTCACATGCTTCAGACTTTTTTTATTTTTAAATCTTTATCAAAATGTTTTATTTTTATTTACTTCATTGTTTTATATGTAATGTTTTTTTTTTTAATTTCTAATCTGTCATGTGATCTTAGTCATCATATTACCTTTTCTATTTGCTATAATTTTTGTCCTTGTCATTATTGTTTCTCTGAAATCTTTGTGCATTTAATTTAATTATTTTAATGTGGCCAATCAAGATGATAATAACAATTCCATATTATCATTTTATATTTTCATCCACATCATAATTTTCATTATTTCTGTTCCTCATTTTGCTTGAATTTAATTTTATTTACAATGCCTTATTTCATTGAAATCTTCATCTGTGTTATTTTGTGTGTAGTGCAGCAAGAACTTGGGTTTTAAATATTTGTATGATGATTATTTTTAAAAATTACCTCTTGTAACGAAAAACATATTCTTGACACGGTTGCACAGCCAGTATAAATAGATTATTGCATCATTTGTTTTTTTAATTCAGCTGACAGATCATCATTTTCAAATGCTACAGCTAGCTATTCCCGGCCATGCATTGCTGTGGCTCAGTCTGATAAAAAAAAGAAAAGAGAAAGCACACATTTATATTATTATTATTATTATTATTATTATTATTATTATTATTATCATCATCATCTTGATTGGCCACATTGGACCGCTTGAGTCATTCCATGTTCACTTTCTTTTTGAAGATTGGACTACTTGCTTCTTGCACTCAGCCCAGTACTTTTTCATTCGTTCCAAACGCAATTTTCTTAACTTGTCTGAATCTCTACCAATCTTCTGTGCGTCATTTCTGCTGGAAATTTATGATTCATAAGGAGAGTGTTCTCTGCATCAATAATTATGAGACCGACTGCTTCAAGATCTTGCTGAATTTCTTTGACTCACTGTCCTCCTGTCTTCTTTCTGAGCCTTCTCATCACTAATTGTTTTAAAATTCAGTTGTAAGGCAGTCGTAAGACATGAAAGAAATAAGAGATTCTTTTCTTCTGCATTGTGCTGGTGATTGGGTCAGTCTCACAATAGACAGTTTTACTACGGAGGATTCTCCAGACTCCATCAACCTGGTATTTTTTATTGATGCATGTTCTGATAATTCTTCGTTCAGTCTTGAGGAGTTGATCCGTTGTTCTTCATTTTTCATTTGGAACAGAGTTTCACAAGTGCAAGTTGCTTCTAGGAGAGTTAGTTTTGTAATTTATTATATGTTGACCAGGTTAGAAATAGTGCCTATTTCATTTTGTTGGTTCTATTTATCCATGTTGCTTTCTCGCTCAAGTTGTGCAAAATAATTTCTCCAAGATATTTAAATTGTTGAACTATGTTAATTGCTTGGTCGTTTATGAAGATTTTATCTATGCAAAGAGGTTTCATAGGCATGATTTCAGTTTCCTCAGAGGATATTAGTAATCCTATTTTTTTGAA
The DNA here is from genome assembly GCF_023864275.1 of Schistocerca cancellata. Classification (NCBI taxonomy): domain Eukaryota; kingdom Metazoa; phylum Arthropoda; class Insecta; order Orthoptera; family Acrididae; genus Schistocerca; species Schistocerca cancellata. The sequence continues at coordinate 1,010,133,610 of NC_064627.1, forward strand.
GCAATTTTCTGGAGACTTGTGATCTGAGCATGAACTTCTAACATGTCAAGGGCTAAGAGAGCCAAATCGTCAGCAAACCCAAGGCAGTACTCTCTTATTGCTGGTTTCCACCAATTTTGATTTTACATGGGTTTTATTTTTGCCAGATGGTCATGATGTAGTAGAGGACCACATTGAAAAGCAGTCACATTTACAGTAAGACAATAGGTTCAAAGAATTTAATAACCACCACCTTGAGTGACACCAATCCTCATTAACTCACACTCATCTTTGTCTCAAAGCTGGAATTGAATTGCCTAATACTAAAAGAGGATAACTACTCAAAAATTGAAAATGCAGACTTTATTATGGAAATGATAGATTGCTTCTCAACATTAAGAGGAGATGTTAAATTGCAGACAGGTACAGAGTCTGCTGTACATATGAGCTTTTGTAAAACATCATCTTCTAACACACACACACACACACACACACACACACACACACACACACACACAAGCTATCTGCGTGATACAGGGAGGATGAGGTTGGGGTGAGGAGGGGAAAGGATAGCTGGGTAGGAGAGAGGGAGAGTGTAGTACTGGTTGTGGGAGCATGCAGGAGCATGGTAGGAACAGAATAATGCTGCTAAGTGCAATGGGGAGCTTTGAGGGGATTGGGTAGAGGGGAGGAGGGGGGAGAGCAGAAAAGGAGAGAAAGGTAAAAACAGGGGAGAGACTGGTGGGTGAGTGGGTGTGCAGTGCTGGAGTGGGAGCAGGGAATGGAATAGGTGGGGGAAAGAGAGAGACTGGCAAAGGTTGATGCCAGGGAGGTTACAAGAATATAGGATATATTGCAAGGAAAGTTCCCACCATTGTAATCCAGAAACTCTGGTGTGACAGGAAGGATCCAGGTGGTACAGGCTGTAAAGCAATCATTGAAATGAAGCAAGTGGTGCTGGGCAGCATTTTCACCTACTGGGTGGTCCAGCTGTCTCTTGGCCAAATTTTGTTGCTCTCCATTCATATGGACAGACAGCTTGCTGGTTTTCATTTTCACATAGAATTCAGCACAGTCATTGCAGATTAGTTCGTAGATCACATAACTGCTTTCACAGTTAAACCTGCCTCTGATAAGATGGGTGATCCTTGTGACCAGGCTGGAGTAGGTGGTGGTGGTGGTGGTGGTGTGGTGGTGTGGTGGGAGAATGTACAGGACAGATCTTGCATCTAGATCTATTACAGGCATATTAGCCATGAGGCAAGGGGTTGGGAGCAGGGGTGGAATAGGAATGGGCAAGGATATTGCATAGATTCAGTGGATGGCAGAATACCACCAGGAGGGGCAGGACAAGTAGTTGGTACGATACTCCTCATTTTAAGGCACAACGAGAGGTAATCGAAACCCTGACAGAGAATGTGATTCTGCTGCTGCAGTCCTGTGTGGTACTGAGTCACGAGGGGAATGCTCCTTTGTGCCTGGACAGTGGGATGTGGGAAGTGGTAGGTGACTCAAGAGAGAAGGCATGGGAGATCTGTTTCTGTACAAAGTTTATAGGATAATTTTGGGCCTGTGGAGGCCTCAGTGGGGCCTTTTGTATATTTGGAGAGGGAGTGCTTTTCACTGCAGATGCAGTAGTAGAGGTGGCTAGCCTGTACGGAATGTACTTCTTGGTACAGAATGAATGGCAGTTGTTGAAGTGGAGGTATTTCTGGTGGTTGATAAGTTTGATATGTACAGAGTTACTGATGTAACCATCTTAAGGTGGTAAACATCAAGGGAGGTGGCTTGTTGGATGAAGAGGACCAAGTGAAGTGAATGGGGGAAAAGGTGTTGAGATTCTGTAGGAATGTGGATAGGATATCTTCACCCTCAATCGAGATCACAAAGATGACCATCAACGAATCTGAACCAGGTGAAGGGTTTAGGATTCTCGGTGAAGGTAGATTAATCTAGATGACCCATGAAATGGTTGACAGAGGGCGGTGCCATACGAGTGCCATTGTTGTATCACAGATTTGTTTGTAGGTGATGCCTTCGAAGATGAAGTAATTGTGGGGTGCGGACATATTGGTCGTGGTGATCAGGAAGGAGTGTGTAGGTTTAGAATCAGTTGGGCATAGCAACAGGGCTATGGGCATTAGGGAGTTAGTGTAGAGACAGGTGCCATCAATAGTGATGAACAGGCCGCCATATGCTAAGAAACAGGTGGTGTGGAGATTTGGTGCATGAAGTGTTTGGTGTCTTTGATGTAGGAGCACAGGTTACGGGTAATAGCCTGAAGGTGTTGGTCCATGAGATCAGAGATTCCCTCAGTGAGGGCACTGTAACTGGCCAGAATGGGCTGCTCGTTAACAAAATTCTGGAATATCAATAGGGGATGATTAGGGGCAGTGGGGGGAGGAGTGAAGTCATGCAGGGTTCAACATTGGCTTTGAGTTGAGTTTAATTGGTAGGGTTGGTGGTAAGAAACTATGCCACTCCCCTCCCATTCTCTTCTGTTATTCTAGTATGCGCATCCTAACCTCATCTAATACAATCGCATCTGCTGTCCCTCCTCTTCATACATGTGTGTTCACTGCCTTGAAACCCACATTCTCATCTTATTATTTATTTTTGTCTATGATCTCATTGTGTTTTCACATCGATTTTGGTTCATTTTTTGCCTTTCACTATTGACCCTTCTCCCCCAGGTTCCATCCTTTTTCCCCTTACTTCATCAATTCTGTCTTTTTTGTGATTTTTTCTCCACTGTAGGTCTTTCTAACAAGGCTAGCATGATGATTGAAGGTAAGGCCTTTGGAAGGGACTGATATTTCTGTGGTAATAAGCTATTGGAGGAAAGGTTCATGACTGTTTTTTGGGTCCTTTTATGTTCTGGATTCTGTATGATGATGGGAGGCAGTTTCTTAGGGTGTCATAAATGTAGTAGATCTGTGAAGCAAGGTTTTTCAGCTATGAGGGGATTTGAGGGAGGTCTTTGAAGTTGTGGAAGTGGTGGATATTGGTAGCCCAAGGCGGGAGTTCGAAGTGAAGAGATTGGACAGTGTTTTAGGTAATGTGCTTGCTGCTCTAATTCCTGGAGGAAGAGAGCTTCATTGTGATACCTAGTATACAGGCATTTAGGATTGCAGAGCTGCAGGTTGCAGAGCAACCACTGTTCTGCATTCAACTGTGTGTGTGTGTGTGTGTGTGTGTGTGTGTGTGTGTGTTTTCTATTTAAGTTGAAGGCATTTTGGTCAAAAGCTCACATGTTTAGCAGTCTTTCTGTTGTGTCTGTCTGCGACTGAACTTCTCCTGTATTTGGTGAGCAGCAATCTATACTCATAATATTGTAGTTATTCAATCCTGAACTTTATATTTTGCGTAAGTGTTCTTCTATCCTGCAACACAGTGCTGTTTTCTTTGGTTAGTGTTCTCTATTGCATTACTTTACTCAATATCCACCCTTTTATTTCTCTTCTTTTCTGTGTTTTACCTGAACTGCCCTGTTCTGACTTGTGATCCACACTGTATCAGCCATCTTGTCTGTGAACAACACACAGCTACATGACTACGCTGATTGTTGGTGCAGCATCTCAAGCCCGACATTACTGCCACTGACATAATTAATCTTAGACCTTCAAATTGCTCATCTTCCTGCCTCACTCTCGATAATTATCGCCTGTTTTTGCTGTACATTCATGTGTCGCACAAACTTGTTGAACCTCAATCTACCGACCACCCATTTCCCTAACCCCACTCCCCTCCCATTCTCTTCTGTTATTCTAGTATGCGCATCCTAACCTCATCTAATACAATCGCATCTGCTGTCCCTCCCCTTCATACATGTGTGTTCACTGCCCTGAAACCCACATTCTCATCTCATTATTTATTTTTGTCTATGATCTCATTGTGTTTTCACATCGATTTTGGTTCATTTTTTGCCTTTCACTATTGTCCTTCTCCCCCAGGTTCCACCCTTTTTCCCCATACTTCATCAGTTCTGTCTTTTCTGTGATTTTTCCCCCCACGTATATTTACATAGTTTGTGTTTTTACATGCTTTTTATCCTCCATCAAGGATCCTTTCTCCTTACATCTGCACCAGTACAGGAAATTTTCCTTGTCCGTATCCAAAACCCAGTCCCACATACTGTTCCTGCATGGCTCGTGAATCCCCCCCCCCCTCCCCCCCCCTGGTCTTAACATCAAATTACCCATGTCTGACTGCAACCTCTCATTTCACAATGACTTCCATCTGTTCAGATTCTGCCAGTGCACAGTCCTAATCAGCCTAATTTTGCAAAATCGTGTAAATCAGGCCCAAACTTCCTTGCAGTACCTCTTCTCCATCCATAAAATTCTTCTACTCTGTAATTCCAAATTCCTCTCTCCCATCTCACACACTGAAATTCTTGCCGCCCCCCCCCCCCCCCCCCAAGGAACTAGAGCAGTACACACAATGCCACCTCAAGAAATAGTCCAACCTGTTTACCTCTTGCTTCTGCCTTGGACCCTTACGACCAACAAACCTGCTACATTTACCACATCCTCAGAAATTCCCTCCCACCACCATACAGAGTTTTGAATCCAAACACACGAAATACAGTCGTGCCCCTTTCCTCCTAAAACCTTAGTCCCACAGAACTATCAGTTCTTTCCGAAGGTCTTGCCTTTCCATGCCATCATGCTAGACTTGTTAAAGCCCGTCTCTCCTTTTTCCAGATACCTACATTCGAAACATTTTCTCACCACCAACCCTACCAACCAGACTCAACCAAAAACCAATGTTGAACTCTGCCTGACTCAATCCACTCCTCCCATCGAACCGTGATCCACCCCTTTGCTCTCATATCATCCCCTATTAACATTGAGAATTTTTAATGACAAATCTTGCTTGACCATCAGTCCACAAAGCATTCAGCATCTGCCGAAAGAACCTGCATCCACCACCTAAGCACCTAAGCAGGTTATCGGGGACACTATATCCCCTCCCCCCCCTCTCTCTCCCCCCCCTCTCCCCCTCCCTCCCCCTCACTACCTCTCTCTCTCTCTCTCTCTCTCTCCCCTCACCACCTCCCTCCCTCTCTCCTCTCACCACCTCTCTCTCTCTCCCCTCACCACCTCTCTCCTCTCACCACCTCTCTCCCTCTCTCCCCTCACCACCTCTCTCCTCTCACCACCTCTCTCCCTCTCTCCCCTCACCACCTCTCTCCCTCACCACCTCTCTCCCTCTCTCCCCTCACCACCTCCCTCCCTCTCTCCCCTCACCACCTCCCTCCCTCTCTCCCCTCACCACCTCCCTCCCTCTCTCCCCTCACAACCTCTCTCCCTCTCTCCCCTCACCACCTCTCTCCCTCTCTCCCCTCACCACCTCTCTCCCCCTCACCACCTCTCTCCCCTCACCACCTCTCTCCCCTCACCACCTCTCTCCCCTCACCACCTCTCTCCCCTCACCACCTCTCTCCCTCTCTCCCCTCACCACCTCTCTCCCTCTCTCCCCTCACCACCTCTCTCCCTCTCTCCCCTCACCACCTCTCTCCCTCTCTCCCCTCACCACCTCTCTCCCTCTCTCCCCTCACCACCTCTCTCCCTCTCTCCCCTCACCACCTCTCTCCCTCTCTCCCCTCACCACCTCTCTCCCTCTCTCCCCTCACCACCTCTCTCCCTCTCTCCCCTCACCACCTCTCTCCCTCTCTCCCCTCACCACCTCTCTCCCTCTCTCCCCTCACCACCTCTCTCCCTCTCTCCCCTCACCACCTCTCTCCCTCTCTCCCCTCACCACCTCTCTCCCTCTCTCCCCTCACCACCTCTCTCCCTCTCTCCCCTCACCACCTCTCTCCCCTCACCACCTCTCTCCCCTCACCACCTCTCTCCCCTCACCACCTCTCTCCCCTCACCACCTCTCTCCCCTCACCACCTCTCTCCCCTCACCACCTCTCTCCCCTCACCACCTCTCTCCCCTCACCACCTCTCTCCCCTCACCACCTCTCTCCCCTCACCACCTCTCTCCCCTCACCACCTCTCTCCCCTCACCACCTCTCTCCCCTCACCACCTCTCTCCCCTCACCACCTCTCCCCCCTCACCACCTCTCCCCCCTCACCACCTCTCCCCCCTCACCACCTCCCTCCCTCTCTCCCCTCACCACCTCCCTCCGTCCCTCCCCCGCGCCACCTCCCTCCGTCCCTCCCCCGCGCCACCTCCCTCCGTCCCTCCCCCGCGCCACCTCCCTCCGTCCCTCCCCCGCGCCACCTCCATCCCTCACCCACGCCACCTCCGTCCCGCCCCCTCTCCCCCCCACTGCCAGCCACTCCCTCCATCCACCTGCCACTCTCCACCTTCTCCACCTGCCACTCTCCACCTTCTCCACCTGCCACCCCCACCCTCTCCCTCTCCACCTCTCTCTCCTCACCCTTTCCTCCCTCTTCCCCCTCCGTCTTCCCATCCATCTCCCCCTCTACCCCTATCTGTGCCCCCCTCCCTCCCTCCATCTCCCCCCACTCTATCTCCTCCTCCCCCCCCACTGTATCTCCTCCCCCCTCCCTCCCCTATCATTGCCTGTACTCCTACCTTTTACATGCTTCCTAACATCAATAAACCCAACCACCTAGGATTCCCCATTGTGGCTCATTACAGTGCTCCCACCAAGTGTATCTCTGCTGTCATGGACCAACCCCTTCAAGTTATTACCCATAGCCTACCCTCCTACATCAAAGACACCAACCATTTCTTGCACTGACTCTCATTTGATGTCACCTCCTTGTGCACTAACATCCCTAATGCCCATGAGCTTGCTACTAGGCCCTAGTGATTCCAACCCTACAACCTCCTTCCTGGTCATCATGACCAATATCCTCACCCACTATTACTTCATCTTTTAAGGCATCTCCTACAGACAAGTCTGTGGTATATCAATGACATTCGTATGGCACCATCATATGCCAACTCATTCGTGGGTCATCTAGAGGAATCTTTTCCTCATTGCCCAGAATCCCGAACCCCTCATCTAGTTCAGACTCATTGATGACATATTCGATATGTGTCGAGGGTGAGGTCATCCTACCCTCATTCCTCCAAGCATCTGGTCCTCCTCAACCCAGCAAGCCATCTCCCTTGATGTTGACCTCCACCTTCAAGATGGCCACATCAGTAGCTCCATACCCATACCAACCACCAGCAATAACTCCACTTTGACACCTGCCACTCATTCAGTAGCAAGAAGTCCCTTCCATTCAGGCTAGCCACTCATGGCCAATACTAAAGGTATCCCTAATACCTACGGCTAGTAGCAAAGATCTCACTGGGTCCTTCACAGACAAATTATACTCCAAATGCTGTACAGAAACAGATCTCCCATGCCTTGTCTCTCCAGTCACCTATCACCTCCCACATTCCACTGTCTGGTCACAAAGGAGCACTCCCCTTGTGACTCGGTACCATACAGGACTGGAGCAGCTGAATCACATTCTCTGTTAGGGTTTTGACTACCTCTCATCATGCCCAGAAATGAGGAGTTTCCTACGAACTATTTGTCCTGCCCCTCCCACAGTGGTCGCCCACCGAACCTGCGCCATATTCATGTCCATCCCTGTTCACCAAGTGAGGTGGCACAGTGGTTAGCAAGCTGGACTCACATTTGAGAGGATGACAGTTCAAACCCGTGTCTGGCCATCCTTATTTAAGTATTCTGTGACTTCCCTAAATTGCTTCATGCAAATGCCAGGATGATTCCTTTGAAAGAGCAAGTCCAATTTCCTTCACCATTCTTCCCTAATCTGATGGGATCGATGACCTCACTGTTTAGTCCCCTCCTCCAAACCAAACAACGGACCATCCCTGCTCCACTCTATGCTCCCAACCCCTTGCCTATAGCTCATACCCTTGTAATAGACCTTAATGCAAGACTTGCCCATTCACCATCCTTCCACCACCTTCTCCAGTCCGGTCGCAAACATCGCCCACCCATGATAGGTTGGCTACCTGTGAAAGCATCCACATTATCTATAAACTAAGCTGCAACCACTCTGCTGAATTTTACGTGGGCGTGACAACCAACAAGCTGTCCGTCCGCATGAATGGTCTCTGACAAAATGTGGCCAAGAGACAACTGGATCACCCAGTGGCTGAAAATGCTTCACTTCAGTGACTGCTTCACAGCCTATGAAGTCTGGGTGCTTCATAACACCCAACACCAAAGTTTCTCAATTGCACTGGTGGGAACTCTTCCTGCAATGTATCCTACATTCCATTACCACCTCATGGCCTCAGCCTTCACTAGTCCCTGTCTTTCCCCCTCCTATCCCCTTCCTTCTGCCCATTCCAGCACTACACAGCCTTCTATTTCACCAATTCACACATTAATCTCTCCCTTTTTACCCTCCTTTACATGTCTCCTTTCCTTCCCCCCACCCACCCCACCTCCAAAATCCCCGTAGAGACCCCAACTGCACCTAGTGACCTTACTCTGTCCCCATCACACCACTGCATGCTCCGACAAGCAGCTCTACTCACACCTTTACACCTACCCTGCTATCCTTCCCCCTCCTTGCACCAAACTTCTCCTCCCTGTGCCATCCAGATAGCTTCTCCCATCAGGCACAGTTGCTCGCTGTCCAGCCTCAGTGGTTAGTGACAGTAGTCGTGCCTGTGCGTGTGTGTGTGCGTGTGTGTGTGTGTGTGTGTGTGTGTGTGTGTGGTGGGGGGGGGGTTCTATGTTGGAGGAAGAAGTTGGTTTTGTTCGATAGTTCATATGTGTAGCAGTCTTTTTGTTGTGCCTGTTTGCAACTCTTCACTATATGGTGAATAGCAATCTGCCCTTTTCATAAAATTGTCGTTATTTCATCCTGAATTTTCCATTGTTTGAAAATGCAGATTTTGTCAGTTTCTGTTGCTGGAGATACAGATGCATCAATTGGAATGAAAATGGGAGGCCATAATTGCCTTTTGTGCTTCTGTAGAGCAGATTTAAATCTGCAGTTATTTCTGATAGGGGACAATTCAAGAAGCTGTCATGTTTATAAAGTTGTGGCAGGCTTGGAATCGTGTTGAAACAATCGGAATGTCAAAATCACAATCGTGATTGTGTTGAAAGGTTATTTTTATTAATAAACAGCGGCAAATTTAATGGAGTCTACCTGTGTTTCCTAATTGGAGGGCACTCTTATGTTCAATCACCTGACTGTCACTTGGGCATCATGAAAAGGAAGTAATGAATGTGTGACTGAGTTCTCAGTCCAGATCAGTATACGTCATGTGTCACTGAATCTAGCTGCATTGGTTGCTTTAAAGTTTGTGCAGCAAAAACAAGAGAAATATCTGATGGATCCTTTTATACAGTAACAGAAGTGGATGATGCTGACTGAAAAGTGACTAGAACCAATCATTTTTTGTATGAACTTAGGGGACTTTCGTGAACACTTGGAGTTATAAAGATAACAGTAAACACATCCATTGGACATTGGTTTAGGTTCAAAAGCACTGGGAAACTGTAAGTAATTTGTTTATCATTTTAATGTACTTTTTCTGTGTAATAGTAAACTCCAGACAGACATATATACTTTACCTCACATTTATTGCACTCAAAATACTGTCATTCGTTAAATATATGTTTTTACTTTTCATGTAATTTAAAGGACTACCTTATAATGTATTTGCCACCTCATTTATTGCTGAAAAGGGATAACTCCATGTGATAAGTCACCATTGCAGCTACAAATATTTTTCAAACTAGGTAATATTAGACTTAAACATTCCAGCAAATGAATTGTTTCACACAGCAGAAAGAAATTTGCCATTAAATTGTTAAAAAGGTTGACGAATGTTCCTTCTTCCTGCTAAATATTTTATCAAACTGAATTGTCACCTTTTAAAACAAGCGATTCAGTTGATAATCTTTTTTTCAAATTTCCAAGCCAAAGAAGACATTTCAGTTTTTGTTAAGCAATAAAACTGTCATCTATGTGTCTGTATTTATTATTTATTTAATTTGACCAGGTTTGGTGGTATGTACACCATTATTAGGCCCCTAGATACAGGTGATACAACATAGCATCACTTACTTAAAAATGCAACATCATAATACCAGTAGAACCTATGCGAAAAAAAAGTTACATGACAAAAACTACTCAATAGAAACTCAACAATGCAGGAAAAGACAGATTGCTATCTGCCATAAAGAGGACATGTTAAGTTGCAGATGGGCACAATTAAAGACACTTACATAAAGCTTTCGGTTGCAGTCTTCATCAATAAAAGTGGACCCTCACCATTGACACACATCGGCAAGTGTACATCGCGCGCACACGACCACCAACTCCAGCTTCTCACATGTTGGCCTGAGATGCTGGAGTTGGCAGTTGTGTGTGCGTAAAGTGTGCTTGCTTGCTTGTGTGTGTGAATGATGTGTGTCCTCTTTTACTGATGAAGGCTGTGGTTGAAAGCTGTAAGTAGGTGTCTTTTAATTGTGCCTGTCTGCAACTTGACATGTATTTATGTAAATAAGTCTGTTTTTTCCTACATTGTTGATAAACGACTCGATGGATGAGGCACAAGGAGCTAAAATAATACATGATTAATGGACTGGAACTTCCATACCATTATATTGTGGAGGGTGTTATTAGCAAATTCTAATTTTCATTCATTTTAATTCTAATTAGCTAACACCACCTTGTGTTAATATTATGGTATGAAAGCTCCAGTTCCGTCAATGAAAAATTATGTTAGCTAGTGGTATGTTGCACCAAATTAAATTATACCAGTGCATGTTGCCAATGAAATCCAAAACTATAACAGAAGCTTATGTACTAATGTATTTACTGCTGAAAACCAAATGGCTAAAATGATAGGTCTATTGCTGGGTAAGAGCAGCAGCTACTCACATATATTGAGTAAGTCATAAACATTTATTAAAACGTGTGTAGTTCAGTTAGACAAATTCTGTCACATAGTAGAAACATCAAAATAGTGTAGTAACAAGGAATCCTATATGTAGAATAACGTATAAAGTCCATGACCCAACAACAGGATATATGCAGCATCATAAGATTAATAGTAACTAATTTGAAGCAAACTTATGTTGGTTGCCTAATACAAGGTCCAGTCACATTAATATGACCAGTGCCTGTGTTCGACATCAATGTAACATAACCACACACAGAAGAAAGGTGGCAGCACTCTATAAAGCATGTTGGTGGAACACAGGAAACAATGCAGTTATTGCCGTAATTAGGAAATGGACAGATTTATCTGAAGCCCAAAAGGGTATGATCATTGGCTTTCGGGCCAAGGGTGGAAGCATTTCCGAAATGGCTACGTATGTAAACTGTTTGTTTACCACCTTGGTTAATGTGTACAGAGTGCAACAAAATGGCGCTATCCAACACCAACGATGAGGCAACTGTGGTTTACTCGTGCCATAGATGACAGCAGGAACAGAGACTAGAGATGTTTACTGGCAAAGAGAAGCACAATTGTTGAGCAACTGATTGCCCAGATGAATCGAGGGGCTGTCAACAGTGTCTCCTCAATAACCATTCAGCGTACATTGGTGCATATGGCCCTCTGCAGCAAGCACCGGGTTCACACATCCATGCTGACTGCTGTTCATTGGCAACAAAGGCTGGAATTTGTGCAACAATACTGCAACTGGACGTCCACTGAGTGATGATAGGTGGCCTTTTCAGATGAAAGTTGACAGTTGGCTTGTACGATGAGAAATGTCTGAATGCAAACACCCTGCAACAATCATCGGAAGGGTTCAGGCTGGAGAAGGGTGCATTACAGTCTGGGGAATGTTTTCATGTTTTCCATGGATATCATTCTGGAAGGCACAGTAGGTCAACACAGTTATGTATCTATCCTTGGGGCCATGTCCACTCCTACATGCAGCATGGCGGCATTTACCAGCAGGACAGTGCAGTGCAGTGTGCCAGAAAGCTCGTAGTGTATGTTCATGATTTGAGGAGCACCAGGATGAGTTTACGATACTCCTCAGGGCACCATTCTCCCTGGATTTAAACCCAATCGAGATTCTGTGGGACCACCTTAATCGAGCTGTTTGCACCATGGATCCTCACTCGAGAAACCTAGCGCGACTGACCATGGCACTGAAGTCGAGATGGCTCTATATCCCTGTCAATACCTTTAGGATCCTCACTGACTCTCTTTCTGCATTTTCCACAGCATTCCGCGCTGCAAGAAATGGGTATTCAGTTTTTCAACAGGTAGTGATATTAGTGTGACAGGACAGTGTATTATGCTATAAGAAATATATCTGTTCTTGCTACCAGCAGAATCATAAAACCATAAAAGAACCATAATCACAGATGTTATTCCATAGTAACAGTGGACCTCATTACTACCCTATTTAGATGGTTCCACTGTATGATTCAATTTGTCTAACTGAACTATGTATGTTTTGTTAATCAGTTGTACCTTATTCAATAAATGTGATTTACTGCTGTTACCGAACAGTACACCTATTGTTTCAGCTACTTGGTTTTCAACAGTAAATACATCTGTAATTATGGTTCTTTTTTGGGTTTAAGTTTTTGTTGGTAACACAAACTGATGCAATTTCATGTGGTTCAATATACCATTAGCTAACGCGATTTGTTTCATGTGAGTACAATTCTCATTATGATATTACATTGTTGGATAAGTGATGCTGATGTTATGTTGACTGTATATAGTCACAATTAAATAAAAAATAAAGTCAAACAAGTGGCGGTATTATTTGTTGCTTCGTGTATGTTCATCAGCTGTTGTCCCAAAATCCATTTGAAGATGGATGAACGAAAATTCTTTAAATTTCGTTTCTGATAGAGGAAGAAGTACTCACAGAGATACTTGAAATATTCTCCACCTTAAGGCTTTCACAGACTGATTCATTAGATCCAATTTAATGTGTTTAGGTGATGGTAAAATTTTTCCAGGTCCATGAGGTTTTTGCACAAAACGACTGTGAGGGTTTTGCACAAAACTACTGAGTAAGAAGGATTTGTCATTGTAGTTAAGATAAATACTAAACGTTGTCACCACACCACTGAAAGTTCAACTTCATAACCTCATTATTTGTAATAAGAACAGTGGTTGTAAAGTGATCCTAAATGGCTGGAATTGCAGCTCTCAGTGTTTGCAGGTCCATCTCGGTCCCTTTCTCAGCAAGTATTGTGAACATGCAATGAACATTTGGAGTCAAGTACTTTACAGAAAGCTGTTGATGATGGCAGTACACAAAGCTACTCATCTTCAGTAGGCCAGACAACATAGAAACTGTTTGACTGCAGGCATGTAGCATGTTCCGAGAAATCACGACTTTGCTTCTTTTAAAATGATTCAAGTTAAAGAGTGCACCAATAGCCCTACAAAGTGTTTGACACACAGCATACAGAGGGTGTGGTTCAGGCCAAAAGTGGGTCTGTGATGTTTTGGGTGTGTTTTCACTACCCATGCCTTTAGATCAGTCATTCAGTATACTATGAGCATGATCCGGGATATTTATGTCAGCATTCACAGTGTCCAAAAATATTCTGTGAACTCTCCCATCTTCCAAGATGACAGCAGCTGTGTTCACAGGCACACTTTCCTGGTTTTATGACCTGTCTGGCACCCTGACCTGATAAATCACCCAGTCTTAATCCGTACAAAATGTCTGGGTCTATTTTTAATATCATCTGAAATGTAGCGTTTTTTATCCCCATAATATGGTAGCTGTGGGGAATCTATTCACCAATAAGTGGCTCCAGGTAGCTGTAGTGTACCTGAAGAAACTTGTTGTGCTCTTCGTTGTTGAATTGAGCCCATTATGATTAGAGATGGTGTTCTGAGGTATTAGTGTGATGCTTCCACTTCCTATAAATACTAGAACGTGCGATGCACTATGAAAGCAGAAGATTTATAATACTCCGTTGCTGCTTTGCGATTACCGTATTTACTCGAATCTAAGCCACACCTGAAAAATGAGACTTGAAATTGAAGAAAAAAAAATTTTCTCGAATCTAAGCTGCACCTGAAATTTGAGACTCGAAATTCAAGGGGAGAGAAAAGTTTTAGGCCGCACCTCCAAATCGAAACAAAGTTGGTCCATTGTAATATGAGACACAATTTAGGTCGAATGAATGACGATACAGCTACAGTAGTTTGGTTCGAGTCGTAAGCTTAGCAGTTAAGCTTTACCAGGTAGCCATTGCTAAGCGTCAGGCGCTCCGTCCGCAATTATACAGGTACCCTTCCTTTTTCACATGCTTCGTCTGGTTTGAATTGATTGCTTATTTTTCTTTGATCTGATAAGTGCCGTTCTCTTTGTTATAGGTGTTTATGTCACTCTAAGCTGAAAATGCATTACTGTACTGTGTCCTGCATTGTTTGTCGCATTCTGATAATGAGTGTTTACGGCCTATCGCCGCTCGCGGCATGGCTTGCATTTTTGTGCGCGCTACCGCCGCAAGAGAGAGAGAGAGAGAGAGAGAGAGAGAGAGAGAGAGAGAGAGAGAGAGAGAAAGAAAATTGTCACCTTAGCGAAACAATAGCAAGAGACTGCTATTTGTTGTTAGTTACACTGCTGCTTTCTTTGATAATGATCAACAAGAACCAAGTAATAGACTGCGTAAGACAGATGATGTTCTGAACGAGAGTTTAGCGAAAATTTTTCTCCGTTTGAAAATCTTTGCAGACGCCTCTTTAGTACATTATATTCTGCACAGAAATTAGAGTCATCTTAGATTTAAAAATCTAGTCAAGTGCCGTGCTTCATTTCTGACTGTATCACTATTAGGCATAGGAATAATACAAATATAAACATGACATGGTATGTATATTCTTCCGCGTTTGCTGTTGTCTTGCACTAGTTTCGTAGTTTATTAGGCAGACAGGATTTAAATGACATAGCAGCAAACACGAAAGAATACATGGCAAAATGTTAATATTCGTATTAATCTTATGGTGAAGAGAATACTGCATGTGATTCACAATTCATAAAAGTTCCTATTAGCAACCATCTCTTCTCACAGGTAGGAAAAAATTCAGAATGTAGAGTTGGCCATATTGACAAACATCCCAGTCTTGCCAGTCGGATATTCGTAGCCCATTGAAATGCTGTTACATTCGAAGATGAACAATACGGAATTTGTATTTACTTCGTTGGATAATGTATGAAAATGCAGTGGTCGAAACTCGGGGCGGAGAAAAAAGCTCGTCTTCCACTTTTTTTAATTTATTTACTGACGCAGAGGTTTTGGCGCCAGTATTTATCTTTGTGCTTGCAAAGCATGCCTGTGTAGCGCTACATATATTCGACGGCACAAGTTAGTTGTGGTGGCACCTACCAACATTTTTCAGAACTTCCACTTACTTTGCACTCGATTCTAAGCCGCAGGCAGTTTTTTGGATTACAGGATTACAAAAACCGGAAAAAAAGTGCGGCTTAGATTCGAGTAAATACGGTAGAGGCTGATAGTTTAACACAATGTTGGGGAACTGATGGGTAGCTGCAGATGATTTGTTTGGTGTAACAGACATATACAAGGGTCATTCAGTAAGTAATGCAACACCTTTTTTTAAGCAGGTTTGTTTTATGCATGATGCCAATGCAACATATTATTCCCCATGCTTTTGGCTGTAAAGCCTATTTTTCCACATAATCTTTAATCAGTGCGATGGCCTTATGCCGCTTTACTGGGGAGACTGTATGCCAGTATGGTATCACTCTACTGGTTGACGACAAGCCAACATCTTGCTGCATCAACCACCTTCCAATCATCTACGCTCTGCTTCCCGTAGTGGGCAATCATCATTTGGGCAAAGAAATGAAACTTGGAAGTTGTCCTGTCATTTTCTGAGAGTAGTACAACGCACACCAGAGTTGATCATTGCACTGTGAGGGACATCAAACGGAATAACCCCTACAGATTTCCACAAGACAGTCGTCATGACTTTACTGGTTGGGGTGTGACTTTGAACTATTTCTTCAGAGGAGAGATGGTGTGGTGCCACTCCACAGACCGCTGTTTTGTTTCCAGTTCAAAGTGATGAACCCATGTTTCATCGCCTATGATGATGCTTGACAAAAAATTGTTATGATCAGCCTCATAATATACAAGCAATTCCATACAGACGGTTCTTCAGTGCTCTGTATGGTCTTCCGCTAGGCAGCAAGAAACTCAATGGGCGCACACACCTTTGAGTACCCCAACTGGTGGAAGAGTGTTCAGCTCTACCAATGACAATGTCTGGTTGAGCAGCGAGATGTTTTATCGTGATCTGTTGATCACTTCAGATGAGAGCATCCGCATGTCCCAACATTGCAGGAGTCTCGGACGTGTGCGGCTGGCCGGGACACAGAAGATCAAACAGTTTTGCACGACCTTGTTGCGATGACAACAGTTGCCTTGCCCAATGACTCACTATGCTTTTGTTCACTGCCAAGTCTGTAGGCATTCTGCAAGCACCTTTGAATACCTGTGATGTTCTGGTTTACCACCAGAAGAAACTCTGAGAAAGTTCTGTTTGAAACGCACCTCTGTTACTGCCACCTATCTGAACTTTATGAAACTATAGAGGCTGAAGCTGTAATATTTCACGATGTCCCACAACAAATTACACATTTTTCAGGTGAAACTAAATGAGAAAAAAATTGATTCATTACTTATTGAACACCCCTCATAGCTAATAGTCATTGAATCATTTTTTCACAAAATAATGTTTCTTGTTTTGTGTGTTATGTGTACACCTACAAATAAAATTTCTGATTTTTTGTCTCCTACTTTTAAAACACGTTATGTTTACAATCTCCTAGTTTTCTATATATATGTCTGTCTTTCAATATCAGTGTTGTTGTTCTGACCAGATTTGTTTTCATGCAGGGCAATGAGCATGTCAAAGGGAGAGACTGAACTCAAATTAAATGCCCAGATAGAGAGAGATGCCCTCTTGGAGTGTGAACACGAAGAACTTCTAGCAATGGTCCAGAGGTTGAAAGATGAAAAAAGAGGTTAGTTGTCATATTTTCTCTCTTTCACCAGTAAGTCTCTTTAAAATATCTTATACATGATCTCACCAGGATGTGTGACATTTTGCTTTGTCTTGAGACATTGTACAGTATTTTTGCACCATTAAAGCAAGTTTATGTGCTTCATTGCTGCAGAAAATAATCAAATGATCCTCTGTTGCATAGTCTTCCACAGCATATTCCTCCGGTAACATTTAAACTGGGCTTGGAAGTGGAATTTTGGTTGTGGAAGAGTTTCTCTGGCAAGGATTTAGCAATTGTTGTGCACTGTTTTTTGTTTCCAGATGGTGTGTGAATGATTTGGGTTAAATTCAAAGTCACTCAAAAATTTTATGAGATATTGTTGATATTAATCCGTCTGTTCGATGGGGGTGTTTTGTGCAGTGCATTCTTTGATGTTGAGGTAGGCATGTGCATGAATTATGTTATGATCCATAAAAGGTAATTAATTGGCTGTGATCAGTTGTAGGAGTAGCAGGTCTGTACTCAAGGCCCGAAAAGTTGAATATACTGGAAAAGGGCAAACAAATTTCAGAGTTAAATGTATTACTTTGTTTATTGAAGAGTGGCAGAGAAATCCAGCATTGCTCAGGTATTTATTTATAGCTGAGCATCCACATCTGTACCATGCAGCATTTGGCTTCTGCTTAATGTTTATGATGCCATATCTCCTGAATTGTGTCGTACAACGATATTTTTTTTCCAGATACATTCAGTGGCATACGTGGAAACTGTGTGCCAAATATGTGGCAACTGGGGTTTGTAGCCACAAAGTAATAAATTTAAAAGTCACACATGATGTGGCAGTTTTCACACATCTCAGTGTTTGATGGCATATCCTCTGAATGGCGTGTTGTACGACGATATAATTTTGCAGTTACATTCAGTGCTATATTGTATACTGTCTGCAAAATGTGTTGTGAAAAAAGTTAATAGTAAAGAAGTAATAATTTATAACATCATACCTTATGTGGTACTTCTACTGATTGAATAGCGGAAAGGAAGTAAGCTATAAACGTTTTTCCCCCTCCATCATTTTGTAGGGTTTGTCCACAAGGAAAAAATTTGTAAAGGTTTGAAATTACATGTGAAGTTCGTCGCAAGTTGGTAAGTGCTCTCATTCACAAATATTCTGTGAATAAATTCTGGGAGTTCAAGGCATCACATTATGCTTCTCTTTCATCTCCACTCCCAAACCTTTGATAAGCAGGAGTTCTTACCACCATAGTGATTGTTGCCTGACCGCAAGGGATATGTGTATGAAGTTTGGTTGAAATCAGCCCATTGGTTTATGAGGAGATGTGGAACACACACACACACACACACACACACAACAAATTTTTATAATGTGTATGAATGACATGACAAAGCATTCTCTGATGTGAAATCTGTATATGAGATTAAGGGCAAAGCCTGATTTCGTATCTTGGTTGCATTGACTCCAGGAGTACGGTCAGTTTGCATATAAGTAATAAAACAGGGTGTATACGACCCAGGAGATCTGGGAATAACCCAGGAATTTTTTCATTCGTGAGAAAACCAGGAAAAACCCGGGATTTTTTAAATTAAATTTTTGTAATTTCGACTGGTAAAAAACAATACTCTAACAAAGGATATTACTGTATCCCCCTACTGCAGAATAATATTGCAGCAATAAAACATGAACGAGAGAAAAAAAGGAAAATCAAACTTAAGTTGCAATGGAAATGCGCCATGTACAGCAACAAAACGCAGTGCTCATACGAGCATCTATCAACAGCAAAATGTGTCAAAGGATTTAGGAAGACTGTGCAATGCTTCGTAACAACAAGCTGCCTCTGATGAGCGTGATGTCACAACTGTTGAAATTAGATTCGTTTGAGGAGTTGCGAACGGGCTCATACACATGGGCGTTGAGTCGCGCATGTGTTGGACCTTCTCCCACTTCTGGTTGCAGAAGTGTGGATGTTGTTTGCTTTATTAGCAGTAGAAGCAAGGCGCCACCCGGAAAAATTTTACTGGCACACGCAAGCTGTCAGATTCACTGGGGGCAAACTGGGGTGTCTGACTTGGGCGGAAGATTCAATTGGGGGGGGGGGGGGGGGGGGGGTCAAATTTATTTTCTTGGGAGAAAAAAACCTAGTTTCACAAAGTGCCTAGTATCCAGAGCATGTTGGTCTATCGATTATTCATGTGATTTTGAAACAAATCCCTGTCAGTTTTTGAACATATTCTAAGTTTCTTTCTGAATGAATCATAAGTTCATCAGGTTACCTTCCATTAGGAAAGTTGGTGCACTCAGCAACTGTGATATGATTTATAAATTATAGAGCGCAGCAAGCAGTTGCCCCCTCCCCCCCCCCCCCCCCCTTCCTCCTTCCCTCCCTCCAAATTTCGGCTAGTGCCTAGCCATTATCAGTGCCCTATTTTCTAATCTCGATTCATGTCAGTTCCCTGTTGTTTAGGAGCCAGTCATAGTTCTTTGGTTCAAAGGACTGTGACTGACTCCAGAACAACAGGGAACTGACATGAATAGAGAGTAGAAAATAGTGCATTGATAATGGCTAGGCACTGGATTTGCCAAATAAAACCTGCAAAAAAGGAGACTGATTGCTGCACTCTATAATTTATAAAGAATCATAAGTTGATTTTTCAATACGTGCATAGTGTACGTCATGTCTCTGCCACGGGAATCCCTGTCGCATCTAGAAAGAAACTTTCCTGCAGACAGAAGGGGATGGGGCTGTACGAGGTGAGTGGAATAAAGCCGAACGGGTGAATGCCAATTGCTGTTTGTTTAGGTGGCTGACTGGGTTTGGGAATGATCAGCGTTGTTATAATTACCAGTGAAGTCCATGGATTCAGACTACCAGAGTGGAAATAAACAACTAACAGGAATAACGGGTAAGAAAGATTATGTATTATCTTCTTGGTGTATCCAAGAAAATTAAATTTTGATAGAAAATTTTGGGCCAGACCGCTACACTAGTAACGGCCAGTTGAAGAGACTTGGTAACAGTCACCTAAGTTCTATTTCGGGAATAGCACGGAAAACGCATTGTATGGACACGTAATAACCTAACCAGAGAATAAATGCGATATAACTAAGCTGTTGATTGTGGCAGGGTTAGTGAAGTTAATAGGAGAATAAGTTTTGACACTGTGCAGAATTAGTGATGACAAGATCGTGTGTTAGAATGAGGAAGGAGAAGAAATGGGGACATCACACAAATTATGGAAGAATATGACTATTCCAAATTTATAAAAAAAATTACGTACTGCTACTTTTCGATCTCGAGCTTGAGAAGCTGGAGCATTTGAATGAAATGTGAAACTATTTCTGAACATAAAGTTTTTTGCTTGTAGTAACCCTAATAGGCATTTGATACTGGTACTTTGTGAATTATATTCTGTTGTGTTAAAAAAAAAAAAAGTGACCGTTCCTGCGAAAACAGTCTCATTTATTTGGTGTGTGCTACAATTGCTTCCATATTAGACAGGCCTGTTTCGTTTTCTCTAGCAGACAGTGACAAAATGCACGTAATCAGCTCAAGAAACCACACCAGTCTTGGGTACTGTTTGTATTAACACCTGTTCAGTATCAGGTCACGACGTTTCATTTTTTCATGCTGTGTGAAGAGGCGTGGCACTGCACTTTGGCACAGTTAAGACCAAATAACGTGTCTTACATTTCCTCGAACACGTTTTATACATCAGACTGTTCTGAAAGATGTGCGCTACAAAATGAACTTAACATTTTTTATTTTGTTTCATTTTTGTGCATCCTATCTCAAACACTCGAGGGGGGGGGGGGGGATCCGGTGCGGATGCATAGATCAGTCTCAGTTGTAGGGGGGAGGTGGATAGTCTCCACATGACTGATGTTTACATTTAGTAATTTTGCTGTTTCCTCTTCGTTTATTGCTCTCACGTCAGTTGAAAACAAACGGATTTCTGTGGCCGGGAGCTATCAAGTGAATTAAAATAAATTCACATAATTACGGAAGGCTAAAATATGTTATTAGTTTCAGATTTTATTTTATTTCCACCTTTCTGACTGTTAAGCATTAATTGCCTTGCAGAACAATGAAGTTATTTTTGTTGGTTTGCTAAATAAATTTTGCTTTTATTAATCTTTTCTGCTGAGGCAGTCAATTTATTTGAAGCAGAGTGTTTAATTCCTCGCTATTGGCTAGTTTCAACTGTTTGCTGCATTTCAAAAATGCATATTTTCATCGTATAGCATGTATGGCATTATGCCATAATAAAGAACCAAACACGAGATAATTCAGTACTGGCACTCCAAGAAAATTTACATCCGAATCTGGACATGCAAATGTGCACTTCTTGAATTACCCTCTGATGACTTGTTTCTTTCATGACATAATGTAAGATCTTTTAATGTTTTCACATACGAACATACGGGCTTCCTGTGTCATTGTAGCTGCGCAAGCGTGGTGACGCCTGGTATCTGGCACGCTCTGGCAACTGCGGAAACGAACCTATTTCTAACAGGGCATGAGAAAATATTGCAAAGGGTTGTTTGGAAAGCGTTACTGTCAAAGTAAATTTCCTTTCATGCTGAACTATGTGTGAGAATGTACAATTAATCTTAAATCACAGAGTGTTTGACTCTCATTTAAAAATCAACTCTAAGGACGACCATTTAGAAAGATTAGACATTTGTCATTATTAAAAATTTTACTGGCACATTTGTGTGATGTATTTTAAAGTGTAACATGCTCAATAAAGATCAGTATTATATGTGGAAGCTTAGCTTCTCTTGTAGCTTATTACTCTTAGAGACCAATATTATATGTGAAAGCTTTGCTTTTCTTGTAGCAACACTATGTACGAGGGCGGTTCAGAAAGTAACCTCCGATCGGTCACAGTGCGGGTTGTGGGGGGAGTAGCGACGCCATCTGTGCGTTCACGCACTCAACAGGTCAGTCGGCATCAAGCCGTGGTCGAGTGAACGTCGTACCTGCGCTAGTTTAGTTTTTGTGGCAGTTTGAAATTTGTGCTGCAATAGAAAACCCCGCCAAATGTGAAGTGCGTGCTGTCATAAGGTTTTTTACAGCCAAAGGATATTCTGCAGCAGCTATTCATCGTGAGCTTTGTGCCGTGTACGGACCAAGAGTTATGAGTGAAGGAGTTGTCCGTGAATGGGTACGTTTATTTAAAAGTGGACGAGAAAACGTTCATGATGAAGAGAGGAGTGGTAGACCATCATTGGTGACTGATGAACTCGTTCAGACAGTTGATGCAAAAGTTCGTGAAAATCGACGTTTCTCAATGTCGGAGTTGTCTACTGGTTTTCCACAGATTTCTAAGACACTCTTGTACGAGATAGTGACAGCAAGATTGGGTTACCGTAAGTTCTGTGCACGATGGGTGCCCAAAATTCTTACCGACCACCACAAAACTCAAAGAATGGCCTCTGCATTAGACTTTCTGTCACGTTATGAGGACGAAGGAGAACCATTGTTAAACAGAATCGTGACCGGTGACGAAACCTGGATTAAGTACGTGAACCCTGAGACAAAAGAACAATCAAAGATGTGGGCACATTCAAATTCGCCTACCAAACCAAGAAAAGCCTCGCAAGATTTTTCTGCCAGAAAACTGATGGCAACGGTGTTTTGGGATGCCAAAGGGGTGTTGTTGGTTGAATTCATGGAACGTGGTACGACCATTAATCAAGACGTGTACTGTGAAACAATAAAAAAGTTACGACGGGCTATACAGAACAAACGCCGTGGTATGCTGACTTCCAGTATCGTTTTTTTGCGCGATAATGCCCGTCCTCACTCTGCTCGCAGAACAACGGCCCTTCTTGAGTCCTTCAAGTGGGACGTTATCAGCCATCCACCTTACAGCCCAGACCTGGCGCCAAGTGATTATCACCTCTTCATGCATTTGAAGAAATGGCTCGGGTCACAGCGGTTTGATGATGACGAAGAGCTCAAAGATGCGGTCACAGGCTGGCTCCAGGCACAAGCGGGTGATTTTTATGCAGAAGGAATTTCAAAGCTTGTGAAGAGGTACGATAAGTGCCTCAATCGCTATGGAGACTATGTAGAAAAATAGTGCAAAGATGTAGTTGTAAGATGTATATATTAAAATATTTTTATTTAACTTGGTGTATTTTTTTAAATCAACCGGAGGTTACTTTCTGAACGGCCCTCGTATATTAATTTAAATCATTAACTTCTCCAATTTGTGTGTACGCACTACTGACAGTGATATTGCTATTGGCTGACTAAATCACATGTCCTATGCTCTGAATATCTGCTGTCATTGGCTGGTGAGATCACGTGACATGAGCTATGACTGGCTTACAAAAGCGCATCACAATCTCGATTTCAATGCTTCGGAAAGTAACATGCAGTGTTTAGTGGATTATTTCAAATTTATACTTTCGTAATACGAAAATATGCAACATACATGTTGCCGCATATCAAAGATCTTTCCAAAACGTGTGGTTTTTTTTTTGTTTGGTTTTCTAAAGGGCTGGGAAATTCTGCGCCGATGTATAAAACCATAATCATTCAAAGGATAAGTTTTACTTTTCCGAGGAAACGTATACCGTCACTTAACACGGAAAAAGTGTATTTTCACCTGGGAAAAATGTATTTTTAACCGGGAAATCCTGTAAAAATCAAGTGGTGGTTTTTTCCCCCCCTTGTCAACATATACACCCTGTAAAAGTTTTGTCTTTGAGATGTAGTGTACAGTGCAGGTATATTGACCTGAACATTGGCATATTGTGCCACAAAGCATTAGAAGATTGCTGTAGTGATGCACTGTGGCTTAGCAGGATGGCTGCAAATATCCAACTTAGCTTTGGCCTGACACTTTGTTGGAAGTCTATTAGTTTTGGCCCCCGTCTGACGTGGGTCAAAGACCTCTTCAGACCATTCACTTCATGCCAGAGTTTGGCAAGATGTGATGGCTGATGCTTCATATTTACCCTCAGTTAAAATGTGGCACAGCACTCGCATCACTGCTGCACTGGGTATACAGTACAGTGTGTCACAGTTGGATATCGCAGCGTTTTCTCCCTCTTTCTGTATTCTGCCTACCTCTTCCCATCATGTTTTTCACATAGTGCGGTGCTACCACATGCCTATGACCAGAACAAGCACTATTGCCACATTGCTATTCTGTCTCCCACATTCTATAATCCTCCCTTTCACTCCCCACGTCCTTACTCACATCACCTACAACCTCTGACCCCTTTACTCATTTAAGTTATTTCTAATCTACCAATAACTTGTTGTTACCTAGTTTTATGTTCTGTGTGTCAACGTTGGCACTAACATGTAATAAGTTCGCTTTGACCTTTGGAGAACGATGGTGATAGTCATGTTTCATTTTATTTGAACAGATAACTAGTTTTGGCTTTTGAAATCAGTTAATCCCGAAGGAGCCCTTTGTCAGTCTGATATAAACTGATTATCTATTTGAATAAAATAAACTGGAAGCAAGAATGAATTTTACGATTAACTTTGATCGTGTTCTTGGAGGAAATAGGACTTCAGTCTGGCACAGTAGGTTGTTGAACAACACAGCAATAATCACAGAGTAAAGTCGCTAGCAACTGTCAGATATGATATTGTCAGCAGCAATCAAACCCAACACTGGTTGCATTAAGAATTGAGACAATTATTGGGATGTGAGAGAAGGTTGGTTAAGAAGACCAGAACCCATATTCTGAAGACGTTCGTGTAATCAAACTTCTGGGTTATTCGGTCCTCATGAAGTTTTTCACCCTGACAGCCATTGAAGGATTTGTTCAAACTTAAAATTGATAGAACCTTGTCAGAGAAACCCACTGCATTATAGCTGAATTTCAAGAATATGTCTTGTGGAAGATGGACACAGATTTGGTAGAGAGGCTGATTAAAAGAATGCCTATGAAGTTGAAATCTTGTTTTATAATGCCCTTAACACTGATTCTCCTTTCCATTTTTTTGGGATATATGTTACCTGAAAGTAGATAAATTGTTTTTAAGTCCATACTTGTAAATAACAACTGGCAATGTTTGAAACCTGTTTCAATTTTTAAACCACTTATGAAGCTGTATACTATTTAAGACCTTCAAGCATAGATATGGGTTATGTGATACCTAAATGTAAATACTACACAAACAGTGTAAAAAAATGGATTTTTTCTACTCATAGTAACCAAAACTACCCACATGAAATCTCAACATGCAACCAAAATTCATGTGAAATCTCAGCGTGCTAAGCTTTTGCTCTACATTCTTGATAGAGTGTAAAGAAGCTAACACTTTGCTCAAAAGTGTAAAGTTGGTCTCATTTTGGAAACTAACATACTAAAGACTGCTGCATTAAAGTAATATCCTCAGGTCACACGTATCTTGTTTTAAGTTAGTTCGAGAACCTCTCTCTTACTGTTCTGTTAGAAGTTAGGTCATAACATCATCACACAGCAAAGGCAAAGTAAATAATTTTCTTTCTATTCTGTTTCAGATCTGACACATGAACTGAAAGCAAGGGAACGCATTGGCCCTGTTTTCGACAATGACAAGTCTGTTTTCCCGGGCTCTCCACTAGATTCCAATCGGTTAAAAGTGGAGATGCAGACACAAACCACTGCAGTTCAAGGTTCCCCACTCAAAAGTAAGCTGAACGCCTCCTTGACGCGTACTCGATCATTGGGCCGTTTCTTGAATTGCATGCGTACAAGGCCTTCCTCAGCAGTTCCTTCTGACTAGCAACTGATTATTGCTAGCTGTGAGCTATCTTGCCGTCCTCTAAGTTGTAGTGTGTTGGTCTTTCAACATGCTCGAACAGTTGTCTTTCAGTGTAACCAAATGGTAGATTCGCAGTTGCCTACTTGATTTTTATCCTTGTAAATTATGTAATAACATTTTTAAAAGCCTGAATACATGTGATATGTATTTTAAGTAGCTAGGTTCTGTTATTAGACTTTAGAAACTGTCTTTCTAATGTTGCACATCCTTTAATAAGATCTTGGTGGGTGGGAGAATTTGTTAATAAGAGATGATTGCTGTTGTATGAGTGATGCAACCAGAAACAGTGAAAAAAATAAAAAGCTTGAAACCTTTGAGCTTTGTAAGTAATCATCATGAATATAAACTCAAGAAAGATATACACATTTGGTTTTGATGATGAAATCACGTGTTCAGTTATTATAGAATAGTGGGAACAAAATTGATGCTCAGAGTTTTCAAGCTATTTGGATTCATCATTTTCTGCGTATCAGGTGAGTACCGACATATCGTCCACTCAGATTTAATGGCCTCAATGGTTCCTCCCTTGCCCCTGTAAGCTTGTAATTTTTTTTCTCTCGTCCCTGCTGCATGTTAGTAAAAAATAAACTGTAATTTAGTTTCCAAAGATTTTTTGTTTAGTATTATGGAGACATAGATAAATCAGCTGAATTTTATAGTGGTTAAGTGTAATCTGAACTGCAGTGACAATCTAATAGGTTGATTGTACTAGAGGGCTGTAAATCTTTCTCTGTGCATAGTGTAGTTCCATACAATCACTGACAGATAGTTATACTCCAGAAAATAAGTGTTCTGGACCCAAAAGAATTTGTGTCATGCTGTTCCATCTGAAACTTTGAATATAGTTACCTTTTGGATGTCTTTGTCTTTTAGTATGTTCTAGAAACAAGTAAGTGACAATAGCACATCAACTGGCAAATACCTTTTTTTCCATATCAGGTACTTTTAGTGCTATGATTTATCGTACAGTAAAATATTGTATGTACAGTAAGATTGTTGTACAAATGTGTCTGCAATCACTGTAAATGTATTTATTTGGACACTTGTTGCATGTTTATGCATGTGTAAATAACAGAATTTTATGGAGAGTGTGATGACAATATATTATCCACAAAAATTGATATTTATGTATATGGATTTTTAATAGCATGTGATTAAAGCAGGCTCATTTGTTAGAGATTGTGAATAATTGAAGTATTAGAATGGTCAGAGCAACCAAGAGGATTGCTAATTTTCACATTAGCCATTTTTACCTGGAGGTTTTAATGACCTACTGGTGTGATGTTTTTTGTGCATGATTTATGCAAAGGATAATTGCAATATTTTAAGTAGTGGACCTTCATCTTCTTCTTGTTCTTTTTCTTCTGAATCCTAGCTTCTTCTCTCTTTTTTTATATTTAAAATTTTATGTTGTGTTCTCCACTTTAATGACGCAATGTATGTGCAGCTAGGAAGCTAGACATCACTATTCATGTTCACACTTCATACAGTCATTGCCCTACTTCGTTTCTCGTTCTCACAGATAGAAACATATTTGGGTTTTTTATGCTTTATTAACAAATTCCCCCATTGCATAAATGATTCATGGCAATATTTTATCTATTATTTTAATTATAATCTTTAATACATGAAGAGTGATTAGAGGAATGATCATTCCACTTTTTGTATGACTTACTACAGTTTTACTTTGGATTTCATGGAGTCTTTTTGCAGAGGTACCTTGTATGAGATTAATTTTAAATTTTGTATTTTGAACCAGGCTAGTAACAAAGGATCGTTTCTTAAATGTTACAATTTTCCACCAGCAGGGGAAGTGTCAGCAAATGTTGTTGTGCAGTAATTTGTGTGGGTGAAGTTGCCCAACAATCCTGTGGAAAAGTTTCAGATGAAGTTTTGACCCAGTTATAAATTTTTAAATGATAAGTTTATTGTTACAATTAGTCATACAGCCTCCTTTTTACTGCAGATATCAACACATTCTTATTCCTGTACCAATAATTCATTTTTGTCTTATTCCTTTATTACTGAGTTCACACTAAATTCGCTCGCGATAAATATGATATACAATTAGTATTCTACTGTAACTTTCAATTGACTCTTCCCTTAGAGTGCTTTATCAAATTACTGTAAGCACTGTTTAATTATCTTGGAGAATATTTCAAGAGTTGCCCACCCTCAGACTGTCTTGCACCATTCCAATGTGTGTTATGATTAAATAACCTTCTTAACACAGTACTTATGTTATTTTTCTTATGTTGTATGCTATGTGTACTAAGGCATGCTTTTTGGTGTAGGGCACCTGTGAAACTTGCAGGTAACCAGTTTATTGTGGTACACCTTCACAATAAGCTCGTTCCTTTTTCTTGAGTAACTACCACAGTAAGAAAATCTGTCCTTAGTTACGGTATATCATTCCCATGCAGTGTATACTACCATGCTCGGTCTGTTGTTACTGTTTCAGTAAAACAATAAGTTGTTATGTTTTGATTCAATTTTATTTGTTCAGAGAACTAACTGTACTTATCGATAATGGGCCACATTGAAACCATCTGTGCAAATAGGTTTCCATATTGACCATCGCATCCAAATTGTTCTCAATTAGACCCTGTAGAAGTCTCTTCACATCTGCTAGCTAAATGATGCTAGTTTAATCACATTTTCTGTAACAGGTGAGCTCCAGATACTCTGCCTGTCATTTTACAATTTGTTGTGGTTATATTGATTTGTTTTCTCTTATAGCTTAGTTGAATTGTTAATGTAGAAGGGTCATTTCTTCAATTGTAAGTGGATTGATGTAATGTTACATCTCTTGGCTTCCGTGTTTATTCTTCCAACTTCTTGAGACATTTGATCATCCTATCACAGTGATCTAATTTTTTTGACTGTTTGAGTTATTCTTTATCAGTATTATTATCTCATCATAGAAGTAATTTAATAGTTTGTATTTCAATCACCAATGTTGGAAATAAATTGATTTCCTCATGAGGTTAATGTAGTTTTCATAATCTTCAACCAATAACCTTCAGTGCTTGTCTTCTTGTACTTGTAACAAACAATGGATTCACATGGTTCCAATTTCCAACTAAGTGACGACTGGCTTTGTTTTTTTGCTGGCACTATTAGCAGTTGTCTTCCACGGTACGTGTTTAAAAAAGCTGTTTGAAACAGTGAATTGTGGTCTTCTGATGTCCTAGTGTAGGTGTCCATTACAAGTTACACACACATGTAGGGGGTGGGTGGGTGGGGGGTAATGGTAATAAGGAAGGAAGGTAAATAACTGGAATGTGTTGCTGGAGTCAATATAGGTCACTTGGTAATGGATGGAACTTATAATAGTGAAAGAAGTAGGATTATCGCTATTCTGTCTTCTCCTTAATGGTTATTTGTATGCACAATGTATCTTTCTTGTTCTCAGTTGCACAGAGATGTGTGAGATAAATACATT
This sequence comes from Schistocerca cancellata, assembly GCF_023864275.1. Lineage (NCBI taxonomy): Eukaryota > Metazoa > Arthropoda > Insecta > Orthoptera > Acrididae > Schistocerca > Schistocerca cancellata. Next base: position 1,010,162,783 of record NC_064627.1, read on the forward strand.
TCTGTGTTGAGATGCTGTAAGGCATTTGTACATGAGTGGATCCAAATTAAAACAGAAAGTCTTTCAACCACGTCATCTATGAAATATCAAATTTGAAAACTAAAAAAAAAATATTTTTGCAATATAAATAGTTATGAAAAGGATAGATTGCTACTCACTGTAAAGATAGCAAATTGAGTAGCAGATAGGCACAACAAACTGAACTGTTACACAGAGCTTCGAGCCAAAGCCTTCTTCAGAAAAGAAAGTAACACACACACACACACACACACACACACACACACACACACACACACACACACGCGCGCGCGCGCGCCACACCACCACCACCACCACCACCCACTCAGGCCAGGCTGCAGCTGTTGAGCTGAAGGAAAAGCAGCAATCTGGAGTAGGACAAGGATGGGGGACGGATAGCAGGGTTCTGGGCCTGGGAGAGAGAAGAGTGCTGTCTGTCGGAGGTTGCAGGGACCAGAAGGCGGCAAGACAAGGCTGCCAGGTGCAGTGTCAGGAGGCTGGCAGGATTTCTTACTCTGTTAATAAGTGCTGAACATGTACCATGCAATTTTAACTTCAGAACCTTCTTTTTAGCGAGAAAGAATTTTACTGCTACTATGTTAATTGATTGAAAGTAGTGGAATATTGAGGCTGCAGAAAAATTGCTCTCTCTTGAGGATGTTACCAAATAGTTTGCGAGGATTCTGAGTCTTAGAATAAATTTTTTGAATATTTATCCTAAAAAGTTATTGTCTTCATGTGAACAAATTTTGTATATCCTCCCATGTTTTACCATTTCTACAGTGGTATCTTTGTCATTAGTTTAATAGTAATGCAATTGACAAGAGTCTCCAGTTAACATACATCTCCTCTATTAGTCTTTAGTTTTGTGTGCTACTTTCTGGCTGCCATTGCCTTCCAGTCAGTATTGGTGCATGATGTTTCTGAACAAACATCAAAATAATAAAAGTACTTAGTTCTATGAATATAATAGAGGGAAACATTCCATGTGGGAAAAATATATCTAAAAACAAAGATGATGAGACTTACAAACAAAAGCGCTGGCAGGTCGATAGACACACGAACATACACACAAAATTCAAGCTTTCGCAACAAACAGTTGCTTCGCGAGGAAAGAGGGAAGGAGAGGGAAAGACGAAAGGATGTGGGTTTTAAGGGAGAGGGTAAGGAGTCATTCCAATCCCGGGAGCGGAAAGACTTACCTTAGGGGGAAAAAAGGACAGGTATACACTCAACACATACACATATCCATCCGCACATACACAGACACAAGCAGACATTTATCTGACAAATGTCTGCTTGTGTCTGTGTATGTGCGGATGGATATGTGTGTGTGTGTGTGCGCGAGTGTATACCTGTCCTTTTTTCCCCCTAAGGTAAGTCTTTCCGCTCCCGGGATTGGAATGACTCCTTACCCTCTCCCTTAAAACCCACATCCTTTCGTCTTTCCCTCTCCTTCCCTCTTTCCTGATGAAGCAACCGTTTGTTGCGAAAGCTTGAATTTTGTGTGTATGTTTGTGTATGTTTGTGTTTGTTTGTGTGTCTATCGATCTGCCAGCGCTTTTGTTTGGTAAGTCTCATAATCTTTGTTTTTATAATAGAGGGAAACACTCCACGTGGGAAAAATATATTTAAAAAGAAAGATGATGAGACTTACCCAACAAAAGCGCTGGCAGGTCGATAGACACACAAATAAACACAAACATACACACAAAACTCTAGCTTTCGCAACCAAAGGTTGCCTCGTCAGGAAAGAGGGAAGGAGAAGGAAAGACAAAAGGATATGGGTTTTAAGGGAGAGGGTAAGGAGTCATTCCAATCCCGGGAGCGGAAAGACTTACCTTAGGGGGATTGGAATGACTCCTTACCCTCTCCCTTAAAACCCATATCCTTTTGTCTTTCCTTCTCCTTCCCTCTTTCCTGACGAGGCAACCTTTGGTTGCGAAAGCTAGAGTTTTGTGTGTATGTTTGTGTTTATTTGTGTGTCTATCGACCTGCCAGCGCTTTTGTTGGGTAAGTCTCATCATCTTTCTTTTTAAATAAATCTTTGTTTTTAGATATATAAAGTACTTAGTTCATCATTTATAGATTTCCTTTCTTCCCTTCTTGTAGATTCAGCCAGCCATACAATCCCATGGGAAAAGAAATGTGTGAAACACTACCTGTTGTTAAGTGCCCCAAGGTTTCATATAAGGGTTATGGATTTAACGCTTATCTCAGAAGAGAAGCAAAACATAGAAATTGCAACTGTAAGAAATATGCTAATGGACCAAGGCAGTCTTGTTTTGGGGTACACAATGAAAGCAGCACAGTAACCAAAAAAGGACATAGTGGTCCACAGCAGTCTATCATGGGCACAAGGCAATTGAAATGGCAGCTTTCCATTAGAATCGATAGCTGGAAAGCTATTTTTTAATTTATATTTCGAATAATAAACAGTGTTTATCTGAGATTGAAATCATGCAGAAAGTGAGAATGTGACTTGGTGAAGCAGTTCTCTCACATTAGTAGTTTGATGTATTCTTGATCAAATTTAAAATTGAGAAAGAGATTGTGGACAAATTTGTAATAGTATTGGTACTAATTGTATTCTGAGGCGTGTGATCATGGTACTAGACGTGAATGCAGTGGAGACAGCAGTCAGAGGAGTGTCAGCTCATGTAACTTTCATTCTAATGTGTTTTTGTACTGTTGGTTCTCCATTCAACTTGACCTTCAGTAGTTGGCATTACATTTGTAGCTTTAAGACAGTGGCATTAGTGTCAGAATATAATAGCAAATGAGAATGAAACACAAATGGTGCTAAGGGAAGCTGTTACATAGTTGATTGTGGAAAACATTATTAGTTTGCACTAACTTGCAACCATGTTGCTTATTGACCCTAAATGGATTGAGATTTTACCTTTTGATGATAGTATGTACATCTGGTCGACTTTGCATGGATTTCAGAACTTTTTGTCAGCAGATCTTGAAGACAAGCATAGGGTGCTGGTATACTACTGGCAGCACTGATAGTGTCCTGTTAAATAAATCTTAAAATATAAAGTCAGTTAAGTTTGAAGGAGGCCTTTGTCTTGCAGTTGATGTGAATTGTATCCTGATGATGACAGACAATAAAAAAATATGAGTTGCCGTTGAAGTAGTGGCTGTACAATTTTGTTTGAGTACTTTTCTTTTACATGGGAAAGCCAGATAATCAGTACAGTTCATCAGTTCACAGAATTTGAGAATTTGTCAGTATTTACCATCGATTAGCCAGCGAAGTCGAATTTGTCTGTAGGTAGAAACATTGCATAGTTATATTAGCAGATATTTGGGATTTTTTTTTTAAGTGAAAACAAAATTTTTTATTACCATAAAAGAGAAAGTCATACTAATTATAGTGTTTATAATAGAGGGAAACAGTCCACGTGGGAAAAATATATCTAAAAACAAAGATGATGTGACTTATACCAAATGAAAGTGCTGGCAGGTTGATAGACACACAAAATTCAAGCTTTCACAACCAACGGTTGCTTCATCAAGAAAGAGGGAAGGAGAGGGAAAGACGAAACGAGTGGGTTTTAAGGGAGAGGGTAAGGAGTCATTCCAATCCCGGGAGTGGAAAGACTTGCCTTAGGGGGAAAAAGGACAGGTATACATACGTGCGCGCGCACACACACACACACATATCCATCCGCACATACACAGACACAAGCAGACATTTGTACAGGCAAAGAGTTTGGGCAGAGATGTCAGTCGACGCGGAAGTACAGAGGCAATTATAGTGTCTGCCGTACTTAACAAAGGGGAAGCAGATTTTCTTGGTAAACTATCAAACTATTGTGTGTGCCTTACAGATTAACAATTGGCTAATACTCTAAATGTTAAAAATTTGCTTACACTTCACATTTTTGCAGTGATCTGAAAAAGTTTAAAGTGATTCGGTTAAAAGTGACTGTAACCTCATAATAAGGAATCTTAATTCCTGCATTAAGTAATACTTCTTCCCTCAAGAAATGTCTGCTGACATTTAAAAAAAAAGGTTCTACCACTTACTTTCATAAAGAAGTCAATGCAAAACCTGTATTTGTTGTTGATTCCCATTGGTTGTCTGAATAGAAAATTGCAGTGCACGATGATGTGCTGTCATTTTTTTTTCTCTCGCCTTGGCTCAGAATCTCGTTAATTGTAGTTAAGTTATATATATTACTAAATCACTTACAGAATTAGTATTTGAAAATATATATGCATATTTTTCATCATTCTCTCACATGGGGAAGGCCTCAGACACGGCCAACCGATTCGGCTCAGATTTGGCAGGTCGCTTGTGTACAACCTAAAACGAAGGAATCTAAGATATTTTGGGTCCACACCCCCGCCGTTCTTGAGAAAATCACCCCTAAAGGTTATGGCGAGCGATCGACTCAAAATTGGTGGGATCGATAGATAATTGTAAACAGAGCAGTTTTCATCATCAGGTATGGGGTCCGAAAACTCATACTTTTCCAGAAATAGAGGTAAGAAACTTTTACAACTGCCGCTTCTGTACCCACATGGTCAACACTTTTCGCCGACAGCACTGATAGCGCAACGGCGAATCTCAAAGGAACGTAGTGGATGTTATTCTTTTGGTTTTTTTTCCCCCCTCCATATCTCAGTTGATAGGGATAGGAGGGTTAATAAGGTAAGTAAATCAACAAGGATAATAAGGTAGGCAAATAAATTTCTCAAACCTCTTGGGATAGTAAACAACTAAAATGTTACTCCAGGACACTTTACAATGGCTCTTCCAGTCACTGTTACATGTCCTCACTTTTCTTCGAACAACTAGATGGATGGTACTTGCCATATAAACATTCGAGGCAAATATACTCACGGCACCAAGAGCATCTAATGAATGCAATCTTTCATCAGCTACACTGTTCCTTCCCTATGATAGGACGAAGAGGCAACCAGGACAAAATAACTCTCCTCGCTGTAAACAAGCGTCACACGGTTGGCTATCTGTGATCCCTCATCAGGAAGTCGCAGCACTTTTACTCGGAGCTGTTTTCATGTGACAATGCTTAAAAGTTTAATAGTTTACTAACTCACAGCGTTTGGGAAATTAGTTTGCCTACATTATTATTACCTTTCCTTATTGATTTACTTACCTTATTAACCCTCCTATCCCTATCAATTGAGATATGGAAAAATACAAACGAAAAGAATAACATCCGCCAGTTTTCTTCGAGATTCGAACCCGGGTTTACCAATTACGAGCCAGTTACCTTGGCCGTTGTGCTATCTGCGCTGTCGGCGACAGGCGTTGACCATGTGGGTACAGATGCGGAAGTTGTAAAAGTTTCTTACCTCGATTTCTGGAAAAGTATGCGTTTTTGACCCCATACCTGATGATGAAAAATGCTCTATTTACAATTATCTATCGATCCCGCCAATTTTGAGTCGATCGCTCGCCATAAGCTTTAGGGGTGATTTTTCTCAAAAACGTGGGGGTGTTGACCCAAAATATCTTAGATTCCTTCGTTTTAGGTTGTAAACAAGCGACCTGCCAAATCTGAGCCAAATCGGTTGGCCGTGTCTGAGGCCTTCCCCTTGTCAGTAGTCATTTGTAGGTTTGTGTTTTCGGCTTCAGTTGGGTATTTAACTGGTATTTTCATAAGAAGAATGCATTTATCATTACTTCTGCCCTTGTATAGAAGCATATTTTTCTGATTAATATTCTTTAATCTGTATATGTAAACACATTCTATATGATTATGCTGTTTGAGTAGTTACATGATAAAGTGGTTATGCCTCAGTGGTATTTCCTATAATTTTTGTTATAACATGAACTTTTTTCAGTCAGTGTTTTGGCAGGACTATAGCTATCTTTGTCAGTAGTTACTGTTTTTGTAAATGTAATGAATTCTTGTTAGTATTTTGTCTTGTTGAATCGTTAAAGTGACCACCTCATTAATGTTATATTTAAAGCAGTTCATTGAGGGTACAGAATTTCCATAAAATTGTAGAATATAATGCTAGTTTCATGTACAAAGCTGTGTTGTAAATTAATTATATCTTTTATTATAATGAATAAATCGTACTCTATTCACTCTGGCTTGTACTTTTTTGCTTTGTCATTGGGACATTCTGCAGCCCACCACAAAATTTTATTTGAATTTCCTTGAACAGAATGTGGCTATATGAACAGTAATTTGTACCTAACATGTTGTTTCTTAATACTTTTGAGAACTGTCCCGAGCAGCGTGACTGCCAAAATCCTGTAACTTACTTGGAACCAAAGGTGTCACTTGCAACAAGACAGATATTAACTAGATAGAAACTAATAGACCTTAATATCTTTTAGCATAGACTTTTGACTTTAAATTTTTGTTTGATTAGTATGAGATGGTGACATTATTGGTGATTCAAATACCCAAATGAAGGCAAAGAAAGTATTTCGGCAATTCATTCTGCATCATGGTGTATAGAATATAATCTTTAAGGCATACTTAACCGGGGAAAAACTTCAGTATTTCGATTACTCTCAAGAATTATGTAGCAGCTTGTACCATGATCTACGATCACAGGGTCAGAATATGTGAAAAAGAAAAAAAAGGCTCTTGCGTGATATATAGGTTCTGGCACATCTTTGCTACTGCGAAATATATAAAACTTAAATTTTTGTTTTGTATAATAAACTGCAAAAAAGGTTTTTCCTAAAATGACACACTACAAAAACAGACCCCATGTACGAAATAGTATAATTATGCATTTCCTTTCCTGTTAACCTTCACCGATACACTTTTCAGATATTTTACTTTCTTCTTCTTTCAAATGGGCCAGCTAAGGACTAAGATATTCAACTTTTCAGCCCGGAGAGAGTAATCCCGCATTCTCTGGCTATGTTTCTCCTTTCTCTCCTTTGTCCAAAATGCGCCGGTCTTTTTACGGGGTAATCTGTCCTGAAACATCTTTTCTTTTAGTATCCTTCTGAGAAGTGCTCAGTTTCTAATGTCACTTTCAGTTATGTTCAGTTCCTGGATGTTTGTCTTTACTTCTATCAGCCATGGTGTCACGGTCTTCCTGCTCTTCCAGTATTTGAGAAGTTGGTTGGCCAGTCTTGTTTGGTCCATCCTTGTTGTGCTTTATTATTATTATTATTATTATTATTATTAGTATTATTCACTTGTTTCCTTACCATCACAATGGAACTACCCAGCTGCCCATTTCTTTGACTTACCATTACCTCGCATTTAGCTTGACTGAACAAAATTACAGACTAATTTGCTGCCTCTGTAGAAGAAATGATCCGTTTTTTAAGTTCTCTTTTCGATTACACTCAAATATGTCATCAGCTGACAGTAGTAGAGTCCACACAGGATAAGGTGGCAAATGCGCAGTGACCAATTTTTTTCCAAAGTATTGGGAAAGTTCCAATGTGCCCATCATTTTGTTAATGATAATAGTTATTATGATATTTATATGGAAGTAAGACACTGTGCAAAATTCGAAAAAGTTCGCAATGAAAAATGGGGACACTATGATTTTGCATTTGGTGGTACATGATGTGTTTCAGTATATTAAATTTAGCTAACATATTGAATTTTTCTTTAGACTTGGTTGCAGATCTCTATCTAACACCAATCTTGAGAAAATTGATGTGATGTAGCATACTCATTTATGATCGCACCGCGTAAGCAATAAAGCCAGAGTAAAATATCCACAACATTCCTCATATTTCATAACCAGTTTGAAATATTGAAATGAGGTTTTGGCAAATGATAGCATGCAGAGAGGAGAGTATTTTGCGATATGGTTGCTATACGAAACTTCATTATGTCTGTTGTTAATCCACAAACTACAGACTTTTTCCATTAAAGAATATAATTTTTAATGATCATCGATAGCTGGTGAAGCGAGAAATACTATGGGTTTTGGAATAACATAAGTGAATACATTACATGTTTATTTTGTACCAAGGGTGTGCTTTTTCATAAGATATTAACCTTACTTTTCCTCAGTTACTCACTTAATAAGCCACTGTTTCAGAATTCTCATGCAATTACATCTGCATAACATGTTAGTGAGGTGAAACACTAAACTCCACTGTGTTTTGGTAACAGAAACTAATTTTGATGGCAAAAAGAGAGATGTGTCGGTTTTACTCAAAATTTGCCACTCATGGCACCTTTCTGAAAGTTGCAGATGATTAACAAGTCAGGAAAAATAAATCACTGCGTTTTTGCCAGAAGTATTTTTAGATACTGACCAAACGATGGAATGTAACAGTATTATGAAAGGAAACTTGCCACTCACCATATAGCAGAGATGCTGAGTTGCAGATGTTGTTGTTGTTGTTGTTGTTGTTGTTGTTGTGGTCTTCAGTCCTGAGACTGGTTTGATGCAGCTCTCCATGCTAATCTATCCTGTGCAAGCTCCTTCATCTCCCAATACCTTCTGCAACCTACATCCTTCTGAATCTGCTTAGTGTATTCATCTCTTGGTCTCCACTACGATTTTTACCCTCCACGCTGCCCTCCAGTGCTAAATTTGAGATCCCTTGATGCCTCAGGACATGTCCTACCAACCGATCCCTTCTTCTAGTCAAGTTGTGCCACAAATTTCTTTTCTCCCCAATCCTATTCAGTACCTCCTCGTTAGTTCCGTGATCTACCCCCGTAATCTTCAACATTCTTCTGTAGCACCACGTTTCGAAAGCTTCTATTCTCTTCTTGTCCAAACTATTTATCGTCCATGTTTCACTTCCATACATGGCTACACTCCATACAAACACTTTCAGAAACGACTTCCTGACACTTAAATCTATACTTGATGTTAACAAATTTCTCTTCTTCAGAAACGCTTTCCTTGCCATTGCCAGTCTACATTTTTATCCTCTCTACTTCGACCATCATCAGTTATTTTGCTCCCCAAATAGCAAAACTCCTTTACTACTTTAAGTGTCTCATTTCCTAATCTAATTCCCTCAGCATCACCCGACTTAATTCGACTGCATTCCATTATCCTCGTTTTGCTTTTGTTGATGTTCATCTTATATCCTCGTTTCAAGACACTGTCCATTCCGTTCAACTGCTCTTCCAAGTCCCTTGCTGTCTCTGACAGAATTACAAAGTCATCGGCGAACCTCAAAGTTTTTATTTCTTCTCCATGGATTTTAATACCTACTCCGAATTTTTCTCTTGATTCCTTTACTGCTTGCTCAATGTACAGATTGAATAACATCGGGGAGAGGCTACAACCCTGTCTCACTCCCTTCCCAACCACTGCTTCCCTCTCATGTCCCTCAACTCTTATAACTGCCATCTGGTTTCTGTACAAATTGTAAATAGCCTTTCGCTCCCTGTATTTTACCCCTGCCACCTTCAGAATTTGAAAGAGAGTATTCCAGTCAACATTGTAAAAAGCTTTCTCTAAGTCTACAAATGCTAGAAATGTAGGTTTGCCTTTCCTTAATCTAGCTTCTAAGATAAGTCGTAGGGTCAGTATTGCCTCACATGTTCCAATATTTCTACGGAATCCAAACTGATCTTTCCCGAGGTCAGCTTCTACCAGTTTTTCCATTCGTCTGTAAATAATTTGTGTTAATATTTTGCAGCTGTGACTTATTAAACTGATAGTTCGGTAATTTTCACATTTGTCAACACGTGATTTCTTTGGGATCGGAATTATTATAATCTTCTTGAAGTCTGAGGGTATTTCACCTGTCTCGTACATTTTGCTCACCAGATGGTAGAGTTTTGTCAGGACTGGCTCTCCCAAGGCTGTCAGTAGTTCTAATGGAATGTTGTCTACTCCCGGGGCCTTGTTTCGACTCAGGTCTTTCAGTGCTCTGTCAAACTCTTCACGCATTATCATATCTCCCATTTCATCTTCATCTACATCCTCTTCCATTTCCATAATAGTATCCTCAAGAACATCGCCCTTGTATAGACCCTCTATATACTCCTTCCACCTTTCTGCTTTCCCTTATTTGCTTAGAACTGGGTTTCCATCTGAGCTCTTGATATTCATGCAAGTGGCTCTCTTTTCTCCAAAGGTCTCTTTAATTTTCCTGTAGGCCGTATCTATCTTACCCCTAGTGAATAAGCCTCTACATCCTTACATTTGTCCTCTAGCCATGCCTGCTTAGCCATTCTGCACTTCCTGTCGATCTCATTTTTAGACGTTTGTATTCCCTTTCGCCTGCTTCATTTACTGTATTTTTATATTTTCTCCTTTCATCAATTAAATTCAGTATTTCTTATGTTACCTAAGGATTTCTACTAGCCCTCGTCTTTTTACCTACTTGATCCTCTGCTGCCTTCGCTACTTCATCCCTGAGAGCTACCCATTCTTCTTCTACTGTATTTCTTTCCCCCATTCCTGTCAATTGTTTCCTTATGCTGTCCCTGAAACTCTGTACAACCTCTGGTTTAGTCAGTTTATTCAGGTCCCATCTCCTTAATTTCCCATCTTTTTGCAGTTTCTTCAGTTTTAATCTACAGTTCATAACCAATAGATTGTGGTCAGAGTCCACATCTGCCCCTGGAAATGTCTTACAATTTAAAACCTGGTTCCTAAATCTCTGTCTTACCATTATATAATCCATCTGATACCTTTTAGTATCTCCAGGATTCTTCCATGTATACAACCTTCTTTTATGATTCTTGAACCAAGTGTTAGCAATGATTAAGTTATGTTCTGTGCAAAATTCTACCAGACGGCTACCTCTTTCATTTCGTAGCCCCAGTCCATATTCACCTACTATGTTTCCTTCTCTCCATTTCCCTACTCTCGAATTCCAGTTGCAGATAGGCACAACAAAAAGACTGTCACAAATAAGCATTTGGCCAACAAGGCCTTTGTCAAAAAATAGGTCTCTCTCTCTCTCTCTCTCTCTCTCTCTCTCTCTCACTCACACACACACACACACACACACACACACACACGACGCGCGCACACACCTCTCACACATGATTCAGATACTATTCAAAGCAGAGATGACAGATCTTTTTGAATGGTCACCATGCAAGTGAGGGTGTGGAGGGGCTCCATTTAATATTTACAAAAAATGTGAACGTAGGCTTCAGTTTAGAATGGCACTGCCCACCAATGCTCTGCATTTCCCCTGCTGCACTACTGCCGCACTCCCCATGCGCGGCATACCATCTGTGCATCTACTGGCCACGGTATTCTGCACTGATTCTACTTCCGTGCTATTATCAGTTAAGCCATGATTTAATTTTTGTAGCTCATTTGTTATTGCAACGAAGAGGAGGGAGTGCTCCACTTTATTTTCTGCTTACTTCTACATTAAATGCCGTAGTTGTCATAAAAGATGTTATGAAACATAAACTGATGTTGTGATAAAATGTCTTTATTCTGCTTCCCATATTATCGATTACTCCAGCAGTGACAATACAGCCAAAACTTTACTTCTGACCACAGAATAAAATTTTGTGTGAAATCAAGACTATCCAAAGACCCTTTACCATGTCCCTAATATTTCTCTGCAAGCTGAAAAAAATCTAAAGGTCTTTTTACTTCAGAATTGTTAAAGCTTTCATGGCCACTTATTGACAAATTACTTGTTGGCTTCTGTTTTGGGTTCTGTGGCCATCACCAGCAGTGGAGGGTGAAATTTTGAAATGCCAGCCACTCGTGTTGGCGAAATGCAGAAAAATTATCAAACAAATATTGGCCGAACAACTGAGACCGAAGCCAACAGGCATATTTTTTTTATTTTTAAATTTTTTTTATTTATTTTTATTTTTTATTTATTTATTTTTTTAATCTACCTCTTTATAGTTTAATATCTGCTTGTATGAGGCTGAGAGAGTTAAACCACATGTTCCTGCAATACTTTTAAAAACTTAAATCACAGTACCTTGTTTCCAATGTGCTGTTTGGTGTCACATACATGTTTGGGAACAATCTAGGAATCCATTTTTTCTCAATAACTCCCTTTGATTTGATCAGTTGACCAATTATCTCTTTGGTACCTGTTGATTTTTCCTTCGTGGAATGTTTCCTTCTATTATATATATATATATATATATATATATATATATATATATATATATATATATATATATATATATAGTTATAATAGAAGGAAACATTCCACGAAGGAAAAATATATCTAAAAACAATGATGATGTGACTTACCAAATGAAAGTGCTGGCAGGTCGACAGACACACAAACGAACACAAACATACACACTAAATTCAAGCTTTCGCAACAAACTGTTGCCTCATCAGGAAAGAGGGAAGGAGAGGGAAAGACGAAAGGATGTGGGTTTTAAGGGAGAGGGAAAGGAGTCATTCCAGTCCCAGTCCAGTCTTGCTCTTCAATATATCCTCTCTTCCCGTTATCCACCAGGCCTCAATCTCTGCTAATTTCAAGTTGCCGCCACTCATACCTCACCTGTCATTCAACAACATCTTTGCCTCTGCACTTCTGCCTCGACTGACATCTCTGCCCAAACTCTTTGTCTTTAAATATGTCTGCTTGTGTCTGTATATGTGTGGATGGATATGTGTGTGTGTGCGCGAGTGTATACCCGTCCTTTTTTCCCCATAAGGTAAGTCTTTCCGCTCCCGGGACTGGAATGACTCCTTACCCTCTCCCTTAAAACCCACATCCTTTCGTCTTTCCCTCTCCTTCACTCTTTCCTGATGAGGCAACAGTTTGTTGCGAAAGTTTGTGTGTATGTTTGTGTTCGTTTGTGTGTCTGTCGACCTGCCAGCACTTTCATTTGGTAAGTCACATCATCTTTGTTTTTAGGTGTGTGTATATATATATATATATATATATATATATATATATATATATATATATATACCCGAAAACAAAGATGATGTGACCCACCAAATGAAAGCGCTGGCAGGTCGACAGACACACAAACTAACACAAACACTCACACAAAATTCAAGCTTTCGCAACAAACTGTTGCCTCATCAGGAAAGAGGGAAGGAGAGGGAAAGACGAAAGGATGTGGGTTTTAAGGGAGAGGGAAAGGAGTCATTCCAGTCCCGGGGGTGGAAAGACTTACCTTAGGGGGAAAAAGGGACGGGTATACACTCGCGCGCACACACACACATATCCATCCACACATATACAGACACAATATAGACACACACACACTTCCGACTCGTACTACACTCCTCTGTGAGTCCATCGCTCACCCTGTTGCTCTTTACAGTTTGTTTGTTGTATACAGCAGTGTGGGTAAAAAAAAGTTCTTATTTTTCTCTCTTCCATATGCCTGATGCTTCTTTTGTGAGGTAACTCACTTTTCCCTTCAGTTGAAAACTATTCATTTTATCACAAAGTGAAATTACTTATTAAAATTTGAGAAAAAAGAGAGAAAAACACCCACTCACTGTGTCGAAGTCAATTGTGTTTTATTTTGTAGCTTAGTCATTGCAGTTATGTTCTGAACACAATTTGTTCAAATGTCCACCACAGCTTTGAACACACTGACACGCACAGTGGCTCCAGTTGATAATCACTCTGTCCACCATTAGCGGCTCTTCCTCCATACTGGCTACTACTGCAGCAATAGTGTCCTCAGGAAAGGTCTTCACTTCATGCTTTATATCACCTTCCTGGCGACTTCTGGTCGTGTTAAGAGAAATCCCACTCAAATTTGGCCACATTGTGATGTGTAGCCTGAATTGAGAAACAGTGATGGTGATACAGTTCTCTGATAAACAATTGCTGAGCCACCACAACTGAGCTGCAACTTCAGCAAATTTTTTTTAATGATTTCTAAACATTCAGCATGAGTCACTGTATGGTGAAACAGCAAATTGTGCTAGGTATTTTTACACCTGGAAGTACACAGAAATATTTTAGAAACAGGAAACTGCAATTTAAAAAGGTATCACCCTTAATCAAAGGCCCTTTATATCAGAAAAAAATAATTACAACTGATGATCCAGGGTAAGTTATTATTTCTAAGAATGAAATAAATGCTACAGTTGAATTGACAGAATCAGAACATAAACTTTAATCGGTAGTTTACCAGTTCCAAAATACATTAGGAATATGAGAGTTGTAGATGGAGCCATTGGGAATAGTTTTTTGTTGAAGGTGAATACTCACTGTTAAATGAAATATCAGTATGCGTATGATAATATTTTGTCAGGTCCATTTATGATTAGATATAATTAAGAGCCTAATGAGTGGAAAGTGACATTAGTCAGCATATTTGCTCATTGTGTGGCGTAATGTTGGCACAGTGTAATAATGGATTATAATGTTTTTAATGATGATGATGATGATGATGATGATGATGATGATGAAAATAGCTTATGATTTAGCAGCATTCGCTATTGTTACGAGAGAGAAAAAATTAAGTTTTTATATTCTATATAGCTATTTGTAAACTGTACAGTTAATGTGTGTAGAAAATTATGATTATTGTATATCAGTGTAATATTACAGATGGAAATGTATGTTGTTTCTTTGTTTGGATCAGCATGTTTTCCTCTCAGTGTTTTGTTCATAACATTAGTGCTAGACGGTTGTACAGAAATTTCATGAAATCCTGTAATATGCCTTTTTAATCATGTAACTTATGTGCTTGTACATGGTGCTTTCTGTTGACAAATACAGAATTCTTCCTTTCAACTTGTTTTCTTTCTTTCTGGGTGTTTCCCTGTAGTGGTAGTGTTAATTATGGTTGAACTGTGCTTCTCCTAGATTGCATGATTTCTAAATATGAAATTACATAAAGATCACATTTTTTGTGGACAGAATAACATTAATTTGACATAACTCCTAGCTGGAAATGAAGCATGTTTTGTGTGTGGGCATTACAGGTATAAAAGTGCAAAGTTCCAGGTTATTATTTAAAACATAAACTTGGTAATGGCCATTTCTGCATAAAGCTTGAGCCAATTTTTTATATGCTTAGCTCCAAGTTCCTCTTCCAAGCTTTTTATTTTAGTTTTCTCTCAATGTATTATTTTCTATATATTTAAAAGTCACATTATGTGACATTTCAAAGAACACAGCATCCACAAAGACAGTGCTGATGTAGAGAAAGAAGGTGGTAATTTGATTGTGTATCACATCAAATGGCACACCGTTATACACGAATGAATACCATTCTGAAAATGTGAATTGGCTGTAGATTAATGAAAAGTAGAAAACTGAAAAAACCCTGATATTAACTGCAGTGTAATAATTGAAATTGGAATAATAAGGAATGAAATTGGAAGAAAATGTTAAAAGGATTAGGCAATTGTCACCATGTGTGTTGGCAGACAGGAGTAGTTAGTGTGAAGAATTTTAAAGGAAGTCATACTGTTTGTCATGTGTATATGTTGCCGGTAGGAAGGGGAAGGTAAATAGACAAAGGATTTAAAGTATGTGGATAGCCTCATTTTATTGTACATATGGAATTCCGAGAACATTATCAGTGATTAAGTATTAAACAGCCACTGTTGCTATTCATCTTTATGATGAGAATATGATGGAGAAAAAGTTATAGAAGGGAATGTAAATCGAACATGAATGCAGGATGGGAATAATTGAACTGGCATACACAAGGGAAACTGGGACAGCAGGAAACAGGAAAAAATAAGTGGCCAAAAAGAAGGTAAGAGAAGGATCAAAGAAGTATCAAGTACATGAATAATAAATAAATAGAGATAATTATGAATGTTCGGAAATGAGGTTGCAGAATTATGGTTAATTGTGGACAGTAGTTCACTTCACTTGGAACCATCAAATTTGTGGATATCGATTTTTTTTTAGGATTAGTTTGTTCAGCAGAGGGTCTGGGCCATAGCATCTAACACATTGATGGAGACCAAGCTGCAGTGGGTCTGGGCCATAGTATCTAACACATTGATGGAGATCAAGCTGAACCAGCAAATTGTTGAAAACAAGGAAAGTGCAAGATCAATCTTGTGCTGCCATTTTGTCAAAGGTAATGTGAAAAAACAGCAACATGCAACCACTAGAAGCTGCTGTAGTGCATATTTATTTATTTATTGACAGCCAGTTTTGGATAAGCGCCCATCTTCAGGTCACGGGCGTATTAATGGAAATGTATATGAAATAGTACTTGTCAGAATAATTACAGTGGACTGTTGTGTACAGCGGATATGTTTACCATCACTTAAGTTTAAAGGAAGTTTCCTGGCCATCAAGTACATAATTATCATCAGTTGCAGTGTCTAAACAAAATAGTTAAAATACTGTATGTAAAGATATTAAAAACCTAATATATATATATATATATATATATATATATATATATATATATATAAAAAGAAAGATGATGAGACTTACCCAACAAAAGCGCTGGCAGGTCGATAGACACACAAATAAACACAAACATATATATATATATAATCATAGATACACACACAAACCTAAGTACCTGTCACGAATGCTTTCATTTTCTTATACATTTTCGTATTAAATTTTTAATTTGTGTGGCCGTATTGCCAGTAGCTGTTTTACAAGTATTGAACAATGGACTCCAGGCTGGAATATAAACAGTGTAATTAAAAGATAGCTTACTAATTACCATGGAGATGACACGTGGTAGTTGCAGACAGACAAATTAAAAATTTAAATGTCTTTTAATCATGTGTGTCTGTAACGTCACTTCATCTTTATGGTAAGTAGCACTCTATCTTTTCCTTACACTGTTTACAATTATTGAAGGCATGTTAAATGCGTCTTTGCATATACAAGAAAATGTGTACTTTTGTCACCAAACAAACTTAGTTTTATTGAAACAAAACATCGTCAGTGGTTTGTAATGAAAGACATTTACAACTTGGCATGCTTTCTACTTTGAGAAACAGTTCATTGCAAAAGATGCTACTTTACTTACTTTATTTTATGTCCAGTTTTCACTCATATCAGGAAACGTAATCTGCTTGCACAGTTTCGAGTTATTCCTTCATTTGGCTCTGTTGATTCTGGCCTAATTCCACATTGCTTTACTATTCCTTGGTGTGAAACACAACATGGTGTAGGATCGCCATTGTTTGTTTGCGTGGCTAAATATGCTGTGTGTGTTTTTTGTATTGTTACCAACAAATGACAAATCGCAGTGGAAGAAAATATTTTTAGCTTAAAGGAAAAATTAGCAGTTAAGGTGGTAACACTGCAAAAAACGTACAGGATATAGGCAAAATAATGTGGTCATCTGTACTTACTTGGGAATGGTTTATTAATAAGGCGTTGGATCCCCATTTGCCCGTAATACAGCTGCAATTCTTCTTGGAATAATGGCATATAATCATTTTATAGTCTCCAGTGGAATATTATGCCATTCTTCAATGAGAACCTCTTGTAACTCTTGTAATGACGAGGATGCAGAAATCTGCTGCGGAGTCTGCACTCCAGTACCACCCACAAGGGTTCGAAAATGTTCAAGTCCGGGGACTGTGTTGGCCAGGAAAGATGCTGCAGTTCAGTTGCATGCTCCTCATACCATGATTGTACAGTCTTGGCATTGTGACCAGGAGTATTATCATCCTGAAATATGGCATCATTGTTGGGAACAACATTTTAATCATGGGGTGCACCTGATCACCTAAAATGTTCACATAATTGTTGGCTGTAACACGCCCTTTGAGGGTAATGATGGAACCAGCAGAAGACATGATCTGGCTGCCCATACCATCACATTTCTGCCTCCATGCTTAACCATTGGAATCAAGCAATCATGGCTGTAGGTTTCTTTTGTTGTTCTCCAGACCTAAACCCAGTTCGATGTTGGAAATAATGAAAACAATGACTTGTTTCCACTGATCAGCCGTCCAGGATTTATACTCCAGACACCATTTTCTACACTTCTTTGTGTTGGTTGTCATCGCTAATGGTAAAGCAGCTCGACCATGAATATTCGCTTTATGGAGTTCTTGGCGGACAGTGTCAATAGGTACTGGGGTCTCAAGGATGGCTATTAAGCTCTGCAGTCACTTTAGCTGCCTTAGTTTTGTGTTGTTTTGACACAATTCGTGTTAGTGTAAGATGATCTCTGTCATTTAATTTTGGTTTGCGTCCACTATTACTTTCATACAATGATGTCTTTCCATGTTTTGTGTAGGTTGTCATGACTGTCGAAACAGTTGCTTTTGAAACCTTCAGTAAGTTGGCTGTCTAGGTTAATGATGCTCCAGCTAATCAGGCCCCCACAGTCTGCCCTCTTTTGAACTCTGTTAGGTCTTTCATTGCATGTTGACCGCCTCTGAATGCAAATACAAAGTGTGCACTACACCTACACCACCTGCAATGATACCTAGTCCATACTGAACACGCGCAGTCCAGTGCAATACGTGCCGTACCTGCGTTGGTGACCGTCAGACACAACCATCCCATTACTACCACTGTTCATATTATTTTCCTATCCCTTGTATTTAATCAGAAAGATGAAAACAAACCGTATTGATGCTATTTTGTGTTGTGTTTCACTTCAAGAAATGCATATTTCCACAAAGCAGCATCGGATTAGGCTGGAATCAACAGTGCTAAATGAAATATTTCAAAAAGTGCAAGCAAACAGCATTTCCTGATGTGAGTGAGAACGTGACATTAAACAGCATAAGCAGAATCAACATCTTTTGCTACGAACTGTTTCTCATCCTAAAAAGCAAGCCAAATTATAAATATACTGACTAGTTAGGGTAATCAATTGTAGCTTCATAAGATGGACTGATATAACAATGAAAACAATCAATTTTTGACAATATAACATAATTGGATAGATAAAAAAATCTACTCGTCAAGTGGTGGCAGACCACACACACAAAAACAGGTTATAATTATGCAAGCTTTCAGAGCCAGTGGCTCCTCCTCCTGGCAGAAGGATTGAAGGAGAAGGAAGAAAGGTTAAGGAAAACGACTGGAGAGGTCTAGGAAAAGGGGTAGATTTTGGGAAAGTCACCATAACCACGGGTCAGGGTACACTTAATGAACAGGATGAGAAAGAAAGACTATCCAGCTACATTGTAGCTTCATCACAGATACATAACTTACAATATCTGTGTCTGTCATTGGGGACAACCAATAAAATTAGTAAAACAGAGAAAGTCCCATGGACCATCAAGCCTTAAAATGTACATTCTAAAAACTAGACTGAACTGAAATCGTGTGGTGCAAAAAAGAATATAAAATTGTATACAATTTTATTTACATAATGAAAAAATACCAAGATTATATAAGATTATACAGCAAAGTTCAAAACATTTCAATATTATATGAGGGGCGTTCAATAAATAATCAAACAGATGTTTTTCTGTAAGCAGGTTGGTTTTATTCAGAATTCTAGTACACCATTTTATTTCCCACCCTTTTGGGCATAAAACCTATGTTTGAATATTTTCAAACATTCAGTACAATGGCCTTGTGCCACATTACTGGGACAGCCTGTATACTGCCATAGTGCCACTCTACTGGTCGACGCTGGAGCCAATGTCTTGCTGCATCAATAACCTACTCGTCATCCACATACTACTTCCCATGGAGTGCATCCTTCATTGGGCCAAACAGATGCAAGTTGGGAGGTGTTAGATGTGGTCTCTACGGTGAATGAGAAAGAACAGTCCAATGAAGGTTTTTGAACACTGGCAACAGAGATGTCTGGTTGTGTAGCAAGGTGTTTGATTGTGATCCATCGATCACGGATCACCTCAAGTGAGTGTGTCCACATGTTGCAACATTGGAGGAGTCACAGCTGTATGTGGCCATCCGGCACCCCGGGTATCGAACAGGTTTGCATTACCTTATTGTGTTGATGCCTTGCCAGCAACTCATTCCACATGTTTGCTGCCAGGTCTCTGTAGACATTCTGCAAGCATCTATGAATACCTCTGATGCTCTGGTTTTCTGCCAAAAGAACTCGGAGACAGCTATCTGAATGGAATGCACGTCTCTTACAGATGGCATTTGGAAGGCTATATGTTGCGCTACCACCTATTTGGAACTTCATCGATCTATAGGGGATGAGACAGAGGTATTCCATAATTTCGCATAGCAAATTCTGCATTTTTCAACTGAAGTGGGCAGTGAAGAATTGTCACATTTCTTATTGAACATGCCTAATACTAAGTCCTCAACCAGACTTATGCAATATATATATAATCTCATGACCACCATTGCCTCTGGGCACCTAAGGTCCAACTGCAATTGCGTGTCAGGTGAGCAGTGATCTTCCCTGAGTTGAGCAGTAGGCAGGGTAGTGGGTGAGGAGGGGGTTGTACAGAGGATGCCCGTAATAGGACTGGAGGAAGTGGTAGTGAGAGGATGTATGGGACAGATCTTGCACTTAAGTTTATTGCTAGGATATGAGCCCAGGGGAGAGGTGTCGGTTGCAGGAATGGACGGGGATATTGAATAGGTTCAGTGCATGTTGACATACCATTGTGGCAAGGGAAGAGAGAATAGTTGTAATTTCAGGGCATGACAAGAGGTAGTTGGTATTCTGTTGGAGAATGTGATTCAGTTGCCCTAGCACTGGGTTGCTTTGCTCCCAGCCTCCCTCTGGCCTTGACCTTCTGTAGTCTGTCCTTCACCTGGCTATCCACACTTCCCTACTTGCTTCCTATTTCAGCCCCCCCCCCCCCCCCCCCCCCCCACAGACACACACACCTACCTTCTATCACAGCAGTACACACCTGTGCAGTACTTTCCCTTCTCTATTTCTCTCCTGTCCCATTTACCCCCATCCCCAGCAAAGCCTCCCGATGCTGTATCTAGTAACACTATCCTGTCCCTACCACATCCCCGCAAAATCTTGCGTGCTGCACTATCATCATCTCCAACCCCTACCATGCTGTTCCTCCACCTCCTCCACCTCCTCACCCTACGACTCCTCTGTACCCCCACTGCCCACCCCAGTAAAGATCATTGCACACCTCAGACTGTTGCATTTGGGTCTTAGCCATCGAGAGACAAAAGTGCATGTGTGTGTGTGCTCTATTACTGTAACTTGTAAGCAATATCACTGCATTCATATGAGAACAAACACCTGCTGATTCAATTGTCAGTTTATGAGACAACTTTGGTGAGACAATGCAGTGGACTGTCAATTTGTTTACTTTAATGACAGTAGGAAAATGGACCACATAAGTGAAAGGTACGCACGTTCGGTTGTGTTATATATATATATCATTTAGAAGCTGCTACTGATAATAACTATGTACGGTACTTGACTTCCTTTAACCTGATGTAGTGGTATATTTATCTGCTAAGTATAATAGTTCATTGTGAATTATTTTGCCACACCTTGTTTCTTACACATTTCTGTTAATATGTAGATAACTTAAAAATGGTTGCTTCACTGATACCACTAGTAAATAAGTAAATAAATATGATTTATAGCAGCTTTGATGGTTTCGGGATGGCCATTTTTTAACCACTTTGAAGCGGTACAAAAATGTTGATAGGAATTGTTTTAGAAGTAGAGTTATGCATGAACACTGCCGTGGAACTGGCACACAGTTACTGTGAAGGCATAACATGTTTCCCAGGCTCCAGACCTTTCTTTCCCACTTTCCTCCATCTGTCTAGTTGCTTTTGGACCTCTCAGACCCTTTAACTTTTTAATTCTCATTTCATCATCCTTTTTTGCTTAGTGGGATGTTTTTATGCAGGTCTCCCTCTTTCTTGCTCTTGTCACTCTCCTTCAAATGCTGTCTCTTCCCACTTTCTTACCTGTCCTAGTTCCACAGAAAAATTACTTACTTTGGCTGTTCAGCGAGGTGGTGTTCCTGCGTCTTTGCTAAAGGTGAGTGGTGGACAGTCCTCATAGTCTGTTTTGTATCAGAGTACATTTCATTATTAAGCAATGAATTAAAAAATTGGACAGGTAGCTCTGGCAATTAAAGAATTAGCAATGATAAATAATTGTACTGTGACTGTTCCACCACTTAGTAATCATGAAAATTTACCCTTTTGAATAAAATAATCCTCGGACAGCAGAAGGAACAGAATTTTTGATGCAGTAATTAAATTATTGCATGTTGGTTGGTATAATAGCAGCTGAAAAAACTGAAATCTTATTTCTTTTGCTCTAAATAAACTGCTAGCAACTGAAAATGAATAGGGGAGGTCAGCTTTTACTGATAGTATTAATCATACTCATGGTTGTGATTTGAGGAAGCTTAGGCAAAAAGAATCAGTGTGTTTTTGAACTGAAATTAGTATTGTGTGATAGATTACTTTGATCTCAACAATGTACAGAAATTAGAAAGAATAAATGAGATGAAAGATAGACAGATAGTGTGTCGAATGAGTCGGCCTGCCTGTTAGTTTACCAAAAGGAGGCAGGTATCAGCTTGGAGCTAGCTGACAAATCAAAGCACTACTCTTGCACATTGCACAGGAATAACTGGAACATATTCAATTTAAGATTGAACCAGAATTATATTTTATTTTATATTTAGTGGAGGAAACAAATGAAGAACAGGCTAATATGAATCTATCGGTGTTCTCCCCCCCCCCCCCCCCCCCTCTCGCGGGAGTTGTCTTATAAGCATTCAGTGTTATCAATTAATGTAAGTTAATGAAAAACTACTCCAGTTGCTGTTGAGAAATTTTGCGTCCACTACTGGTTTTGACCTTTATATTACACCATTTTCAAGTGGTTCTGAAAAATTATGCCATAGATAAGCAACATGTACACTGTAGTGTTATAATTGAAGGCTATTCCAAAACTAAATAAACCTCAGCATGAAGGCAGGATTAGCCAGGTGAAATTCATATTCAAATTCTCTTCTAATAGTTAAGTTTCGACTCATGAACTTAGTTAAAATGTACTGCTGGAAATTGGTGATTAGTGTTTTACAGATGAATAGGTTTGTGATAATATGCAACCAGCAAATGTAGAGTGTCTGGTTAACTTGGTTCTGTACAAGTGACTGACTGGTGGTATTTTAATGTGTGTTACACTTGCTCGACATGCAGAGGGCTAAGTTTTACTTTAGTTTTGTGTGTGTGTGTGTGTGTGTGTCTATATATATGTATATAAAACAATTTGCTCACTTACCTTTGACTTAAATGTCTATAAACTTACATCAAAGGCTGTTTGGCAGTTACAGAGAATTAAAAACATAAAAATAAATCTTTATTCCTACAAAAAATCCTTTGCAAAGAATGTACAGTTGTCATGAAGTTGTGTAGTGTACCAGAAATTTTACTGGCTTCATAAGAACTTCAGACTAGGTCTGAAATGAGTAACTGTACGGCAGGCAGCATTTATGATTGTGATGTGATTATGAATGTGTATGAATTCTATTAGAACAATATCTTTGCGTGAAAGACTTCTGAAGTTTGAATGTTTTTTTGGCTGTGCTAAATAAATGCCTCGCTTGGGCATATCGTGTTCACAAACTGACACACACACACACACACACACACACACACACACACACACACACACACACACACACAGACGTGTCCCTTAACAAATAGCTTTCATCAACCTACATAAAAGAGAGCTATATCGAAGATTCTGATGGACAAACATCTGCATTCTGAAATGAAATATCTTAAAAGTGTGTTTAGGCCAAGCGGCTATATATGGTGTGAAATAAAGTCTATGTTTACAGCATATGCACACAGATTCTTGCTCAACTTATATATAATCACAAACAAATTTTGCCCCTCCAATTGTTGGCAGCACAACTTGCAGCAGGTCTTTGTCAGATGTGGAATTTGGCTAATGTATCAACTGCCAAAAAAACAGTGATGGTAATATTACAGCCTACATGGGACAACCAGGACGCTGAGTTGCAGAAGTTTACAATATAGGGTATGACAGGAGGAATAGTCAATATTCAGAGATCATTTAAAGTCTTAGTAAACAAAGGCTCACGGCAGGAACAATCATTCAAAGTCTTAGTAAACATGGGCTCTAAAATGCATACCCTAAGAGCTATGAGCACTTTTTAGGTACAAGAGATGTGGTTCGCCACATCAAAGATGTAGCGGTGCTCATAACTTTTAAGGTACCCATTTCAGAGTCTGTTTCCTAGACTTTTTTGCTTCAAATTATTGTTCCTGTTATCTCACTGAATATAGACCATTCCTCTTGGGTCACCCTGTGTGTTTTGGGAATGTGTTGGTAACCACAAAAGTCAGATTTGCTGAGTATACTCAGTACAGAAAGCAGAAATCTCCCGCTGACAGAACATAACTCGATGAAAGGGTTTAAGCTTAAGTGTGAAACTTACGTTATACCAACCAGTAGGCTCTCATTATCCAAGGCACTAGAACTCCATATCAGTGGCTATAATTTATTAAAGACAATGGGTACATGTTGAGTGGTGGTTGGAAAAGCAAGCTAAACAGCGAGTGCTGTAAGTGGGAAAAGATTAACAAATCTAAATCTAACAAGCTATAGTTTGGATGGCAGTCCTCACACCTCACCATGCAGATCAGTTTGGTGTATTTCAGCATCACCAAACCCTGCCTCTTGTGCCTTGTAGTTGTGCCCTCGCTATGATGTGATCGTGTCATTGGTCATTGAAAACTGTTAAATTGTATGCTTTTTGGAAGTGTTCGCAGTGGTGAAATCAACCATTTCTGTTCCTGATTAAAGAGGGTCGAAGTAATCTTTAGAAGGTACAGTGTAATTCATATTTGAACCTGCAACAACCGTTTTGATGCCTTTAATGTGAATGACTATTTTGAAACTGGCTTGTGAGTTAAGTATCAAATATACAGCAGAATCTCTTTCTGACATTCTCCTATGGTGCTGTACAAAATGAAGTGTCCCATCCTCAATACGCAGCCAGGTAAATGTTATTTTCAAGTAAAATCCAGACACACATTCTTCTACCAGAACAGCAAGTATTACCAGCTACCCTAGTGCAGAATTTTAGCAAAAATATTTTGATAGGAAATGGGAAGACCAAGTGTCAAAGTTCTCCCTTGAAAACCCATTAGTGACTATGTGCATGCCTTAAGTAAAATCACTTTAATCACAACATACTCGCTGGTTTTATGGTATACCGAATTCATCTCATAACGATGCAGTAAATTTTGTACCTTCATTGTGTGAAACACAGCTCTGGATGTACAGTTGAAAAATGTCTTAGTACTTTTAAAAGACCAAAAATGAAATTTTACTGTATAGTCACAAACATTCTGCTTAAACCTGTCAATTATTTCCTATTAGCAGTCACTTCTCAGTAGTGCTTCATGTTTGTGGCATTACAGACACATACTAAAGTGGAATACACAACAAGGTGACATCAGCTATTTTGCTGTGTCATAATTATGATTTATGAAGACAGCATTATCACATGATTTTCATTGCAGCTTTTTGTTTTACACACACACACACACACACACACACACACACACACACACAGCGTAATTAATAGTATCCAAGCACCATCTGAGAATAGTTGTTGCCACATTGAAGATGCTTTGTGGAACCCATGACCTTTCACAGTTGGCATGGAATTGTGTTGAATGGGTCATTTTGCGTAGTTGAAACTTCCTTCAGTGAGTTGATTGGATGTGACAGAGCAACAAAGTAGTGTAGATGATATCAGGGCTCCTACATGCACTTGAGAGTATTTCTTCACTGTTAAAAAGAATGGAGAGTTCAGCAGAACTCTCAAAATGTAAACAAACAACAGGGTTATGATTCCATATCTACTTCTAGAGAATGCTGGACTTTAAAGTGTATAAGGTGTTGATTGCCTTGAAAAGTGAAGTGTTCGTTATTTCTTAATAATCTTCCTATTCATTCACTAACACTCTTACTCAGTGGTGTGAAAAGAATCTGTTCCTTGGTAACTTTGAGATACTCAGTAAATAGTGCCCATTGCTCATTTCAAGACTCCCACCTCCTCCATCTGTCCCGAAATCTTTTCAGCTATTATTGACTAGATTACCGGTTCTTAATTTAGTGGCCAAGACTGCGATATATGGTTCAGTTTCAGTGCTTTGCAACTGACAGGATACTAATGTCTCTTGAATTTGAAGAACATTGATCGTTTGCTTGTAAATGCAAATCGATGTCGCTTTTAAGTTAACAGCATTATGAAAGGGTATTTGCAACTTACCGTAAAGCTGACATGTTGAGTTGCAGATAGGCATGATGAAAAGATTGTTACACATTTCAGCCAGACTCTCCTTTAAAAAGGAGAAAATACACAAGCAAGCACACCACATGTGCACATGATTGCTATCTATGGCTGCTCTGGCCAGAATGCAACTGTGCTGTGTCGAATGAAAGCAGCAATCCACAGTGGGATGGGGAAGGGAGAGGGATAGCAGGGTGTAAGTGAAGTCAGCATTGCATGGCAGATCACGCGAGGACTAGATCATGTCTGGACAAAAGGCTGCCAGGCACAGCATCAGAAGGCTGTAGGGATGGAAAAGAAGTGGAACAGACTGGCAGATGTATTGGCAGAGAGTGGTGTACAGTGAGGGTGAGGGATGTGAATTAGGAGGAGGTGACAAGTCAGGGCAGAGGGGGCGGAAACTGTTTTATGGAGGGTGTGGGGACAGTAGGTTACTGTAGGTTGACACCAGGATGATTTCAGGAGCGGAGAATGGTTTGTCAGGATTGCTCCCACCTGTGCAATTCAGAAAAGCTTGTGATATGGGGGAACTAGGTGACCTCAGTTGTGAAGCAGCCGTTGAAATCGAGCATGTTATGTTCAGCTGCATATTGCACCACAGGGTGGTCCACTGTGCTTGTGGCCACAGTTTGACAGTGGCCATCCATCCTGGTGGATAATCATGCCAATATAAAAAGCTGTGCAGTAACTGCACACGACTGTTTTCACAGGTTGTATGATCTCTAATGGATAGGATAAACCTATGACAGGACTGGATTAGGAAGAGCTGGGTGGGTAGATTGGGCAGGCCTTGCACCTGGGTCTTCCACAGGGATATGATCCCTTTTGCTAGAGGTTGGGTTTGGGAGTGGCTTAGGGATGGACTAGGATGTTTGGAAGTTGAATGTCCAATGGACATCACTTTAGGGAGAGACCTTGGTTAGGATGTCCCTAATTTCAGGGAGTGATGACAGGTAAATGAAGCCATGGTGAAAGATGTGGTTCAGTTGTTACAGTGTGGGGTAGTGTTGAGTGACAAAGGGGTTGGTGGGAGGATAGGGGGTGTGTGGGGATATGGCACAAGAAATCTGTTTGTGGGCAGTAAATCTCTGTCTTGCATATTACTCTATCTTCCACCTCAGGTTTTCAAATCTCGTCCAGTGCAGTTTCCTTCTCGTCCTGTCCGGTAAATCTCCCTGACTCTGGGCTCTGGGTGACTTTTCTGAATTCTCTCCATTTCCTAAACTTAGCCAGTCCTTTTCCTTCAGCCCTCTTCCTTCCCCTTCAACCCTTCTGCCCCCAAGAAGGACCCACTGACTCTGAAAACTTGCAAATTTCATTGCCTTTATATATGCTTGTTCCTGTTGCCACTTGGTGCGATTGTTTATCTATCCACTAACATTATATTTTCAGTGATGATGTACAGTGTCGTACACCAGAGAGAGATCAGCGAAACCCCTTCCAGTAATATCACCATGATGAAACCCATTCCTTGTCACTATGAAGAGTCTGTGCACAACATTTTTACTTTGGCCTGAATCCAGCTTGCTGTGGAATTAGGAGAGGTTTTATGACTAGTGTTACGCAATTCAGAAGCTTTCAAATTTTTGGGATTTGTCATTGTTCTAGGTGATTATTCTAAAGCACTGTGTCAAACACGAAAGTGTAATGTTCTCTGTTTTCAAGAAACATATGGGAGTAGCAACCAAAAGTTCAAATGTGTGTAAATTCCTAAGGGACCAAACTGCTGAGGTCACCAGTCCATAGACTTACACTACTTAAACTAACTTATGCTAAGAACAACACACACACACACACACACACACACACACACACACATCCATGCCCAATGGAGGACTCGAACCTCCGGCGGGAGGGGCCGTGCAATCTGTGACATAGCACCTCAAACTGCACGGCCTCTCTGCGTGGCGCAGCCAACACTACCAGGAATGCACTTGGTAGCTAAAAAGCCTTGTGAGAAGTGTGGCAGTGCTTTTGAACAAAATATAATGTCTGCTATCACCACAAACAATGATTTAGAACTCTTATTTGTTGGACTATCAAACTGTGTCATAACATCTATCTATAAATCTCAGTGTGTTCCTATCCACCTTCCTAACTGGTCTTCAGCACGAGATGAAAATATTGATGTTATTGTCAGCTTTTTCAGTAGCTGTAGCTGGCTATGGAGATATAGTGAAGACAATGAAGATGGTGAAGCTGTAATTATGTGAGCAGAATCAAGCCAACTGTCCTTAATACATAACAGCAAACTTCCCGCTTCTTTTAATAGTGGTCTGTGGAATTGTGGATACAATCTGGATCTCACTGTGTGAGTGCAGCCATATGACAGGAGTGTGTGAAATCTTTTTGCATCTCTCTACCCAGCACGCAACATAGACCCCTAATGTGCCAAGTCATCCCAGCAGTACACCCACTGTTTATACCATTTAGGAGGTGCTCCAAGTTACAAAAGGTGACTGGGTTAAATACACCTGATGTACAGGATGTATGAGACAGGAAAAATACCCCCAGACTGTAAGAAGAACATAATGATTCCAATTCCAAAGAAGGCAGGTGCTGTCATGTGAATACTGCCAAACCATCATTTTAATAAGTCCGAATACTGACACGAATTATTTACAGAAGAATGGAAAAAACAGGTAGAAGCTGACTTCAGCCCTGGAGAAATGTAGGACTGCTTGAGACAGTGCTGGCCCTATGACTTATCATGGAATATAGACTGATGAAAGGCAGACCTGTGGCTATAGCATTTATAAACTTTGAAAAGCTTTTGACAATGCTGACTGTACAAAACTCTGATATTCTGAAGGTACAGGGAGGAAAAGGTTATCCGCAAATTATTTGGAAACCAGACTGCATTTATGGGAGTCAAAGAAAATGAAGGGGAGCAGTAGGTGAGAAGGGAGTGAGGTGTGTAGCCTATCCCTGGTGTTGTTCACCTGCACATTGAGGAAGCAGTAAATGAGGAAACCAAGGAGAAGAGGATTTCAAGTTCAGGGAGAATAGGTAAAAGTCTTAAGGTTCGCTGATGACATTGTAATACTGTGTGACACAACCAGGAATGTAGTCTTAACTAAATCAAGCAAGGCTGAGGGAATTTGGACAGGAAATGAGATGGTAAACAGTAGTTGAGTTATGCTATTTGGACAATGAAATAATTGACATCTGAGTTAAAGGTGTAAAAAGCAGAGTGGGAATTGCACAAAAAGCTTTTCTGAAACATTTTTAAATGTGGTGCTAGAGAAGAATGCTCAAGAGTAGCTGAGTAGAACACACAACTAATGAGGTGAGGCTGAATTGAATTTGGGAAATGAAGTTTATGGCACAAATTGCCTAAAAGAAGGGATCAATTGGTAGGATACATCCTGAGGCATCAAGGAATTCTCAATTTGATAATGGAAGGAAAATTGTAGAGGGAGATCAAGGCTTGAATACAGTAGTAGTTTCAAGTGGATGGATGTAGCAGTAGTTACGAAGAGATGAAGAGGTTTGCACCAGTGTGCAGTGCTGTGTCAAACCAGTCTTCTGACTGTTGACAGTGAAGACAAAATAGCAACGACAGCAGCAGCAGCAACGACAACAAGAACATTTTCAGTGTTCAAGATTTGTTTGTGTATGGAACTTAACTGTGTGACCAACATACTGACTGTTACTTGGTAGCTATTGGATATAAGGCTGTTATTGTTGATGGTGAACAATCACTTAGCACAGTCGGTTATCATGAAATGGAAGACAGGGGAGGTGTAAAAGCTCTCCAAACTTTTGAAAGTGTGAACATGCTCCAGCTTACATAAATTATCAATCATACACGGTATCAAAGCATAATTATGTTTCTGTTTTGATCAATCTGTCTAAGTTTGGTCTACACTATCCATGCAATCTTTAGTCTATTTTCTTGTTTGTCTTTTAGCTACTGTACTGTGCTGCTACTGATTTTTGTAACCTTTCCAGACATTCTGATGGTGAGTGTATTCAAAACTTGTCAATAAAGCAGTTGCATTACGTCTGGTGACTATTAAATATTCAACCAGCACCCATATCAGCAACATTTTGAACTAATGTGCCGTTGCTCCAGCCATTGAATGTTGTATTTGGTGTAATTGGTACAACTGGTACAGTGCTCATGAGATAACACTGTGTTTCTTAGCTGAAATGACCATGTTGTGGTGTGCTAGATGTCTTCATGCTCATGAAATGTCTAATAACTCCAAAGAAAACACCTGCTAAGGACAATCAGAAATAAGTCTCCCCCCCTTCTCTCTCTCTCTCTCTCTCTCTCTCTCTCTCTCTCTCTCTCTCTCTCTCTCTCTCTCTCTCCTCCCTCTCCCTCCCTCCCTCCCTCTCCCTCTCCCTCCCTCCTTCCCTCCCTCCCTCCCTCTCCCTCTCCCCCCCCCCCCCCCGTGTGTGTGTGTGTGTGTGGGGGGGGGGGGGGGGGACTGTATGAGTGGGTGCGCAGAATGTTTATAGGGACATAAAAGTGGATGTTAATTATGTCTGATGATGGCTGAAGGAGAGAGAATCACAATGTGTTGGTGTTGAGTTTGCGGGGCTGCCCAAACAGTGCAGCAACATGTGATAATATACATTGTTATGAAAATGAAGGTTTTTGTGACGTGTATTTAGCTTTAAAATGAACTTTTTTATTGCTTTTGCTCTGTCTTCAGAAGTTATACTTAATAAATTCAGTCCATTACACTGTTATCATTTCCATCCTTATTATTTGATATGCTATAAAATTGAAAGTGTGATTACCTTGTTTGTGCATTACACAACTGTTACATCTTCTAGAAGAACAAAGAGAGTATTTTACAGTAGCAAACTGGAAATTGAAGTTAAACAGGAGTTTTGTATTGTCAATATAGCTCAGTTCATATGCCATGTTGTTGTGAGTTGCAAGACATCTCTGTGCACTTATGTGTGTAGCAAATCTTTAACAATGTAAAAATGTAACATTATTGTCTAATTAAAAACAAGAGTATCTTTGTATGTAAACAGAGAGAAAATGCAGTCATTAACAAGTATCATAAAATTATTGACAGATATTGTATGTAACATACGCACGCACGCATGCACGTACGTGCGCACGTGCGCTCACACAAACACACACACACACACACACACACACACACACACACACACTTGCTTCCATATTTGAGTTTTAATCATCTCAGTGAAATGCCGTTACTGTTACTGTGTAATATTTCCATCTTTCCTTTCTAGTATCCAGATTTCTTTTTTTCAGTCTTGGCAAACAGCATGCAAAGGTTAACTTGTTTGTTAGAATTTTAGTTGGAACTGTAAATAGTTTCATATTGCTTCTGCTGCAATCTACCACT
The DNA here is from genome assembly GCF_023864275.1 of Schistocerca cancellata. NCBI lineage: Eukaryota > Metazoa > Arthropoda > Insecta > Orthoptera > Acrididae > Schistocerca > Schistocerca cancellata. Next base: position 1,010,194,183 of record NC_064627.1, read on the forward strand.
TCACTAGTTATTGAATATTCCCAATTTATTGTATAATTGGTTGACTGTGTTTGTGTTATAAATATATTTAAACTGTTTAGTATGTATATTGTTCCTACATTGGTTAGGTGGAACAATTTTGCCATCTTCTAGGATATCTTTTTTCAAAAAGAGGTAGGCATTACATTGACATCATGAATTTTTTAAGGTAAAATAAAACATTTGCCCTTCAAAGTTGTGGTTAGACACTGGACTCGCATTCGGGAGGACGACGGTTCAATCCTGCGTCTGGCCATCCTGATTTAGGTTTTCCGTGATTTCCCTAAATCACTCCAGGCAAATGTCAGGATGGTTCCTCTGAAAGGGCACGGCCGACTTCCTTCCCAATCCTTCCCTAATCCGATGAGACCGATGACCACGCTGTCTGGTCTCCTTCCCCAAACCAACCAACCAACCGACCCTTCAAAGTTAACTTGATGAGAATGGATGTAATATTGCAAAACTGTTTACAGACAACACCAAGAACAGCTAAAGTGACTGTGTTACAACGAATCTCATTATTGCACAAACGTAGTGGAATAAATGACAGAGTAAGCTCAATTTGAGGACAAATCTAAAATAAGTTGTTACAGGGGTATCTGTCTTGTGAGGACAGTAGGCAGTTAAACAGAATAAGAATAAAGGGATTTTAAGATTGCCATTACTCTAAATTGATACGCCTTTAGGCATAGGATATACATTAACAGCATTAAAATGTCACACATTAGCACCTAATCATACAGCTATGTGTATGTTGAATGTTATGAAAAACATTATATTATGTTTTAATCCTATAACTGAGTGATATGGCACTGGATTCACATGGAGAAGGACGATGGTTCAAATTTGCTGTGGTCATCCAGATTTAAATTTTCCACTTAAGGCAAATGCCAAAACGGTCACTTTGAAAAAGACGTGGACAATTTCCTTCTCCATATATTCTCAGTCTGGATTTATACTCGATCTCTTCTTCTTTCATTCAAACTCTGAATTTTTCAACTGAAAAGTCTCGTTTGTTTAACTGATTAGCTGAGAAATGAATATCATGCCTTTTTTATATCTGGAATTCGTCACTGGAAATAATCCCACCAAAATGGAAAAATACTAATCATTTTGTTTGTTTGTTTTACAGTGGCTCAGACCGTTGGAAATCAAACAACCGTAACACCACTCGCACCTTCCAATAGGATTCTTGGAATGAATATGGTCCATGACCTGCTTCGCAATATTGGCGTGAGTTTGTCTTTGTTTTATTGACTTACCGTAAAATTTGGAGTAGCTTTTATAAAAAATAGATGTTAATCAGAGGTCAAGTTCTCTATCTGTATTGGCCATAGTCCTCTTTTATAGAACATTGCATTTGTATGATGTTTTTTGTGTGATCAGTGGAAGTTGTGTACTTAGTATTGATGCATACAGTCAGCATAAATCATGAAAGAAGTGATTTACTAGTAGTAAGATAAAGTGAAGTGGCACTTCAGTGTTTTGCTAACTTATATTGTCCTAGTACCTGCTGTCTTTCTCCTTCTTGCGTTTGTAGAAACATTTGACATGGATTAATTAATGAGAAAACGGACTTCGTTTAGTGGTAAGGTCTTTGCTAGCTGCTTTCCAAGATAGTAGAAAAAGAAGTGGATTGCTATCTTAATTTTGTGCAAATAAAAATAGTCACAGTATACAGATTGGGGCACTATCGATAAAAATTTTGAAAATGCAGCTATTAACTTTATAATTTGAATACTGTTACGGACGCAGTACTACTATGTACCTCAGATGCTTGTAACTTTGCTGCACCATTGTTAAATTAGTGTGTTTATTAAACAAAAACTTACTCTAATGTTAAATCATTGGCATGATGTTACACAAGACTTCATTATGTGGGAAAACAGAATTCAAAGACATATACTTCGTGGAGGTCTGATCACAAAAACTCACAATTAGTTTCATTGTCTTGTATTTAGATTTAATAATTATAGAATACATTTATTTCATAAGACCACGTGCTTGTGTTTTTCCATCAGTGTTTCTCAGTCTGTAATGAAACAAGTGTTCTACATATAATCTTACAACTTCCTTCTCGCTGATTCTGTATCTTTCAACTCTTGGAAAATATCTTCTCCCTTTCCCGTTTTATGATGTCGTAATACACAGTTTACTCTATACTATTACTCCATTGTAGGTGTTGTGAACTGCAGAAAGTAATTGTATTGGACAGATCTTCATGAATGTTATGGTGAAGGAAAGTTTGTATGCAATGGTAAAGAACAGTCCATCAAAAAGTTAAAGTTGCAAAATCATTGTACCCCATTGATTAAGTTCGTTTAAAATACTAATAACAAAAACTGAGCCTGATAATTTCAGCCTGTATGGTCTCTGTTGTAGAATAGCATTATACAGTTACAGTCTGCAGAGCAGAATGTATTTGGTTAAGCAGCTGGAGGTTGTTATTTTCATTTAATGTAACAATAGTACTGTTACCAGTCACCATTTTCATACAACCAACATGACGAAATTACTGTTGTTGACTATTTTTTTAATGGGAAAAATAACTACATGCTCATTAGTGGTGTGAATAAAGCAGCAAAAATCAGTAAAATAGGATAGGGAAACCAGAAAAGAAGAACATATCTATTAATATTAACTTCAAAAGACAAAGTGTTTGGGATGTGGTACTAAATTTGTGGGCAACTATAAGAAATGAGGTTGACCTCTGCAGAACCTGCAAGGAAAGGAATATGTGGAAAAAGCCAACTAGAAGGCGCAAAATGATAGGACATTATTATGACTTCAGGTACTGGAGAGGGATGTAGAGAGCAAAAAAACTGTAGGGCTAGGCAAAGACTGAAAAATGTCCAGTAAATAATTCAGGACATTTGAAGTAAGTGCAATTCTGAGATGAAGATGTTGGCATAGGAGAGGAAGTTGTAGCAAACTGCATCAGAATAATCAAAAGACTGAAGACAAAATACATATAGCCTACCAGACAAAAGAGCACACCAGTGGCTTTGGAGCACTGTAGATGGTGAAGAAGTGGTGTCCGGCATTCATGTGACCCTTCACTGCTGACGCAAGCTACAGCATTCAAGTGGTATGTATGTGCCAGTCAGTTGTATGGAATCAGTGTAGTAAGATGAGTTGGCATTACAAAATGCTGTCATGTTTGGACCTACCCATGACAACACCACGAGTGAAGCTGCTCAATTTATTGGGACATCAACATGGACTGTACAGAGTGTATTCCAGGAATGGCATACCTATCACAGTGATGTACAAAAAGCAATAAGAATAGTGATGTTAAAAAGATCCTAATCAGCAGAAACAACAGACAAGTGCCATAACAATGACAATCGGTTTCAAAGCTGACAGGACTTGCTGCTGCCAGTGATTGCACGGCCGACTCAGCCAGTTTCCAATTGAAAACTGTGAAAGGAACGGCATGTGCAGTGGATGGTTAAAGTGTGGTACCTCACAGCACCAAGCAATGCTGCATGTCTTTAAATGTGTAGATTACACAGGAATTGGACATTAACTGATAGGAAGTGTGTAGTGTGGTCCAGCAAGTTGTTGTTTTGCCTCTTTTCAAATTATCAAGGCATCAGATCCACCAATGACCCAGTCAGGCATTCAGCCCTGTGTGCAGGGCATAGTTCAAGCTGGAGGTGGTTCAGTGATGTTTTGAAGTATTTTTTGTTCTGTCTCTTCAGCCCACTCAAATTCTCAGTGACCAAGCATTACCCTTTCTTTACAAATCGGTTGTGCTGTGGTAGTGCAGGGTATTCTCAAATTAACCAGGAAGAAGGTTCATAATTACATTCATTTAATTCACTGAAATCATAAAATGCAGATATTATCAAAAGCTACCGTGGAAACTTACGGTACTCTCGAATTAACCAGGAAGAAACTTCATGGTGACATTAATTTAATTCACTGAAACAACAAATTGAAATTGTAACATGCAGGTATTATCAGAAACTTGACTTTTGGCATAATCTGTTCCTACATAATAACCAGCAGCCCATGAAGGGAGAAGAGAATCTTCCCCAATCATTTCTGAGAAAAACTGATCGTGTACATTAAAACCAAAATCATATAAAAGTGTCCAAGCCATAAATTCCAAAGTAATGAATTCACTTGAACCATTTTCCTCTCTTCAGCACCATTTTAATATTCCAGCATACATATGTAAATTTCTTGTAAGGTCTTCAACTCCCTCCTACAAGCTGCATCTTTGAACATATCTGACTTATTTCTGAGAAATATATGTAGGATCTTGCTTAGAATCAACAAATTCATATTTGTCAGTATCAGTGAAATACTCCAACAACCATGTAACTGAGATGTTGTTTTATTTTATTTTGAAGGCTACCAGTTTTTTCATTCCACTATGCCATCTTCAGGCCCCTGCATAATAAAAAGAGTCTAGAAGTAGTGTATATCAGGGTGTACAAGGCAAGCTTACAGAAAGTGAAGGGTGATCATAAAAGTGCTTAAAGCAACAAAATGAAAGTAATGATGTTAAACCAAATCACTGTGCACATCCAGCACAGTAGACTAAAACATGTGTACATATTTGTTAGTCATAAAACTATTTAACACCTCTGATTTATGAGACAACATGCAAAAAACATTATAAAGATAAGAACTAGACAGTACACAATCGGGAGTTCCACTGAAACAAAGCTTGTTATTATTATAAGTATAAAATCTTGTATAAATCTTACAGATAAGGAAACCCCTAGCATATATAAGGACATATCTTCATTTAAAGTATAATGTCACACACTAATCTATGAAGGCCATAAATATACATATTATTGTACTTCATAGATTACACAGTGATTTGGTTGAATGCCATTACTTTCATTTTGTAGCTTTAAGTATTTTTATGATTGCCCTGTACTTTATGTAAGCTTGCCTTGTTCACCCTGATATATACTACATGTACAATCTGTTGTTATGTAGGGGCCTGAAGATGGCATAGTGGAATACTGAAACTGGTAGCCTTCAAAATAAAATAAAATAAAATGACATCTCAGTTACATGGCTGTTGGAGAATACCATTGATACTGACAATTACTTAACCAGTCGTTGTCCCTTGTCTGTGATGGATCAACAGAGACAAATTCATATAGCCATATACAGAAGCATAGCAGCAATATAATTTTGTCAATATGCCTTACTGTTACAGCTAATAAATGAGGTTTCATAATGTTCATAAAGCATTAGATGCTTACTCAGAAAAAGCAGAAGTTCATACAAACCTTGTGCCAGCTGTAAAGATCTTTTATTACAGGGTGAATGTATTTGCAGATTTGGTGTGTTATCGTTTCTTGAGTGCGATTTGATCTGAAGGAATGGTAGCACAAAAATCCACAGTATCGTGTTGAGATAGTGTACATATCTCATAAGAAAGATTTCATTATATCCCCTGAATGATATTCTGCAGGTGAAGAAGCTATGTGCATATCTGTTTGCCCAGGACCAAACGTACTTGAAGGGGGAAATTTCAAAATTATGTTTGGCAAAGTTGAAGCACACTTCTATTGTCTTAACATGTTTGTATAAAAAACATGGATTCATCATTATGTCAGCAGTACATTCACCTGACTGTACTTGAATTTCACAATTGCTATGCCATAGATTCAGTGCAGTAAGTCTTATAATAAATGACAGTTGTGTTTTCTAGTTCTCGATGGCATACATCTGTGATTCAGTACTGTATAAACAATAACTCTTTATTACATCATAATTTCTGTGGTTCTTTTTTTTTACTTGTAAAAGGCAGCTACATTCACAGTATGTTATTGATTTGGAGGAACTAGAGTAATGGCACAACTTGAGTTTGGATTCCTTGCATAAATCTGAGAGTTATAATAATTATTCATATGGATATTTTATTTAGAATGTGAGACTATATCTGAAGGTAACTCTCTTGGAAATGGAAAAGGACAAAACATATAGAATATTTTAAGTTAGGCATTAAGACTGTTATTGTGACAAGAAAAGACTGTTGCTAATAGTAAGAGAAAGGTAGAGCTTTGAGTGTGTGGAAGATAATACAGTTACATGTTTATAAAAGAAAGGAGGTACTGAATAGCAAGTATTTATGGAAGTCATAAAAGTTTAACAAATTGAAAAAAGTGAGAATTTTCCTTCATTGCTTTCTTTGCTTTATCATTCAACCATTTCCCATTTGTTTGGAGCTTCTGTTCTGTCCAATCCCCGATTCCCCCAGCACTTTAAATTTCGAAGGTCCCCCCCCCCCCCCCCCCCCCCTCCTCCTGCAAAACATCACATTGAGCCCATAGAAATGAAATTTTAGGCTAAATTACTGTAGTTAATATTAATATATGTTTTATCTTTTTGCTTGCTGTTATTGAACCTAGAGATCTGTCTTAAGTATTGATGTAGACCACCAATGCTGAAGCCTAAATTTCAGTGCTGTATGACTTAATTCTCTGTTCGTACTTGACAGAACGTCACATAAACAACAAACAAAGGAAATACTTCCATAGTGTTCTGCAGCTATTATTGATTTACAAATCCGCTTTTTGCGTTGTATGTGGTTATGAAGTGATAACTAAAGGTCACAAGTACAGATAAATTGACTTACATAAATATTAGTGATAGAGATACACATTTCTTACTAAGGAAAGATTGTATAAAAAAGGCCACACATCATTTTATCTGGGGTTTGCAACATTTAGTTATTGCCAGATGCTGGTCTAAGAAGTTGAAAACTGGGTTGCTGGTAACAAATGATAGTTGCAGAACGGGTGATATTTATTTTCTTTGTTTGGTTTGTTAGTTGTACAACTTGTTGGCCAGCAGCACATGTAGACATATTGGTGTTATTAGCTTGACATTCACACCTAATTGAAAAATAGTTAATTGTGAGAGGATTTTGCCAGCCTTTGCTGCATGTTCTAATTTTTCCAAAATGTCTGTTTTTTCAAGATGCATGATGATGTAGACTGTGTAAGGAAGAAATATGGGTAGGATGCAAGGGGAGAGAAGGAAAAACAGCATGCATTTACTAGATAAAGCTTGTTTTCTTATTGATTGACCAATAACCATCTCTTTTCCTGTTTATATTGAAAGTGTTCATGGCACTTACCAATTTGGTGTGTAATTTTAAAATGTAGTGGATATGTCTGCATTTATTAGAAATATTTATATGTGATTGCAAAGTTTCTGTAGATTGCTTTTCATTTGTAAATGCCACTTTACATTGTGAGACACACTGTAGAAGAGTTACTGCTTAGTCCAGGACAGAGAATGTAACTGGAACTTTCAAATTACATGAAAAACATTTCTATTTCATCTGTCCTGGCCACATTTACGTAAGTTAATGAGAGGTAAGCAGTGCCCATTGTAAGAGTTGTTTGTTTATACATGAATAATGTAAAGTGGATATTACAGTAGTTGCAGTGGTTAGTTTTCGTGTTGTTCTGTTGACAGCTTGAGAAATGGTTGTGCTCAGACTGTGACAAGCTCAGATGTGTGTGTAGCCGACGTACCTCACCATGCTCACTCCAGCGGCGGTAGTTTAGGTCTGTTAGTTTGCTGCATGTCTATACACATTGCGTTTTCTGTGAAGTTACCTGGCATAATTGCTTCCTTACTAATCCTGTGATATAATGCAAATAAGTAACAACTCGACAAACTGGTGTGTTGTTCTGTACTCCCACAAACTGCATAAGCATAATTCCCATAACCTAAAAATAGGGAATTTTAGGAAAAATATTGGACTATTAAGACTTGAATCGAGGTATATTCAGTAAGTGAAAGAAAAGAAAATTTCAGTGAGTTGTTTATGAAGTATTGAACTTATAATTTTGATGATCTAGGGAATGCTACTATTCAGACTAGCTTTTTACCTTAGCCTTTATTAATGAAGGAACGATAGGAATAACGAGCTCTTGTCTGTTATGCCACTACATCTTCAAGGGCATTTATTATTTATTATAAAAAAAAAAGAGTGTTTGTATGGATGTGTAAAGTATTGTAACCACTTATACCACAAAAAATGTTTGTTCTTTCATATTAACTGCTGACTGTTAATAAAGAGGGTTGCCACAAGTTCTGGAAATCAGGGAATTTCAAATGTATCAGGGAAAAATCAGGGTAATTTGGAAAAAAAAACTGGAAATTTTTCATTTTTGTCTCAGTAGATGAAATTGTTTGCTTACTGAAACGTCATGCTTTTTCGCTGGCTGGGTGCAGCTTAGTACATGCGCAGCTTCCCTACTCTCTTTCTTACTGCTTCTCCCCTTCCTACCCCTCCCCTCAGCTTACAGTCAGTGTGTGCTGCCACCACTACTTGCTGCTAGCTCAGCAGCAGCCGATGAGAGGTAGGGGGGCATGAGGAGTGGTTTGTTTGGATCTGATTCTCAGAGCTTGTTGATGCAGCGGCCGAAGACAACGGTCAAGTGTGCATGAATTGTGTCTGAGTGATTGTGTGAATGTGTGTGCACTCTCATTTTCAGTCAAAGGCTATGGCCAAAAATTTCATTGTGAGAGTGTAATAGAAAAGACAAAGTGCCTATCTATGGCTCAGCGATCATCTTTACAGTGAGTTGCTACCTATCCTCATTAGTATTGATTCTCAGAATATTTCGCAAGTTATTTGTTGCGTGGGTGATCACCGCAGTCTCATTTCATCAACATGGTGTCTGTGATACATGAATAAGCTGACCACATGAGTGGACTTCCATGACAGACCAAATCCGCAGGCCATTTCTTTAGGTATCTCTAATGGATCAGGCTTGCCGATCTGAAGCCCATAGTTTCCCACTAATGTGTGGCCCCTGCCTGTCGGATATAGTCTCGCCGATCTGCCCACAGGCTGGGTCTGTCTGTTTGTGGCGTAATGCAGCGGGTTTTCATGGTTTATCCATGGACCCAGGACTGTGGTGTTCCTCGGCAGGCCAGAGCTCACAGGCGATGGATTTCAGGAATTGCAGCTGTCTCACCGCATGTACATTGTACAGTGTGGCATTTTGTAGACATTTTATTTATTCTAGTACATTTTGGTACTTCAAAAGTAGTTTATATATTAGAATGTATGGACGATAGTAAGAAAAATTACACAATACCTGTAGAATAACAGACATAACAAAGTGGGTAATAACTGACAATAACAAACATAGTAGAACCAACATTTTGTTGGTTGTTACCTATAATGTTGGTTTACACAACTCTTCCCCACCTTATACATTTCTTTCAAGAGGCCTACTTTTTTCTTAGGTTATTTCTGAAAGCAGATAAGGTATTTTAAATCTGTCTCACGACTCCAACAAAATGTGTATTTTTGTCACCAGATGTGTTTCACTTTATTGAAATAAAATAACATCAGTGGTCTTAATGAAACATATATACCATTTGGATTGCTTTCTCCATCTAGAACCAGTTCATTACAAAAGAGGTTGATGTTAGTACTTAAGATTTTCACTCACACATTTAGAAACACCGAAGTCTACTTTTTTTGTCAACTTACCCTTGATATCTCAAAATTTGTCAGGGAAAAATGCTAAAACTTGTCTGGCAATCAGGGAATTTCACTTGGGGAAACCTGTGGCAATCCTGCTAAACTTCATGTAGTGTGTGGCGGGGCTGCAGAAAAAACTGTTAGAATAACTGCTTTGCAATATGCAAGTTCTTAGTTTGTTTGTTTAAGAGGGAAAAATTCAAACATCTCTTCAGAGACACAGATAAATCTGATGCTGGTGTGCTTCATTATTATGCCTAACTTAAAAATACGCTGTTTACTGTTGTACAGTACTTTTGAGTTTTATATTTTCATCCAGATGTATGAGAGCCTGAAAAAAAGAGGAACAGAGGATAAAGTTACTGCAGATACGAGTTAGTAGTGAAGTAAATGGATTACTGAAATGGTTGTAGTGAGATAAAATGAGAATGATGTACGAGATAACAATTCCAAGAAATAAAAAATGTATTTATAAGTACAGAACTTAGTTTGGGAAAATTGGGTGAAACTGAACCACTTGAGAAATTGTGTGCACTTAGTATAACTGACGCGAAGGGATTATATGTGAATATTAAGATGAGGTACAGAGTATCGGAGGAAATGGGAACAAAATGAAAAACGTAAACGTTGCAGCATCAAGAGTGTATAGTACTACATCCAAGAATGGGAAGATTAGACAAGGCATTATATGGTATCAAAATGAAAACTAACTAGATAGTGAGCAGTAATTGGTAGTTAATTACAGTGTTAAACTGTGTAATGCTGAAATCTCACTCACAAATACTGATGTAAGTTGATGAAAGATTCAGATGAAGCTTTGAAATTAAAGTGATTAATATTACCTTTAAACTACTCACAGCATAAAGTATTGAATTTTAAAATGTGTGTGGAATTATCTCAAAGAAGAGCATGTGTATGTTTCTAATATACAGATGATATTATTTCTCCACAAAGTTACCATTTTTGGCAGCATCTCTATTTTTGGTGTTAATTTTGTTGTATAATAGTTTGCTCCATTCCTTCATTTTTGTCATGTAACACTTCTTCTTGTGTCTGAAATCACTGTTCAACATTTAAAATACATATGTGCTTCATTATCAGTCTCATGTGCAACTGCATGTTTTCAACAGTAACAACATGTGAAACACTTGGAATGGAGTAGTGTGGAAAACTTTCAATAATCGTATTGCTCTTGAAAAGGACAAAGGGCACAAGTCTGTCTAGATGATTATTCTACATCAAGTGGACTAGTGATCATTTCCAGCTTGAATAAAATTTACCATTTCCAGTTTGAATAAAATTTCACACAGATGGTCCCTACAGAAAAAACTAAGCTATGCAATATCTGAGCTCAAGATACAAAAAATTAGATGTCAGAGACAGAATGGAGGGGGACTGCAAAATGTGTACAAACCCTGTAATAGTTTTTCAACTGTTTTGTGACTGCAACAATTTTTGACAAAGTGCGAGTGTATCAGTGACACTTTAGTAGAGAAGTTATTGTCATCAATAAAGAACTTTGTATAATGCTCACATAAAAACAGATAAAATGGCCACACTTATAAGAAATTCCAAAAGTCATATAATATGAGCAACAGAGAGGAAGTGAGGTTTCACATAGAGTTAAGTATAAATCAGCATATGTATGAAGAATAAATGTTGCTTTGGATTAGTAAAAGACTACTAGGTGAACGGTGAGCATATTGTCATATTTTTACTGAGAAAATGTATTACAATGATAAACTACCTGGCCCATTTCGTATCATAATGAGAATTACATTTTTCACCCATGGAACTTGCTGATAACAAAACTAAAACTAGCTGGTGCAAAGAAAATTATCCACTGAAAGCCTTGCCTCAGAATGTAAAAAGTATATAGCATTAAAGACAGTAGCATTAAAAGGAGACACTCCCTTAGAAATTAAGATTAGAAAAAAGTGAAAAATCGATGGGCAGCCGAATGAGACTACTGGTTCCATAGACAAAATGAAAAATCTAGTTGACTATAAATGTGCTCTGAAAGAAGAGCTGTTTAGTTCATCAAAGTGTAAATAATTGCCATATGTATAGATTAAGAGATGGTTGAACACATTTTTGTGAAAGATGGAAATATAGTAGAAGGAAGAAAAGATGATGACAGAGAGATCAAGCAGTGAGGGGAATTTTAAATGTGAAAGAATGGTAATGATTTGCAATAAGACACTAAAAATATGTGGGCCATGAGAACACCTATCTTTATGGCCATTTGTCAAATGAGGACAATAGGAACAGAGCTGATATCTCTATAGTCTGGTGTTCTTACCTCTTAGAATTCCCTTTCTCATTTCTTTTTCTCTTTACCAGTGTTAGTTTCAAAATCTAGCAATTATGTGTTTTTCCCTGTCATTTTGTCAATCATGTTCTCATCATTCCCACTTTCATTGTTGGGATTACATATTCTTTCCACGAGAGTTTCAGAATAGTTTTAAATAAATAATTAGTCAATCTATGCAGACTGTTTTCCTAGAATCATATGCATTAATGGCATTGAAGAAGAAAGTGCTTGTGTCAATATATGTTTTTGATTTGGGTACCACTCCTCTTGCTCAAAGTCTTAATCTGGTCAGTTTACTGAATTCTGGCTTGTGCATCAGCTTTATTTCCTCAGAAACATTTATTTCTTTATTTTTACCTTCCCCTTTTCCTTGCACCTGTTGTTTATGTTTGTGCTTTTCCAGCCACTGCTTATAACTGCAATGAATTTCCTAACTAATCAGTGTTTTGTTGGGAGCACCCTTAATGGAACAATATTCACTGCTTCGTTTTGAATTTTCTATCACACCGTACTCTACTTGTTTGTGGAATCTAAACTCCTGCAACTTTATTTTATTTGCAGCCTTTTGCAATCTCTGTTGTGTTTATACAATATTTTCTCCCTTTTGTGTATCCTTTTAATCATAATAATTTATTGCTTGAGGCTCAATGTTACTGAACCATAAATAATCCAGTTTTTGTAAGTACAGTCTTTTTAAGTACAATTATATTGCATTTATGATGACACAACTTTTTATTTGTGTAGAGACTTTTTCTGGATCGTATAACTTTTATTAAGGAATTGAGATGTACACTCATATTTTATGTACAAATACACATTGAATGGAAAGCAATAGAACAGTTTTTATACATATTCAACATTAGATGACATGCCAGGGTCTGATATACCTTCGTTTTGAAAATCCGTGGTTTTAATGTATTTTTTTATGAGTACTTCAGATCATTGTCAAAATGGTGCTCCGGCAAGATGAAATTCCCACAGTATGGACTACTGCAAAAATTCTCTCGTCAACACCTTAGCACTGGGACAGTATTATTAAAGAAGTGATGGAAATTCATATCTCGACAAATCTGCTGAATAGACACACGAGATACCAACTTAGCACAGTGTGGGATCCAGCAGTGGCCATGTTAAAATCACAGCGACTACAAAAGAGAACTGTTCGTCACACAAGGATGACACTTCAGTGGCAACATAGGTATTCGGGTGACAACAGCAAGGGTGGGCACACATTGTGGCAGACATGTAGAGAGTGGGCAATTAAAAGTGGCCCAGAGAAGAGAGTTCCAGAGTACAAAGAAACACAGCAGAGGAAAGGAAATACAGTACTAAAGCTGATGTTGAAAGTGATCTCTATTCACCTCTCAGAACTTTTGGGCCCTGGTCAGCAAGTTGCTCAAGGTGAATCAAAGCTGGATTGCTGGAATTATTAAAGTCACATCCAAAATGTTCTGCTGCAGTTCTTGAAGACAGTGAGGCTCACTGTGACACACCTTAGACTTGAGGGCTCGCCACACAGAGAAATTACATACTGACAGATCAGGGGACCTGGGTGGCCAATCATGGCTACAAGCAGACTGACCTCTGCTAACAACTCTGTCAGGGGTGAAGATTGTGTGTAAATGTGCTCCAAGGTTCGGCCAGCTGTATGGGCAGTTGCTCCATCCTGTTGGAAGTAACTGTAGGTCTTTTTCCTCCTTTATTAATGCTGCCACAAATTCACTTCCAATCATATCCACTTCTCCGGGCCACTTTTATTTGCCCCACTCTGTATATCGGCATGTGACTCGAGCCAGAGTGCACTGCAGCAGGCGATGGCAGCACACCCTATGATTGTGTGTGCCAATACTATTAGTTCTTTGTCTGACAGGTGGCATAGCTGTCACTTCTGCTATCAATCAGGAAATACTTGCTGTTGATAACCGAACTTGGAGAATTCACACTGGCAGATTTTCTTCTTAAACTGGAATAAATAGGAGGTTTCAGTCACAGCTCAGCAATGTGTCGCCACACCTGAAAATGTCAGTCAGTTGCACCAGTGAAATATTATGGGAATTACACTACGGCATCTGATGTCTCCCCCAAGTACCATTCCTACAACTAGTTCATCAGGGAAGTCTCAGGCAACACATCCTGTATCTATATGGGGAGGAGACACTGAAAGAATTTAATAAGTTTGATAAACTTAGGAGTAAGAGGAGTAGATTGCTGTGTATCCTTGCATTCTTATTACAACCCTGAGATCTTAGAATTATTCAAACCTTCCCTAAGATAACATACTTTATAAACTCTGCAGCCACCAACAGAATTAATAAATGAGCTGCCCATGCAGTGGTGAGGGAGAGGATTCATCAGACTTAGTGGGAATTTGGATTCGTATCCAGAGATTTCTGGCAGCGCAATTGAATACTTTGGTAGGAAAATGTGAGCACCACAGCTACAACTCAGAAGACTTTGTTCATCTGCACAAGAACTTACGACTGGCACCATAAGATATTCTCATTAGTTTTGACGTGGTGTCAGTTTTCATTTGAGTGCCACTGCAGGAATCAGTATTACTCATTGGCGAAAAGGGAAACTTGTTTTTCATTAAAGCATGTGCTCACCTACACCGAATTTTTATTCAGTGACCAATACTTTTAATAGACTCACAGGTTTGCAATGGGTCTTCCCTTATCACCTGTTGTGGCTAATCTTTTTATGCAAAATTTTGAGGTGAGAGCACTCCATTCAGTGGTTTTGAAACCTGTGTGCTTTTGGTGATATGGGGTGACACCTTCATAATCTGGCCCCACAGCACTTGATCACTGGATGCTTTTTTACATTATCTTCATTCGGATGTCAAGTTTATAGTGGAAATGAAAAAATGGTGAACTATAGCTGCTGGATATTTTGGTGCGGAGAAAGGGGATGGCATCCTGGGTCACACTGAGTACGTAAACCTACACATACAAACTTATCCTTAAAAGCCACCGACTATCACCGTCCTGCACAGTGAAGTGACGTGCTTAGGACGTTGGTCCACAGAGGACGGCCATATCAGATTCAGACAGTTTATCTAACCATCTATGCCAACTTCGTACCATATTCTTACAGGATGGAATTCTGAATGGGCATTTGGCACATGATAGATGAAGTGAAGAGCTGGAAGAAAGAGAAAACAAAGAGGAATGGTCATCTTGCAATACTATGGCAGTATTTCTTTGGTGATATGAAGATTACTGAAGAAATATAAAGTTAAATGCATCTTTTGTCCACCAACAAAACTTCTTGGCCCAATGAAATAAAATTTTGATTTGAGAAAGCCTGGTGTCTGGAAGATTCCCTGTAACTGCAGGATTTCACACATTGGACAGACTTTTCGCACTGTGGAAGACAGATGTGTTGAACGTAGGCAATACACTTCTGGACCAGCCAGAGAAATCTGCAGTGGCCAAGCATTGATTCAGGATGGGGTGCAATATGGACTATTAAAACACCAAAATATCTTGTTCATACTGGACAAGTGCTATTAACACACTCAGTTCCAGCCCTGTTCTATGTACCCAGCTCCAGAAACCAGACAATTTTATCAATATTTAAAGACCTGCTGTGGTAGCATTTGTTAATATATGTTGACAAATAGCCAACCATTTAAATTCTAGTTCCTTCTACTTTTAAATTATGGTGAGATGCTTATGTTGTATTTAATAGAGTTTGAAGGTAATCACATAATTAACTGCCATGTTTTTGTAAATTTAAGAAAGTCATATATTCAAATAAAATACAGCGAAAATTGTATAAAGTGAAAATATTTTATTTATACACACTCTTTATATTCCTCAACTCAGTTCTCACACAGAATCATAAGGTTTCTTTGTGTGGTATATTTTGAAACAAGGTTCCATACACAATGCAACACCGAGCGAGGTGGCGCAGTGGTTAGACACTGGACTCGCATTCGGGAGGACGACGGTTCAATCCCGCGTCCGGCCATCCTGGTTTAGGTTTTCCGTGATTTCCCTAAATCACTCCAGGCACATGCCGGGATGGTTCCTCTAAAAGGGCACTGCCGACTTCCTTCCCTAATCCGATGAGACCGATGATCACGCTGTCTGGTCTCCTTCCCCAAAACAACCAACCAACCACAATGCAACACCACACTGCTCACATTGGTACCGCGTTTCTTTGCGGGAAGCTTTTCCAGTTCCTTTCTTGCTCCTGGAGCTGCATACATGGCACACACTTGCAGCATACTTTTTGGATGTTGATGGTATGTGCTGCAGAAAATGCCTTTGTGATAATCTGCCCACAGTTCTACTTTGTACAATTGTACCAGCAACTTGTGCTTCCTCCTGAGTGAACTCAGCTGCAAGTGTTATCAAAAAGTCAGTGATTGTCATTTTCTTTTGGTGCACCAAATTGTACGACAAGAATGAATTTGACCCTCCCATAAGCAGCAGGTGAAAATACATCTTCCTCCACCATTTTACTGTCCTGTGTCGAAATGTATTGTACTGTAAGCGTTGGTCTGCAAGGTCGACCCCAGCCTTGTTGCAATTGTAATCTAGAACTTGAAGTGGCTTCAGTACAAATGTACCATTCCTTTTTGTGTGTGTACCAAATGATGCCATATGTCTAGTTGATAATGAATACGCATCTCTCTTGTCCTTCCATTTCATTGCCAACACGTTACCTCTACGTCTGTATGTCATTTCTCCCTTCTGTAGTTTAGTTGCTACTAAATCTTGGGGCATCGATCTCCTTGAATTGCTCACAGTGCCCGCAGCACCAGTTCCTGCTTGAGCCAACCGCTGAAACAGATCTGGACTCGAATAAAATCTGTCTTAAGTACACAGTGTGATCTTTATGCAACAGATTGCCTTCAGACAGGAGCCTCAACATAACTGCCAATGATGCATTGTCGAGCGCCTGCTTTCCACCATACACTTCAAAATTGAGGACATAACCACTGCTTGCCTCTGCAACAGTTTACAGCTTCAAGCCGTATTTGTGAGGTTTGTTCTGTATGTACACTCGAAAAACTTACACGTCCTCGAAATGGGCATATACCTTCATCTGTGGTAAGTTTTTCTGATGGACGATATGCTTGAATACAACATTCCCTCAGCCTGTTGTAGTAAGGAAGGATTTTGATGAGTGGATGAAATCCTCCTCCTCCTGGCTTTTTTTGCTTAAGATTATCAGTGAGATGTAAGCAAGAAAGTGTCTGATTATACCGCAAATGACTCATCATTATATGCGGATAAAAATTGCAACTTACAACTGGATTAGAGCACCAGTGATCTGCCATTCTTGGCCTTCTGGAAATGCACATATGGAAAATGATGCCCAAGAAACATCTCATTTCAGTCAATGTAACTGGCTTCCATGAACTCAATAATGAATGAAGTTTCAGTTCATTTTTACTGCGTTTCTTTTAATTGTTTGCACTGCATATGGATTTGTTTGTGCTTTCAAGTCTCTGATATCTTCGTTCGTAAGAAACACTTTAGCACAGTCGAATACCAAACTTGCAGAATTGATGTCTGCAAGTATTTTTCTCGGCATTGTGTTGATAGGCAAAGACGGTAAAAAAAATCAGCTCCGCTCCAGACGTCAGCTTCAGCAGCGGGACCATCAAGTGGTGTGTACTGAAATTCATCATCACTTCCAGCCCCTTCTGATGAGCTACTTTTGTTCAGATCGTCAACTGAAAAGAATAATATAACCTGTGACTGTGGTTGCCGCAAAGCCTAACAAAATGCATGACACAGCGTAAGTTTTTTGCGTAAGTAGTAACAACACCACTTAATGTATAAGTAATAATTCATATAGCTTCAAAAATGCCATTCTCTTCCTCATCCTCTTCTTCACTCTATGTATCATCTAAAACCTCTTCCATCATGAATAAGTCACTTATTTCCTGATCGGATAGACCTCTCCATGCCGTTTCGAACAAAGCTCACAACCTACAATTCGCCATGTTGGCGCAAATAAAGCGCTGCGTGCCAACGTTGGTGTGAAGAATTATTACTCCTCAAACATCGCTAAGAGAAGATACTACTTGCACCATCTGTGAACGCAAGCTTGAACTAAGATCCCTGGAAGCCCATACCACCGTCCAAAGATGTCAAAAAAGTGTCAAAGAGATGATACTTGATGAAAACACTGTAGCCCATAAATTCTACAGGCTTGGCAATTTTCAGAAGTCCAGTGGCCCATAAATTTTATGGGCTTGGTGTGGAGAGTGTTAAAGAAGCAATGGAGATTTGCAGCTTGCAGGAACTCTTTACTACTGGTCACTGAATTTGGCACGTTCACACCTGCGCGTTTTCATTGTAGAATGGCGATAATAGGATGCTTTGGTAAACAGCTCTGCAGTGTGTTTGCTGCACCCGAAGATGTCGGTCAGCTGCGCCAGTTAAATATTGTGGGAATTTTACGGCATCCGACATCTCTCCACAGAACCATTTCTACTAGTAGCCCATCTGGTAAGCATCAAGCAACACATTTTAGATCATTGATTAACTAGCAGAACACAATTACGGAGTAGCACTTCCAGCCTTTGCTTTTTTATGGGATAATTTGAAGAGTACTGCTGTAGCACAATTGTCTTATGAGGGTTGATAAGGCACATGATTTATGATATGTGATTATATTTGGGCCACTATTGTAATTCATTGTCGTCATTGTATTAGTGGAAGCATCTATACATGCATTTCTTTCAAGATGAAACCCACAGTTTTTCAGTCCAAAGCAAATGTGTATTTTCCTCCCAGATAGCCTAATGTTTGCGGCTTTCAAGAGAAATGCATGGGAGTTATCCTTGTAGGTAATAAGATAATAGTGCTGTAGAAAGATATACATGTCGCACAGTGTCATGTGTGCTGGTTATCCTAGAATGACAGAGTCCTACATATGCCAGAATGCACATTCGTCAACTGCTGAGGTCAACAAATGTGCCTTCAGGCATGGTCTGACTCTGTTCACTGTCTCTGCAGATCGCTAAAGGAGACATTTAATGGTTTGAGGATGATCAGCCCCCCCCCCCCTACCCACACACACACACACACACACACACACACACACACACACACACACACACACACACACACACACACATGTTCATGTACCTATTGATGATTCAGCATCACAGCTGTTCAGTGGGTTGTTACATTTATTCCTTAAGTTATTTATTCTGTCAAGAATTTTCCATTACCATAAATTATAAGGTAAATAGACATAATTTAAGAAGACAAGAGGTAGTACTTACAGTGTGTCTTAAATTGTTTATTTATTCTATTAGGAAAGATCCCAAATGTAATTTTCATAATTGTTGTTGCGGTGCACATTCAAATATAATTGGACTTATGATGTGAATAACAAGACAATCTTAAATTGTAATGTAACTAGTGACCAGCTCCAGCTTTACATGGGCAGCACTAAATATCTCTACCTCTTTACCATCTTCGTTGTAGCAGCAATAAATTATATACATAAACCTTCATCCTGAATCAATTTATCTACTAGCGAAAACTATATTAAAATCCCTACAGCAGACACTGAGATTTGCCTTCACATGCTGACAGAAAAAAATGGTGGGAGACTTTAATTTCTAATATGTATATAGATGTGTATATACTCTGGTCAAGCTTCACTACTCTCTGGAGTTGCAGTGACTGTTTGCTGCTTTGCCCCCCCCCCCCTCCCCCCCGCCAAATACCATTTCCTCCATAGTTGATCAGCTTGTAGCTTCCATCATTGCCACAAGATGTCACTCCAAATGTCAGTTAAATATGGCACAGATAACAATATTTACACACTCATTAATCCTATAATTACAAATTATGTATACAAATTTTCCTCTGAGTCAATCTACCTATTGGTGAAAACTGTATCAAAATCCCTACAGTAATTTTTAGGTTTAGCCTTCACATACAGACTGAAAAATGCAGCAAAGGGCTTTAATTTAGTAATATGTATAGGTACAGCAAATAATGCGAGGTATTTTCAGCAGGACTCGTCCATTTTACTAAAATATGTTGTCTGGAATTAAAATCAAATGCTTGTAAGACAGTTTATTTTCCTGTTGTAGAGAGAACAGTGAGAAAAAGAGTTTAACAGACTTAAATTAAAAATTGTTCTGTATCATTTTTATTTCATAATTATTTTTGACTATCATATAAAATGTATGTTGAATCAATGGTTCATTTTGATTTCAGTCTATTGAATCAAAATTAACAGCTTCTCGCAATATTGCAAGAGACAACATACATCTCAGTGATGCAACAAACCGAGAGCCTTACAGGTGAAGTCTAAATTTTATAACTTTTTCAAAATTTTATGATAATTTATTCTTTTGAACTAAATTTTTATTTTGAAATTAAAATTAATAGCAACATTTGAAGCATAAAGGAGTCATCTTTCTGCAGATCATGTATCTAGCCAATTTTAGACATACTTACAGTATCATAGTGTTAAATAAATAATAAAACTGGTACTCCTAACTTACAGGTTTATTAAAGAAGTCTTGTGAAAAATATGAACATACTAACAAGCATCAGTGAGATGAATATGGTACATAACGTTCACGTTTTGAATATCGCAATCATTGTAGTAAACCTGTAGAAAAACATTGGAGGCTCATTGTTCAGAATTCGGGAAGTTGTAAGCATAGATTAGAAGTTAAGGACTGTGTAAGATTATAACAGACAGATAAATCAAGTGTACTTTATGTCAGTTATAACTGACATTCGAGTGGTTATGCTGTGAAACTGATGCAGACGCATAATGTACATTGGCCTGAATTATAACATAATAGTACTAACATGGGTCTGTCTGTATACACTCTGGGGTAGCTGTTTATGGGTTTATTCTTTTTCTGACTAGTCCAAACTGACAGTCCTACCAGCATCCTTCAACATTTATTGATGATTTCTTCTACTTCAGCCTTAATGGGATGTCCACAGTGCTTTTTTTTTTTTACCCCACTACATAGATTAAATAACAACATGGATAATAAGCCATTTATTTTCTGTTAAGGAATTCTTTGCTCACCATTTGTGAGAAACCAGTTTTTGGGCCAAAGACCATGACGACAACAACAGGATTGATGGGTAATTTCTTTTAGGGAAGTGGATTGGGGCAGTTGATACTATTATGTTCAAAGTATAACTATTTTAAATGATGGTGAATTAAAAGAGTCAGGTTTATAAGTGATATGTGAGTACTTTTGTTACTACAAAATTGTTAAAGGCTTTTGGGACCACTTCTTGACTAAATGCCTATTGGCTTCTGTCTCGGGTTCTTCAGCCAAGGTTTGACTGATGATTTTTCTGACGTTTCAGCAGGATGAGCAGGTGGCATTGTCAAAACTTCACCCTCTATTGCTGGTAGTGGAATGGAGCTGAGCTCATGGCTGCAGATTATATGTACATTTCACATCAACGTCCAAGGGCTTCTCCACATCATTTCCAGTGCAGTTCTCCTCTTACTACCTCCAATTGTCGTTAGCTGCAGCACAGGAATCCAGAATCCATTTACCTTGAGGCTTTCTTCTTTCTTGTTAAAGCTTTTCTCATGTTTGTGTATTTCTATAGCTTCTCTGAACAAACATGTGATAGCTCTTCTCTACAGTCAAAACTTTCATGTAAGCCTCACACAGCCAATTTCTCCACCTGCCCCAACCTGCAATGTCGCTTATGTTCTGTGATCCTGGTGTTGATTGATCGTCCAGTCGTTCCAACTTAAACCTTTCTGCATTTGCGTGGTATGCAGTATGTTACCAACATTGTAAATAAATACTCTATATGAGATACTCTATATGAGATTTTCCATTAATCATTTACAACATTGTAAATAGTCGTTATGCCGTGTTTGCGCAATATACGGCCGATTCTGTCTGTCAATCTGGGAATGTATGGTAGGAAAGCCGTACCCAACATTTCTTTTCCTGATGTGTCACTTCACCGGGTGTTTGACTGTTATACTTCTAATATAACTGCAAACTGCCACTCATTGACTCTCTGGAGCACAGTGGTTTCATTTTCTCACAAGACATCACCAAGCTCTTTCATACATGTCTCACCACTAGCTATTTCATGTGGAATGGCAACTTCTGTGAACAGCTGTGGTGGTAGCTTCTTCATGGAACAATTTGAAGCACATGCACTGGACTTGGCACCATGTAAACCTAAGGTGTGGTGCAGATATGTTTGATGATACCTTTTTTGTGTGGAGCCATGGTGACTTGCTAAGATGCTTGAATAGCCTCTATGCCAACATAAAATTTACCATGGAAGTAGAAAAGGACAAACAACTGCCATTTCTAGATGTTCTGGTCACAAAGAATGGTGAAAACCTGTAACAAACGTGTGTCAAAAACCGACACACATGGACCGATACCTGTACAGACTCTCAAATCACCACCCGAGTCAGAAAAGAGGCATGGTTAATACAGAGTCTGCCAGAAAAATGTATACACTCTTTGTCAGACTCTGTCGAGATAGTGATATTGTCATTCGATTTGAGTTAAGAGTGTGTTTTAGTATGGTCTTTGGCTCAACCTATGTTAGTACTTTCATCTCCGTATTGAAAAAACAAGATGACTGGAGCATGCTTGACATTTGAGCAACGAAAATGTATCGTGAAGTGGTTTTTCAAGTTTGATAATGCCATTGAAGTGCAATGTCAGTGGAGGCGGAAGTTTGAAACAGAACCGTCAACCCACCTAACAATTAAACACATCATTGACAAGATTGAATTGCAAGGAACAATTAGTGATATTCACAAAGGGAGATCAGGAAGACAGTGTACAACTACATGTCCTGTTTCATCAGCTCTCGTGTTGGAAATGTTTGTTAATTCTCCACAGAAGTCTGCTATGCAATGTGCACGGAAAGTGGGAGTTAGCAGTACAAGTGTACGAAGAATTCTGAAAGCTGCAAAATGGAAAGTTTACATTTCATGATTACTGCATGCGATTAATGTTGATGATTCTGATCGCCAAATGCAGTTTTGTGTGTGGTATCAGCAAATGATAACTGATGACGAACAATTTGTGATGAAGGTTGTGTGGAGTGATGAGGCACAATGGGAACTTAATGGAACTGTGAATCGGCATAACGATGTGTACTGGGCACCTGAAAATCTGCATGTTTATATGGATAAAGTGGTTAATCTACCAGGGGTTCATGTGCGGTGTGGACTATCATCTAGGGGCTTAGTGGGACTTTTTTTCTTTGACACTACTGTCACTGGAGAAGTGTACCTGGAAATATTAAGCACATCAGTTTTGCCAGGTATACATGTGCTTTATGGAGCTGATGAAGAGGTCTTCTACCAACAGGATGGGGCACCACCTAGCCATATGAGCTTCCCTGGATTACAGTTTTCCGGGACTTTTATTTGGGGGGGGGACTATGAAAGGTAACACTGGAGGAACTTCACCAGGAAATTACAGCGACTTGTGCAGCGATCACCACTGTAACATTGACTGACGTAGTTGCGGTGACCGCTTGTCATTCTGTTGTGTGTATAGCCGTCTTCTTTTCTATAACTGGTACATCCAAAAAAGGTAATTTTCCCCCCTTTTCAATTTCCATTGTGAATTTGAAGTTCGGATGAAGAAAATTAAAATGGTCCAATAACTGGTGCAAAGAGTCTATTCCATGTGGCCAAACAAGAAACATATCGTCAACATATCGGATGTTGAGGTTGGTAGGACATGTTCCGAGGCATCAAGGGATCACAAATTTAGCATTGGAGGGCAGCGTGGAGGGTAAAAATCTTAGAGGGAGACCAAGAGATGAATACACTAAGCAGATTCAGAAGGATGTAGGTTGCAGTAAGTGCTGGGAGATGAAGAAGCTTGCACAGGATAGAGTAGCATGGGGAGCTGCATCAAACCAGTCTCAGGACTGAAGACGACAACAACAACAACATCGTCAACATATCTCAGAAAACACGAAGGCTTCAAAAAAGATGTTTTCAGGACCATATCCTCAAAGTCCTCCATAAAAAGATTAGCGACTATGGGGGATAAAGGGCTCCCCATAGCGACACCGCCGGTTTGCTCAAAATATTTGTCATCAAAGAAAAAATAGGTGGACATCAGAACATGACAGCAGAGCTTCGTCATTTCCGTATCGAGTTTTTCATTAATTAAAATTAATGACTCTTCAAGAGGGACCCGAGTAAAAAGTGACACCACATCAAAACTAACAAATAAATCAGAGGGACCAAGATGAAACAACTTTTAACGCTGAATAAAATCCACGGAATTGGAAATATGGTGTTTACATTTACCCACATGAGGGCTGAGAGCCGACGCTAAATATTTTGCTAAGTCGTAAGTTGGTGCACCCAAATTATGTGATCCGTGGAATCCTTCTGTACTATACGATATGACGTACCCTTAAGTAAATCATACATCTTATTCACATAATTTGCCTTTGAGGTTGAAACGGTAGCATTACCTTTGTCTGCTGGTAAAATTAACAATTCATGGTCCTCTCTAATAGACTGAATAGATGCTCGTTCAGTTGAAGAAATGTTACTTTGTGGAAGCAGAGACTGACGCAAAAGGTGAGAAACCTCCTGTCTAATCATCATCCTGTGTAAACATCAAATTCACGATTGAAATTGAAAAGGAGGGAGAGTTACCTTTTTTGGATGTACTAGTTTATAGAAAAGAAGATGGAACTCTTGGATACAGTGTTTACAGGAAACTGACTCATACTGACAGCTATTTACATGCTGCCAGTTTCCATCCACCTTTTCAATGTACAGGAGTCCTTCGGACTTTGCTTAAACGAGCATATGCTGTCTCGGATGCTGAGAATTTACCACAGGAGCTGCAGCATCTTAAGGACATGTTCAATAGTAATGGCTGTATGGACCGACAGATTCGATGTGCTTTTGAGTTTGGACCTCTACCAAACCTTCAGAAGACACATTTAGGTCTGTGGCTTTCCCTCCGTATGCTGGGAATCTGTCCGCCAAGATAGGTAGACTTTTGAAGAAATAAGAGATCAGATGTGTTTTTCGTCCACCAGCTAAGATTCGAGTACTTCTTGGCTCTGTTAAAGATGATTTAGGTTTGAGGAAGTCTGGCATTTACAAAATACTGTGTGAGTGCGGGAAAATTTACATTGGCCAAACTATTCGTAACGTCAACAACAGGTGTATTGAACATCATCGCCATACGCGATTATTACAACCAGATAAATCTGCGGTGGCTGAGCATTGCCTTACAGACACACAGGATGCTATACAATGAGATGCAAGTAGTTTCAAATGCTTCGTGGTACTGGGATTGTGTTTTAAAAGAATCTGTCCAAATCAGACAAGCAGATAATATCATTCATCGTGATAATGGATACTCGCTAAGTAAAGCATGGAATCCTGTTTTATCAGATATGAAGAAACTATGGCATCTGAATCGGCCGGATATGAATAATCATTTGTAACGATATTTCGTTTTCAACAGTATTCACCACTGGAGGTGTCCGCCCCCGGTAGCTGAGTGGTCAGCGCGACAGACTGTCAATCCAAAGGGCCCGGGTTCGATTCCCGGCTGGGTCGTAGATTTTCTCCGCTCAGGGACTGGGTGTTGTGTTGTCCTAATCTTCATCATTTCATCCCCATCGACACGCAAGTCACCGAAGTGGCGTCAAATCGAAAGACTTGCACCAGGCGAATGGTCTACCCAACGGGAGGCCCTCGTCACACGACATTTCATTTTTTTTTTCACCACTGGAGGTGCTGCAACTCATGACAACAATCCATTTTATTCATGGTATTCAACTTCACTCCACATAACTCACCATCGCTTCTCAGCAGTCTCTTCGCAGCATTTTTCACATGTATTAATTTTCCTAATGGACCAAAACTCCAAAATTACAGTGTGGCATAAAACATTGCAGTGCTTTTGTACCCATAAAGCCATTCCATTTCAATACAAGATAAGCATTGTTAACAGAAATGGAAAAAAATACAAAATGAAGAAAAAGAAAAGGTACATACAAACTTCATTAATGTTTTACAGAACCGTGAATGCTTAGCACTAGTAGATGTACATACAATAATCTAGGTCAAATAAGCCCTTAACACACAATTCAGAATTCAGGGTTTTATACTATCTAGACTCCTTCATTATCTGCCCCCACTATTTGAATGTTATTTCGTGTAGACAGTAACATGTAGTGTACAGATTTGATAGGCAATATTAAACTGTAAAAAATGTGATTAAACCTCTGTGTGGATGTATCTGTGTGTATAAGGCTGTAGTGAATGTACTGTTTCATTTCAGAGGGAGGCGCATAGGACGAACTGCTACACCGGCATCACCAAGTATTCATAGCTACCTGCGAGCATGAAATCCTAATGCCTGCTGAGATGTTAAAGAAGTATCTGTGCTGCTATGACAAAAGCTGTGTAGATCTTTGCAGGCTGTTCTTTTGCCCGCACACAAATTTTTGCACATGTGTACTTTCTTCAGAAACATTTACAATCATTTTGTTAATTACTATGTGCAATTTTGCACTAGTCTTCTGCTCTGAAATAGTAATTCAGTTATATTCAGGGTTTTCATCACAGATTTCCCTTAAAAGAAGTACGCAACAAGCAGCTTTAATATGATCGTTTGTAAATATATTCTGTGATGCAGCAGAAATTTTTTGTAAAAAAAATTTAAAAAATCACAATAATAATCATATTTTATTTGAAGGAAAGATTTGTCAGTACTGATTGTTCTGTGCAAAATCTTATTGCCTTGTTTAAGATAACTGAATTCAAATACATTATTAACTGTGGTAGTATTGATATGTAAATTTAACAATATTCTATACAAGAAAATGCTGCAATTTAGTTAAATTGTATTAAAGTATGACGAAATCTAGTAGTATTTAGGACTGTAAGCAAAAATTAAAAAAAAAATTAAAAATATGAAATAAATGAAGTGAACAGCATTGCAGCTCTGGCAGTTGTAATTTTGTGATAAATTTTGAAGATCACAAATAATCTTATGTGATATTTTTGAAAGGTAAGGATTGACCCTCTCAACAAATTAAATCAGGATATAATCAAATAACATGCCGTGCAAATGGAGGGTAATAAACCATATTTGGGAGGGTGGTGGGAGAGGAAAGTGTCTACAATAGTGAAAGTACAAATTCAGCCAAGGAAACTTATAATAAATCACTGCAAACAAATATTTTAAATGTACTTGTATTGCAACTATAGTGCTGTCTAAAAATTAAACATGCTTGCTTTACTTTTTAAAAAATCTCTTGAGTTTGGATATTTATTTTTGTTTCTTTTCCTATTCCGAGTGTAATGTTTTAATATTTATGTAATTTTTGCTGTTCATTTAGATACAATTACTTCTGCATTTGCTGGACATGTTCCTTTTTCAACTGACGAATTAGCTTCTTAAATTACAGTGATCGATCATCACTACAGCAAAGCAGTACGCTTACACAAGTGGCCATTACTCCATATTCATTTGTAGGCTGTACTGTTATTCTCATTAAAGATGATTGATTTGAAGCAAACCTTTGTTTTTTTTCTTACATTAACCTAAAACAAGAGTCTCTGAATCTTGTCTTGTGGGTTCCTTTCATTGTAATAGCTACAGATTAACAGGATTCTATTGGTAGCCTTATTCAGTAAGAACTGCAATTTATTTTTGCTTCCCATGCCATGTTTTCAGAGTGCAAAAATTCTGAATTTCCAGCCACTGCAATTCTCCTTACAGGGCAGTCAGTCTGCTCCGGCTACATGCAATTTTTTAAAGGGGCAGTTGATTTTATATACATCCGAATATTAATGTTATAATGAAATGGAGCCGGCGTTTCAGTTAACAAAAAACATTTACAACAAAAAGAGTCTCTCGTGGAACTGCAAAATATGACACTATACAACAGTAATTAGACCCGAAGCTCTCTACGCATCTGAGACACTAAACCTTCAACACAGAACACTAAAAGAGGAATTAGAAGTGAAAGAACGTAAGATGATGAGGAAAATCCTAGGACCAAGAACTAAAGATGGGGTATATTATCCAAAACCCAATGCAGAAATATATAAAAATATCTCCAAAATAACAGACACAATGCGCATGAGAAGAATCCAATTCATGGGGCACTTAGAAAGAATGGACTAAAACAGGTTAACGCACAAAATCCATACATTTTTAAAGAACAAAACTACAAGACCGAACTGGTACAAACAGACGGAAAAAGACCTGAGAGAATTAGGGTCTCCAAATCTACATGATAGAAATGAAATCAGAAAAATCGCAAACACACGGGGTTTTGAGGAAGAAGAGAGAAAAACTAACAGACATACATGGTCTACGCAACGAAAGCTAGCCCATTCGTTGTTTATGAAGGAATACTGGGCGAAAAGGAAGGCCAGTAAATGTTGATTACGCGTGGTCCTAAGTGATCCACCCACGAAGAAGAAGAAGAAGTTACTGGAATTCAGCAGATAGCCTGCATACACTTTTGATAGAGGAAACCAGTTTTGACTAATTTCATCAAACAAAATTAGACACAAACAAATCTTAGTTCAGTTGAATACTGTAAAATACAAAGAGCAAATGCTAGAATTAGCATATCAACAGGCAATGAGTAGTAATGTTTAACCTTTTAACTGCCTGTGACATACACTGAGGTGACAAGTCATGAGATAGCAACATGCATATTTATAGATGGCAGTAGTATAGTGTACACAAGGTATAAAAGAGCAGTGCATTGGAGTAGTAGTCATTTGTACTCGGGTGTTTAATGTGGAAAGGTTTCCAATGTGATTATCACTACACAAAGGGAATTAGTAGACTTTGAACACGGAAGGGTGGTTGGAGTTAGACACATGGAACATTCCATTTTGGAAATCATTAGAGAATTCAATAATCCAAGATTCACAGTGTCAAAGGTGTGCCAAGAATACCAAATTTCAGACATTACCTGTCACTGAGGACAAAGTGGCCAACAGCCTTCACTTAACGACCAAGAGCAGGCGTTTGCCCAGAGTCGCCAGTGCTAACAGGCAACCAATACTGCATGAAATAACTGCAGAAATCGAAGTGGAACATAAGAAAAATGTTACGGCAGCAGCAATTGTTGCACGCTGCATCCTTGATACCACAGGCCACCAGGATGCTGACATTGACCTATTGTACAGAAGTCATTCTGAATAAAGAATGTTTATACTGAATGAGCTCTCTTGACTCCACACTCACTGTGACACTAGTAGAATGCAATGCACAGTTCTTGCATGCTACAGATTTGAAATCAGTGTACTGTAGATTTTATAATTATCAAATTGAATGCAAAACCGAAAGATAATGTCAAAAAAAATTTTGTTGTTTCTCAACACAATCATTTGTTGAAATATGAAATAAAGCTAAAAGAAGAAAACGAGCAAAGACCATTTCAGGACAGTTAATTATCTTTTGTTATTTTTTTATCTCCAATATGCACCTTTTTTTTTAATGACTGGTTTCAAAGTGACCCTAGATCGAGCTAGACATTGTCTCAAGGTGGAGTGCACATCGGAAGTCTGTCCGGTGGTGGTGGTGGTGGTGGTGGTGGGGGATCAAAAGGCCTCCCTGGTTCACCTGACAAACAAATTTCAGACACTATGTGTAGCTGAGCCAGGTGCAGTCACTTGTCCTGTATCAGATGAAGCCTCTTGGCCTGCAAGATCTGGGAATTCACAGAGGGTAGGATTACTGGTAGCTGGGAGTTTCAATGTTAGGGACATAATGGGGCCACTTAGGGATACAATTTGTATTCTTGAGGTCACACAGTTTCACCAGTGATACAGAAAATCTTATACATATCTACATCATACACAGGAAATATATCCAACAAATTAAATGCATTACTGAAAAATACAGGACTTAGAATAGCCTGCTGAACCAAAGGGAATCTAAAAGCACAGGTTTGCTCGGGGTAAACAAAATTATCAGTCCACACAAATTCAGGCATATACAAAATCAAACATCAAGAGTGAGACAAAATTTATATAACAGAAATGGAGACATTTCAGAATTAGAGGTCATGAACACACCAGAAATAGTGATACAAATCAATCCACTTTCTTCAGTCACATGTATACAGGAAACCATAAACTAGACCAAACAGAAAGAGCGATGCAGATTTTACACATAATATTCAAGGGACTAACGATGGATATTGTGAAAGAAATAGATTTATCTGATGAGCCAAAACATTAAGCCATCTGCTTAATAGCTCGTTTGTCCATCCTTAGAACAAAATACATCACTGATTCTGCATGTCGGGGATCTGACAGTTTATTGGTAGGTTTGTGGAGGTATGTGGCTTTAGATGTCTACACACAGGTTGTGAAAATCGCGTAAATGATGGGCTGCTGATTTATAAATGTGGTGATGGCGCCCGATAGTGACCCAGTTGGGTTCTACAGGATTTACATCAGGTGTATTTGGTCGCCGAGGCATCAACATGAGTTCACTATAATGCTCCTCAAACCACTGTAGCATGGTTGTGGCCCCAAGACACGAGCAGCTATAAGAGAAGACATCAAACATAAAGGGATGCAGCTGGTTTGCAGCTGTCAGTGTGTGTTCAATTACTACCGCAGATCCCATGCAAGTGCATGAGAATGTGTCCCATAGCATAATACTGCTGCCACCACCTGCATCTCTGGTGCGCACGTTTTCGAGCCACCTTTCACCCTGATGATGGCGTTTGTGGAGCAGCCATTGATCTACTGTAACAAAAATGTGATTCACCCAAAGAACCGACATGTTTCCATTGATCAACGAGCGTGCACCAACATTGTGCTCTTTTGGCAAAGGTGCACAGATCTCCATCTATCCTACTTTACAGAGCAAATGAGCCTCTGAACCCCAAGTTCTGTGAAGAGTCATTGATCTAACCCTTTAGCACCTAGTGGTAATTTCACTGTTCTATATCTCTTTCCGTAGAAGCTCACAACAGTAGCATGTGAACATTCGACAAGCTTCACCGTTTTCGAGATGCTGGTTCACAGGCTCTACACAATAATAATCTGCCTTCTGTGAAAGTCGCTTATCTCAATAGATTTCCTCATTTGCAGCCCATGTCTTAGCTAGGATGATCCACCGTCTGTGTCTGCTCCGCTTACATACTTTTGTTACCGTGTCACTTGTCCGCAATATCCAGCAGCACAGTGAGCAATACTCATAATATTTTGGCTTATTATTATATATGCAAATATGTAACTAAACACAAATGAGCAAACTGAACTTAAACACAAACACTATATTGAAAATTTTACTGACATCTTAAATACTGATATTGGACAAATGTGCACAGCCAATAAGATTTTACAAGCAAATATAAAAAACTCATAGATTAATAAATTAAAACAGAATTGTAACTTAAGTGTAAATTGCAGAATAAACGTGTACATAGTCTTAAGGCTTCAGATTCAGACAGACAACATGGCAATTTTTTAATCTGTATGTCTTAATCATTTCCAAAAACAGATGTTAATTTTGCAAAAATAGATGCTAACTTTCAGGTCCGTAGATATGATACTAAGCGCAACTGAGTGTGTTCAAAGAGCAATGAAATGTTATTAAAAATCTTTTTTTCCCCTGACACTAGATGTTTGTACTAAATTCAAATAGTCCTTATAAATTCCATATGGGGAAAGTACATATCTGTGTACATCCCCGATCCAAAAAGTTTGGAGACCAGCTTTATCTGTGGCACATAAGCAATGTCAGCACAGTAACTATCATGGCAACTTGAACTAACAACTGTAAAAAAACAGATGTGCATTCAACCAGTCAGTTGGGAGTAGGCAGTGTTAAGTAATGGACATTGGGCCGTAGTGTGTCAACACTGTTATGTCACAAATCACAATGGAGCAATGAACTGAACATTTCTAAATCAAGTGTTCAAGACATTCTCCAAAAGTTTTGGAAGAGAAGTATGTGTACAATGTTTTTCCTGCACACCTCAACTCCTGGACAAGGACGACGAAATGTGGGCCCATGCCACGACTGGATTGAAATGGAAAAAGCAGACAGTTCCTTTCTAGAAAAC
The DNA here is from genome assembly GCF_023864275.1 of Schistocerca cancellata. Classification (NCBI taxonomy): domain Eukaryota; kingdom Metazoa; phylum Arthropoda; class Insecta; order Orthoptera; family Acrididae; genus Schistocerca; species Schistocerca cancellata. The sequence continues at coordinate 1,010,226,071 of NC_064627.1, forward strand.
ACCACAGGTGAAAAGACTTCGTGTCAGCAATATGAACCTATGACAGTGTAGAATGGGTGTCTGATGGTTTGCCAAATCAAAGAAGCTGCAGATGTGAGGCACGAGTTGAACTGATCATCGTCCCAAAGAAGGACCTTTCTGACAGTTACACACAAGGGTGTGTGTGTGTGTGTGTGTGTGTGTGTGTGTGTGTGTGTGTGTGTGTGTATGAGGAGGGGGGTAAGTATGTTGGAGATCTGAAGCATTACAACCATTTAACTTTTCTCTATTTTTTTCTGCTAATAGTCTTGAAATTTTTTGAACGGATAGCATGTGAGCTGTTCATGAAATTTTAGAGCAACATCACCAAGGAAGAACAAAACCAGGAGGCCACTTATTGAAAACAGAAAAGCCCTCTGCAGACTGAGGAAGGCAGTTTCCACATGGCATTTAATCAACTGAAAAAGAAAACTGTCTTGTGAGAATATGTGTAATTTACAATAAACAATTTGATGTGTGACTGCGTGTTGTTACTCATTTTGAACCGGATGCGGCTCCTAGTTAAAGGTTCTGAGTCAGAGCCACCCCAAAATTCACTGATGGAAAAAAATTGCTACACCAAAAATAAATAAAATAATAATAATAATGTAGAGTAATGAAATTCTGGAAATGACATTTGTCTAGGTAACATATTTAATTGATTAACGTTGCAAGACACAGGTTAATGTAAGTGCAAGTTAAGCCATTCCAAATGTGAAATGCTGGTACATTAACAATCGGTGTACCAGCCAGAATGTTGAATGTAAGTATGCAAAGATGCATGTCTTGTATTGTACAGATGCAGGTTGTGGGAGTTCCATGCCTGTTGCACTTGGTTGATCAATACATGGACAGTTAATGATGTTGTCGTCCAATGACGTCCCATATGTACTCAACTGGAGACAGATCTGGTGATCGAGCAGGTCAAGGCAACATGTCGACACACTGTAGAGTATGTTGGGTTTACAACAGCAAGTATTTGGGCAAGTGTTATCCTGTAGGGAAACACCCCTGGGAATGTTGTTCCTGAATGGCAGCACAACAGGTCAAATCACCAGATTGATGTACAAATTGCAGTTAGGGTGTATGGGATAACCACAAGAGTGCTCCTGCTGTCATATGAAATCGCACCCCGTACCATAACTCCAGATGTAGTTTCTGTGTGTCTTGCATGCACACAGGTTGGCTGCAGGTCCTCAACTGGCCTTCTAAACAACAAACAGCAATCACTGGAACCGAGGCAGAACCAGATTTCATCAGGCAGAACCAGCTTTCATCAAAAAACACAAGAGATCACCATCCTGCTGTAAAATTAACCCTCACTTGATTCCACTGAAGTCGCAAATGGCGATGGTTTGGGGTCAGTGGAATGCACAATACAGGGCGTCGTGTGGAGAACTGTCCTTGAAGTAACCAATTTGTGTCACTGTGGTGCCAATGCTGCAGATGTATGATGTGCCCTAGCCATATGCCGAACAGAATGGTCTTCCCTCTCGGTAGTGCCGCATGGCCATGAGAGCCCAATCTTCTTGCGACTGTACATTCTAGTGACCACCACTGCCAACAATCATGCACAACAGCCACATCCCTGCATGCAGTTTCTCATAGCCCTGTTACATGACCTCATTAAAAATCAGTGAGGTGTTGATAATGACACCTTTGTCACCTCCAAGGCATTCTTGACTAACATCAACTCAGCATGTCCAATCTCAAAGGTAACTAACACTCACTACCGTTACAGTATGCATTTAAAGCAAACCTGATTTGCACCCTCATAGTGGCACTAAAAGTGACACTCTTATGCAACTGGTGCAAAATATGAATGGACATCATGTTTCAACTGTATAAACATGCCTACCAACTTCTCTTTAAGTGGCATCACTCCTTGGTGTTGTGTATTTTTCCCCCTACAATGTATATATTAAAATACACTTCTCATAATGTATTACAGAATTTAAATTATCAGGATGGATCTTAAATATTTTCCACATAAATTTACATAACAACAGTCAATATTTTTGGAACTGTTGATATTGTGTTTGCTTGAAATGCTGGTTTAGCTGTATGTAGCAGAGGTTTGGGGGCATGACTTCTACAAGAGTACAGCTCTTATGGGCCTCCCGAAGGCTTAATCGCTTCAGCCTGCCTGTCCTTCATCATACGTACATCACACATAGAACTTGAGACACACCATATTGGGTTTTGTTGAAGCCCATATTTGATGGGTTTTATTCAAGTATTTATAAACATGTTCTTGGTACAGTTTTTTGTAATAAAATGTCAGTTAATGACATATCAGAGAGGTTATGGCAGTATAGTGAATACAGTCAAGAACCGGGAGTTATGTGGGAGTTCATGGGTTCGCGTCCTGCAGTCTCCAAATTTCTTTTATTCACCTTCATATTTTCGAAATGTTTGTGGAAATTTTTTATTTATTTAATAGAAACATGTTCTGTAATATCTGACATTATTTGTATATAAGAGCTCTATTTCTCAGGAGAGAATTTGTACCATTGTGTGAACATGCTGGGTAATATGGGCCAATGAAGATTGTTTTCTTCATCACTGCTTGATTTGATCACAATTCAGCATTTATTTATTCATTCGAAAATCACAGAACAAGACACGTGACATCACAGAAACATCACTCTTTCGTCGTGCGACCTCATAAATGCTGCGTATCGAGAACACATGAAACATTAAACATGTTAGGTGAACTAAAAATATGAAAAACATTAAGAATGCAGTGAAGGTATCATTCACAGCATTAAACATCTCTGCAAAACACATCTTTTAGCGCAATTTGTTGTGACAAAGTGTCAGGAAATGTTACATTAGCATATAAATATGCTATCTATAGATTTTATCTTGGAGTTAGCTTTTAGTGTTCTTTAGCAGTTGATAGAAAATACAATGTGTAAACTTTTGGCTATAGTGTGATATTGACCCGCCCCACAAATCTAGGTTTCTTCCATTCAATAAATGTCACAGCCTTCCCCAATATCAAAGCCAGAAGGTATGCATCTTTTGAACTGTACCATACCCAAAAGAAGTGATGAAATACAATCTTTTCCTTGAGTGTAAAGACTTGTTTCTATCAGGCAATAATTATTTAGTGCAGTGGGCACACTGTACACTGTGTGACAGAAATAATAAATATATGTGAAACTGGTGTGAGGCACACCATGCGGCCAAGGCAGATGCACTGCTAGTACAAACTTGGCAATGAAAGAGTTAAACCAGGCAGATCCTAGTCCAAAAAATATTATTTGAGTTCTTCAGTAAATTTCTAGTGCAATATGTCAGAATTGTTTAAAATTACTCAAAAATTCCATACATTTTTTGCCAGATTATCACTTCTACATCGCCATCTACAACATCCTTAACTGAATGATTGCCTCTCATATGAAGATTGCACCTTGACCCATATGCCGATGCATAAGCCATGTGTGCAGCTTGTGTCCTCAACAATTATTTCATACTCATGGTGTCAGTGATTTAGACTTCGTGATAAAGGTCCCTCAGAACTACAGACACCTTGGCACAAATGGGCTTACTTCCTCACAGCCAATTTCTACTCATGTCTCCTATAAGCCAACCTCATCTTTAGCCAGCCCTTTTTCCCTATATGCCAGGTGCTATTTATTGACAAAACTTCTCTCATTGAATAGGTTATTATTTTTTTGTCATTTCAGTCTGACATATTTTATGAAATCAAGGGTTTTCCAACAGTATATCTTCTCTCATATTTTCAAATAATGGAAAATTCAGGATGGACTGTAACAATATTATGAGAAGGAAAGTTGCTACTCACAATATAGCGGAGATGCTTAGTTGCAGACAGGCACAACAAAAAGACTCTCACAACTTAAGCTTTCGGCCACTGTCCTTCATCAACAATAGACACACACACACACACACACACACACACACACACACACACAAACCCAACTCACACACATGACTGCCGTATCAGGCAACTGAAATTAGTGGTTGGACAAGCTATAGCTGCCTAAATGTTTTACAATACATATTGATAATCACCTGTGGCAATGACTGAACACTACTAATGCTAATTAAATGATAAATCTCCACATGTAGCATTGGCACATTTGTCAGCGACAAACAATCATAACATTTCTAGAGATTAAATATTATTTAAATATGGATTGAGCAACTGTCTAAAACTGCTTTTGTGACAAGACTAGTGTTTATTCCATTGATAATAGGCCAACAGGAATTTAGAGACATTAGCACTGTGGCTTTGCTATTTTCATAAAAATGGTGTTGGCAACAATACTGACAACCATTGTTTTCACACTTGGCTCTATTGTCAGAGTGCTAGTGTTTTACACGTGGTGTGTTTCAGTTTTAAGTGCAAGCTTATTTTCATTTATTCAGTTAAAATTAGGAGTAAGGCAGTATTCAAGCTGTTGGTTTTGGAAAAGTTAGGCTTATCTGCTCATGCAATTACTGCAGGTATCTGAATCTATCAGGCAATTCTCTTTATATTGCTTTTAATCTGAAATAAATTACAGAATTTTAAAAAACGGTGAAGTACTCTTACTTTCACTGTTATTTAAAACTTCCCTTATTCATGTAAAATATTTTTGTAGGTATTTTAATTATTTATTTCCAGGATAAAGTGGGTTCATGCGCATAAATCTGATGCATAGAACTGATCAGAAAATTTAAATGTAATGAAAAATTTGTGAAAGACCAAGAGAAGATAAGAAAACCAATAGGTAGCTACTTTTTGCCAACAGCTAGTCCAGATCCTGGGCAATGGCCACATCTATTTAATAAGAGCAATAAAGATAAAATTGTTAGAATGGACATTTCAAATACTGACCTATAACAGTTCGATAGTGAGTAGACAAACGAAGTAGAAAATTTACCAAGCATCACTTCTATTGCAAATGCTCTAACAACAAATTTGAAGTAAGAAAGAGCCTGGTTAGTGTGTCATCAATGTAGGAAAAGATAAATTGCTACTTACTGTAAAGAAGACACAATAAGTTACAGACAGGCACAATTAAAAGACACTTACACAAAGGTTTGGGTCACAGCCTTTATCAACAAAAGAGAAAACTGAGAATCACACACCATTCACACACACTTGCTCAGCGCACTTCACGCACATATGACCAGCAGCTCTTGGCAGTCATGTGTTCGTGAGGTGTGCTAGCCTGTATGTATGAATGATGTACTTCTCTGTTTCTCTTTTTCTGATGAAGTCTGTGCCCAAAAGCTTTGTGTAAGTGTCTTTTAATTGTGCCTGTCTGCAACTTAATGTGTCTTGTTTATAGTAAGTAGCAATTTATCTTTTCCTACATTGTTGGTATTCCTATGTGGAGTTTCCATTGTTCGATTGGTTATTGTGGAGTGACAGCCAGAAAAATTCTGTTGCACACACACAACTTGGAAAGAGCTATACTCCATTCTTCCTGCTCACAAGAATGTTGCTTAGAAATTAGCATTGAGATGTTACGAACAAAGCCTAGTCGGTAGCATTCCATGTTCCAGAAACTGTTGTTGAAACAGACTTTTTATGTGAGCTGTAAAAAAGAATTTTTGTATGTTACTATCTTTTTAGTCGCACGAAAGTTGTCTTTCAGGGGAAGTAGCCACTAGTTAGGAGAGCCAGATAATGGTAACTTCGTGGGCTTAACTGAGTTTTTGGCTGAAAATGACTGTTTTTTTAGAGAATATACAATTTATGTTAAAAAGTCTTGAAAAATACAAAAAGATAGCTCACTATTTATCTCAAAGAGCACTGAATGAGCTTTTACCTGTGTGTGGGGACAATATATTTAAGACAATCTAAGAAGAAAGGTAGAAAGCTGTTTCCCTCCCTCCCCCCCCCCCCCCCCCCCCCCACGTATTTGTGATGTTACTCCAGATGTGTCTTAGATGGAACAGAATATTCTGATTTTAAGGTATTTTTTTTAACAAGAAGGAAAATAAATGGGAAATTTATAAGAGGTTTCGGGAATATTTTGATTTGCAGAAAAAGACTTGTGATGCAATTAGTAATGCTATCATAGCTGTATTTAATAAAAATGAAACTGATTTACAGCCCTGTTGTAGTCAGTGATTTGATAATGGATCAAATATGGCAGGGCAAATGAAAAGTGTGCAAGAAAAAGTTAGAGACATTATCCATGGCAGCTTTTTCTCCATGTGCAGTTCATACTCGGAACTTCATAGGATTGCATGCCACAAGAAGTAATGAAGTAATCAGCATATTCTTCAGCTGTCGGCACCAGCTGTACAATTTCTTTTGTGCCAGCCCATGGTGATGGAAAGGATTATTAAAATGCACTGGCAGTCAGTCTCTTCATGGCCTTTCTGAAACAAAAATTAAGGAAGTGAAATTTACAGCAGAAAAATTACCAGTATAGAAGCTCTAAAATACACAAAAAGTCAGTACAGTTTGTCTCATGTTGGAATAGCAGAAATAAAGGGTTAATCAATTATTTCTCCAAATTTGAAACATTGATTCACTTGAATGGATCATATAAAGTATGAAGTCTGATTCTGAAGCCAAAAGATTTTTCCCTTGACACTGAAATGAAAAGTGTTGAAGATCTTATAACTGCCATACATAATAATGTAATAGCTCTATGGTTTAAATTCTTAATCAGAGTTAAAAGAGGCTACTAAAATTGGGAATGAGACAGTTTTTTTTTTTCAAAAAAGAAAGAAAGCAAAAGGAAAGCTTTCATTGATGAATCTGGTGTGGGCAGCAGTAGAGAATGTGACAAACTCCCAGATGAAACTGAAGAAGAACAGTTTCAAAAAGAGGTTTTTGAGATAGTCAGAGACAAGATTGTTTCTCAGATGGGTTCATGGTATGAAGAAATGAGGATATTTGTGCAACTTTTGATCAGAATAAATACAACACTGGATGGAAGTGATATGATTGAGAAATTAATGAAAACTTATTCTGATGACCTGAGTGATAATCTTATCAAAGAACTACAAATGTTTAAGTCACTGAGTGTAACTACTTTTTTCAATATGACAAAGACAACAGAAAACAAAGGGCTTCCATTTCTTTTTTGCATAATTAATTTGATTTCATTTATAAGTTGATGTTACAAGCTGTGCTTTACGAACTTTGTTTTGCACTCAGGATTTTCATTACCCTACCAGTGACTTCCAAGTGAGAGAGGGTTTAGTAAATTAGCATTAATCAAAAATCATTTAAGATCAACTTTTAGGCTACGCTACGAGAAACTTCATCATCTAGCACTGTTATCAATGATCATGAACTTGCTTCTAAAATAGCTTCAGTGATGTAGTGGATAACTTCATCAGCTGCATGAATAGAAGATTCAGTGTTCCATCTGCAGCTGCCCGAAATTGTTCAGCTGACACTTACCACCAAACTTTCTACAGAAAGATAACATTATGCTGCAAAAGTTTTTCACTAAATGTTACGTTAAAACAAACAATGGAAACTCCAGGTTAGAATATCAACAATATTAGGAAAAGGACTGATTGCTACTCACCAAAAAGATTATCCACTGAGCTGCAGATAGGCACAATTAAAAGACTGTTACACATTGCAGCTTTTGGTCAAAGCCTTCTTCAGCAAAAGAAAACACACACACATTCACACAAGCAAACACGCATGCACAAATGACTGCTACCACCAGCAGCTCCGACCAGACATCAGCAGGTTGAATAACTTATAGAGGTCGTGTCCAAGATGCTCCTCCAGGTGCTGGAGAGCAAGAGATTCAATTTCATAGATGCGTTGTATTAACAGGGATTGCACAGTAGCAGTATCTTGTGGAGAGGCACAGGTTGTTCTGTGTTGCCTGTGCCAGGGAGATGTATTTTTGCAGTACCAGGTGTGTGAGGGTCAGGGGCAGGTAGAATCTGAAAAGATTGTCATTATGAAAGAAGAGGTGGAATCCAGAGAAAGGAATTTTTGTGGTTATGCCATTGGAGGAGGATTTCAGTATGTAAAGATAAGCAAAAAAATGCAGAGACAGGTAAAAAGACACACTAACACATAAAACATGCACAAATGTGTGAAACTATGCACAAATATGCACAAGTACATTAAAAACATACAGAAATGCTGGAGAAAAGGAACAGATGAGGTATGGAAGTATGCATATGTTGGGATAAGGGAAGAGAGGGAGGAAGAGAGATCAGTCACTTCAAGGATCACAAGTTCATGCAGCATGTGTAGGTGTGGAAAATAAAACACTACATTACACAAGGATGAGGGAGGAAGTACATCTACATACATACAGCACAAGTCACCATTTGGTGCATGGCAGAGGGTAGCAGGTACCACTACTAGACGTTTCCTTCCCTGTTGCAGTCGCAAATAGAGCAAGGGAAAAATGACTACCTAAAAGCCTCAGTATGAGACCTAATTTCTCACAACTTATCTTTGTGGCCCTTTTGTGAAATGTATGTTGGTGGCAGTGGAATTGTTCTCCGGCCTCCATAATACTTGAGGGCTGATCGAACTTACCAGTAACGAATCTAGCAGTTTGCCTCTGAAAAGCTTCATTATCTTCCTTTACACTGATGTGCTGGGAATCCCAAACACTCAAAAAGAATGGGTTGTACTAGTGTCCTTTCCTACTACCTACTCATTCCATTTCATACTGCTTTGCAAGATGACATCTAGATATTTAATCGATGTGAGATTGTGGTGGTAAGCTCCTATGGGACCAAACTGCTGAGGTCTTTGGTCCCTAGGCTTACACACTACTTAACCTAACCTACACTAAGGACAACACACACACACACACACACACACACACACACACACACACACACATGCCCGAGGGAACCTCCGATGAGGGAGCCGGGCGAACCTTGGCAAGGCACCTCAGACCACATGACTACCCCACGTGACTAATTGATGTGACTTTGTCAAGCAGCACACTACTAATGTTGTATTCAAATGTTACATAATTGTTTTTTCCCACTTACCCACATTAAATTAGATTTTCCTACATTTAGAGGAAGTTACCATTCATCAAACGAACAACAAATTTTGTCTTAAGTCATTTTGTATGCTCCTACAGTAACTCAACAGCACCTTCCCATACACCAAGCATCATCAGCAAAAAGCCTCCTGGGGCACACCTGGAAATACCCTTGTCTCTAATAAAACACTCAATGTCGAGGACAATGTATTGTGTTCTATTACTTAAAAAGCAATCACATATCTGGGAACTAATCTGTATGCTTAGACTTTTCTCAACAGTCTGCTGTGGGGCACCACATCAGATGCCTTCCAAAAATCTAGGAATATGGAATCTGCCTGTTGTGCTCCATCCATGGTTTGTAGTGAATCATGTGAGAAAAAGGCAAGCTGAATTTCACATCAGTGGTACTTTCTAAATCTGTGCTGATTTCATTTACATCTACATCTACCTGTATACTCCGCAAGTCACTATACAATATGTGATGGGCGGGGGGGGGGGGGGGGGGGGGGTACGTGGTACCACTACTAGCCATTTCCTTTCTTCTTCCAATCAGAAACAGAGCAAGAGAAAAACGTTTGTTTATATGCCTCCATATGAGCCCTAATTCCACAAATCTTATCTTCACGGGCCTTACGTGAGATTTATTCTGGTGGCAATAGAATTATTCTGCTGGTCAGCTTCAGATGCCAGTTTTCTAAATTTTGTCAACAGTGTTCCTCGAAATGATCATCGCCTTCCCTCTAGGAATTCTGATTTGAGTTCCTGAAGCATCTCCGCAACACTATCACATTATTCGAACCTACCAGTAACGAACCTAGCACCCCACCTCTGAATTGCTCCAGTGTCTTCCATTAATATGGCCTGGTGTGGATTTCAAACACTTGAGCAGTATTCAAGAATAGGTCACATTAACGTCCTATATGTTGTCTCCTTTACAGGTGAATCACACTTTCCGAAAATTCTCCCAATAAAATGAAGCCAACCATTCGCCTTCCTACCACAATACTTGTGTGATAATTCCGTTTCACTCTCTTTGCAACATTTACGTTCAGATATTTAACCAACATGACCATGTCAAGATGAGACACTACTAACACTGTATCCAAACGTTATGGGTTTGTTTTTCCTATTCATCCAAATTCATTTACATTTTTTCTGTATTTAGAGCTAGCTGCTAAACATCACACCAACCAGAAATTTTGTCTAAGTAATCTTGTATCCTCCAATAGACACTCAATGACAACACCTTCCCATAAACCACAGCAGCACCATCAGCAAACAACTTCAAACTGCTGCTTACCCTGTCTGTAATATCATTTATGCATATATAAAATATACATCAGCAATACCCTTCTCTCTCATGAACACCCACCTTAGAGGACAAGTTACTGGGTTCTATTACTTCAGAAGTCTTCAACCCACTCATATATCTGGGAACCTATTCTGTATATTCATACCTTCATTAACAGTCTGCAGTGGGGCTCCACGTCAAATGCTTTTCTGAAATCTAGAAATATGGAATTTACCTCTTGCCCTTCATCCACAGTTCAAAGTATATCATGTGAGAAAGGGTAAGCTGAGTTTTGCACAAGCGATGCTTGCAAAAATCATGCTGATTTATGAACATAAGAGTCTTGATATCAAGGAAATTTATTATATTTGAACTGAGACTATATTCAAGGATTCTGCAGCAGACCGATGTTAGGGACATTGGTCTGCAATTTTGTGGGTACGTTCTTTTACCTTTCTTGTATACATGAGTAACTTGCACTTTTTTCAGTTGCTTGGGGCTTTGCACTGGGTGAGAGATTCATGATAAACTCAAGTTAAGCAAAGGGCCAATACCATAGAGCCCTCTTTGTAAAATGGCATTGGTAATGAATCAGTACCAGGTGACTAATTTGTTTACAATTCTTTCAGTTGTTTCTCTACACCAGGGATGCTTATTACTATCATGTTCATAATAGTAATTAGCTTGATGGCGAAATGACAGTTTGTTTGTACAATTCTCATATGTGAACAATATCTTGAATGCAAAATTTAAAACTTTGGCTTCCATCTTGCCATCTTCAACTGCCACACTAACTAGTCAATGAGTGACTGGGTGGAATCCTTGGACACACTTACCAATTTTATGTGTTGTTGTTGTGGTCTTCAGTCCTGAGACTGGTTTGATGCAGCTCTCCATGCTACTCTATCCTGTGCAAGCTTCTTCATCTCCCAGTACCTACTGCAACCTACATCCTTCTGAATCTGCTTAGTGTATTGATCTCTTGGTCTCCCTCTACGATTTTTACCCTCCACGCTGCCCTCCAAAGCTAAATTTGTGATCCCTCGATGCCTCAGAACATGTCCTACCAACCGATCCCTTCTTCTAGTCAAGTTGTGCCACAAACTTCTCTTCTCCCCAATCCTATTCAATACCTCCTCATTAGTTACGTGATCTACCCACCTTATCTTCAGCATTCTTCTGTAGCACCACATTTCGAAAGCTTCTATTCTCTTCTTGTCCAAACTAGTTATCGTCCATGTCTCACTTCCATACATGGCTACACTCCATACAAATACTTTCAGAAACGATTTCCTGACACTTAAATCTATATTCGATGTTAACAAATTTCTCTTCTTGAGAAACGCTTTCCTTGCCATTGCCAGTCTACATTTTATATCCTCTCTACTTCGACCATCATCGGTTATTTTACTCCCTAAATAGCAAAACTCCTTTACTACTTTAAGTGTCTCATTTCCTAATCTAATTCCCTCAGCATCACCCGACTTAATCTGACTACATTCCATTATCCTCGTTTTGCTTTTGTTGATGTTCATCTTATATCCTCCTTTCAAGACACTGTCCATTCCGTTCAACTGCTCTTCCAAGTCCTTTGCTGTCTCTGACAGAATTACAATGTCATCGGCGAACCTCAGAGTTTTTACTTCTTCTCCATGAATTTTAATACCTACTCCGAATTTTTCTTTTGTTTCCTTTACTGCTTGCTCAATATACAGATTGAATAACATCGGGGAGAGGCTACAACCCTGTCTCACTCCTTTCCCAACCACTGCTTCCCTTTCATGTCCCTCGACTCTTATAACTGCCATCTGGTTTCTGTACAAATTGTAAATAGCCTTTCGCTCCCTGTATTTTACCCCTGCCATCTTCAGAATTTGAAAGAGAGTATTCCAGTCAACATTGTCAAAAGCTTTCTCTAAGTCTACAAATGCTAGAAATGTAGGTTTGCCTTTTCTTAATCTTTCTTCCAAGATAAGTCGTAAGGTCAGTATTGCCTCACGTGTTCCAACATTTCTACGGAATCCAAACTGATCTTCCCCGAGGTCGGCTTCTACCAGTTTTTCCATTCGTCTGTAAAGAATTCGCGTTAGTATTTTGCAGCTGTGACTTATTAAACTGATAGTTCGGTAACTTTCACATCTGTCAACACCTGCTTTCTTTGGGATTGGAATTATTATATTCTTCTTAAAGTCTGAGGGTATTTCGCCTGTCTCATACATCGTGCTCACCAGATGGTAGAGTTTTGTCATGACTGGGTCTCCCGAGGCCATCAGTAGTTCTAATGGAATGTTGTCTACTCCCGGGGCCTTGTTTTGACTCAGGTCTTTCAGTGCTCTGTCAAACTCTTCACGCAGTATCTTATCTCCCATTTCATCTTCATCTACATCCTCTTCCATTTCCATAATATTGTCCTCAAGTACATCGCCCTTGTATAAACCCTCTATATACTCCTTCCACCTTTCTGCTTTCCCTTCTTTGCTTAGAACTGGGTTGCCATCTGAGCTCTTGATATTCATACAAGTGGTTCTCTTCTCTCCAAAGGTCTCTTTAATTTTCCTGTAGGCAGTATCTATCTTACCCCTAGTGAGACAAGCCTCTACATCCTTACATTTGTCCTCTAGCCATCCCTGCTTAGCCATTTTGCACTTCCTGTCGATTTCATTTTTGAGACGTTTGTATTCCTTTTTGCCTGCTTCATTTACTGCATTTTTATATTTTCTCCTTTCATCAATTAAATTCAATATTTCTTCTGTTACCCAAGGATTTCTATTAGCCCGCGTCTTTTTACCTACTTGATCCTCTGCTGCCTTCACCACTTCATCCCTCAGAGCTACCCATTCTTCTTCTACTGTATTTCTTTCCCCCATTCCTGTCAATTGTTCCCTAATGCTCTCCCTGAAACTCTCTACAACCTCTGGTTCTTTCAGTTTATCCAGGTCCCATCTCCTTAAATTCCCACCTTTTTGCAGTTTCTTCAGTTTCAATCTGCAGTTCATAACCAATAGATTGTGGTCAGAATCTACATCTGCCCCAGGAAATGTCTTACAATTTAAAACCTGGTTCCTAAATCTCTGTCTTACCATTATATAATCTATCTGAAACCTGTCAGTATCTCCAGGCTTCTTCCATGTATACAGCCTCCTTTCATGATTCTTGAACCAAGTGTTAGTTATAATTAAGTTATGCTCTGTGCAAAATTCTACAAGGCGGCTTCCTCTTTCATTCCTTCCCCCCAATCCATATTCACCTACTATGTTTCCTTCTCTCCCTTTTCCTACTGACGAATTCCAGTCACCCATGACTATTAAATTTTCGTCTCCCTTCACTACCTGAATAATTTCTTTTATCTCGTCATACATTTCATCTATTTCTTCATCATCTGCAGAGCTAGTTGGCATATAAACTTGTACTACTGTAGTAGGCATGGGCTTTGTGTCTATCTTGGCCACAATAATGCGTTCACTATGCTGTTTGTAGTAGCTAACCCGCACTCCTATTTTTTTATTCATTATTAAACCTACTCCTGCATTACCCCTATTTGATTTTGTATTTATAACCCTGTAATCACCTGACCAAAAGTCTTGTTCCTCCTGCCACCGAACTTCACTAATTCCCACTATATCTAACTTTAACCTATCCATCTCCCTTTTTAAATTTTCTAACCTACCTGCCCGATTAAGTGATCTGACATTCCACGCTCCGATCCGTAGAACGCCAGTTTTCTTTCTCCTGATAACGACGTCCTCTTGAGTAGTCCCCGCCCGGAGATCCGAATGGGGGACTATTTTACCTCCGGAATATTTTACCCAAGAGGACGACATCATCATTTAATCATACAGTAGGAATGGAATTTTCTCGGTTCACGGCCAGATCTTTTGCTAAGGTATGACAATGGTAGTTGTATGCTTCGTGCATAGATTCAAAGATGCAAAAATCTTTACTAAACCCTGTCTGCTATCTTTTGTGCATTATCTTTTGAACGGAAAGTGCAACAGCCTTCACTTCCTCAGTATTTTCCAAATTTTGTTGTTAAACCATGATGGGTCTTTTCCGTCCTCAGTCCATTTACTAGTCACATAGTTCTCCAGACCACGATTTACAATCTGTTTAAACTTTATGTATAATTCCTCTATGCCTGTCTTACTTGAACTAAGTGATGTAAATCATTTTCTAAGTGAGATGCTGACAACAGCTTATCTGCTCATTCTTTCCAGCAGAAACATTCTCCTAAACTTCTTGACTGTTTACTAACTTTTGTAACCATAGTAACTATGATGACATCATGATCATTAATCTCTGTCTGTATACTGGTGCTGCTGATAAAAGTCCAGCCTGTTCATAGCTATCAGGTCTAAGATATTTCCATAGCATGTCGACTGCCAAACTAGCTGCTCAATACAGTTTTTGGAAAACATATTCAAATGTACTTTGCAAGACTGTCTATCTGTGCCCCTCTGCAAATGAATCCATAGATATCCTAGTCTATACTCAGTAGGTTTGAAGTTGCCTCCAACTAGTATTGCATGATCTGGGTATTTATGCACTACTGACCATAGACTTTCTTTGAATGACTCTAGAACTATCACAGTGGAAATAGGTGGCCAGTAAAAACATCCAACAATTAACTTGATTTCATCTAGACCTGTCATACCCGACCAGATAACTTCACTGTCACACCCAGCTTCAACTTCAAAAGAGGGAAAATTTTTATAACTGCAATGAACAGTCCCCCTCCTACAGCATTCTAATCTGTCTTTGTGATAAATGTTTCATGACTTGCTAATCTCGGAGCTTTCTACTTTGGGTTCGAGCCAGCTCTCAGGCCCTAGGATAATACGAGTGGGAGAACTTCCCTGGAGGGCAGTAAATTCGGGAGCTTTGTTACGAGTAACTTCAACAATTTATTGATAAAATTTTGAGAGTTGAAGTGTCTTTACCCTGAATATGATTTGACTTCCCAATATGAATATCGACTAACGAGTGTTCATCAGAGCACCTCAAACTACCAACTAGCCTAAAAAACTCCTTTGTGTGCTCCCCAAGTACACTGCTATCTGAGTATCTGCTTCCTTTGTGCAGTGCATCCCTGACCTATCACGGAGAGTCCTACAAATCCCCAGCCAAAAATGCAGGCTCAGAAATCTGCAGACAAGACTGTCACAAAGTCGACATAGCCTTTGGCTGAGACCCTACATTTAGCTCCAAATCAAAGGATCCCAGTCAACTCTGGGAACAATTACACAAATTGCAAGCTCTGCTTGCACGCTGTGCATGAGGTCAGCAGCCTGGGGGGGCCTCTGAACCCATGAAACTTGCATCAGTGGTTCCTATATGAACAAAAACTTGCAGACAATTGCATCCTGCATGCTCGATAGCTGCAGGCAAGGCCGCCTCCACATCTCGGATTAGGGCCCTCAACAGATGTACCAAGTGCTTATTGGTTTCCGTTCCATCCCTGAATGCTATCTTCCTAAGAGGCTCCATAATACATCTAACGTTGGAACTCCCAATAACTAACAAACTGCTACTACCTGCTCAGACCCTACTGAAGTCATCGCCACCAGTTCACTAACAGGATGACTTGGTGAGGGCGGATGGCCAGCCTCCACATTGGCTCTCCATCTCAAGCATGTTTCATCCATAGTCCAGAGACACCTGGGATCTCCCATGAGACATGCCACATTCTCCATCACTGCTACACCCCTTGGCTGCAGACTGAAGGTGGCTGACAGCAGCCAGAAGTGCATTCAGCTGCTCATGAACTGCAGCCAGCTCCTCCTGCGTCCACACAAAGTATGCACACATCCTAGCCATGCTATCAAGACTAAGTGCAGAAGTAAACTATAAAAGCTGATACAAACTGAGATGTGCAACTTTCTAACATCCTTGTGTCACCAATGGATGCTGATACCTCAATGTTCTGTGTAGTTGGCTGTTTGTGAACAGAAGCTTTTCTGTCTCAAGGAAATTTATTATATCCAAACTTAGAATGTGTTCAAGAATTGTACGGCAAACTGATGGTAAGGTAACTGGTCTGTACTTATGCAGGTCTGTTTACCTCTCTTGTGTACAGGAGTCACCTGTGTTTTCACTGTTGCTTGGGACTTTTCACTGGGCGAGAGATTTGTGATAAATGCAAGCTAAGTAAGAGGTTAAATCCACAAAGTACTCTCTGTAAAACCAAATTAGGATCACATCTGGACCTCATCACTTATTTGTTTTCAACTCTTTCAGTTTCTTCTCTATGACACAGATGCCTGTCCCTGTGTCCTACATGTGGAAGTCTGTACAATAGTCAAATCTACATCTACATCTATGTGATTACTCTGCTATTCACAATAAAGTGGCTGGCAGAGGGTTCAATGAACCACCTTCAAGCTGTCTCTCTACTGTTCCACTCTCGAATGGCACGCGGGAAAAATGAGCACTTATAATTTTTCTGTGCGAGCCCTGATTTCTCTTATTTTATCGTGATACTCCTCCTGCAAGAATGTTTTCTTAAACCTGAAATTTAAAACTTTACCTTTCCTTTCGCTGTCGAATGCCACCTGAGACTCATCCATGAGTGACTGTATAGAAGTCAATGACCTGCTTAGTGATTTTATGTATGACCAGAATTTGCTAAAGTGTGATGGTGAATGTTGTTGTATGCTTTGATAAGTAAATTTTATCCATTGTATGAAGGAGCTTTTGTAATCACAAGATACACATTCCAAAGCAACAATAATGCCTGAGTCAGAAAAAAAGTGAAAGGTGTATATAATAATCAAGACTTATGACCTTTCATAACAAATTACAAGTGAGTACTTATAGATAATGTTAGTACTCATAGTTAACCACAATGGTCCACTGCCTTGTGGACTGGAAGATTGGCAGACAGTCCCACTGAGAAACACACACACACACACACACACACACACACACACACACACACACACACACACACGTACATAAACAAATAAAGACATACAAAATGAAATGAAAATTCAGTTAACTTTCCTTTAGCTTTAATGTAAATGTTGGTGATTTGGTGTGGTGATAATATATAATGGGTTTTGGAGTCTGAGGATCCTGGTGCCTAAGCTGAGGTGTGGCAGGAGGAATAAACAGTAGGAAGGAAGGGAGATTGACACAGAAGATGATCTCTGTAAGAATTTGTGGTAATAAAGGATATCCATGGTAAATGACATGTTGCCCGCTAACTACCAGTCACCTTTCAAAATTTCATCAGAGTTTGAAACAAAACAGTAATAATATCATGGAGGTTAATAATCTATCACCATTAATTATTTAGTAATAATAATCCTTTTTAAGGGGTAAGAAGTTTCTACCTTTTATAGGGAAATAATTTTTGGGTGTGGATTTATATAGTTTTCTAGGGGGTAGTAGTTACAAGTAGACTGGTTAGTCTTGACTGCCGACTTCGATCGGTGAGCAACAATAATTTATGGACCTTCCACAGGCACCAGTTGGATCAAAAGATTTCCAGTCAAATCATGCTACTGTCAGAGTTAGTGGAGGCGTCAGTAAAGTCTTGATTAATTTAATGTAAGTTAGTTCTTAGGATATAACTGATGGTGAAAACAAGGTCCTCCTCCTACAGAGGGACAAAACTATTCTCTAGTATTGACAACTGAAATAAAAGTATAGAGAACAAGGCTCTTTCTCATATGGGAATACACATGCAAATATTTAGCTACTGTCAGAGAGGATAACAAAGGATTAGCCACTTGGAAACAGTGAAAGTTGACCCACTGGAAATGTTGTACACTGTAGTGAATTGATGTGATGGTAATGGTCCCTAAATAAGCTGAATCTAATTAAGAAACTAATTTACAGACAATAAGTTAGAATCTCAGAAAGTGGCAAGTAATAATATTTAAGAATTGAAATCCAATGTACTACTGAACTTCTTTGAGGTCCATTAATCAAATCACTATTTGATTGATACTCCATAATTACCACATATATTGTGCAAAAAGAACTATTATATTTGTGGTGTAAATGCCACATTTAACGCATACAGTTAGTTGAAAAAGATTACATGTATACAGAAGAGACAAATAAGAGACGTTGAGTTATGGATCTTTGCTTATGTAATGAATTAGTTTTGTTTTAAAAAAAACCTTGGATAACCTTTGTACCCTCATCAATCTTGTATGATTCAGTAAGCACAGGTCTTTGGAACGAGATTTGGCCAACATATAATTGGCGTTTGATAGTTGATATCTTAGCATGATGCTATTTTTGTTTGGTGGGAATTTGTATGTTTAAGGTACACTTGGAGCATCATGCAGTGATGTGAGGTTGCCTTATGACATCTTGCTTAATATACAGTGCTTCCTCGGAGTCAGCAATGCTGTGCACTGTGCCATGGGATCCTCCTGGAGAAGTTCTTTGCCAAGGGGCTTCTCAACAATCAAAGAATAAATGGAAGATTGTAAAATGTTTCAGTTAGTTCACAAGCAATGTTGTATCTGACTTGAGAACATCTCGTTTATGTTAATGGAGTAATTTGATGTTCACACACTGATACATGCACAGTAAAGAAAGTTGTTGTACAGTACATGGACCTTCTATCAGTAGCGTGGAAACATTAGTCTTTTTGAAATTTTGCAAGGTTGTCATCTGATCAGCACCAGGGCCTTACTGCAAGAAGCTGCATTTCATCAGCATGGACCTTCGCAATTTGTACAATCCTCCTGTATAAATGATTTCTTAAACATGAAATTTACAGCTTTAGCTTGCCTTTTGCTGTCTTCTATTGCCAACCCAGACTGATCAACAAGTGACAGGATAGAAGCTTTCAAGCAGCTTAGTGATTTTGCATATGTTGTCGGCAAGATCGTTTGCTGAGATATGACACTGGATGTTGTATGCTTGGCGCATTGGTGTTCTTACAGACACCTGAAATTCTGCTAATTTTTGCCCATCAATATCTATGCATTCTTTTTTGAACTGATTGTGCAACAATCTCTGTTTCCTCAGCATTTCCCAGTTTTGATTATTGAACCATAGAAGGTCCTTTCCACCCCTAATCCACTTACTCGGCACATATGTCTCCAGCGATTGATTTACAATCAGTTTAAACTTTGCCCATAATTCCTCTATGTCCATCATACTGGAACCAAATAATGTCCATTCACTGTCTAAGTGGGATTCCAACAACTGCTTATCTGCTTTTTCTATAATAAATATTCTCTTAGCCCTCTTGATAGATTTATTAACATCATTGCTGTGATGACATCACGATCATGAATCCCTAGCTCTACACCGACACTGTCAACAAGATCAGGCCTGTTTGTAGCTGCAAGATCTAAAATATTTCCATTGAATGTGCGTTGTCTAACCAGTTGTTCAAGGTAGTTTTCACAAAACACATTCAAAAGTCGTCAGGTTACCTTCCACTCAGAAAGCGATTGCACTCAGTGACTGTTATATTGACTTGTAAATTATAGATTGCAGCAATCAGTCGTCCTTTTTAAATTTTATTATGCAGATATAGATTTCAGCTAGAAGCTAGCCAATCTCAATGCACTATTATTTTCGCTCAGTGTATGTAAGTCCCTGTTGATCATGCTTCACCCACAGTTCATTGAATACTAGCCCAAATAGTACCACACAATACTGAAAACACTTACCTCCATACAAAAATGCTGTGTACTTTCTAGAATTAATTTAGTGGAATCTGGTGAAATCCAGAGGTCAAGTTTGAAATACCCACATATTTTACCTGATCAAATTTGTGTAACAGCTCGTCCATGTTCTCGGGATGGTCATTCTATCTGATAAGAAACTTATTAAGATGTCTAGAGTCCAAAACAACTCTCACTCCACCATTTCTCTTACTTACCACAACTACAGGATTATTGTAAGCATTCCTACATCTCCCAATTACACCCCATGTTTCCACTTTCTGAATTTGTTTCTCTACATCTTTCCTTTTTGAAAATGGTATATTATACAACTTGAGAAAGAAATGATGATGATCTCTAAGGTAAAGTATGCACTGATAGCCTTTCACCTTCCCTGTTTTTTCACTAAGCACATTTCTAAATCCATAGCAAATTCCTAAGTTTTCCCTTTTGTATGTCATTAAGAATCACAGCATCCCTCACTTTAGAATCTACAACACTTTCAAAATCCTGATCCTCAGTCTCATCAAAAACTTTATCATCAAACACCTGGCACTCACCTTGGTTCACAATTGTTTGCAAATAGTTACAACTTTTCTCACAGTTTAAGTTACAATTAGTTTTCACATAAGTATTATTTTTAGGTTCCAAAATAAACAATTCTTCAGCATTCCATTCAAAACAAGCCTAAGTTTTCTCTATCCAATCTATATCGAAAATTATATTTTCTTGCAGACTGGGGATCACTAAACATCCATTTTCAAAGGTTTTGCCTTCTATACTAAACATTAAAAGTACCTGAGATTTTATCAATTTGCTTTACTTACCTGTAGCTCCTCTTATCTTTACTATGGGCATTTCCACAAAATTCTTACTATACTGGATTTTTTTCTCTAAATTGTTCAGATGTACCACAAATTGGACTACCTATATCAATCAAACAGTTCCCTTCCCACTGATCAATCTTAATCATAATGTAAGAACATCCAAAATCTAAATCATCATCTCTGTTATTAGACACTACATGTAAAAGATCACTTTCAGTTTCATCAAATGCTACATCCACACTGTTTTTGCAGGGTTTTATCAACTTTACTGGTATCATAGCATTACTTCATTACAATTTGATCTTTGGTTGTCACTCAGGCCCAACACAAAACTGTCTCTACAGTAGAGTAGAAAATCCACTGGATGTAAATTGTCTGATGGAAAACTTTTGATTGGAATGTTGGACCATGCAATACCATTATTTGAATACAGATCGTTGTGAATGCAATTTTCCTGAACTACTGAAATTTTTTGATCTAAAACATTTACATTAGTTAGCGTACTGTTTTCAACATTTAAAATTTTCTGATCTAAAATACTGAAGTTCTGTTCCATTTTTTCCTCTACTGCCTTCTGTTCAACTCTGATGTCATTAACATTCTTCTACTGTTGTGAGGATTGTGCAACTAACTCATTTTCCAAAACAATAAATTCATCTTCTAATGCGTAGACTTTTTCAATCACACTTTTTAATCCATCTGAAAACCCATTTTTTAGCTCTGAAACCTGATTACTATGTTGGTCTGTTTGGTATTGTTTTCAGTTTTTACTTTCATTCACTGATCATTGACTGCACTAAATTTGCTATTGCTATCCATCTTCATTTCCTCTAATTTTGCTAAAATCATATCTGTTTTCACTGTTTCTTTGCTGACTACACTTTCATTTGGTTCAAACACACTACATCGTACAGCTTTCCCTTCATCACCACTACCCTCATCTCTATCCATTTTCCTAGCAATCACACAAGTCCACCTAGAAAAATTAATTTCACGTTTTACTTATCTTTTCTAATGTCCTTCATCGTCACTGTAAAGTACTCTTTCAATTCAGCCAGTCGGTCATTGTTGATATTGTCTCATCACTGTTGATCTGACTTTGTTGGGCAGCTCTCATGTCTTCTTTTGTCACTTGATTGGGACTTCATTAATATATAAACTGCAAATGATACAAATCTTTTTCTTTTCTTCTTATGCAACAGACAATATTTCGTTATCAGTCAACAGATCCCGGCTGACACCCACACTTGTAATCTTACCCTCCTACACATTGCTATTAAATTTTTCTTAGTGTATTCATTAGTTTCAAAAGCTTCGAGGGGTGTAAGAAATACAAAATACTAACTTATTACTTGTCTTCATTTTCTCTTCTTGTTGTTGGCTCCACTTCTTACGTCTAGGGATACATTCTTGCGGTTGAAATTTTGATTTAACATTGTGGGTTCCTGATGACTAAATAACTGATGAAGATTTGCCTGTATATTTCTTGAATTTTATTCTTTGTCACATTATTAAATATCACACCATTCTTACAATTTCCATTTAATATTCCATATTCTGACCTCAGGGAAGATCAGTTTGGATTCCATACAAATGTTGGAACATGTGAGGCAACGCTGACCCTACAACTTATCTTAGAAGAGAGATTAAGGAAAGGCAAACCTACATTTCCAGCATTGCTAGACTTATAGAGAGCTTTTGACAATGTTGACTGGAATGCCCTCTTTCAAATGCTGAAGGTGGTAGGGTTAAAATACAGGGACCTAAAGGCTATTTACAATTTGTACAGAAACCAGTTGAAGGGCATTAAAGGGAAGCAGTGGTTGGGAAGGGTGTGAGACAGGATTGTAGCCTTTCCCCGATGTTATTCAATCTATATATTGACCAAGAAGTAAAGGAAACAAAAGAAAAAATTGGAGTAGGAATGAAAATCCACGGAGAAGAAATAAAAACTTTGAGGTTTGCCGATGACACTGTAATTCTGTCAGAGGCAGCAAAGGACCTGGACGAGCAGTTAAACAGAATGGACAGTGTCTTGAACGGAGGATATAAGATGAACATCAACAAAAGCAACATCAGGATAATGGAATGTAGTCAAATTAAATCAGGCAATGCTGAGGGAATTAGATTAGGAAATGAGACATTTAAAGTAGTTTTGCTATTTGGGGAGCAAAATAACTGATGATGGTCGAAGTAGAGAGGATATAAAATGTAGACTGACTATGGCAAGGAAAGTGCTTCTGAAGAAGAGAAGTTTGTTAACGTCAAGTATAGATTTAAAGTGTCAGCAAGTATTTTCTGAAGGTATTTGTATGGAGTGTAGCCATGTATGGAAGTGAAACATGGACAATAAATAGTTTAGACACAAAGAAAATAGAAGCTTTCAAAATGTGATGCTACAGAAGAATGCTGAAGATTAGATGGGTAGATCACATAGCTAATGAGGAGGTACTGAACAGAATTGGGGAGGAGAGGAATGTGTGGCACAACTTGACTAGAAGAAGGAATCAGTTGGTAGAACACATTCTGAGGCATCATGGGAACACCAATCTAGCATTGGAGGGCAGTGTGGAGAGCAAAAATTGTAGAGGGAGACCAAGAGATGAATACCCTAAACAGATTCAGAAGGATGTAGGTTGCAGTAAGTACTTGGAGATGAAGAAGCTTGCACAGGATAGAGTGGCATGGAGAGCTGCATCAAACCAGTCTCTGGACTGAAGACCACAACAACGACATTCCAAATTACACTGTTAGTGCTGATCATATAAAAATGTCTCTCTCCATCAGAGGCATGCCCACTACTACTTACATTCTTCAGTACCCACAATATTCCAAAGAGTTTACAAAGCAAAGGAGTTTGCATACTTTCTTGACAAAAAAAGAATCATCACCAAGTTATAACATAATATTATAAATGAATCCAGAAATAAATTTAATAATTTGCGTTAGACTGTGCAATTAATAATATGAATTTTAAGCATGCCAAAAATTGCATAATTTCAAATATTTCTAAAAGAAGAGTAATTTTAATCATTAGTACATATTGATTGTAACAAATTAATTTCTTTTTATATATTTTAGTTTGAAATATAATACATTGTATACAAAATTATATGAAATTCTTTTAGTGAAACAGCTGAGATAATGTTCAACTGTACGAGATTCAAGATTAATCCCGGTATCGGCTACTACTACTACTACTACTACTACTACTACTACTACAAAAGACAATGCTAGAAGAGGGTGTCCCATTACAGAGTGACAATTCGAAAAGTATGCCTTGAGAATAAACACATGCTCCACCTTCATCCACCCCATGATGCTAACTAAACCAAGCAGAGCTGCAACTTTACAAATAAGACTATCCCCACCCTCCTCGGAACATCTGTCACTCCAGGGTGCCAAATTCAAATATATATATATGCAAATTGCTCCACTCCACCCTGTATAAACACAGTACACTTAGCAGCTATTGACTTACTCAACTACAAATGTACTATAGCAAGTTAGTGAGGATCAGTGATCACACTCTTTTTACGTTTAGGAAAGAAACTAAGTATGTATAGGGTTTCAGGTTCCATTGACAATCAGATGATTAGAGAGTGATCATTTTACCTTAAGTCCTCCCTCCCACCTGTTACGAAGGAGAAAAGATTTTAGAAAGGTAGTATAATAAGCACTATGACTAAAGATCAGAATGGAAAATGTCTCTTAATACTATATAGTGGCCAGCCGTTGTGGCCGAGTGGTTCTAGGCACTACAGTCTGGAATCGCATGACCGCTATGGTCACAGGTTCAAATCTTGCCTCAGGCATGGATGTGTGTGATGTCCTTAGGTTAGTTAGGTTTAAGTAGTTCTAAGATTTAAGGGACTGATGACCTCAGATGTTAAGTCCCATAGTGCTCAGAGCCATAGCAACCATTTGAACTAGACAGTGTAAAAAATGGAAAAGAGGAAATAGGCAAAACCATTAGGGGTGCTGACAAAATAATTGAAAAGGACAAAGTATACATTGAGTAATGTATGTACACTGTATGTGGGACATGCTGAGTGTGTTGAACAGTGATACATTAACTTCCATTCTTGGTACCTAAGATAGTATAATATATCACTTAACAAAACCAGAGAAGGAAAGTTGCTACTCACCATATAGTGGAGATGCTAACTCACCATTGGAAAAAAAAAAAAAGATTCACACAATTATAGCTTTCGGCCATTAAGTCCTTTGTCAGCAGTAGACACACTCACACACACACACACACACACACACACACACACACACACACACACACACACACACAAATGCAACTTGTACACACATCTGCTGTCTCAGAGAACTGAAACCACACTGCGAGCAGCAGCACTAGTGCATGATGGAAGTGGTGACTGGGTGGGGGTAAAGTATTGCAGTTTAGACAGAGGGCAGGAGAGAAGGTGCAGAAGGGGGGTGGGGTAAGTAGTGGAAAGGGGAGAAAGAAAAAGAAATTAAAAAACTGGGTGTGGCAGTGAAATGACGGCTGTGCACTGCTGGAATGGGAACAGGGAGGGGTCTGGATGGGTGAGGACAGTGACTAACAAAGGTTGAGGCGAGGAGGGTTACAGGAACGTAGGATGCACTGCAGGGAAGGTTCCCACCTGCACTGTTCAGAAAAGCTGGTGTTGGAGGGGAGGATCCATATGGAACAGGCTGTGAAGAAGTCATTGACATGAGGGATATCATGTTTGGCAGTGTGTTCAGCAACAGGGTGGTCCACTTGTTTTTTGGCCACAGTTTGTCGGTGGCCGTTGATGCGGACAGACAGCTTGTTGGTTGTCATGCCTACATAGAATGCAGCACAGTGGTTGCAGCTTAGCTTGTAAATCACATGACTGCTTTCACAGTTAGCCCTGGCTTTGATGGGATAGGTGATGTTAGTGACCAGACTGGAGTAGGTGGTGGTAGGAGGATGTGTGGGACATGTCTTGCATCTAGGTCTATTACAGGGGTATGAGCCATGAGGTAAGGGATTGGGAGCAGGGGTTGTGTAAGGGAGGACGAGTATATTGTGTAGGTTCGGTGGACGGCGGAATACCATGGTAGGAGAGCTGGGAAGGATAGTGGGCAGGACATATCTCATTTCAGGGAACGACGAGAGGTAATTGGAATGTAATTCAGTTTCTCCAGTCCCGGATGGTACTGAGTTATGATGGGAATGCTCCTCTGTGGGACTTTGGGAGGTGGTGGAAGACTGGAAAGATAAAGCACGGGAGATTGGTTTTTGTGCAAGGATGGGACGATAATTACGGTCAGTGAAGGCTTCAGTGAGACTCTCGATATATTTTGAGAGGGACTGCTTGTCACTGCAGATGCAACAACCATGGGTGGCTAGGCTGTACGGAAGGGACATCTTGGTATGGAATGGGTGGCAGCTGTCGAAGTGGAGGTATTGCTAGTGGTTAGTATGTTTGATATTGACAGAGTTACTGATGTAGCCATCTCTGATGTCAAAGACAAAATCTAGGAAGGTGGCTTGTTGGGTTGAGTAGGACCACATGATGCAAATGGGAGAGAAGTAGTTGAGGTTCTGGAGGAATGTGAATAAGGTGTCCTTGCCTTCAATCCAGATAGCAAAGATGACATCAGTGAATCTGAACCACGTGAGGGGTTTAGGATTCTGGGTTTTTAGGAAGGATTCCTCTAGATGGCCCATGAATAGGTTAGCATAGGATGGTGCCATGCGGGTGCCCATAGCCATACCGTGGATTTGTAGGTAATGCTTTCAAAGGAGAAGTAATTGTGGGTGAGGATATAGTTGGTCATGGAGACTAGGAAGGAGGTTGTTGGTTTGGAATCCATAGGGTGTCTGTAAAGGTAGTGTTCGATAGCAGTAAGGCCATGGGCATTAGGAATGTTAGTGTACAGGGAAGTGGCATCAATAGTGACAAGCAGGGCACCGTGTGGTAAAGGGACAGGAACTCTGGAGAGTTGGCTGAGGAAATGGTTGGTATCTTTTATATAGAAGGATAGGTTCTGGGTAATAGGTTGAAGGTGTTGGTCTACGAGAGCAGAGATTCTCTCCGTGGGGGCACAAGAACCGGCCACAATGGGGCATCCTGGGTGGTTGAGTTTATGGACTTTAGGAAGCATGTAGAAGGTAAGAGTGCGGGGAGTGGTAAGGGTAAGTAGAGAGATGGACGCTGGGGCGAGGTTCTGGGATGGGTCTAAGGATTTGAGTAGTGACTGGAGATCCTGCTGGATTACTGAAATGGGATCACTGTGGCATGGTTTGTAGGTGGAAGTATCTAACAGCTGACAGAGTCCTTCTGCCACGTAATCCTTGCAGTTCGAAACCCGGTGCTGCTTTCCTTTGTAACTACTTTCTTTTGCATCGCTATACTCAATGTCCATCCTTCTTTCTTTTCTTTCCAGTGTTTCTCTTACTGCCTTACGAACTGCTCTGCACACTCGACTTATGAGCCACACTGTATCAACCATCTTGGCTGCGTGCAACAGACGGCCTCAAAACCACGCTGATTGTTGGTGCAGCATCTTATATCCCACATTACTCCCAACGACATAATTAAGACTATACCTTCAAACTGATCACATTTCCTGTGACAGTTCCCGTATTTTTGCGTGTTATCTCCCACACTTTTCCGGTGCCACATGATCTTATATCTCTAACTACGAACACCTCCCCATCCATCACACTTTCTCCATTCTATCCCTGTTTGCACCCACTAAATCCACCATTCCAGTCACATCTGCTGTCCCCCATCATTACACTTATCTGCCCTTAAACCTGCTACCCAAAGTAACATACACTTATTTTTAATGATTAGTTATTCTCTACTTTGAACCTTGTGACTTCTCGCCAATTTTCATGAGTTTTTGCCTTCCACTATCATCATCTTCCGCAGATTTTATCTCGCTTGTTTCCCCTTGTGCATCCATTTAATCCTTTTTGCACATTTCACTCGTATTTGGGTGTAATTTTGCATAATTTTTTGGACGTAATTCTACCTTCTTACATAATTTTTCACATTTTTTGCAACACCATGGATCCTTGCTCCTTCCATCTGCTTCAGTACAGAAAAGTTTCCTTATCCCTAGCCAGATCCCAGTCCCACATACTATTCCTGCATTGTTGCTTGGCTCACGAAATCCCACCTAATGGCCTTACCATCAAATTACGCATCTGTAGTTGCCACCCCTCCTTCCACAATGACCTCCACCTGTTCAGATTTCGCCAGTCCTTAGCCCTCACCAACATAGTCCTGCAAAACCGTATCAACCAAGCCCAATCCTCCTTGCAGTACTTTCTCTCCATCCGTAAAATTCTCCTGCTATGTAATCCCAAATTTCTGGAACCCATAACACACATGAAACTCTTGCCCTGCAGGAACTTGAGCAACATGCACAACGCCACTTCAAAAAGCTCTCCAGCCTGCTCACTTCCTACTCCCACATTGGAGTACCACTGTCCACCACTTCTACAACAAACTCCAAACCTCCCCCATGCCACCTCATAGCTGAGAAACCCTGTCTTGCAGACCTACTACACTTACCTCACCCTCCAAAACTCCTTCCCACCACCACACAGAACCCAGATCCTACCGAGCGGGGTGGCGCAGTGGTTAGACACTGGACTCGCATTCGGGAGGACAACGGTCCAATCCCGCGTCCGGCCATCCTGATTTAGGTTTTCCGTTATTTCCCTAAATCGCTCCAGGCAAATGCCGGGATGGTTCCTCTGAAAGGGCACGGCTGACTTCCTTCCCAATCCTTCCCTAATCCGATGAGACTGATGACCACGCTGTCTGGTCTCCTTCCCCAAACCAACCAACCAACCAATCCAGATCCTAAACAGACCTACAACCCAGTTATGAACCATTCCACCAGAAGCCTTAGTCCCACAGAAATATCAGTCCTTTCCAAAGGCCTCATCTTTTGCCCCACTCCCAAATTCAACCATGCAAGACTAGTTAGAACCCTCTCTCCTTCTCCCAGTCCCTACAGTGGAAACACTTTTTCGCCAACAACCCGAGGAATCAGACTCAACCAAAGCCCAATATTGAACCTTGCCTAACTCAGTTGACTCCTCCATCCAACCATGATCCACCCCCACTGCCTCCAAACCAAACACCGTTAACTTTCCAGAATTACTTAACCTCGAACCTTGCCTCACCATCATTCCCCAGATCCCTCAACAAGCAAACTAACCTTACGCCCACAGAAAGACCCACAGTCCACCAACTAAAAACTGATCCCCATCTTATAATCCTACCTGCAGACAAAGGCTCCACCACCTTTGTTATGATCCGCAAGGATTACGTGCCAGAAGGACTCCATCAGCTATCAGACACTTCCACCTACAAACCATGCCACAGTGATCCCATTCTAGTAATCCAGCAGGATCTCCGGTCACTACTCAAATCCTTAGGCCCATCCCAGAAAATCTCCCCAGAGTCCATCTCTCTACTTACCCCTACCACTCCCCGCACTCCCACCTTCAACATGCTTCCTCAAGTCCATAAAACCAAGCACCCAGGACGACCCATAGTGGCCGGTTACTGAGAGAATCTCTTCTCTCGTAGACCAACACCTTCAACCTATTACCCGAAACCTATCCTCCTATATAAAAGATACCAACCATTTCCTCAGCCAACTCTCCAGAGTTCCTGTCCCTTTACCACACGGTGCCCTGCTTGTCACTATTGATGCCACTTCCCTGTACACTAACATTCCTAATGCCCATGGCCTTACTGCTATCGAACACTACCTTTACAGACACCCTATGGATTCCTAACCAACAACCTCCTTCCTAGTCTCCATGACCAACTATATCCTCACCCACAATTACTTCTCCTTTGAAAGCATTACCTACAAATCCACGGTATGGCTATGGGCACCCGCATGGCACCATCCTATGCTAACCTATTCATGGGCCATCTAGAGGAATCCTTCCTAAAAACCCAGAATCCTAAACCCCTCACGTGGTTCAGATTCACTGATGTCATCTTTGCTATCTGGATTGAAGGCAAGGACACCTTATTCACATTCCTCCAGAACCTCAACAACTTCTCTCCCATTTGCATCATGTGGTCCTACTCAACCCAACAAGCCACCTTCCTAGATGTTGACTTTGACATCAGAGATGGCTACATCAGTAACTCTGTCAATATCAAACATACTAACCACTAGCAATACCTCCACTTCGACAGCTGCCACCCATTCCATACCAAGATGTCCCTTCCGTACAGCCTAGCCACCCATGGTTGTTGCATCTGCAGTGACAAGCAGTCCCTCTCAAAATATATCGAGAGTCTCACTGAAGCCTTCACTGACCGTAATTATCGTCCCATCCTTGCACAAAAACAAATCTCCCGTGCCTTATCTTTCCAGTCTTCCACCTCCTCCCAAAGTCCCACAGAGGAGCATTCCCATCATAACTCAGTACCATCCGGGACTGGAGAAACTGAATTACATTCCAATTACCTCTCGTCGTTCCCTGAAATGAGATATGTCCTGCCCACTATCCTTCCCAGCTCTCCTACCATGGTATTCCGCCGTCCACTGAACCTACACAATATACTCGTCCTCCCTTACACAACCCCTGCTCCCAATCCCTTACCTCATGGCTCATGCCACTGTAATAGACCTATATGTAAGACCAGTCCCATACATCCTCCTACCACCACCTACTCCAGTCTGGTCACTAACATCACCTATCTCATCATAGCCAGGGCTACCTGTGAAAGCAGTCATGTGATTTACAAGCTAATCTGCAACCACTGTGCTGCATTCTATGTAGGCATGACAACCAACAAGCTGTCTGTCTGCATGAGTGGCCACCAACAAAATGTGGCCAAAAAACAAGTGGACCACTCTGTTGCTGAACACGCTGCCAAACATGATATCCCTCATCTCAATGACGGCTTCACAGCCTGTGCCATATGGATCCTTCCCACCAACACCAGCTTTTCTGAATTGCGCAGGTGGGAACTCTCACTACATCCTATGTTCCCGTAACCCTCCTGGCCTCAACCTTCATTAGTCACTGTCCTCACCCATCAAGACCCCTCCCTGTTCCCATTCCAGCAGTGCACAGCCGTCATTTCACTGCCACACCCAGTTTTTTAGTTTCTTTTTCTTTCTCCCCTTTCCACTACTTATCCCATCCCTCTTCTCTCCTGCCCTCTGTCTAAACTGCAACACTTTACCCCCACCCAGTCACCACTTCCATCATGCACTAGTGCTGCTGCTCGCGGTGTGATTTCAGTTCTCTGAGACAGCAGACGTGTGTGCAAGTTGCATTTGTGTGAGTGTGTGTGTGAGTGTGTCTACTGCTGACAAAGGCCTTAAGGGCCAAAAGCTAAAATTGTGTGAATCTTTTTGTTATGCCTATCGTGACTCAGCATCTCCGCTATATGGTGAGTAGCAACTTTCCTTCTCTGGTATTGTTACATTCCATCCTGGATTTTCCATTGTTTAATATATCACTTAACTTATTTATTAGAACAATTACTTGTTAAGGGTACTAGCTTTTTAGTGGTTAAAGCATTATGTTTGGAAACAAATGACCCTATGACATACAGTATGTGTTACCCTCAGAGGTTCGAAAGATATCAGCCTGCTACAAATAACAATGAGGGCAATTTTTCTGGTGTGGTATAATCATGAAATTTATAAGTACCTGTGATGAAGATGAAGTAACTCATTTTATTCACAGTCATAATCTGCAGATCCCACCCAGCTGGAGAATATAACAATTATTTGTGCAGAACTAGAGAAATATGCCCATGGAAATTAGCAGTGTAGCTTTTATTAATAACTGTTATTAAAGATAGGCAGAGTAACTTATACTAACATTTATGAAAAATGCAAGAAACAATGGTCCAAAAGTATGGTCAGCAACTTTATTTCTGTTGACACTTTGTGACGTTTTGTGCAAATTTTGTGTGTGTGTGTAGGGTGGTGGGAGGGTTGTTGTGATTTGGTTGGGGGGGCGGGGGGAGAAGGTATTGTCCAGCAACATATCCAGGTCCTCTTTGACACCATGACACAACATTTATAGGCTCTGAGTGCAACATGTGAAATCTGAATCCTTAAAATCAGTGCTCATGTACAATTCTGTGTTCCTAATCATTTGTGTACCATCATTTATCTAATTTTTAGTATAATAATTATGATAACAGAAATTACTGTGTGAAATGCAAACAGGAAAGAGTTAAGATAACCACTCTCCATACAGTAGACGTACTGAGCAGCAGACAAGTACCATAAAGAAGACTGGACAGAATGAGATTTTCACTCTGCAGCGGAGTGTGCGCTGATATGAAACTTCCTGGCAGATTAAAACTGTGTGCCCGACCGAGACTCGAACTCGGGACCTTTGCCTTTCGCGGGCAAGTGCTCTACCAACTGAGCTACCGAAGCACGACTCACGCCCGGTACTCACATCTTTACTTCTGCCAGTACCTCGTCTCCTACCTTCCAAACTTTACAGAAGCTCTCCTGCGAAACTTGCAGAACTAGCACTCCTGAAAGAAAGGATATTGCGGAGACATGGCTTAGCCACAGCCTGGGGGATGTTTCCAGAATGAGATTTTCAATCTGCAGCGGAGTGTGCGCTGATATGAAACTTCCTGGCAGATTAAAACTGTGTGCCCGACCGAGACTCGAACTCGGGACCTTTGCCTTTCGCGGGCAAGTGCTCTACCAACTGAGCTACCGAAGCACGACTCACGCCCGGTACTCACAGCTTTACTTCTGCCAGTACCTCGTCTCCTACCTTCCAAACTTTACAGAAGCTCTCCTGCGAAACTTGCAGAACTAGCACTCCTGAAAGAAAGGATATTGCGGAGACATGGCTTAGCCACAGCCTGGGGGATGTTTCCAGAATGAGATTTTCACTCTGCAGCGGAGTGTGCGCTGATATGAAACTTCCTGGCAGATTAAAACTGTGTGCCCGACCGAGACTCGTACTTGGGACCTTTGCCTTTCGCGGGCAAGTGCTCTACCAACTGAGCTACCAAAGCACGACTCACGCCCGGTACTCACAGCTTTACTTCTGCCAGTACCTTGTCTCCTACCTTCCAAACTTTACAGAAGCTCTCCTGCGAAACTTGCAGAACTAGCACTCCTGAAAGAAAGGATATTGCGAAGACATGGCTTAGCCACAGCCTGGGGGATGTTTCCAGAATGAGATTTTCACTCTGCAGCGGAGTGTGTGCTGATATGAAACTTCCTGGCAGATTAGAACTGTGTGCCCGACCGAGACTCGAACTCGGAACCTTTGCCTTTCGCGGGCAAGTGCTCTACCAACTGAGCTACCGAAGCACGACTCACGCCCGGTACTAACAGCTTTACTTCTGCCAGTACCTCGTCTCCTAACTTCCAAACTTTACAGAAGCTCTCCTGCGAAACTTGGAGAACTAGCACTCCTGAAAGAAAGGATATTGCGGAGACATGGCTTTGCCACAGCCTGGGGGATGTTTCCAGAATGAGATTTTCACTCTGCAGCGGAGTGTGTGCTGATATGAAACTTCCTGGCAGATTAGAACTGTGTGCCCGACCAAGACTCGAACTCGGAACCTTTGCCTTTCGCGGGCAAGTGCTCTACCAACTGAGCTACCGAAGCACGACTCACGCCCGGTACTAACAGCTTTACTTCTGCCAGTACCTCGTCTCCTACCTTCCAAACTTTACAGAAGCTCTCCTGCGAAACTTGGAGAACTAGCACTCCTGAAAGAAAGGATATTGCGGAGACATGGCTTAGCCACAGCCTGGGGGATGTTTCCAGAATGAGATTTTCACTCTGCAGCGGAGTGTGCGCTGATATGAAACTTCCTGGCAGATTAAAACTGTGTGCCCGACTGAGACTCGAACTCGGGACCTTTGCATTTCGTAGGCAAGTTTGGAAGGTAGGAGACGAGGTACTGGCAGAAGTAAAGCTGTGAGTACCGGGCGTGAGTCGTGCTTCGGTAGCTCAGTTGGTAGAGCACTTGCCCGCGAAAGGCAAAGGTCCCGAGTTCGAGTCTCGGTTGGGCACACAGTTTTAATCTGCCAGGAAGTTTCATATCAGAGCACACTCCGCTGCAGAGTGAAAATCTCATTCTGTAAACATCCCTCAGGCTGTGGCTAAGCCATGTCTCCGCAATATCCTTTCTTTCAGGAGTGCTAGTTCTGCAAGTTTCGCAGGAGAGCTTCTGTAAAGTTTGGAAGGTAGGAGACGAGGTACTGGCAGAAGTAAAGCTGTGAGTACCGGGCGTGAGTCGTGCTTCAGTAGCTCAGTTGGTAGAGCACTTGCCCGCGAAAGGCAAAGGTCCCGAGTTCGAGTCTCGATCGGGCACACAGTTTTAATCTGCCAAGAAGTTTCAAGACTGGACAGACAGGTAAAATTACAGACAACATACTTCTTCAGAGAATAGGGAGGAAGAGCTACATTGTTCTGACACTTGTGATATGACTGGGGCGAGAGGTTAAGCAAGGAGCAACAGAGCTGGGTATGGAGCAGCACCAAGAGAAAAGGGACTGAGGTGTGACACCAGTGTCTTCTCCCTGGTGCAGCAGTAAAAGTTACATGTACTACGTAATGACATTTGTAGGTGGATGGATGTGAAACAATTCATTGAATCTGAGCACAATGTGTTCAGCAGAATGCTCTGTCAATAAATAGTTAACTACTTCTTGGCCAGAGTTTCGGTAGTGGTAATTCATCTGCTCTATCAGCTGTTTTGTAGTCATGCTCACATATAAGTGATGTTTGAGTAGAGCTAACACACAACATGGCTCAGCATCTGATTAGATAGAAATTGTCTGTGAAAGGGCTGGAATAGGATGTGCTGCGTGGGTGCATGCAACAGGTCTTGCACCTGGATCTTATACATGACTATGACACATATGGCATGGAGTTGGAAGTATGGCACATCCAAATAGACCAGGATATTCTGTAGATTGGTTGGGCACCAGAATATCAGTTGGACACCAGAATACCATTTTGAGGGCATAAAGAGACCAAAAGAAGTTCTGACAGACCAGTCTGGCAAATCAGTGGGCTTACATGTGACATAAGGATGGGCCAGAATAGTTCATAGATTGTGTAGGCAGTGGAATTTTGTGAATCATATTTCATGGCATGATGAAAGCAAATTCTAGGCTTGGCAAAGGATGTGGTTAACCTGTTCCATTCCAAAGTGGTATTTGGTAATAAAAGTGGTCCTCTGTAGGTGGGCAGGGAGAAAATAGAGTGCATATTTGTTTATGAAATGTTTGGAGGAAGGGTGGGGGGTGGGGGGGGGGGGGGGGAGGGAGGCAGGTGTAGCATTTGTTGCCTAAGTCCTTAGCAAGACCATGAAACATTCTGGGCAAGGGAGAATGGTCATCACTGCGCACATGCCATCTGTAGGTGGCTATAGTTTGTCACTTGTATAAGAACTGCAGTGATGGGTTTGGGATCAGCATAACATTGGGAGAGCTCAACGGCAACAAAACTAAATGTGTGAGAGATATTAGAGAATAGGGAGGTGGTGTCAACAGTGACAAGCAAGAAAGGTGGTGATGGTACACAGGAAATTCTGGAAGTAGTTGGTGTACTAAGTTAAGCTGCGAGCATTGGGTGGGCAGTGTTTATCAACATGGACCAAGATCCTTTCCATAGGATCACTGTAACTAAATCCCAATTAAAATTACTTCATGCATTGTAGCTGGTTCCCTCCAATCACAGTGCTCAACATTATGCCCGCCGGAACTGTTCGCTGTTGCCAAACTGCCACAACAATTAGTTCACATCCAATTCCTCATCCGGCTTTCTTTCTTGGTGTGTTTGAATCAGAAATCATGGGTCTGGCCCTTATGTTTCATATTTCATCACACATAATGTCATGCACCTCACTATGGCTTGCAGAGTATAGATGTAGATGTAGATATCCACTTCAAAAACGAAGTTCAAACACACATGCAACAATGCTAATGAAATACACTCTTTTCATAAACAGCACTAACCAGACACTACTGGATCTTTTTGCACAAGATATGATTCAGAGTCAATTATACAGTTTTTATAATCACAGAGATCAGCTTACATTAGGTTATCCTCACAAAACATTGCATCAAACCAAATTTTTGAAGGCTGACAATTAATTTCTGTGAGTGGGACACCAGACTCATAAATACAACAGCATTTACAGAGTAATGGTGCAATGTACTGCTTAGCGTATAAACCTGATGTGCAGAAGGTTGAAAGCTCTAATCTCATCAAATGCAGTGATTTTTTTTTTAATTTTAATTTTTTTTCTAATCTAATCAAAAGACTTTGATTGTTCTTTTCATTCAGTTAATTGGTTTAAATGTAATTTTCTTATTTCTAATGTTTTGCCATGTCATTTTCATCATCATATTGACTTTCTCATTTGCTTTTAATTTTATTTCTATCATTCTTTTTTCATCTGGAATCTGCTTGTGTCACCTATAATCTGCAGCTAAGTGCCAGCCAGGACTGCTCATCGGTTGGTAATGCAGCATCCCATGAAGCCCGCATGAGGATAGTTTCAAGTAACCAATGACAGTGAGAAATTTTTTTGCTTTTATGGCTAAAATTAAAACATTGCTGTGGAAGATGGAACAAACTTATTCTGAAACTTTTCTGTATCAAGTCTGCTCATAGAGGTTAACTTTAAATGCCTTGAACAAAATGATCATGATTACATTTCTGCCACAGACTGCTGACTGCCATTTGCTTGGATACATTGCACATCAAGAGGTTGTGGTTGGGTTAGGACATGAGTGCTACAAAATCCATCATCTGCCACAATTCAGTCAATGGTCACTGAAAATCAGGTGTCAACAGAGCATCTCCAATTTCTGTCATACCTTGTGGCAGCCACTTCCAACATTGCTCTGCATTTCACATTAACAGTCTTTGTGAAGTGACCTGCCTTTTCGTGTTTTGCCTATAACCATGCATTAGCTGGCAGCAGATGAGGCAACACTATAGTGGCAAGTGTCAGACATACATATCAAGTAATTTTGATTGGATTATAGGTAGAAATAGACATTGTAGTGGTTAGGTTAGTAAATTTTAAGAACCACACAGAAGAGGTATTGCAGCGGGTGACTGGGACGGGGATGATGTTGTATTTGGGAGGAAATGTGCTCTGGTGAAATGAGAATATGAGTGAACTGAAGGTCATAATGGACTTCTGCAATAAGATCACTTGTGTCAAGGCACTTCTGCAATAAGATCACTTGTGTCAAGGCTTAGCTACAAGTTTTATCTTACATTTGCACTTGTCTACTACTCAACACCTCAGCTACACAGCTCAGCTAACTTTAATCTTTCCATTTCCTTTTAATTCTTATTATGAAGTTCTTCAATTTAGTCAAACATATTCTTCTTGGTGTTGCAATTTTCACAGACACTACTATATTGCACCTCCAGTTTGCATGCTTCAATGAAGTCAAGGGCTAAGCCGATGGTAGCGTAACTACCAGCAGAGCCACTGAAGTCGGACAAGCCTTGACTTCCAGTTGCACAAAACGTATTTATTGTCACAA
Organism: Schistocerca cancellata; assembly: GCF_023864275.1. Taxonomy (NCBI): domain Eukaryota; kingdom Metazoa; phylum Arthropoda; class Insecta; order Orthoptera; family Acrididae; genus Schistocerca; species Schistocerca cancellata. The sequence continues at coordinate 1,010,263,347 of NC_064627.1, forward strand.
ATTACTTTCACCCTATGCCATTTTCAAATGATCAGTATATTGCATTTGCCTCCCTTTTTACACAACTGATATCATGGAGACCCAGCAGGCTCTCAGGGTGTCATGGTAAAACCAGCAAATATTGCAATTATATTTGCTTCTTCTGCTAAGAACCTAAGCAGCATATTGCTTTCTCATAGAACACGGTCATTTCTAGAGTGTCTTTGTGGAAAGAAGAGATTGCTACGCATCACGTAGGAATGGCACTAAGTTGCAGACAGCCACTATGAAAAAGACTGCTGGAAATGTTCAGCTTTTGAATAACGTCCTTTATCAGAAGCAAAAAACACACAAATATTCATACATGGACAACTCATACACACATGGCCATGGTCCGGGCACTAAAGCCTGACTGCAACTGTGTCTGAGGTGAGCAGCAGTCTAAATGAAATACCTAATGGGGGTATGGAAAACACATGGGGAAATAGCATGGTAGAAGTGGAGGAAGATGCTAGTGCTGCCTGTGGGAGAGTGCAGGGATGAGGGACGTGATGAGCAGGGAAAGGGATAGGCAGGAGGAGGACAGGGGCTAGCAAAGATTCCCATAATGACCTTCCTCCCTCCCAGTCCCCCCACACCCCTGTGTGTTTTCTGCATCTGAAACTAACATTTGTAGTATTCTTTTTCATTGCTCCTGTCTAACTCAATGCCTCCTCTATATGGTGGGTAGTACGCTATTCTTTCCATATTGTTGTTATTCCCCCATGGACTTTCCATTGCTAGACTCTCTTTTATGAGTTAAAAGAGCCATCAGTCATCTTGGAATATACATAATGATGATGTGTGCTTCTACTTCATTATCTTCAGTTACATTGCACCACTTTGACTATGGAAGATGTTTAAATAATGTATGTAGTCCTGTTTACAAATAAAGCTTTTGGAAGAACATAAGTACACATTTTATCACAGATTGTATTTACATACAAAATGTTAACATATAATTTCTACTCTTTATTTATCTTTTCTCATTCCCTTTTTTCATCTCATGAGGATAGATTCCTGTCCTGTAGACAGTATACAGAACTTAATTTCTACATTATAAACATAAACAAAATCTATACTTTGGTTTATCACACCTCATCACATTTAATGATACACACCCTTAGTCTGTAATGATTGCTAAAGAGCTGCATATGTGGGCAGTAGTTCCTTTTTTCTCAGTTCTGTGTAGCTCTTATCTTCCTGCAATGACAGAAACATAACAACTCACATAGTGTCTCATAAAATACTGATTATTTTAAACACGAAAAAGGAACTTGATGAAATTCAGATAAGTCAGTTACTCACTCTCCAAAATTAGACAATGGGTACTGTCTTTGTAATCAGGATCATCACTTTCACAGTCATTAATAACAGATACATAGTATCTGTTTCAGAAAATATAAACAGGATATATCAATCTTCCAGTGCATAAGTGTTTGAGTAGCTGACTCCACTGCACAGGTGGTGGACGTTGCAGTGAATCAGGAACACCGCGAACTACTGTTGACCACCAAGAACCTATTACTGGTTCAACAGCAAGATAGAGAGGACCATTTCCAGATATTTCTGTACATACTGAAACCTGCACGGAGCCTGAAATTTAAAAAATAAAATAAAATAAAACAAAAATAAAAAACATGAATTATCATTTAACATTGTGAAAACTACTTGTTATACATAAATGTTCAACACCACTGTAAATCCATACATACAACAGAGGCAGAAAGTTAATTTGCTGTGGTTCATTCATTCATTCATTCATGTACACAGAGCCTTCGGTAATGTGGAATGAGTCTTGTTATATATAACCACACAGAGACAATTGCTGATGACTACTTCTGTAAAATATTCTAATAACAAATTATTACTAATGCTAACCTACTCACACAGATAATTATGGGAACTACTTCTAAATTAATTTATATAATTATACTAGCAGAAAAATGGCTCCTTTGAAAACAGATGTGCCCCTCTACCTCACTACTCAGCTGCTGCTTTTATCTAGTACTTCAAACAAAGCTTTTACATAACTGTATGCAGACCAGTATCAACCATCTATATACTACAAAGACAATCTCTAGTACAAATATCAGTGATATGCAGTTTCCAAATATTTTGATAATTTGTCTCAGGAATGACTAATCTAGTCTTTTTTTCTTTGGTTTTTAGTATTTGAAGATTTTTTGTTTCATGCCTGATGTCTACCAGCACCCTTTTGCAGCAAAGTACATAAGTCTAAGCCTCAGAGAGGGATGCACAATCAACATGAGAATTATTTCTACTTCTTGTAGTCCGTTTGTGAATTTCAGAGTCCCTAAATTCACTCTTGTTATTAACTACAAATACCATTAGAGATTACATGTATTGACACACAAGTGTAAGACTCAGGTCGCTGAAGAGGTTTCTGCAAAGATGTTCATTTATCAACTTTCCACTGCACATTCTGTAGAATAAATACTTTTTTCATTATGCTGCATTATCCCCAAAGATTATGCATAGGAGAGTACCAGATGGAAGTACACAAAATATGCTATCATGTCTGTCTGCTGGTCACCACACTGAGAGATACCTTGTTCATACACTGGTGTTACTTCAGATCATTATTCTTCTGGATGGCCATGCACTTCACACACTGAACCTCGTCCAGTGTATTCCTACTGATCTCTGTTTTTGGTATCTGTAAGTTATATTGATTTGTTCGTAACAGCATAATACAAGTTTTTTATAATTATGAGACAGTATTCCTGGCTAGTGCTTATCTTCAAGAGAGAAATATTTCTTACTGTCAATAAATACATATAAAAGTATCTATACAGGGTGTATCATAATTAATGGTGTAAATGCATACAGTTGAAAGTACATGATGTTAGAAGCAAAAAAGTCTCAGTAGACATAGGGTCGAAAATGCGTACCTTAAGAGCTACGAGCAACTTTTCATCTTCGATACTGTGAAGCAAATCTCTTCTACTGCAAGCTCTTTGGTTTCCATATTTTGGGAAGTGGTGATATGGATCAAAACAAGAAAAAATGTCCAGTAAACATGTGCTCTAAAATGCATACCTTAAAAGTTATGAGCACTCGTTCATTAGAAGAGTTGTGCTCCAAAGTGCCGAAGATGAACAAGTGCTCATAGCTCCTAAGGTATGCATTTTAGAGCACATGTTTACTGGACATTTTTTCTTGTTTTGGTCCATATTACCACTTCCAAAAATATGGAAAGCAAAAGAGCTTGCAGTAGAAGAGATTTGCTTCAAAGTATCGAAGATGAAAAACTGCTTGTGGTTCTTAAGGTATGCATTTTTGACCCTATGTTTACTGAGACTTTTTTGCTTATAGTTGTGTGTACTTTCAACTGTATGCATTTACACCATTGATTATGATACACCCTGTATATGTCTATCGGCGCATTCAGTACTGCACCTTGTTATGGTAAGTTCTGACAAGCAATTCTGTGTTGTACTTTTTTGGAGTGAAATTTCTATTTGATACAAATAACATGAATTGCTGTAAAATTACAGATAAAGCTGTTGGTTATGAACCAGTTGTGTATTTTTTTTCACTATTCTCCTGGGTGTTTCTATGTCTACATCTCCATGATTACTCTGCAAATCACACTTAAATGCATGCCAGAGGGTTCACCAAAACACCTTCACACTAATTCTCTATTATTCCACTTTCGAACAGCACAGGGAAAAAATGAACACCTATATCTTTCTGTGCAAGCTCTAATTTTCCTTATTTTATTATCATGATTATTTCTCCCTATGTAGGTTGGGATCACCAACATATTTTCACGTTCAGAGGATAAAGTTGGAGATTGAAATTTCGTGACAAGATCATGCCACAATGAAAGTCCTATATCATGACTGTGACACTCTCTGCCCTATTTCTCAATGATACAAATGTGCCCTCCTTTGAACTTTCTTGATGTACTCCATTAATCCTATGTGGTAAGGATCCCACACCATGCAGAAGTATACTAGAAGAGGGTGGACAAGTGTAGTGTAGGCAGTCTCTTTAACAGATCTATTGAATCTTCTAAGAGTTCTGCCAATAAAACACAATCTTTGGTTCACCTTCCCCCCAATATTCTGTGTGTGTTCTTCCCAATTTAAGTTGTTCATGACTGTAATACGAAGATATTTAGTTGAATTTACTGCCTTCATATTTTACTGATTTATCGTGTAACCGAAGTTTAATGGATTCTTTTTAGCACTCGTGTGGTTGACCTCACACTTTTCAATGTTTAGGATCAATCACCAATTGTCACCAATTGTCACCATTCAGATATCTTATCTAAATCATTTTGCAGTTGGTTTTGGTCTTCTTATGACTTTACTAGACAGTAAATGGCAGCTTCATCTGCAAAGAACCTATGAAAGCTACTCAGATTGTCACCTAAATCATTTATGTAGATAAAGAACAGCAGAGAGTCTGTAACACTACCTTGGGAAATGCCAGAAATCACTTCTGTTTTACTCAATGACTTTCCATCAATTACTATGAACAGTGACATGTCTGAAAAGAAGTCAAGAATCCAGTCACACTGAGATGATATTCCATAAGCAAGCAATTTGGTTACAAGCCACTTGTGAGGTACGGTGTCAAAAACCTTCTGGAAATCTAGAAATATGGAATCAATTAGAAATCCCTTGTCGATAGCTCTCAGCACTTCGTGTGAGTAAAGAGTTAGTTGTGTTTCACAAGAACAATGTTTTCCAAATCCACGTTGACTAGTTGTCAATAGACCATTCTCTTCAAGGCAATCCATAATGCCTGAACACAATATATGTTCTAAAATCTTGCTGCATATAGACATACTGATGTGGGAATTAGTGAATTACTCCTACCGCCTTTCTTGAATGTTGGTGACCTGTTACGAATATATTGGGGGCCATTTATCAATATACCCATTCATCAACAAACTTAACAGCTACTGAAGAGTCCTACAACATCCATGTACATCATTTGGAATTCTATGGATCGGAGCATGGAATATCAGATCTCTTAATCAGGCAGGTAGGTTAGAAAATTTAGAAAGGGAAATGGATAGGTTAAAGTTAGATATAGTGGGAATTAGTGAAGTTCGGTGGCAGGAGGAACAAGCCTTTTGGTCAGGTGAATACAGGGTTATAAATACAAAATCAAATATGGGTAATGCAGGAGTAGGTTTAATAATGAATTTAAAAAAAATAGGAGTGTGGGTAAGCTACTACAAACAGCATAGTGAATGCATTATTGTGGCCAAGATAGACAGAAAGCCCACGCCTACTACAGTAGTACAAGTTTATATGCCAAATAGCTCTGCAATGATGAAGAAATTGATGAAATGTATGATGAGATAAAAGAAATTATTCAGGTAGTGAAGGGAGACGAAAATTTAATAGTCATGGGTGACTGGAATTCGGTAGTAGGAAAATGGAGAGAAGGAAACGTAGTAGGTGAATATGGAGTGGGGGTAAGAAATGAAAGAGGAAGCCACCTGGTAGAATCTTGCACAGACCACAATTTAATCATAGCTAACACTTGGTTCAAGAATCATTAAAGAAGGTTGTATACATGGAAGAACCTTGGAGATACTAGAAGGTATCAGATAGATTATATAATGTAAATAAGTTATACACAACTGCAACCAGTCACTTTTTTGAATAATAATGCTTTATTCCATAAACCGGTTTTCAAACCTTTTCAGGTTCATCTTCAAATGGTTTGGGGAGCATCTGGGAAGTTACATCATTACTGGTAGTAGCATAATGCTGGGTGCTGGTTCTATGGCAGAAAGAACTTTAATGTATCGCTATGACTATAGCTTATCTGTCGATATGATACGATATGACCCATCTTTCTGCCATAGAACCAGCACCCAGCATTATGTTACTACCAGTAATGATGTAACTTCCCGGATCCTCCCAAAACCATCAGAAGATGAACCTGAAAAGGTTTGAAAACTGGTTTATGGAATAAAGCATTATTATTCAAAAAAGTGACTGGTTGCAGTTGTGTATAACTTATTTACATTCAATATACAGTCACGGTTCTAAAATATCCATAATGGATAAGAATAAGATTATATAATGGTAAGACACAGATTTAGGAACCAGGTTTTAAATTGTAAGACATTTCCAGGGGCAGATATGGAATCTGACCACAATCTATTGGTTATGAACTGTAGATTAAAACTGAAAAAACTGCAAAAAGGTGGGAATTTAAGGAGATGGGACCTGGATAAACTGAAAGAACCAGAGGTTGTACAGAGTTTCAGGGAGAGCATAAGGGAACAATTGACAGGAATGGGGGAATGAAATACAGTAGAAGAAGAATGGGTAGCGTTGAGGGATGAAGTAGTGAAGGCAGCAGAAGATCAAGTAGGTAAAAAGAAGAGGGCTAGTAGAAATCTTTGGGTAAAAGAAGAGATACTGAATTTAATTGATGAAAGGAGAAAATACAAAAATGCAGGAAATGAAGCAGGCAAAAAGGAATACAAACGTCTCAAAAATGAGATCAACAGGAAGTGCAAATTGAAGTGGTCAAATGATGTTATGTTTGTACTGTTGCCCTGCGTGAACAATTCCGCAACTGTGGAATTTAAAACTTCGGCTTTCGTTTTGCTGTCTTCGACTGCCACACCAGACTGTTCAATGAATGACTCTATGGAAGCTTTAGACCCGCTTAGTGATTTTACATAGGACCAGAATTTTCTTGTGATCTCAGGCAGATCTTTTGCTAAGGTATGGTGCAGGTAGTAGGTGTGTGCTTCATGCATAGATCTTTTCACAGATCCACAAATTACTACTAATTTTTGCCTGTAATCATTTGCATGTTCTCTTTTTAACTGAGAGTACAACAGCCTGAATTTTGTTGCTAAGCCATTGAGGGTCTTTTCCAACCTTAATCCAGTTACTAGGCACATACTTGATTTACACGATTTACAATCTGATTATATGGTTCCATACTACTACCACTACCACCTACTCCAGTCCTGTCACAGGCATCTACTATCCCATCAAAGGCAGAGCTACCTGTGAAAGCAGCCATGTGATCTACAAGATAGACTGCAAAAATTGTGCTGCTTTCTGCAAAAGCATGACAATTAACAAGCTTTCTGTCCACATGAATGAACACCACCAAACTGTGGCCAAGAGATAGTTGGTCCACACAGTTGCTGAACAAACTGCACATGATGTGCTTCACTTCAATTATTGGTTCACAGTCTGTACCATCTGGATCCTTCCTACCTACACCAGCTTTCTGAATTGCACAGGTGGGAACTCCCAGTGCATGTCCTTCATTCTTGTAATCACCCTGACTTCAACCTTAACTAGTTGCTGTCCTCCACCCTCTTTCCTGCTTCCACTCCCTCACACATCTGCCTTCTGTTCCACCAACCCATCTGCTAGTCTTTTCCCCTTCTCTACGTCAGAAGTCTCTATCCTTCTCCCTTCCCCCACACAGCCTCCCAACTCTGCACCTAGCTGCCCTATCCATCCCCACAATGCCCCTGTTCGCTCCCACAGTAGCACAATGTCCTTGCCCACTCCTAACCTGCTGTCCTGCCCCTCCTTGCTCCATGCATCCTTCTAATCCCGACCACTCACCCCAGATTGCTGTTCCTGTCAGATACAGATGGGACCGAGCAGTTGTTGACAGTAGTTGTGTGTGTATGTGTGTGTGTGTGTGTGTGTGTGTGTGTTTCTGCTTCTGAAGGAGGACTTTTTTGTCTGAAAGCTAAATGTCTAGCAGTCTTTCCAATGTGTCTGTCTGCAACTCAATGCCTCAATGCCTACACTATCTGGTGAGTAGCAATCTATCTTTTTCATACTGTTCTTATTCCATCCTGGAATTTCCATTGTTTGTATTCTAAAATTATTTATTTATGGTTCTTATTTCATAACTGTGGACAGAATTTCTGCAAGTTTAAAGTCTCTGACTACTATTCCATCGAGAGGAGACAGCCCATAATATAGAGGGAAAGTACGATTAGTATTTTTAGTTCTTTGATCTGTGGCCAGAATGAATCTGTATTTGTAATTCCTGTTATTGTTCTCACTGCTCCTGTTTTGCCACATAAACACTGTTTCTGCACCAGAAGAGTTATTATGTAGACACCATCAAGCAGCAGTTTTATGTGATGGATTTTTGAACTATGGTTGCATAAGGTAGCTGTAGGGTTCAGGCCTGAATTTGACACTGCCAAACTCAGCTCTGCTTTGTGTTACTGTGTTTCTCACTGTTTTCTTTCCGCATTTTGGAGTGAGAGAAGAGGCTTAGGCTGATCCTTCACAAGGTTTGAGTACAACACTCAACTCCAGCAAGAATAGGTGATCCCTATGACAGAACATGGGTGTAGACTCTCAGTCCTGCAAAAGGGAGGTGGTACTTGCCTCTACACTGATTCTCACCTCTCAGAAAGTCTAAGTTCTCATTTATTTACTATCACAGCTGACTACCATGATATAGCATATGCACTCTGCCTATCCCCCATGTTACAACATTAGAGAAGGAATCTGGAAAAGGGATTAAAGTTCAGGGGGAACAATACAAAACTTTAAGGTTTGCTGATGATACTGAAATTCTGTCAGAGGCAACATGTGACTTGTAAGTAGCAAATGACTTCCGTAGCAAGGTAACTGACGATGGCCAAAGTAAGGGAAACATAAAATGCAGACTAGCAATAACAACAAAGACAAATCTGAAAGAGAGAAATATGTAAACACTGACTATAAATGTAATTGTTAGGAAGTCTTTTCTCAAAGCATTTTGGGTGTGGCCCTGAACAGAAATATAATATGGACAATGAACCATGGACCTTGTTGTTGGTGGGGAGGCTTGCGTGCCTCAACGATACAGATAGCTGTACCGTAGGTGCAACCACAACGGAGGGGTATCTGTTGAGAGGCCAGACAAATGTGTGGTTCCTGAAGAGGAGCAGCAGCCTTTTCAGTAGTTGCAGGGGCAACAGTCTGGATGATTGACTGATCTGGCCTCATAACACTAACCAAAATGGCCTTGCTGTTCTGGTACTGTGAACGGCTGAAAGCAAGGGGGAAGCTACAGCCGTAATTTTTCCCGAGGACATGCAGCTTTAATGTATGATTAAATGATGATGGCATCCTCTTGGGTAAAATATTCTGGAGGTAAAATAGTCCCCCATTCGGATCTCCGGGCAGGGACTACTGAACAGGACGTCATTATCAGGAGAAACAAAACTGGCGTTCTACAGATCGGAGCGTGGAATGTCAGATCCCTTAATCGGGCAGGTAGGTTAGAAAATTTAAAAAGGGAAATGGATAGATTAAAATTAGATATGGTGGAAATTAGTGATGTTCGGTGGCAGGAGGAACAAGACTTTTGGTCAGGTGAATACAGTGTTATAAATACAAAATCTAATAGGGGTAATGCAGGAGTAGGTTTAATAATGAATAAAAAAATAGGAGTATGAGTAAGCTACTACAAACAGCATAGCGAACACATTATTGTGGCCAAGATAGACACGAAGCCCACGCCTGGTACTGTAGTACAAGTTTATATGCCAACTTGCTCTGCGATGATGAAGAAATTGATGAAATGTATGATGAGATAAAAGAAATTATTCAGGTAGTGAAGGGAGACAAAAATTTAATAGTCATGGGTGACTGGAATTCGGTAGTAGGAAAATGGAGAGAAGGAAACGTAGTAGGTGAATATGGAGTGGGGGTAAGAAATGAAAGAGGAAGCCACCTGGTAGAATTTTGCGCAGAGTATAACTTAATCATAGCTAACACTTGGTTCAAAAATCATGAGAGAAGGTTGTATACGTGGAAGAACCCTGGAGATACTAAAAGGTATCAGATAGATTATATAATGGTAAGACACAGACTTAGGAACCAGGTTTTAAATTGTAAGACATTTCCAGGGGCAGATGTGGACTCTGACCACAATCTATTGGTTATGAGCTGTAGATTAAAACTGAAGAAACTGCAAAAAGGTGCAAATTTAAGGAGATGGGACCTGGATAAACTGAAAGAACCAGAGATTGTACAGAGTTTCAGGGAGAGCATAAGGGAACAATTGACAGGAATGGGGGAAAGAAATACAGTAGAAGAAGAATGGGTAGCTTTGAGGGATGCAATAGTGAAGGCAGCAGAGGATCAAATAGGTAAAAGGACGAGGGCTACTAGAAACCCTTGGGTAACAGAAGAAATATTGATATAAATAAAGTAGAAAGAAACATTCCAAATGGGCAAAATATATTAAAAACAAAGATTCCATGACTTACCAAATGGGAAAGCGCTGGTAGATAGGCACAATAAAAAAACACACAAACACACACACAAAATTTCAAGCTTTCGCAACCAACGGTTGCTTCGTCAGGAAAGAGGGAAGGAGAGGGAAAGATGAAAGGATGTGGGTTTTAAGGGAGAGAGTAAGGAGTCATTCCAATCCCGGGAGCGGAAAGACTTACCTTAGGGGGAAAAAAGGACAGGTATACACTCGCACACACCCACATATCCATCCACACATATACAGACACAAGCAGACATATTTATAGGCCAATTGAATTTAATTGATGAAAGGAGAAAATATAAAAATGCAGTAAATGAAGCAGGCAAAAAGGAATACAAATGTTTTAAAAATGAGTTCGACAGGAAGTGCAAAATGGTTATCAGGCATGGCTAGAAGACAAATGTAAGGAAGTAGAGGCTTATCTCACTAGGGGTAAGATAGATACTGCCTACAGGAAAATTAAAGAGACCTTTGGAGAAAGGAGAACCACTTGCATGAATATCAAGAGCTTTGATGGAAACCCAGTTCTAAGCAAAGAAGGGAAAGCAGAAAGGTGGAAGGAGTATATAGAGGGTCTATACAAGGATGATGTATTTGAGGACAATATTATGGAAATGGAAGAGGATGCAGATGAAGATGAAATGGGAGAAATGATACTGCATGAAGAGTTTGACAAAGCACTGAAAGACCTGAGTCGAAACAAGGCCCCCGGAGTAGACAACATTCCATTAGAACTACTGACAGTCTTGGGAGAGCCAGTCCGACAAAACTCTACCATCTGGTGAGCAAGATGTAGGAGACAGGCAAAATTCAGACTTCAAGAAGAATATAATAATTCCAATCCCTTTCGACTGAAGACCACAGCATCAAAAGCAAATTTACTGTAGTAACTAAATGTTATGAAGAGTGTATCATACAACCTGATTCCACAAAAGTAGACCTCTTGCATTACTGAAGAGGGGAAATGCAAAAAACTGTACAAGTTAGAGAACACTAGCTCTTCTGTAGCAGGTGGTGACAGATGTGAAAATTACCAAACTATCAGTTTAATAAGTCACAGCTGCAAAATACTAACGTGAATTCTTAACAGATGAATGGAAAAACTGATAGAAGCCGACCTCGGGGAAGATCAGTTTGGAATCCGTAGAAGTGTTGGGACACGTGAGGCAATGCTTACCCTACGACTTGTCTTAGAAGAAAGATTAAGGAAAGGCAAACCTACATTTCTAGCATTTGTAGACTTAGAGAAAGCTTTTGACAATGTTGACTGGAATACTCTCTTTCAAATTCTGAAGATGGCAGGGGTAAAATACAGGGAGCGAAAGGCTATTTACAATTTGTACAGAAAGCAGATAGCAGTCATACGAGTCGAGGGGTATGAAAGGGAAGCAGTGGTTGGGAAGGGAGTGAGACAGGGTTGTAGCCTATCCCCGATGTTATTCAATCTGTATATTGAGCAAGCAATAAAGGAAACAAAGGAAAAGTTCGGAGTAGGTATTAAAATCCATGGAGAAGAAATAAAAATTTTGAGGTTCGCCGATGACATTGTAATTCTGTCAGAGACAGCAAAGAACTCGGAAGAGCAGTTGAACGGAACGGACAGTGTCTTGAAAGGAGGGTATAAGATGACATCAACCAAAGCAAAACGAGGATAATGGAATGTAGTCGATTCAATTCGGGTGATGCTGAGGGAATTACATTAGGAAATGAGACACTTAAAGTAGTAAAGGAGTTTTGCTATTTGGGGAGCAAAATAACCGATGATGGTCGAAGTAGAAAGGATATAAAATGTAGACTGGCAATGGCAAGGAAAGCGTTTCTGAAGAAGAAAAATTTGTTAACATTGAGTATAGATTTAAAAGTCAGGAAGTCGTTTCTGAAAGTATTTGTATGGAGTGTAGCCATGTATGGAAGTGAAACGTGGACGATAAATAGTTTAGACAAGAAGAGAATAGAAGCTTTCGAAATGTGGTGCTACAGAAGAATGCTGAAGATTAGATGGGTAGATCACATAAATAATGAGGAAGTACTGAATAGAATTGGGGAGAAGAGGAGCTTGTGGCACAACTTGACTAGAAGAAGGGATCGGTTGGTAGGACATGTTCTAAGACATTGAGGGATCACCAATTTAGTATTGAAGCGCAGTGTGGAGGGTAAAAATCATAGAGGGAGACCAAGAGATGAATACACTAAGCAGATTCAGAAGGATGTAGGCTGCAGTAGGTACTGGGAGATGAAGAAGCTTGCAGAGGATAGAGTAGCATGGAGAGCTGCATCAAACCAGTCTCAGGACTGAAGACCACAACAACAACAACAACAATAAAAAGTTCAGGTAAGACGAGAATAGAAGCTTTCAAAAGGTGGTGATATAGAAGAATGCTGAAGATGAGACAGACAGATGTGATAACTAATGAGGAGTTAATGAACTTGATTGGCAAGAAAAGAAATTTATGGCACAACTTGACTAATAGAAGGGGTTGATTGGTAGCCTACATCCTGAGACATCAATCTAAGAACTGTCAGTTTGATGAGACAGAGAGAGAGAGAGAGAGAGAGAGAGAGAGAGAGAGAGAGAGAGAGTGTGGAGTGGAAAAGGGGGAGGGGGGGATAAAAACTGTAGAGGGCCACAAAGGCTACAATAAGCAGGTTCAAATGAGGGATGTAAATTGCAAGAGTTATGCATATGTGAATACACTCACATAGAATAGACTAGCTTGCAATTCTGTATCAGATCGGCCTTTTGACTGAAGACCACAGCATCAAAAGCAAATTGTTTACTGTAGTAACTAAATGTTATGGAGAGTGTATCATACAACCTGACTCCACAAAAGTAGACCTCTTGCATTACTGAAGAGGGGAAATGCAAAAAACTGTACAAGTTAGAGAACACTAGCTCTTCTGTTCTATGGGTAAAAAATGTTATTTAAACAGAGGATTCAAAGGAAAATAAATTGGAACTTAGTCAATGGTCAATTTGGCTACAGATTAGGGATGGCAACATGAGGAGCAATATTGGCATTACATCAGAATTTAGAAAGAAGATTAGGAGCAAACAGAAAAAATGTAGCATTTATTAATCTAGAAGAGGCATTTAATGTGGCTGATTGGAAGGTATTATTTAAAGCAATGGGCAAAGTAGGACTTGACTGGTTGGAGTATACAGAAGCACTGAAGAAGCAAACATCAAAAAGGGAGTGAGACAGGGGTACTCACCATCACTTTATTTAGTTAATTTATTCTTCAAGTAGGCAATAACAACAATGAAAGAAAAGATAACTGGACTCAAAAGTAATGGCTTGCATATTCACTGCATCAGATTTGCCAATGACATTGCAACAGTGACGGACTCAAAGAAGGAACTAAATAACATATATAAGTTCTTAACAAACTAAACTAAAAATAAATACCAGGAAGACAAATTCATGGTTACAGACAATATAGGCAATGGAGATAGGACTGACACAACAATAGGCAGTGAGAAAGTCATGGAAGTAACCAAACTTCATTAGTTTAGTAGCACTTTGAGGAAAACAATAGATCTCTCAAGGGAACCAAGAGAAAAACAGCATTATCCAAAAGCACATTCCAAAATAAAAAGAGCCTTCTGCTGTACAATCATGTAAGTGTACACACTACAAAAAGATTTGTAAAGAGCTCTGTATGGAGTGTCCTGACAGCCAGATGTGGTACCTGGACATTATCAAAGGAGGAGAAAGTTCAACTTGAAGCTGCAGAAATGTGGTTCTGGTGGAAAATTGTAAGAACTAGTTGGACCGACAGAAAAATGAATGAGATGGTTCTCCAAGAAATAGTAGATGAGAAATAACTACTGAAGTAATTCACAAGTGTACATCAAACTCATTGGTCACTTAAGTAGACATGATACTCTTTTACAAACAAGCTTTGAAGGCAAGATCATAGGGAAGAAAACACAGCAACAATCGAGAACATCCCACTTAAAAATATGATCAGTGAAATGGGATGTTCTTCATTCTTGGAGATGAAGAGGACTACTGAAGAGAGGAAGTTATGGCTGCGGAGATAAGTCTTCACCTCTTGAAGGATAATGAATACTGAGAATGACATAAATTTTTAACTTATTGTCAAACATAAATGTATCCTTCTTCCAGTTGCCAAGTATTCGATAAATCAGTGGAAGAAAATGAAATTTATGGGTCTTGCAAAGCAGAATAGCATGTATGAGTGATCAGGGATGCAATATGTCAATTTTTTCCAAATTGGCTATGAGTCAGACCAAGAAGTTCACCTACATAGCCAGTCACTAAAGGCATTTCCTGCAAAAAATTAACATAATTTCAATGTGTCTAGAAGCTGTGTTCAGTGTGCATTTTGTTCTAGAAAGAAATATTTATACTGTGAAAATATTATGTCAATTACATCGCATGAGAACTATTCTGGTCTAACAACTCTTAAGATATGCTAGTAGCTAATCAAACACAAATTTTAAGCCACAGCCACGGATAATTCCAAGTACTGCAGACAGAAATACTTACCAGTAAAATCAAGCGACAAGAGCTAGGAATAATTTTTTCTATTTTTGAGTGTTTTCATCAGCAGTACTCAGAATTTCACTTTCTGAAACTAAATACTGGACAGCCATTATCTCTCCTTGTTATTAATAAATAAAACAAAATTCAAACAGAGAAAGTAGCACATAAATGAATCTTTAATAAAAACAAAAATAATAAACAGAAGTATGGGTAAAGGGCCTACAGTTTCAATGGTTCTAATGATATGAAGTATTGCACCTAACATTTCTGTCACAAAGCATTTTTATCACCTTTGTCCACTATTTTCTTGGCATGTACTTGAAATGGGTTATTTATAATCAGATTTCTTACTTGTGACTGTAGTTGCTCTTGACATCCAGAGAATTGTGGAATATGCTGGAAATGCTCGCAGTAACCAAGTGAACTGAGCTAGGACTCCTCTAAATATCAACACCAGTAAACGCAACTGTTAACAGAAAAAAAACATAATCATTGTTCATTTCAATTAAACTAATTAAATAGAAAATTTTGTAAATCTATGTGAATATTTTACACTTATCAAATAAAATTTTGAACATAATTGCTGTTCAGCAACAGTGAATGTAAATGAATGCGAAAATCAGCTAACCATTTGCAGGTATAAAGGTTTATTAGCAACCCCTGACCATGATTTCAACAACTGTAAAATTGCCTTCTTCGGAAGTACATGGACCTATTGAGGAATTTTGTTTACATCATAGTTAAAAAGAATTATCAAGATTTCGAGGATGTACAAAGCTACTGGATGAAAATATAATTAAAAAAATTACTGACACAAAAAATGACATACTGGTAATGACAAATTTCACAGCAAAGAAGCTCATGTCAAGTAACATGGTATGTATGCCCATGAGTAAAACCAACTAAAATTCTTTAAAAAACATTCCCATTGGCACTGGGCTAAGTGTAAAAGTCTTCGAATTAAAATGTACATGGAATTAAAAGGCAATGAAAGGTTCATACACGGCTGGTGCTATGTAGTGACTGATAAAGTTGTCATTTTGCATGAAATACAGAAAACATTGGTAGGTGGCATACCTGTATGAAAACGTATGTGCACAGCAAAGAGATAAAACTGTGAACTATTGTCATGTTACATCAAAAAGGGACTGAAAAAATTTTCACATAAATACATGACGGAGGGAAACTTTAAAAATAAATTATAACAGTAAAAAGTAGGATATATAGAAAGAGATAAAATATTTTAGAAGAAAATAGAAATTTGGTAAGAATGAATGATGAGTGGAGGCCAACAATGAATTGTAACTACATTAACTGGTCTGAAGTGCTGGGTTAAAAACCTTCAAGAAACTGTTGTCTCGCAAGTTACAGCTGATCATTTAACATGTTACCATCGCTATTGAGCATGTATTTAAAATTGCCAGTTCTTTACATAAGTCTTAATTTCTGCCCTTTAACTTCCTTGCACAAAATTATAGTTTCTCCTAGATCCTTAGGGGAGTGATTACTAATGAGTAAATGTTCAGCGAATGTGGAATGGCATGCATTTCTGAGGAAGACAATTTTACAGTTATTTAAACCATGGGCAATGGTTGTTAATGAACCTTAATACTTGCAACTGGTTGGTTGATTTTCTCAAATCATTCATTTTTAGAAATTAGAAGGAAGGTCAGCATTGGCCGTAATTTTGATGGTCTATTGACAGCAAAATCGATTTTCAATCGCATAATGATGATGATGACTAACAAAATCATGGCCAACACTGACCTTCCTTCTAATTTCACGTATATGGTCGTTGTTCACACAGCACTCTACGGAGTCGACAATCATTCATTTTTATTTATGTTTCCTGTCGTTCTCTGTGAAACATTGATCAGAAAGTTTGACAATAAAAAATGATAATCATCTGCGCAACAATATGATTTATGACACTGTGCATGACAATGATCCTAATGGAATTTTATATCATTGAAATATTAAGGGCACATAATTATCTCAACCATTGTCATTAGGAATAATTATACTTGTAAACCAGTCAAACAGTTTCCCAGTGAAATTTAAATACAGCTTCTACATCTAAATTCCACAAGCCACTTTAGCATGTGTGGTAGAGGGTACTTTATATACCACTGTTACCCCCCCCCCCCCCCCCACCTCTTCCTGTTCCATTACTAATTGTGCATAGATAGGAAGAACGATCGTTAGTATGCCTCCTGTGAGGTTGATTCTATTTAATTAATTCTTTCTAATTTCACCTTTTCAGTCGTTTCAATGAGACAGAAGTAAGCAATATATACTCTTGGAATTTTAACAGTAAAACACATCATAAAGTGTCTTGTAGCATTTGTCACTAGTGTTGGATGAGCTTCTGTTCTACTCCTGCAGTTGCGGATAGTGTATGGGAAGTATGGTTGTTGGTGTGCCTCTGTGTGAGCTTGGCTCAGTTTAATTTTATCTAATTTTACCTTCATGGTCTATTCATGAGATAGGAGGAAGCAATATACTGGTTGACTCTTCTATGACCATACAGCATTGGAATTCTAATCACAACGTGATGTAGAACATCTCTCTTGTGGTATCTGCCACTGGTGCTGGATGAGCATCTGTAACACTCTTGCACTTGTTAAACAAAACCTGTAACAGAATGCACTTCTCTTTTTTGAATCTTCTCTATTTCCTCGATCAGTTCTATCTCCTATGGATACTAAACTAACAAATGGGTGGACTGTATGTCCTGAATATTCTTCCAGTGAATCTCAGGCTGACATATGTCTTTCCTGTGATTAGTGAGGAGACCTCCCACATGAGAAGGAAAGTCCACAACTACAGAGCAACATCATTATTAACTGAGTTCCCAAAATATCCAAAATGGAAACATACAATAAAGTTGCTGCTTACTTCAAAAACCACAATTGTTAGAATCACAGAAGGACTCCAGAAATGGCTCATCAATTGAGTAGACTAGTCCTTTTAGTATGAAACTGTGGTGTCACATATTGATACCACCCCATTGGTGTTGTAGCAACAGAATTGCGAGTTTTCATCTGACGTCGGTAGTGGTTGCACAGGATCTGGCAGCGTGCCTGCTTAGCCACACCTCCTGCAGCTCAGTACTTTGAGCACCCTCTGCCATTGCAAAGTAGGTCGGTTGGCAACAGTGACTCAGACCACTCGGGTTTGGGGCCACATCACTACACAAAGCTATGCAGACACTGCCTTGTCGCAGCTCTGTCACTATCGTTGTTGCTGCTGTAATAGCTAGACTGTTTCTTGTTACATCATTTGTAATGAGTCTTCGGACACTTGGAGAAAAACAAGTTAAATAAATCATCTGTTTGCTGTGTTACTTGTTCACTAATCATTTCTGCTCCTGTCCAACTTTCTTACGACGACATTTGCTGCATCACTATTCAGCCCACCTCTCCTCGCCATTGTGTACGAAGTCTTATGCAACAGAAACAATAGGAAGACTTGACTAAAACTAGAAGTTCTGAATATTTTTCGACTTAACAAAGAATTTGAATAGGTAGACATAGTATGCTTGTACATAAATTATAGTATTATGGAATTTGTGAAATGTTGTACAGTCAGTTTCACTCTTGTTTATGTAGTGGAAAGCCGACAGTTCCTTTAAGCAGTCATGTAACAACCAGTGAAATTGCTTCTGAAATTAACCTCTAAATCCAATGTAAAATAAACAGATTGATGTCTCTATCAGGAAACATGCTGGGTGTGTTTTCTTTGGGATCAATAGTCTACGTTTGTCTTGTCTGCACAGCAGAAGGGAAAGGAAAAGAAGAGCGAAATGTGTACCCTGAGTTTCTGTCTGTGAATACCTGACTTGTGAGCTTAAAGGCATTATACAACAGCTCTGAAGTAGCACTTCAGTTTGGTTTAATTTGTGTATATTGTTGTTGTGCTCTTTAGTCCAAAGATTGGTTCAATACAGCTCTCTGTGCCAGTCTGTCATGGGCAAGCCTTTTCAGCTCTGTGTAACTACTGAACCCCAACGCAGTTGAATCTGGTCACCCCCTGATCTCCTACAGTTTGTACCCCCATACTTGCCTTTAATACCAAATTAACTATACCTCAATGCCTTGGAATGTATCCTGTCAACCTACCTCTTCTTTTTTTAAGTTGTGCCATAAATCTCTTTTCTTCCCAATGATATGTAGTACCTCTTCACTAGTCACACAAACTACCCATCTAATCTTCAGCATTCTTTTGTAATAACTCTTTTCAAAAGCTTTCATTCTGTTTACTCATTATTCCATCACTTCTTGGAAAAACAAAATAATTACGATTGAAAAAACACAATACAGGATTTTAATTTACAAGGTCATTGACTTTAACTGACTATTGTCATCAAAGAAGTTATAATATTTGTAAATAACATCGAAATGATGTTACTCATCTGCACTGGGTCACAAACACACAGTAAATGTTATCTTTGATAGTACAGCAATAATGTAATTAAAAATGTGGAAAGTTGAACAGGAAATAAATATAAAAGGAGAAATTCAGGAAAAAACATTAACACTAAACTCAAAACAGTGCCTATATAACAGTTTACATTAAATTAACAATTCCAATAACATACAATTAGTACTTGACAACATTGCTGAAGAGCAGCTTGAAGTGGCATTACATATGGAAGCTGATACACAAACAGAGTAAAATGTGGAACAGTCAATTGTAACAACTTAATACATGCAGCGCATAGGCAATAACAATAAAATACACAAAAGTGGAGTAGGAGAAAGGCACAGACAGTGTGGGAAGCAGTTGGAAAACTGTGAGGGTTAAGTGAAGTTCAGGAGAGGGGAAGTACTGTGCTGCATTTGGTAATTTAATATTAAATCAGGACTGTGGGTCAGGTGTTTGTTAATTTCGCCTTTGTTTGCTAAGTGGACGACATAGGCCAGTGGCACTCACTCAGTACATGCTCAGAAAATGTGGAGTCATAATTCTGCAACCTCCAGCTGTGTTCATGTTCAGCCAATCTTGTTGCTATGTCTCTGCCTGAATGACCAATACAAAACTTATCACAGTCAGGACAACTAATTTTGTATACCCCCCACTCTCGGCTAGTAATTAGGTCTCATCTTCGATATTCAAAATACACTATGCTGTGGTGTTTCCCACATTTGCTACATTCTGATATACCTGCCCTAGGTATGGGACTGTAAACTACTTCCTACAGACAGTAGGAGGAGCAGCAAAGGGAGCACAGGGGACGGGTATAATGTTTAATTTTTGTTCCATATGCAAGATGTAGTCAATCGTGATGGGATCGTAGCCTTTGGCTGAGGCAATAACTTTTATTATTTCTAACTTTGAAATATTCTTTGAACATGGGAACAAATATGGAATGGTGCTCCACTAAGTGGAAAGCAGCGTGTTTGTGTGTTGCTGGGTGTTGTGAACATGACGGAAGTACCGTCTGTGTCTTTGTTCTATTTTTTCTATAAATTTTTGAAACATGGTTAGGTACATATTTTGACTGTTTACATTACGAAAAAAATGTGTTGTGCTGTCTTGTAGTGCCTGTCCACATACAGAGTACCAAAAACTAAACTAAATTCCGTTCAAACAGGCTTCGGAAGGCCCAACAGGACCGACCGGCTGCCGTGTCACCCTCAGCCCGAAGGCATCACTGGATGCGGATGTGGGCAGCACACCACTCTCCTGGCTGTACGTTAGTTTACAAGACCGGAGCTGCTACTTCTCAATCAAGTAGCTCCTCGGTTTGCCTCACGAAGGTTGAGTGCACCCCGCTTGCCATCAGCCCAGTCCGACAGCACTTAACTTCGGTGATCTGATGGGAACTCGTACATACAGAGTACCTCACCTATATTTGTCAACCAGTAATTAACCAGCAGAATAAAGCTCCTACCAGAGCACAAAAAAGACTAATATGCTCCTGTTTAAAAGACTTTGATTGAAAAGAGGCGTACCAGCTGCCTCATTCTGCCTTCCTCAGCACCTTTAAAAATGTTTCCAAAGATTCTGGCATGTGAATGTATTCATGCTCTTTTTAACATGCAGCTCACCTCTCACTTCCACACGCTCCTCTAACTGCAGCTCACTCATACCCACCAGTTCATCACTGTAAGTCACTCGTACCTACCAAATCCCACTTGCCCATCCTCACTGACTCATTCAGCTCAACTCTCTGTCATTATCTCTTTGTGTCTCTCTAATTGTCACTGCCTCCTGCCTCACAGCCACAGTCTCCTCTATTCTGTCCTACTACTACGGCTACTATTACTACTACCTCCTCTCATTGTCACTGTATACATCTTGCGCTCTCTTACTGCTGCTGTTCAATTCATTCCTTCCCACCGCCACTGTCTCTTCTCACTGCAATATCTCCCTCTTCCTAATTGTCATAGACTCTGTCTCTCATTATCACTGGCTCCCACCCACTTCCAATTTCTCCTTCTCTTTATTCTTCTTTACCTATCAATGACTCCTTCATTCTTTTCCTAGCATTGTTCTGTCACTGTCACCTATGTTCCACTTCCACTGCATCCCTCTACTGTATCACAACCACTATCTACTATCTTCCAGTATTATTACTTTTCCATCTCTTTCCCACTACCACTGTCTTCTTCTCTCTCAGCATAAAAACATGCTACTTTGTTCACATGCCAAAATTTTTGGGAAAATTTTTAAAGGTTCTGAGAAAGGTAGAAAAAAAGCATCTGGTACCCCATTTTTCAGTCAGAATCTTTTGGAGTATTTTTCCACTGGTTCCATTCTTTTCCCTGCCACAGCAGGGCATGTCACTCACATAAAAAGAACTTTATGGGTCAGTAAACTTTTGATAATTTACTTATGTGAAATTGAAATAACACAAAACTAATTTTACACCTGAAATCAGATTTTACATCGACAAAAATTTTGGACATGCTTCATTAATGATAAATGGGGTTCCCAGAACCCCTCCAATGATAACGGGGATGCTTTACAACATTTATCTCCGTGATACGTGACTACATTTTAATGTCATACCATATTTCACGTACATATGTGACGTGTACAAGTAGGGTAGCTTCGAACAGCTGTATCTTGGAAATGGATAAATATATCAAGAAAATTTTCCAGGTTGTTTGAGATCAATATCTTAAGAACTCATTGTGAACCATTTGCTGTGCATAGCCATCTTGGAATCAGTGTCTTGATTTTGGTACCAAAAAACTATGTTTTTGGGGTGTTTCTTGATAACGGATAAAGATTTTGGAAAACAGGAAGATGGCACTCCTAGAGAAAAGCCTTGAGAATATCACATTGAAATTTGAAAAATGCGCTATGGCTATTTTATTATTTAGATTTCGCCTCACACGGGATTTTATGGGTGAATTTTGTGTGTACATGTAAAGTAACTTTGAACCTCTGAACCTCAGAAACGGATAAAGATATCAAGAAAAATTTCAAGGCTGTTTGAGATCAGGATCTTAGAAATATATCATAAAAATTTCAGCCATTTGCTGTGTGTAGTTGCCTTGGTTTTCTGAAAAATGGCAGAAAAAAAAAAAAAAACACTTTTTTGGGGTTCTTTAGGGAACCACCCATGAACTAACAAAAACTTTTTTGGCATTCTCTAAGGAACCACCCATGAACTAACAAACACTTTTTTGAAGCTCTCTAAGGAACTAACACAGATTTCTGAAAAGAGGAAGACAGCACTTCTACATAAATGTCTAGAGAATATACTGTGAAAATTTGAGAAATTACTTGCAATTATTTATTATACAGATTTCACCTCATAATGAACTTTATGTGCATATTTTACATGTAGAAGAAGGTTAACTTTGAAACTCTGTATCTCAGAAATGGATAAAGATAGCAAGAAAATTTTCCAGGTTGTTTGAGACAGGGAACTTAGGTAAATATCATAAAAATTTCAGCCATGTGCTTAGTGAACTAATGGCACCTCCATAATCCCTTAAGGGCTACGGTGGACCACATAAAATGCAAAAAACAACCAACAATTTGTTCCATTTGCCTAAGCAGGAGGAAGTGTGTAATATTCATACTTTGACCCTATACTGTAGGATGTTGTTGTTGTTGTGGTCTTCAGTCCTGAGACTGGTTTGATGCAGCTCTCCATGCTACTCTATCCTGTGCAAGATTCTTCATCTCCCAGTATCTACTGCAACCTACATCCTTCTGAATCTGCTTAGTGTAGTCACCTCTTGGTCTCCCTCTACGATTTTTACCCTCCACACTGCCCTCCAATGCTAAATTTGTGATCCCTTGATGCCTCAAAACATGTCGTACCAACCGATTCCTTCTTCTAGTCAAGTTGTGCCACAAACTTCTCTTCTCCCCAATCCTATTCAATACCTCCTCATTAGTTACGTGATCTACTGACTGTAGGATACGGACTATAAAATGGCCATTCTGTTGGGTATAGAAATGGTCCCAAGCCCAAGGGGCAATCAAAGCACTTGGCATTACCTTTCTATTAGCAGTAGCACCTAATGTATGAGCCCTGGAAGAATCCTGTTTTTATGGTAAGCATTTTGGAACACATTAGGTAATACACACTGTCACATGCATACTGATATCTGCACTCACAGGTGATTTATTAAAAAAAATGTTGTTCAAAATTGTCCATGAATATTTCAGCCATAAACAGACTAAGAGGGTACCCCACAGCTAACGTTTATACAGAGTCCCTTGGAACCAGAAATAATTTTGTGATAAGCATGTCTTAGTGGCCAGTCTCAAGTCATTCAGTTCCAGAGAGTTGACATCAGGCATGCATGTCAACTCTGACAAATATCCTCCTCTTGACTGAACTGTTTATCGTCTATACTTCACTTCTGTATATGGCTTCACTCTAGAGGAATAATGTCATTAAAGAATTCCTAGATACTGTTTATTGTCTATGCTTCACTTCTGTATAGGGCTTCACTCCAGAGAAATAATGTCATTAAAGACTTCCTAGCTGTTAAATATATATCTGATGTTAACAAATTTCTCTTTCTCAGCAACACTGCTACTGCCAGTTTGCATTTTAAACCCTCTTTACTCCTGCCATCATCTGATAAAATTACAATGTCATCAGCAAGCTTTAAGGTTTTTTATTTCTTCTCCCTCGTCTTTAATTCATTTTCCACATTTCTTCCTGGTTTCCGTTATGCTTGCTCTATGTACAGAGTGAATAGTATGGGGGGTAGGCTGCAACCCTGTGTTACTCACTTCTCAGTTACTGCTTCCCTTTCATATCTTTTGATTATTATAATTTCAGTCTGGTTTCTATAATGTTGTAGATAACCTGTCCCTCTTTGCATTTTTTGACCTGACAACTTCAGAAATTCAGAGTGTATGCCAATCAAAACTATCAAAATCTTTTTCTAATTTTACAGAAGTGATAAATATGGGTTTGCCTTGTTTCATTCTGTCTTCTAAAACAAGTCTTACTATCAGTATTTCTTCACAGGTTTCTATATTTCTCTGAAACACATGCTGTCTTGTCCCAGGTTGCCTTCTATCAATTGTTCCATTGTTCTGTAGATAATTCATGTTAGTGTTTTGCATCTAGCAACTCTAAAGTGGCAGGCAGTTCAATATGTCTTGCAAATGTGTAAAGTCTTTGACAACTTTTGCTTTTAGTCAAGTAACTTTGAAATCACAAATGTGAACAATAATATTAACTGATTAATTATGGGTTCCATGGGATACTTGCACTATGTTTTGTGTTGATGTAAAATGAGTCAATGTGCAGCTTATTAAATAAATTTGTGTATAATTAGATAAGTGATCAATGATTTTGGCAGTAACTCTTTCTGAGCCGAAGTAATGAAAACTAATGAAGATAATTTTTTCAACAATGATCAGTAAGCCAAAGATAATTTTTTCATCAATGATTAGTAAGTCCTACAGCTTTTGACTATGGAAACCAGGAAAAATCCTATACATAGGCCTACATTCTTATGGATAAGGTATGAGAGCTTTGAAATAAGTGAAATTACAAGAGGTAGCGTATTAAAGTGTGCCTTATAAGGTGCACAGACGACATTGTAACAATGCAACATAGTGATATAGATACAATGTATACTGAAAATCTGTCAGTGGGTTGTGTGGCATTTTTTTGTGTTGATGACTTGACATGGCAATAAAGGATGCACACTGGCTGCCCATAGTGTGGATCAAGCCACCCATCAAGGTTTATTGTATCACTTCTCACTGCTTGACCCTACAGTTACAAGCCCTTTTCTTAGCCTATTCAGGAATTTGCTGAGTGCATTCCAAGGAAGGAAGGAAGGACAATTAGGTTTTCATACCTAACAACCCTTATGAGAAAAGAGAAGTGGCTGTGTGAATATCAAGTGCTCAGGTTGAAAACCAGTACAAAACAAAGAAGAGAGGCTACACAAGGGAAATTAACTTGAAAGCTATATTTTAGAAATGGAAGAGGAAGTAGATAAGATGGGAGATATGATACTGGGAGATATGACACTGTGAGAAGACTTTGATGGAGTACTGAAAGATAAAGTTGCAAAAAGGCCCCTAGAGTAGACAACATTCCCTCAGCACTAGTGATATCCTTGGGAGAGCCAGTCATGACAAAACTATTTCACCTGGAATGCAACATGTATGATGGTGAATTGTATACAGGAGAATGGAAAAAGTGGTAGAAACCAACCTTGGGGAAGACCAGTTTGAGTTCCAGAGAAATGTTGGAACATCCAAGGTAATACTGATCCTATGGCTTGCAAGACAAACCTACATTTATATAACTTTTGTAGACTTAGAGGTAGCTTTTGACAATATTAACTGGAATATGTTCTTTGAAAGTCTGAAGTAATCTGGGGTAAAATACAGAGAGTGAAAGGTTATATATAACTTGAATGGTAACCAAATGGCAGTTATAGGAGTTGGAGGGTGTGAAAGGGAAGCAGTGGATGAGAAGGGATTGAGACTGGACTGCAACCTATCCCCAATGTTACTCAACCTCTACATTGAGCAAGCAGTAAAGGAAACCAAAGAAAATTTGGAGAAGGAATTAAAGTTCAGGGAGAAAAAATAAAAACTTTGAATTTTACCAATGACACTGTAATTCTGTGAGAGTGAGAGAAAGGAGTTGGAAGAGCAGTTGCAGAGAATGGACAGTGTCTTGAAAGAAGGATATAAGATGAACATCAACAAATGCAAAATGAGTGTAATGGAATGTAGTCAAATTAAATCAGGCAATGCTGAGGGAATTAGATTAGAAAATTAGAAAATGAGACGCACAAAGTAGTAGACCAGTTTTGCTGTTGGACAATAAAATAACAGATGATGGCCCATGTAGAGAGAATATAAAATGTAGACTGGTAATGGTAAGAAAAGTATTCCTGAAGAAGAGAAATTTGCTAACCTTGAATACAAATTTAAGTGTTAGGAAGTCTTTTCTGAAGGTAATTTGCCTGAAGTATAGCTTTTTGTGGAAGTGAAAGGTGGGTAACAAGCAGTTTAGAAGAGAATAGAAGCTCTTGAAATTTGTTACTACAGAAGAATTCTGAAGATAAGATGGGTAGACTGCATAACTAATGATGAGGCACTGAATAGAACTAGGGAGAATAGAAATTTGTGGCTCAACTTGACTAAAGGAAGGGATCGGTTGATAGGACACATCCTGAGACAGCAAGGAATCATAAGTTTAGCACTGATGGAAAGTGTCTTCAAACTGAAGACCACAACCACAACAAAACAACCCTGATAACAATGAGAAATAAGTGTGGATTGGGAAAGGAAATTAGTCATGCCATTTCAAAGGAACCATCACAGCATTTACCTTGAATAATCAAGGGAAATCATGAAAAACATAAATGTGGATGGCTGGAGGGAGATCTGAGCCACTATCCTTCCACATATGTTCAATTGGATTAATTCCAGACAGCAAGTTGCCACTCTTTACACAGAAAGTTCTTATGCTGCTATCTTCATCCATCTAGAGAAACTCATGTTCATGACAATCATACACTAACTGTTGCAGGATGTCATCCCTGTAGACTGCAGTTGTCACAGCATATTCAGGAAAAGTTTCAGTGGTACATGTGGTCCAAACATGATTTTACTACAGATGAGATCAAAAGTACACCCATACAAAAGGTTTGTAATGTGCTACAGGAAAACACCACATGAACAGACATTGAGGACCATCCTTAGGTTAAACTGACACATAAATGAACTGGGCATTACCCCACTCGTCCAGGGTCATCCCATGACAGCAAAGTTCCAGACTGCTCAACCCACATAGTACAATTTTGTTAATGGAAATCATCCGATGGCTCCTGCAGGGCTTTGGATACCTACCATCGTGCACGAAAATGAGGAACATCCTACACACAAACCTTCCCACCCCATCTACAGAGGTATTCCACTGTGCACTCATTCTATGCAATATCATGGTCCATCTCTATGCCACATTGACTCCCAACCCTCTGACACATGTGCCACATCCGTGTGGAAGGCCAAGGTGCAAGAGCTTTCCTGTTCACCCACCCAGCACATCCTACTCCAGTTCCAGCACAGGGTTACCCTATTGTACCAGAGGCATGGCCAAATGTGAATGCAGCCATTTCATATACTAGCTCTGATGCAACTTCTGCACAGCATTTTACATGGGCATGACAACCACCTATCCAACAGAATGAGTGGCCACCGCCAACCTGTAGTCAAGGGCAGAACTGACAGCCCAGGGGCAGAAAAGCTGCTGAGCACAACATGCTCAATTTCAATAGCTGTTTCCCACCCTTTGACATCTGGCTCCTTCCCCCTCCCCCTCCCCCTCTCTCCCCCGCACATTCTCTTCTGGCTATGTAGATGGGGCTTATCTTGCAACACTTCTTTCATTCTTATGATCCTCCTGGCCACAATTCCTGCTAACCCCCTACCTCACATCTACCTCCACCTTTCCCCAGGACACTAACTTCACTCACCCAAGCCCATCCAAGCCATCGGCCACCCTTTCCCAACCCTTCCCCCCCCCCCCCCCCCCCTCCTCAAGGCTCCTTTCCCTTCTCACCCACTCCACCTGACTCAACCCATCATTCCTGTCTATGTTATTACCTTTACCTCACATTATTTACATTATGCTAGAACTCTTCACACCATTTGTACTATAACTCTTGTATAGAGGCTTAATTACAGCATATCCCATTTGATCAAGAAATGTTTAGATGAAAATGACAGGTTACACAATGAATTTATGATGTTACTAAACTCAAAAGAACAGTTTTAATTTAACTTTACTAATATTTTATATAGTTAATGCTAGGTGTTACATCTAATAATGTGAGTGCTACTTAAGTTTTTTGTAAAGACTGGTCACAGGTATTCCACTGTAGCATTTTCTGAAACTGACAATCCCACAATACTACCAACAGATATAAAGTACTTATTAAAAAGGCTGGCCACACTAGGCATATTTGATACCAATGTATCGAGTACCATTTCAGCTGTTTGTTCCTACAAAATTTTTTCTTGCTCTTTTAGTTTCCCCTTTCATTTTATTCCATATTGCTTATATTATGTTGGCTGGCATGACTATCCTTTTTCTATTTTATAATGCCTTTGTTTGAATTTATTCTTCAATATTCTGCAGTATGGCTCATAATGAGCTCCAAACTCAGCATTACAACTACTTCTGATGGACAGAATGACTGATCCTGGCAGGTAGATACAGTATTTTTTATGTCTGACAATGTAGCTTCGTCCCTACAAAATCCAAGAATGTTTATGTAGAGTTTTGTTTAGCCTCATTTATTTTTTGAGGTAGCAGTTTTGGAACAAAATATTAAGCTTAATCATTTAACAACAAAAATGTTAAGAAAGGAGATAGCGACAAGGTAGAGAGAGAGAGAGAGAGAGAGAGAGAGAGAGAGAGAGAGAGAGAGAGAGAGAGAGAGAAACATAAAATCTTTATTAACTCTCTATCAACAGCTTAAATTCCATACCGTTGTGAAGACAACATAGTACATCAGCGTTGTTGGGAGAAGGAAGAGCAAAATGGTGAATGCCAGAGTTCCAACAAAAAGTTGATCATTCGAATATTTGCAGGAATCAACACGCTCTCGCAACGGATTCCACTTGCGGCCAAGGAAAAGCCGCCACAAAGCAACAAGACCTGACAGTTGCACACTGTAGAGCCTGAAAATAATACAAGTTTGTGTTTTTGAATGAGACTTGAGAATGAATATCAAACACACAAAATAACTAACTGCTTACAAATAAAAAAATAAGTTTTGTGTGTGTGTGTATATATATATCAAATGAAAAACAGAATATGCAAAAAAATCATAGAAATATCAAATCCAGAATGCTAATTATCTTAGTGCTAAATACTCCAGTGATTCAAGTACTTTTTACTTGGTATTCTTTCTTTTCTTGTTTTGAGAATTATTGTCTTTAACCCATTGAAAATAAAAGATAAGAGAGGTGTGGGGGAAGGAAGTTTTGTTGTACTAATATTTTGACAAGATGACAAGAAAGGGGAGAAACTGAAAAGGTTGTGAATGACATCCAGAAACTGTTACTAAATACTGATCTGGATAATTGGCTCTGAAAGACTCAAAAGCTGTGTCAAAT
The DNA here is from genome assembly GCF_023864275.1 of Schistocerca cancellata. Taxonomy (NCBI): domain Eukaryota; kingdom Metazoa; phylum Arthropoda; class Insecta; order Orthoptera; family Acrididae; genus Schistocerca; species Schistocerca cancellata. The sequence continues at coordinate 1,010,292,728 of NC_064627.1, forward strand.
ATACTTCATCTTCTTCAGCCTATCACACACATTGCATTATTGTCTAAAAGCTTCATCTAATTTTCCCTTTCAAGTCTATGTTATTATATATATCATAAATTACATCTACTTTTTGAGTTTTTTAGTGACTATAACTAACCTCACAGAGCTTACGAAACTAGTAATTCTTCACTAAACCCAAAGAAATTCCCATCATATGTAACGGCTACTAGTGGCGCCCATGTTAATATCCAGTCCTCATAAATGTGTATTTGTGTCAGTCCTTGTAGGGAATTACCAAATTTTTAGCTCAGTAGCTTAAAAGGTAGCCAGCAGGCTTAGTTTAAAGTTATTTGTTCGCCATCCTGTAAAACAATCCACCAGCCACAATGCATCCTCACTGTGGATGGTGTTCTTGAATGTGGGGCGGGTTGGCTGACATTGATAAACAACTGGAAATTGCCCTGACTACTGTTAAACGATTAGCAGCTGCTGTGAATCAATGTGAAAAGAGCTCCTAAATCATGTACCGGTACCAGTGGAACCAAAGGTACCTCAACTACGACCTTCTCCTGTGGATCTTGTCTCCTCTGCAGAAAGTATGTGATCTGTCATTACTAGACCACCTGACTGTGAGTGGTTTGTCAATGGTAGATCTAAGCATCCTGTACAGGAACCAGGGAGGACTCAGGTTATTATACTGCCCCCCCCCCCCAACCAACAAGTTGAAGGGTGTACTGTATTTCACGGAAACTGAGCAAGTGGAACTCACTTCACCTGTTTTTGGGAGACCTGCTTTGTCCTGTGTCAAGAGGTGGCAAATGCAAAAAGGTAGTGGTCCATTAATCGTCAGCAGTTCAAACATATGGCAAATGATGGTACCCCTTAGGGAAATGGTAGCAAGAGATAGCAAGGAAAATCAGGTGCACTCAGTGTATCTGCCATCATGTTGAAGAGGCTATTCCAGCAGCCACTGAGGTAAAAGGATTTGACAACTGCAGACTGTGGTGCACATTGGAACAAATGATGCCTTTTTTATCTGGGCTCCAAGGTCATGCTTGGATCATTCCAGCAACTGGCAGAAGAGGTTGAGAAGATGAGCCTTGTGTATGGAGTTTCAATGAAGCTCACAATTTGCAACATTATCCCCAGGTGTGATAATGGTACCCTGGTTCTGAGTTGAGTGGAAGGACTGAACCTGAGACTTTGAAGGTTCTCTGACAAGCCAGGCTGCAACGTCCTGGATTTGTGCCAAAGGGTTGGGAACTGTAAGGGCACCCCAAATAGGTCAGCTGTAAACTATGTATCAAAGGCTGTTAAACAGGTAGTTTACTGTGTGAGGGGTGCACACAAGGGTGTTTCAGATTAGGCAACTCTCCACCAAATCTACATAATAACAGGTGCAGGAGTCCCAGAAGTATAAGTGTAAGATCCGAAAGAATGCCCCCTCCCACACACACACACACACACACACACACACACACACACACAGAGGCAAGAGTATTAAAATCAAAGAAATTAACCACCAACGCATTAAAAAAAAGTGCTCCTGAAAAGCAGTGAAGCTCACATAAGCTGGTTGAAACATGAAATTAATAACAATGAGATTTTTGGGGAAAATTTAAGTGTATATCGAGAGGAGAGGCTAACAGGAAATGCAGGTGGTGTATTTGTTGCAGTATATCAAAAGGAGAGGTTAACGGGAAATTCAGGTGGTGTATTTGTTGCAGTAGACAAGAAATTCAAATCCCCTGAAATAGAAACAAGCTGCAAAGACTGTTTGGGCAAAACTCAGTATCAGGGATGGGCATAAAACTATAATTAGATCCTTCTATCACCCACCAGGCTCACACCTCTTGATGTAATGGAAAACTTTAGAGAGAACTTCAGTGTGCTTGTACATCAGTTCCCCAGTCACGCCATAATAGTCAGTGGAGACTTTAGTCATCCGATATCCTGTGAAGTATTGCTGAATGCTTTCTCTGAAAACTATCTAGAAGAGATAGTTCAGATCCCCACTTGTAATGGAAATATATCAGATCTAATTGCAACAAATAGACCTGACCTCTTTGAGGATGTCCACATTCAAACTGGTATCAGTAATCATGATGCAGTTGTGGCAACCATGATTACCACAATACAAAGGATAAAGAAAACAAGTAGAAAGGCATATACATTCAGTATAGCAGGTAAAAAAGCGGTAGGGCCACATCTTCATGAGTAACCTGAAACTTTCATGGGTAGATAAGTACCAGTAAAGCAGTTCATAATGGGAGGGACCCTCCATGGTATACAGTTACTGTAAAGAAATTTCTAAAGAAACAGAGGCTACTGCATACATACATACACACATACATACATATCGACAATCACAAACCCTGACGATCACACACCGACCTTAAAAGGTTCCTCCATAGATGGCGACCTTGTGAACTTTGGATCCAGCTCTCACTGGCAACCAACTGCTGAAAGTCCTGCAGTTTATCCTCCTATCACTTCCCTGGTCTTCTGATTGGATGAATTCCATCAGATTTTCCTACAAGCACATTTCTGACCTTCCTAACAATGTGTCCTGCCAGGCTTATTATCCGTGATTTCATTTTCCGCACAATGTTTGATTGTTTCATTATGTCATACAGTCCCTGGTTCTTTCTACATCTCTATGTGTTCACTTCAAGGATAGGTCCAAAGATCTTTCTTATGATTTTCGTTTCAGAGATCACAGGTTCTCTTCAACCTTTTTAATTTAACACCTCTGTCCCATACAACACCACCACTGATACTATCACTGCAATATAGGCTCTAAGTTTGGTCTTAACTGACAGATTTTTTTGATGACATTATCTGCTTCAGACTGAAATATGTTTTGGACCCAATGACAACAGTTTTAATTTCTTAATTTAGATTATTATGCCAGTTAAACAGGTGCCAAAGTATTTAAAATTTTCCACTATCCTTATATTGTATGCTCCAACTGTAATGGGCATTATTAGAGGCTTCTGTGGATACTTCTATCATTTTGGTCTTGTCCATATTAATCCTAAGACCAATCTTACTGGTATTCTTTGCTAAGTCCTCTACAGTTTGTGTCATCTATTCCTCTGACTGCTATGGCTGTAGCGTCATCAGCATATCCCAATAGCTGTGTTCTATTTAGTATTCTCCATGATCAAATTAAAAAGCAATGGTGAAAGCATCACCTTGTCTCACAACTGTTCTGGTGTTAAATTCCTTGGATAGCTCACACTGGTACTTCACCTTCACTTTTATCTTGGTTGTATGCACCTACTCCAAGTTTGTTAATTCCATGGTACGTCAAGCTCCCTCAGGATGTTGTACATACTTAAGCTGTGTATACTATTATACGTCTTTGAGAAATCTACAAATGTTCCACAAATTGATGTTGAATTCCCAACAGTTCACCCAGGTTTTTCTCAAGGTGAAAATTTGATCTATGGTTGATCTTCCTGGCTGAAAACCTGCCTGATACTCTCCAACAATATCTTCAGCAAAAGGCTTCAGCTTCTTTCTGAATTGTTCCACCTCCTGCAAATCTCCTCCTAGTGCCATATTCTTCTTCAGTTTGTTAATTGCTCTTTCTATAATCTGTTGAGTTATTCATACTTGTGCACTATTCTTCCCAGAATTGTGGATGATACTACTGCATAATAAGTGTAAAACAAAGCATAGGGCTTCAGATAGAGAGATGCTGAATGAAATGCATTTGGCTGTCAAGAGAACAATGCGTGAAGGCTTCAATGACTACCATAGCAGAATATTGTCAACTGATCTATCACAAAACCCAAAGAAATTCTCATTGTACATAAAGGCTGTCAGTGGCACCAACATTATTGTCCAGTCACTTACGAATGAGTCAAGAACTGAAACTGAGAGTAGTGAAGCAAAATCAGAAATGCTTAACTCTTGTTTTCACATGTTCCTTTGCAAAGGAAAATGAAGGATAATTGCTCCAACTTAATCCTTGTACCACTGAAAAGATGAGTGACACAAATATTGTCAGTGGTGTTGATAAACAGCTGAACTCATTAAAACTGAACAAAGCTCCAGGGCCCAATGGAACCCTTATCAGATTCTAGACTAAATTTGCAGCTGAGTTAGCCCTCTTCTAACTATAATCTATTGTAAATCCCTCAAACAAAGAATCGTACCCAGTAGTTGGAAGAAAGCACAGGTGACACCTATTTACAAGAAGTGATCCACGAAACTACCGTCCAATATCCCTGACAGTGATTTGTTTTAGAGTCTTAGAACACATTCTGAGTTCAAACATAATGAGGTATCTTGAACAGAGTGATGTCCTCCGTGCCAACCAGCATGAATGCTGAAAACATCAATTATGCAGAACCCAACTCACACTTTTCTCACATGACACAAGCTTTGGACCAAGGGAGTCAGATAGATGCAATATTTCTTGACTTCAGGAAAGCATTTGACTCAATAAAATGTCTACATTTATTGTCAAAAGAACGATCATGTGGGTTATCAAATGAAATTTGTTACTGGATTGGGGATTGTTTAGCAGGGAAGATGCAGCATGTTATCTTGGATGTAAGTGTGTTGGGACCCTTGTTGTTCATGCTGTATGTTAATGACCTTGCAGACAATATTAATAATAACCTCAGGCTTTTTGCAGATGATGTAGTTACATACAATGAAGTACTGCCTGACAGAAGTTGTGTAAATATTCAGTCACATCTTGATAACATTTCAAATTGGCGCAAAGATTGGCAACTTGCTTTAAATGTTCAGAAATGTAAAACTGTGCACTTTACAAAATGATAAGATGTAGTATCTTATGACTATAATTTCAATGAGTCACATGTACATGGACATGAAATGGAATGATCACATAGGCTCAGTTGTGGGTAAAGCAGATGGTGCATTTTGGTTAATTGGTAGAATACTGGGGAAATGCAATCAGTCTGCAAAGGAGATAGCTAACAAATCACTCATGCAACCAATTTTAGAATATTGCTCAAGTTTGTGGGACCCATACCAAATAGGACCAACAGTGGATATTTGACATATGCAGAGAAGGGCAGCATGAATGGTCACAGGTTTGTTTTACCTATGGGAGAGTGTCACAGAAATGCTGAAGAAACTTGAATGGCAGACTCTTGAAGATAGACGTAAGCTATCCTGAGAAGGCCTACTTACAAAGTTTCATGAACCTGCTTTAAATGATTATCATATGAATATACTATAATCCCCTATGTATTGATCATACAGAGATCATGAGGAGAAGATTAGATTTATTACAGTATGCACGAGGTATTTAAAAAATCATTCTTCCCACACTTCATACGTGAATACAACAGGAAGAAACACTAACAACTGGTACAATTGCATGTACCCTCTGCAATGCACTTAACAGTGGTTTGCAGAGTAATAGATGTAGGTGTAAAGTTAAGACTAACAAAGAAATGAAAGTATATTTACTGAACTGTATGGTTTAATCATAACAGAGCAAGCTAAAATTTAATTGCAACCCATTTGGCATACAACAGAGTCCAAAATAAATAGTTAAATGTTCTCAAAGCAAAGAAACTCATCTCAAAAATAATAAACAACACCAGAAGACTGCTCTCATGCCAATTAAAAGGTTACTAGGGGATACAAATACTCCTACTACCCACAAATAGCTGGCAATAAAGAGGCACACTCTCCCAAGGTGGCTTGCTACATCTATTGTCAAACAATTCCATTCCTAAGAATGATGTGTTTATAAACGTGGAAGTATCCTGGCTAGTGCCTACTTAGCTGCAGTTTGTATCCTAAATGCATTCCAAATGTGTTCTGAGTGATTCACATCTGGAGAGCTTGCTTGCACATCAATGCAATGGAAATCTTCGTCAGTGAGAAATTCAGTCACCAGAGTGATTGATCATAAAGAGGAAGTCTAGTACAACTGCACCTCTAAAAAGTCGCATTCATGGCTGTAGTACATCATATATGTATCTCTGCACACTAACAGTATTCCAGCAAAGATAAAATGCTTTTTACACTCATCCATCATGGTGCCTCCTCACATACAGGATCCCAATGTCACCAAACTGGACCTTTCTTGTGATGTAAGCAGTACATTCCTCCATTCACTCATATCCCTATCTCAATTTGCTGACACCTCAACAAACAAGCCTTATTTGTGCACTAACACTAGTGAGGCACATACAGTGAATGTCTGGTATACTCAACATCTGCTCTTGCACTCTGATATACAGTCTATAAGGAAGCTACAATTCACAAGGCAGCTGTATGCTTTGCAAACTGTCCAGAAGACATAAGTGGACTTTATTATATAGTTAAGGCTAGATATTGTAAGTCCTCCTGTGAAGTGGTCGACATTTAGTGCCACATACATTGCTGTTGAGATGGTGTTGTGTATCAAGCTTTCATCACAGAACCTGAGGATGCTACCATATGAAACGAAGGGCCAAATGTTGTCTCTGTGACATTATACTGTAAAATTCACCAAGGGACTACATTCTGGATTCAGTGAAAAAGCAAACACAACTGAAACTAACACTCTATTTTTAGTCATTTTAAATAATATTCCTATGTGTCAGAGTGTGCCTGTTTCTGACACAAACAGCACTTTTCCTATTTTGGGATAAATTTTGAAAGTCATTAAAACAATAAGTTACATTTTTTTCCTCCCATTTTCTTCTTTGACTAATTATGCTGGTCTTTCTAATGCCAATGTATGTTCTGTGAGAGCAGGCATATTTCCTGTGTTTCTATATCATTCTTTTCCTGTATTTGTATTTACTTCAGAATAAAAGTAATGTGTGAATAAGTAAAAGCATGAAAACTACAAGTCAAGTATGTGATGTTCAGGGAAATCCCAGGGAAGTACAGCAGGGAAACAATTAATAAAAACAATCCATGACATAGTATGAGCAGCATTTTTAGTCTATTTGCTGACTATGCAGCAATCAATGAGAAAGTAACTTAACACTGAATAACTACACTGACAGAAATGGAAAGTGATATATCATTAAGATCTTGACTGAATGCTAGAAAATGGAAATTCTGTATTTCCATGTCTGTGGGATTATTGCTTAAAATTTCATCCTTCTGTAAGCTTATTTTCAAAGAAAAACCATGCCCACAGATGAAGAATAACATGAGTATACGATGGCTACTGAACATTCTTAACATTACTTGAACTTTAGGAGTGGACATTGCAACACAACATGCCCAGAGGACATAAGGAATGTTGTACTGGCTGGTTGCATAGCATAATGGATATGGTACAGTCCTCGGGCATGTAAGGCTGTCATAGAACTGTGTCTACGAAACTCAGGTGCTTTAAAATATTTTATTCTTAAATCATTACCAAAATGACTTTGGTCCTTATTTTTATTTAATTAGTTGGTTAAAATGTAATTTTTTAAATTCTATTCCTTTGTCACATCATTTTCAACACTGTATGAATGTTTTCAGTTGCTGTCATTTTTCTTCCTATCATTCTTTTTCCACTTGGAATTTCTGTGAATGTGAATTTAATTCCACATCATTACAAAATGTTGTATTCATGATTTATGGAACAAGGATTAATGTATGTATGTATGTATGTATGTATTATTTTTATTTATCTATCATAATATTTAAACACTTGAAAATGCCAATCTAGCGGTTAAAAACAAAAGACAAAATATTATTTTCATATTGACCGTGCAATGATGGTAATGGCTTTATAAATATTCAAATCATTAATTCTTACTACAAAAATCAAATTATGGAAATTATTACTGCAATATGGACAAAATACTGCAGGTCAAGATTTAAACAAAAGAAGGGATTATAAGTAAAACATAATTCAAGCAGAATGAAAAATAGAAATAATGAGTGCAATAACATGGGTGAAACTATAGGATGATAAATGAAATAAATTAATACATAAAAATAATTAAAAACACAGGACCAAAGATTCCAAATGGAAAAAGACTGCTGGAAGGAAGATGAGAGCAAATTAAAAAGTTAATACAACGATCAAAATGATGAGATGAAAGAACAGAAATAAAAAAAATACATTTAAACCAATTAATTCAATAAAAATTATGATCAAAATCACTTCAAAACAGATTTAAAAATAATTTTTTTTAAATTACTTGATGACATTCAAACCCACAATCTTCTGCATTGAGGATTGTACCCCAGCCATTATGCTGTGCAACCCGTATCAGTTACATTACTATGTTAATGCTATAGAGTATCATGTGAAATTCCAAATTGTTTTGTGTGAGTACTCACAAACGGGAATCCGTCAGTGTGAATGGCTGCATGGTGGGATACCTGGGACCAGAAAGACATTGAGAAAATTGACATGAGGCACATGGAATCATTATACCAACAGATTACGCAAACAAATGGCTATAAGCGCAATGACTGCTAAGTGACAGGTGACAAGACGGGCTCAGGATAACAGTGCGACAAAAGGAGTTGGCACAAGTCCTCCCAGAAGGAATTCACCATGAGGCGATTGAAAAGTGTTTGAATAGCTCTAACAAACTAATGGATGGCAGCAGCTGAAATCTGGCCAGAGGTTACAGGTAGAGAGTCACCACAACTTTTGGGAACAAATCACTGGAGGCTGCGTTGAGATCTCAAGTAGCACACATTGCTTACCACTAACTGTACCATAGACAACAAACACTTGGGCTGGTGTAGAGCCAGCATCAACTGGGACTATGAGTGTCATTCTGCAGTGTTAAGTGATGAGTCTCATTTCTGTTTGTGGCGTTTATATTGATACTGTCACAACTGTAGACAATCTGGTGAAATGTTACAGAAAGCAGTGATTCCCGAGACCCGTACCTGTCCGACTACTGGGAGATATTGGATATGAAAACATGACTGGTCTGGTACTTACTGATAGAGGGCTGAAGGCTCAACAGTTATGCGGCAAGAATGGTAAATCTTGTTGTCACACACTTTATGGCTAGGGTACCAAATGGCATATTCTAGCAGGATCATGGATGGCCCCATGCTGCAGTCCGTGCCACAAATGTCTAGAGGAATGAACGGATCCTTGACTGGCCTTAATGGTCCCCCATTTGTTGCCACAGATCATGTCTGGAATGCAATGGGGATACAGACAATATCATACCAGCCTCCAGAAAGCCATCATCATGAAGTGACACAGCCTGTATTTTACACATGGCAAGAAATTCTCAAGATGATATTTGAAGGCTGTTTGCCACCATGCCACAATGAACACAAATGTGTATTTCTGCCCATGGTCTTCTCACCTCATACTGATATTGATGACAGACATATGAACCAAATCGAATAAAAGTTCAATCATTTAATACCTGTTAAGTACAAACATCACCACAAAATTTGAAAAGTATTGGCCTGGTGCTTAATCATGTAACACTTCCCATTTCTGTAAATGTATAACTAAATGTTGAACAGTTACAAAATTTCTCATTAAATGTCAAAATTTCTGCCTTTTGGACTGAATAGTAGATCACTTATGTGCTTTCAAGAGATCAGCTGAGTTGTTAATTTCATTTTTCTGTATGATATTTTGACCACCATCCTATTTGCATTCTTCAAGCACTGTGTGCTGTGTTACATGCCTACTCACAGCCTGGGTTGCAACCAGATTATTAAGCACTGTTGGCATTGTGCTGCTGTTTACAGCCAAGTTTGGGTTATGGTGTCTGCTACAGCCTTCAATGCTCATTCGTTTTTTGCAGCAAAGATAGTTATCCTGGCTTTCAATTTATTATGATCTTGCTTCCCATCTAATCCATCACAGGTGAAAAGCGCTAAGAGAACGTGTTTTTGATAGAATAACAGTATTTGCTAAGAAAAAAAAAAAAAAGAAAACATCAAAGTGTGTATCAAGTGTTGGGAGTCAAACACAGCTATAAATAGTGGCACAGCACCAAGAATACATCACAGTCTGGTTGAAGTCCAGGAATGGTATGCAAACACCACAGCACCTGAAGATGGCAACTGGGTCTCTTGTTGAAACATCATGCAAAAACATATGGTGAGAAAACCTGAGAAGTTACAGTCACAGTCACAGATCACACTGCATGTTAATAAGTACAAGCAGCTGATAAGTCTCCTGTCCTCATAAAACCACTCTGAATAATGGTTCACCAATCAGTCAACTGTCTTCCTTATGAACCTTCTCAAAGCAACACAGTGACAAAATTTCTTCCATCTCCTGAGTTTCTCCTTGTTTTCAAACAACTGTTCGTCTATACCATCCAGTGAAAAGTAGACACTGGCTAGACACACCATGTCATCCCAGCTCTTGTATTTTGTGATACAGTTGAATTCCTTTGTCATTTTGTCAAATGCTGTCCAACATCTCTTGAAAACTCTGATGTGCACCTGATTCAATGACGCTTTAGGCTGTAGGAGGAATGTATTGTTTTCATTCAGCTTTGTGTTTATGAATGCAGTAGCTTTTGCAAGTCTTATTAGAGCCACAGGGATTTCAGTTTCTGGGATATCCATCAAACTATGTCATGTAGAACTTGGAACTGAGTACCAGTTACAATAATAGAATTGTCAACAAGAACTAACACATCACACAGAAGGCATTTTTACTAAGCTCACACAAAATTACAGGTTGGTCTGATCTGCCTGTCTCAGCAGAGAGTGCTTCTACATCTATGTCTACATCTATATCTACATGGATACTCTACAAATCACACTATAGTGCCTGCCACCTTCACACTAATTCTCTACTATTGCACTCTCAAACAGCGAGTGGAAAAAGGAGGCCTTATTTTTCTGTTCAAGCCCTGGTTTCCCTTTCACACTAATTTTCTACTACTGCACTCTCAAACAGCGAGTGGAAAAAGGAGGTCTTATTTTTCTGTTCAAGCCCTGGTTTCCCTTATTTATTATGATAACCACTTCCCCCTATGTGGGTCAGCATCAACAAAATATTTTCATATTTGGAGGAGAAAGTTGGTGATTGAAATTTTGTGAGAAGATCCCACCACAATGAAAAACACCTTTGTTTTAATGTTTCCATCCCAAGTCCTGTATCATATCAGCGACACTATCTCCCCCATTTCTTGATAATACAAACATGCTGCCCGCCTTTGAACTTTCTTGATGTACTCCGTTAATCCTATCCTGTAAGGATCCCACACCATGCAGCAGTAATCTAGAAGAGGATGGACAAGTGTAGCGTAGGCAGTCTCTTTAATAAATCTGTTGAATCTTCTGAGAATTTTGCCAATAACACAGTCTTTGGTTCACCTTCCCTGCAACATTTTCTATGTGTTCCTTCCAATTTAAGTTGTTCATGATGGTAATTCCAAGGTATTTAGTTGAATTTACCACCTTTTTATTTGATTGACTTATTGTGTAACTGAAGTTTAACAGATTCCTTTTAGTTCTCATGTGGTTGACCTCACACTTTTCATTATTTAGGGTCAATTGCCAATTTTCACCATACAGATATCTTCTCTAAATCATTTTGCTGTTGCTTTTGGTATTCTGATGACTTCACTACACAGTAAATGACAGCATTATTTGCAAATAACCTAGGACAGTTGCTCACATTGTCTCCTAAATCATTGATATAGATAAGAAACAACAGAGGGTCTGTAACACTACCTTGGGGAATGCCAGATATCACTTCTATTTTACTCAACGACTTTCCATCAATTACTGTGAACTGTGATCTCTCTAACAGGAAATCAAGAATCCATTCACACTGAGACGATATTCCATAAGCAAGCAATTTGGTTACAAGTCGTTTGTGAGGTATGGTGTCAAAAGCCTTCTGGAAATCCAGAGATATGAAATCAATTTGAAATCCATTGTCGATAGCTCTCAATACTTCGTTTGAGTAAAGAGTTAATTGTGTTTCACAAGAACAATGTTTTCTAAATCCATGTTGACTACTTGTCAATAGACTGTTCTCTTTGAGATAATCCATAATGTTTAAACACAATACATGTTCTCTAATCTTGCTGCATATAGACACAGATGATGTGGGCCTGTAATTTTGTGGATTACTGCTACTGCCTTTCTTGAATATTGGTGACCTGTTATGAATTTATTGGGACCATTTATCAATATACCCATTCATCAACAAACTTAACAGTTACTGAAGAGTTCTACAACATCAATTTATATCATTTGTGTCAACCAAGAACAGGAGCAGGCCAAGCACATTATATTTAGTGTTTCCTCAGTCTGAATTCAGTTTTATTCCTGTCATTGTTCATGAACGTAATTTCTAGGTATTTAGTTGAATTTATGGCATTCAGATTTTATTGATTTATCATGTGGCTGAAGTTTAATGGATTCCTTTTAGCACTCATGTGGATGACCTCACACTTCTCATTATGTAGGGTCAATTGCCAATTTTCACAACACACATACACTCCTGGAAATTGAAATAAGAACACCGTGAATTCATTGTCCCAGGAAGGGGAAACTTTATTGACACATTCCTGGGTTCAGATACATCACATGATCACACTGACAGAACCACAGGCACATAGACACAGGCAACAGAGCATGCACAATGTCGGCACTAGTACAGTGTATATCCACCTTTCGCAGCAATGCAGGCTGCTATTCTCCCATGGAGACGATCGTAGAGATGCTGGATGTAGTCCTGTGGAACGGCTTGCCATGCCATTTCCACCTGGCGCCTCAGATGGACCAGCATTCGTGCTGGACGTGCAGACCGCGTGAGACGACGCTTCATCCAGTCCCAAACATGCTCAATGGGGGACAGATCCGGAGATCTTGCTGGCCAGGGTAGTTGACTTACACCTTCTAGAGCACGTTGGGTGGCACGGGATACATGCGGACGTGCATTGTCCTGTTGGAACAGCAAGTTCCCTTGCCGGTCTAGGAATGGTAGAACGATGGGTTCGATGACCGTTTGGATGTACTGTGCACTATTCAGTGTCCCCTCGACGATCACCAGTGGTGTACGGCCAGTGTAGGAGATCGCTCCCCACACCATGATGCCAGGTGTTGGCCCTGTGTGCCTCGGTCGTATGCAGTCCTGATTGTGGCGCTCACCTGCACGGCGCCAAACACGCATACAACCATCATTGGCACCAAGGCAGAAGCGACTCTCATCACTGAAGACGACACGTCTCCATTCGTCCCTCCATTCACGCCTGTCGCGACACCACTGGAGGCGGGCTGCACGATGTTGGGGCATGAGCGGAAGACGGCCTAACGGTGTGCGGGACCGTAGCCCAGCTTCATGGAGACGGTAGCGAATGGTCCTCGCTGATACCCCAGGAGCAACAGTGTCCCTAATTTGCTGGGAAGTGGCGGTGCGGTTCCCTACGGCACTGCGTAGGATCCTACGGTCTTGGCGTGCATCCGTGCGTCGCTGCGGTCCGGTCCCAGGTCGACGGGCACGTGCACCTTCCGCCGACCACTGGCGACAACATCGATGTACTGTGGAGACCTCACGCCCCACGTGTTGAGCAATTCGGCGGTACGTCCACCCGGCCTCCCGCATGCCCACTATACGCCCTCGCTCAAAGTCCGTCAACTGCACATACGGTTCACGTCCACGCTGTCGCGGCATGCTACCAGTGTTAAAGACTGCGATGGAGCTCCGTATGCCATGGCAAACTGGCTGACACTGACGGCGGCGGTGCACAAATGCTGCGCAGCTAGCGCCATTCGACGGCCAACACCACGGTTCCTGGTGTGTCCGCTGTGCCGTGCGTGTGATCATTGCTTGTACAGCCCTCTCGCAGTGTCCGGAGCAAGTATGGTGGGTCTGACACACCGGTGTCAATGTGTTCTTTTTTCCATTTCCAGGAGTGTATATATTATCTAATTCATTTTGCAATTGGTTTTGATATTCTGATGACTTTACTAGACAATAAATGATGGTATCATCTGCAAACAACCTAAGACAGCTGCTCAGATAGTCTCCTAAATCGGTTATAATGATAAGGAAGAGTAGAGCGCCGATAACACAACCTTGGGGAACGCCAAAAGTCACTTAATGATTTTCCGTCATTACTACAAGCTGTGACCTCTCTGGCAGAAAACATGAATCCAGTCACATAACTGAGATGATATTCCAGGAGCACACAATTTGAGTACAAGCTGGTTGTGAAATATGGTGTCAAAAGACTTCTTGAAATCCAGAAATAAGGAATCAATTTGAAATCCCTTGTTGACAGCACTCAACAAATTTGAGTTAAAAATGTATAGAATGTTCTAGTAAATTCCAGTATTTCACAACTAAAACAGTTCCAGTACCTTCCAAACATTTCCAGTCTTAAATGGTAAATAACTACATGAGAAAAGAACCGAACTGATGAACTGCAGGTCATACCACGGTGGATAACATACAGTACACAGAAGTATCATTCACCCTGTTATCTGGATACTGCTTGCCAAAAAACAAGATAAGCAAAGCAAGTTGGAATGCACCGCTGTCAGAGCTATAATCACCTCTGGTGCAACATGGTGGTTTCAACACTCACAGCTCATGAGGGCAGAGGAGATATATAAAAGACAAAACAGCTCAGAGCTAACATAATTGAGGATGACCAAATGCCTGTTGCTCACAGAAATGATCCTGTTGTAGCCCTCAAATTATATTCATCATCAATTAACAATATATTCACTTGATCATTTCTGCATAGGTTGGGATCAGATCATCTTCCGATTGTTCTGAGACACCCGATAACCTTTGGAACATCAAGAAAGGGAACTGGCATTCCAATAAAAATGCAATAAAGTAGACAATTGCTGAAGTTCCAGAATTGGTCCCAGAACACTTAGATTACTATCCATTCTCCAAAACCACACCCTGCAAGGTAATTCCAGGTCAGGAACCCAGAATTCAGCAATGACTTTATCAACTGGTGAAAAGGGGGTTGGGGAGGTGGGGTGGCACTCATCCCCCCTTTCCACTCCAAGGTGATGGGAGGGGGAGGGGGGGCAGGATATGCAGTTTAGGCACCTCCCCCTTCTCCCTCCCAGATTCATTCTCATGTGTACATGATCTACAGGCAGAGCCACTGATCAATTACATTGCATAGCAGCAAATATATTATTAGTGCTTTGGTTGACAGCCATTTCTGCTTATGACTGAATCAACTGTCACATCCTAAGAGATATTATTATCTGTCAAAACATGTTAAATATCATGACAGTGTTCTCTGCTATGACTGCATTAGGTCTATCCACATAATGAGTAATAGAAAACCATAGAAAGAGATGGTTTTTCTTAAAGTATGTTTCTGTAACTGGAAAAAAAGTTCAAACTGGACAACAAGAGTCTTTTTCATCGAGAGTCTGTCACAATTATTCAACGTATAAATAGCACACCTGTGATTGTCCAACTTGCATGACATCTTCTGGCTGATTAGGAGGAAGCTAGAACTGCTTTACTAATAATTATCAGTTCTCTCAGGTTCCTAGATCAGACAGGAAATGCATTAAGAGATTAGGACACAATCACTGGAAACATCATAGCACTTCTTAGTGAAAAGAAGAACAGTGTAGCAGAACTGAAGATCTGGCTGAAGTGCCACAACATTTGGTTGGTGTCAGCGATACAAAACAAAATAATGCAAATTATAGTTCACATGATCAAGTGAGACACAGCCCAGCAAATAAAGAAATGTCTCCATTTTACGGAATTACGGCAGAATTAATGACAGACTTGGCTGGCCAGAAGCAGACCATTCTTTGTGTACATTATGTTGCCACTGAGATGCTCAAAATATTTCTAGGTTTCATGGCTGCTGGACTTCAGGGCACAATCACTGGCAACTACCATTAAAGACACCCTTTGAAGACTCTCACGAGGAATAGTGTGTCTGTGTGCCCAGTTTTTCAATGGCGTGACCGATAATTTCCATGGTGTGACTAATATGTCTGCATGCAACAAGGGCTGAACAAAATCTTTCTTCAAGACCAGCCAAACAGCTGCTACATCTAGTATAGTTTGGATCTAGTATTGTTTAGATCTTGCATTACTGGATGTTTCAAAATGCTGTGAATCATTGTGTGAAGTCTTATATCTGTGAAAGATGTCTGAAATATGTTTATGGAACATGCAAAATGGAAAACATGTTTGCAGAGATTGTGCTATCCTCTGGTATTGACAAGATGAAACAAAATCTGACAGTTTAACGGCTGATACCAATGTGTGGAGCCCAGTGGACTGTAGGGGTAAACTCTTAAACATTTCACAGAAAACTATGAACAGTGTAGAAAATACTGACAGTATTGCAGGCACAGATATGAATTACAGATGAATGATTGTCAGTTCAGCTGGGCTACACAAAGTGGCTGGAAAAGTTGAAGCATCATCTGTTCTCAAACAATGATCAAAAAGGTAAAAAGACAAGGCCTAATAGAAATCCTTGGATAACACTGGAGATATTTAATTTAATTTATGAAAGGAGAAAATATAAAAATGCACCAAATGAAGCAGGTAAAAGGGAATAAAAACATTCAAAAAAAGAGATGACAGGAAGTGCAAAATGGCTAAGCAGGAATGCCTAGACGACAAATTTAAGGATTTAGAAGCATACATCACTTAAAGAAAGACAAATATTGCCTATAGTAAAATTAAAGACGCCTTTGGAGAAAGAAGAAGAAGCTCTATGAATATCATGAACTCAGAGATGGAAAAACAACCCTAAGTACAGAAGAGAAAGCTGAAAGATGGAAGGAGTATATAGAGGGTCTATACAAGGGGGATGTACTTGAAGGCAATATTATAAAAATGGAAGAGGACACAGATGAAAATGAGATGAGAGATATGATACTGTGAGAATAATTTGACAGAGCACTTAAATACCTATGTAGAAACAAAGTCCTAGGAGTAGATGACATTCTGTCAGAACTACTGATAGCCTTGGGAAAGCCAGCCATGACATCTGATGTGCATGATGTATGAGACAGTCAAAATACCCTCAGACTTCAAGAAGAATATAATAATTTCAATTCCAAAGAAATCAGGTGCTGCTAGGTGTGAATATTATTGAACTACCAGTTTGACAAAAATCAATCAATGGAAAATCCAGGATGGAATTAGATTAGATTAAATTTACTTTCATTCCAATTGATCCTTAGTGAGGAGTCCTCCAGGATGTAAATATGTCAGAAAAACAATAATACATGACAAATATTTGCAACTGAAGAAAATAAGCTAATGTACCTTCCACAGGTCCCAAGTGGAATGATTGTCTTTTTTTTATTTAATGAACACTATATGAAAGAATCATTTTACAAACACTAATGCACTGAATTTAGAATAAAAATTTTTTTTTATTTATAAGGTAATAAACATGTAATAGAACTACTACAATACTTATTTACAATGAACACATTACTGCACTGAAATGGTGCGGAAGTTAGATTGTACTTACTTACACACACACACACACACACACACACACACACACACACACACACACTTATTTACAATGAACACATTACTGCACTGGAATTGTGCAGAAGTTATATATAGACTCACACACACACAAAATCAGTTGGTTCTACTGAGAAATTCATCAATGGAGTGGAAGGAGTTGGCCACCAATAAATCCTTTAGGCTTCTCTTAAACTGAATTTCATTGGTTCTTAAGCTTTTTATGGCTGCTGGCAAGTTACTGAAAATGTGTGTTCCTGAATAATGCACACCTTTTTGTACAAGAGTAAGTGACTTTAAATCCTTGTGAAGATTATTCTTATTTCTAGTATTGATTCCATGAATTGAGCTGTTGGTTTGAAAAAGTGATATATTTTTAATGACAAATTTCATTAAGGAATAAATATATTGGGAAGCAGTACTTAGTATCCCTAGTTCCTTAAACAGGCTTCTGCAGGATGTTCTTGAGTTCACACTAAATATAACTCTTACTGTACGTTTTTGTGCCCAGAAAACTTATGCATAAGCGACATTGCAGGTTGGGGCAGGGGGAGAAATCGGCCGTGGCAGAGCACGCGCTGAGTGAGACCGATCACGTAATAAAATTCGCTGACACGGAAGTTCTGGCTGTAGAGAAGCACTATCGAACACGCTTGTTCAGAGAAGCTGTAGAAATACAAAAACACGCGAACAGTTTCAACAAGAAAGAGGAAAGCCTTAAGGTAAACGGATCCTGGCTTCCCGTACTGCAGCGAACGACCGTCGCAGGTAGCAAGAGGAGAACCGCACCGGAAATGACCGCGGAGAAGCCCTCGGACATTGGCGCGCCAGGTACATATAGTCTAGGGCCACTAGCTTGGCTCCAGTTCACCACCGGCAATGGAGGGTGAAGCTTTGACAATGCGAGCCACTTGTACTGGCGAAACGTCAGTAAAATCATTAGATGAACATCGGCTGAAGAAGCTGAGAGAGAAGTCAATAGGCAGTTTGTCATTCAATGAAACATCATTGATATGGGCTTTCGAAGTCAAAGGCCCACTCGTGTACTCTTTATGACTGCATGACACGAAGCTTTACGTCTCACCTGGGCCCATCAACACTGACACTGGGCTGGTGATGACTGGAAACATGTTGCTTGACTGGTCAAGTCTCGTTTCAAATTGTATTGAGCTCATGGACGTTTACAAGTATGGAGACAACATCATGATCCATGGACCATGCATATCAGCATGGAACTGTTCAAGCTGGTGGAGGCTCTGTAATGGTGTGGGGCATGTGCACTTGGAGTGATGTGGGACCCCTGGTAAGTCTAGATATGTCTCTGACAGGTGACACTTACTTAAGCATCCTGTCTGATCACCTGCATCCATTCATGTCCATTGTGTATTCCGAAGGACTTGGGCAATTCCAACAGGACAATACAACACCCCACATGTCCATAACTGTTACAGAATGCCTCCAGGAACACTCTTTTAAGTTTAAACACTTCCACTGGCCACCAAACTCCTCAGACATGAACATTGTTGAGCATATCACGGATGCCTTGCAATGTGCTGTTCAGAAGAGATCTCGACACTATAGAAATCTTACAGATTTATGGACAGCGCTGCAACATTCATGGTGTCCAACACTTCTCATGTTGTGGCACTTCTGCATGCTCATGGGGCCCCTACATGATATTAGGCAGGTGTACCAGTTTCTTTGGCTTTTCAGCGTACATCAAACAACCTTTTAATGGTTTATTTTCAACCATGTCACTGCAAGCATCTTCACTGGGTTTGACTTCCATCAGTGGTTTACAGGTTTTATAGTTTTCCAAGTTTAGTCTTTTCAATAAGTCTTCAATATAAACACATTGACTAAGAAACATTTTGCCTTTGGCCCTATGAATATTTATTTCAAGGAATTATTTGTGAAAGATGTAGAAAACTAAAGCAGAGTGAAGCAAAGAGTAGTTACAGTGAAGAATAGTTGAGACAGAAGAAATTAACGTAAATTAAGGCCAGGTGGATGGCAAGAACCAAGGACATGTAGTGCTAGTTCCCACCTGTGGAGTTCTGGGAAACTAGTGTATGGGGGAAGAATCCAGATGGCATGTGTGGTGAAACAGGCAGGTCAGGAATGTCATGTTGTAGAGCATGCTCTGCAACAGGATATTGCGAGTTGCCAGCATGTACCCTATGCCTATGCACATTCATCCTAATTGATAATTTGGTGGTAGTCATGCTGACAGAGAAGGCTGAACTGTGTTTACATAATAACTGGTATATGACGTGTCGTTTCGCAGGTGGCTCTCCCATTGACAGTACATGTTTTGTCAGCTACAGGGCTACTGTAGGTGGTGGTAGGAGGGTGCATAGGACAAGTCTTGCAGCGGGGTGGTCACAGGGGTAGGAGCCATAGGGTAGGAAGATGGGTGCAGAAGGAGCATAGAGTCTGACAAGAATATTGTGGAGGTTGGAAGGGCGACAGATAGCTAAAATCTTTCGTTTGCTACACCATAATCTGTAATAATTTGGACAATACTCAGTCATGAAACATTTTAATGGTGGTGTCAAACTTACTTGACAATAGCTCCATCAGAATGTGCAAGTATGCTATACACCAAATCACAAGTAGTTTCTTCAAATTTGGCTTTTGTTTATACCATAGCACTGCTGGAATTTATCCATCTAAAGCTGAAGTAGAACTACAATTTATGATAAAAACAATTGTCAATACCACTTCTGACCAAAATTGCTTTCCAAGTTTGCATACAAGAGTCATATAATGAGCCACTGCAATGATAGTATGATTTAGTCCCTCAGCCAATCCATTTTGCAGAGGTTTGTACCTTATGGTAAATTTCAGCTGCACTGCCCTTTCTTCAGAGAATGTCATCATTTCATTTTCAATGTATTCACGACCATTGTTACTTCTGAATCTGCTGATTTTCATGTTAAAATGAGTAGTAGCCCATCCATAGTATACTTTGAAATAATGGAACACTTCTGACTTTGAGTATAAGCTGCTGTAAAGTGAGTATAATCATCGAAGTCACGATATATTTATTTCCAGCAAAAGAAACAGGTGTTACAAGACCAAGCACATCACTATGTATCAGTTCAAGTGGTTGATGGGCTTCATCACAAGACTGAATATGTGGTAATTGTGTTTGTTCACCCTCTATGCAGATCAAACATTTAATTACAGGTTCAGAAAACCTTACTTTGTCCAGTCCCTCTCCTAGATAATGAAGTTTCTTCACATTTTCAATGTTCATATGCCCTAAGCATTTATGCTACAAGTTGACCTGTCTGAAAAACTCACACTACGCATAGAACTCTTAATACATTTGATTGAAAGGATATTCATCCCAGGATCTTTTCTGTGAGATACAGTTACACCCATTTGAACTGAACCCATCAAATTTTCAAAAACAATGCAGTATCCAGCCATCTCTAGTTTACACACTGTCAATAAATTATTTACTACAACTGGCACTACAAGAACATCTTTTATTTTTATTTGCAATTTCTTTCCACAAACAATTCTCTGAGCATCAAATTCCCCAACCATTCGAGCAAACAAAAATGTATCTGTTTTGGTAACATTTATTCTTATTGGATTTTTCAGTTCCTTCACGTGCATCAAAGGAACAGAGTCACTAACTAAATGTTTTGTTGTCCCCGAGTGTACAAAACATTCTATTTGTCATCAGGAAAACTTACAGTAACAGTTGAGAAAGAAAAATTATTTTTGTTTTCACCTGTTTCTTGCACGCTTTTCACTAGATTTGCAGAATTGTTACTTTTATGCTTTTGTACCCTAATATGACCTTGTCTTCCACATCTGTAACAATTCTATTTAGAATGAGCATTGGTTGCATCATACGTATGTTGAGACTTGTGACGTAATACTTCCTTTGACCTTGCTGCGAGATGTGCTGGCAATGAAGACAATTCAGTTAATGACCCTTTGTTACCTTTATAATTGTTATGTTTTGCTTCTTTGTTTAATAGTCTACCCTTTACAAAACTCAATTTCAATTGGTCACCTGACAATTTATCAAGAGCGGTAACAACATTTTCGTATCCTGGAGGGATTATTAGTGTACAATGTGGAACACTATGGCAGTATTAAACCACCAATAGAGATTATCTTGCAGCATCTAGTCAGTCACATTGCCCAGCTCATACTCCAGTACATTGCACTGTCCCGAAGTCTCAATGCAGAACTGAGCAAAACATGTTATCTTAATGTTATCTTCTTTGTTCATTAAAATCATGCTGTAGTGAGAAAACAGTATTGAATGCATATCATGCGTACTTTCATTCTCGTCTTAGATATGGGGTCACCTTCTGGGGAAACTCTAAAATAGCTAATAGCACTTTTAAACTACAAAAAAGGGCCATTAGAATCTTGTTTGGGTGCAAGCCTAGAGACTCTTGTAAACCCCTGTTTAAGAAATCTGGTATTCCCCCATTACTGTGTGTATACATTATGGAAACCCTTTTGTTCTTTAAATTAAATGTAATAGGCAAGGACCAGAGGCTACAAAAAAACTGTGATATACATGAGCACTTTACCAGACAAAACAGGAACTTACATATGACTCAAATCAGCACAGCACTGTGCCAAAAAGGTACTTTTCACATGGGAGTTAAGCTTTATAACAAACTTCCTGAAAACATAAAAGCTATCACTGAGGTCAATACATTTGGAAAATCTCTAAAGTCATATTTACAGCATCACTGCTTTTATTCCATTGAAGAATATTTAAATTTATGAAATGTGTTATATAAATACTTGTGTGTAAAGTGTATTATTGTAAGCTTAAATGTGTATGCCTTGAAATTACTTTCAGCCTGTATATTTATAACTTGACTTGTCCAATGTCTTATGCATAAGCTGCTATGTAGACAACAGGACCAATAAAATACAATCTACAATCTACAATCTCCCATACTGTTTGAGCCAAAGGCAGCATCACTATTTGCAGTGACCGTCTGGGCTGTGTGTGACTTCTACAGAAAGCCTGGCCAGACTGTTTCTCATGGAGCATGTGGGAGCATATGTGACCAATCACATTGTGGCTGGTACTTGCATGGGCTATGTTGGACAATTTCTTGCCGAAGAAGAAGCAGCATGGCAGATGCTGTACATGTGTTAGGGAGCAAGGTGTTGCAGTAGTCTTCTGGTGCAATCATATTGTGATGTCACAGATGTGGGCGTGTTGGTCAGCTCATGTGGAGATGCGGCAGTGTCACATAACTGTTGAGGTGGCTGAAGTGCTTCACTGCATGTGTTGGTGTTGTGGTTGTCAAGGTGGGCATTGCCATCGTCCAATGACAATGGAGGAGGTTCATCTTCCAAAATCCACACTAGTTTGAGGCAGTTAAGGGAGACAGTGGTAGGTTTCTCATTAATCAATATTTCAAATGGATAGGTTCCACTTATGAGCACTTTGTAGGATCCCAAATAAGGAGGTTGCAATGTGGGAAATATTGTGTCATCACGCAACATCACCTGGTCACAGTGTTTGAGGTGTCTATGAACGAATATCTTTGGGATGGAGTGTGGTGATGGCAGAGGGATCTGTTTGTGGTGGGTGTAATTTTTGATGCATTGTACCACAGACTGAACTTGCCGATATTGGCCATGGGCAGAGTATAATCTGTAGGGAGTGCAAGGAATTCTCCACATCCTGCTTCAGTGAGTGAAGCCTGAAGGTCCTCTTCATATGCAGTCTGTGCACCTAGTAGAATCCATGGAATTGCCTCGGTCCATGAGTCCCCATGGCACAAACACCATTTTCATTGTTTTATGCCATCTATCCACCAGGCCATTGCTTTGTGGGTGGTAAGCAGTGGTGTGGATATGGTCGATCCCACAGAGGTGGCATAGTGTGTTGAAAAGGGCTGTCTCAAACTGTCTGCCCTGGTCGATTATCATACTGTCAGGTACACCAAAGCATGCAATCCATAGTTTGACAGTAGTTCATGCAATGGTGCCTGCCATGATACCTTGAAGGGGGCTCGCCTTCACCCAGTGAGTCTCTCTATCAATGGCAGAGAGAATGTAATGAAATCCTCAGGCAGTAGCTGACAATGTCAATGTAAATATGTTTGAAATGTGCTGTCGGGATGGGAAAGTTGCCTAATATTGGTCAAGTGTGACAGCCAATTTTGCTTTGTTGGCAGGGTAAGAAACATTGTGCCTAGTGGTTACAGTCCTATTCTACCTTAGACTGCACAAAATGGTCCCTAATGACCCATGTCATTTCCGTGCCACCAGTATGGCTGACGTTGTGAAGCCCATCAAATACTTCATGTTGCATGCTGAGGGGGACTAGTGACCATGGTTTCCCCACAGAGACATCGCAGAGTAATGTGGTGTTCGTCAAAGGCAAAGTGTGTTATTCAATATAGAGGCTCATATTTGCATCAGTGAGTAGTTGAGTGATGGTGAGATTGTTTATTTGTTCTTGTGCCATGCATTCATAGTTGTATGGTGGGGAGATTAAAAAAAAAAACATGAGGAATAATATTAATTATCATATAAAGTGCTTGTTTGGCCACCAGTCGTTTTTATTTGAAACCCAAATATCAACCGGTTTCAGTCATGGGCCAACTTCGCAGATATGTGTTAAAATGGTTTAAGCCACCACATCACATTTGCCATTACTTAAATAATGTGTAGAGCATATCATGAATATCAATACACAACACAGGACTTCTACAAGCAAACATACTAATACTAAGTGTACTCAGAGCAGTACTGAAGAAAAGATCAGATATTTGGGTTTAAAATAAAAACAGTTGATACTCAAACACGCATTTTATAGATTACTTGATGACTGTTGAGAGCCACCTTCCAAAAATGTTTAAAAGAAGATATTATCAGTTCCATGCATGCATTGTATGTCAGTCATGTACTGGCCTGGTGACTGTGGATGGATTGCAACTGGCATCAACCAAGGGTTTATGATCTATAAATATTGTTAAATGGTAGCCTTCAATGTCTTCATTGAAGTAATGCACAGTGAAGTAAACTGCAAGCAGCTCATGCCCAAAAGCTGACCAATTCAACTGCATGGCTGAGAGTTTCTTGGAGAAAAATTGAAGTGGTTGTGGCACATGATTAACGCTCTGTTGAAGAACAGCTCCAATTGTGGTGTCGCTTGTGTCAGTTGTAAATGTCAACTGTGCATCCAGTTGTGGATATGCCAAAGTAACAGCCTGAAGCAGGCAATTTTTAGCATGATGAAATGCATATGTCACTTCTGGTGTCCAAGGTCATTTCCTTTTATCAAGGCTGTCTTTGCCTTTCACGGTATTTGTTAGTGGGATCTGCAATTTAGCTGTCTGTGGAGATGTTTGTGGTAAAAGTTGAGAATCCTGAGGAATCATTTTAGGTCATGGTATGTTTCCACATGAGGAAGGTCATGCACCAGCAGTGTATGTCCAGTCGTCCTCTCGCATTGTGGCTAGAACTTGTTCTAGGTGGCATGAGTCCTTGTCCGTGAACACGAGAAGATGAGTGTGTTGTCAACATACATATAGTAGAAGGGGAAGCAGAATAGGACACAGTAAATGAACCACTGCCACATCTGTGCAGCATTTTTAAGTCTGTATGGCATCAAGAGATATTCAGAAAATTTAAACAGGATTACAATAGCAGTCTTTTGGATGTCTGTATCAATATTTCTAGATAGGTAAAATTTCAATGAATCACACTGAAAACTGAAGCACCTGTGAGGGCATTCATATAGTTCTGTATGTTGGAAATGGGGTAGCTGTCATGTGCTGTTCAAGAACTGAGGACACTGTAATCACTGCACAATCTGGTAGAGCTGACTTTCTTCAGAACAAACTTGAACCTGGAGGCCCAGAGGCTATCTGAAGGCCAAAAAATTTCTGCTCGAAAAAGTTCATTAACTACAGCTTTGGCAAGTTGTAGATCTGCTGGAGCTAACCATTGTGGTTTATGTTGAACTGGAGGTCCGTCTGTGGTTATTATGCAATGCATGGTTCTGTCACAAACAGCACAAATGTGTGAACGTATGTGTGAGGTGGTGGGGTCAGGAGCACTGTTAACAGACACTGCGCAGTTGGTTTACTGACCATAGGGTGGCTGTTGGTGTCTGGCGGTGTCTGTGCTGGCATAGTGTGTGCTGGAGGGGAGGTGTGCAAGTGCAAGGCAGCTGTTTGTTGTCAGCCGTGTGGACTCATGTGCTGCTCCTAGAGTTGTAGCTGCGGCAGTGATGCAACATTGAAGCTCGTCATCGACAACTTTGATTCCATATGCAACCATTGTGCTCAGGGAATGTGTATTATTATAAGGAAGGAGAGGAATATAGCAATCAGTTGCAATCCCATTGGATTTTTAATTATTCTTGCATATCCAGAGTTCAGTTATAAATAGCCATCTTTAGTGCAACTTACTCAAATACACTGAAGATGGCTGTTTATAGATGAAATATGGATATGCAAGAACAATAAAAAAGTGCAACGGCATTGCGAGTGGTTACTGAATTCATAGCCTTACTTAGAAGCTCATTGTTTTCAGTACAGAGTGATCACATATGCATGTGCAAGCGAAATAGCACTGATGTGCATAGAGAACATCCTTTGAAAGTTTGGCGCATTCGCGGAGAGCCATCGAGGTAGAGCGAGGTAGAGCACATTGGGAGCTGGTTGTGGAGGCTTTGAAGAGGTGGAGATAGCTTTCACTCGTTCACACAAGATGTGGTGAATGAGCATGGACTGCAAGATGTCAGGGGAGAGATGGTGATGTCACAAAAAGCCAGTTCTGTTGACTGGTTCTACCACATCAGTAACAAGGAAGGTCCACAGACATTGGAGTATGCCCAACAGGTGCACGGCTTGTGCTGCATACATTAGGGTCCTGATACTTGCATGTAGCATTGTCAAATTACAAGTGATACCAGCAGGGAGCAGGATCTAGAGCCATGAAAGTTGCATAATGCTGTTGCCATGTGTAGCTATGGGCATTCATGTGTGTTGCTGTGCAGGCAACGAGGACTGCTGTGGTATGCGGTGATCATGGCCCTTCATGTCTGGTCAGCTGCATTCATGCAGCGGGGCATGTGAGGTCCACTGTATTCGTCAGTGAGTCAAATCTTGATATGCTGTTACTTTTTGCAAATGGAAAATGACAATGAATGTTATGTCAGTCATAGCCAAGTGTTGTGCAATCAGCTCTGTCTCATTTGCCTTCATGACAAGCTGTAGGTCTGGTGGTAGCTTTATCAACAACAGGGCCCACAGTGTGGCATCCGATATAAGACCTGGTCCAATTAGGTGCGAAGGTGGCATCAGAGATGTGATGGAGTACTATCACCCAGTTTGTTCTCCTACATGACCCACTGAAGTTGCTGTTCTGACATGTGGGATTGCCTCTGTAACAGCACCACCTTGGCCAGAGCAACTTGAAGGTATTGTACATTAGTTCCAAGCTGTTTGCCAGGCGGCTGATCTGGTATGTATTCTACTATTGTTCACTGAATATGTAGATAGTCTGTAAAATGAATTTGATGATCGCGAACCATGAGCTCGAATTGTTGGTATCAAAAAGTGGTAGTCTGAGCTGAGTGCTGCCCAAACACATCAACTTACTGGTGGTCACATTCTAACCATTAATTGTATGAGGCAAGATGGTTGTCGACTGTTCATGCTTATGCGGTTGTTGCATGGTGGACTGTGAATGTTGAAATACACTGCGCACCACCGAAGATGCTGGCGATGTGAATGTGGCATTGCAGAGATGGTTAGAAACAAGAAGGCACTCAAAGAAGGCTATGGAATTCACTGGATTTAAGTCAGTTAATGGGGTCATCATATACTGCCACTGCTGATATGGTGTCGTACCACTGTTGGCTAGTGGTAACGAAAGCAAATTATTCATGCACTCAGTTTTCACAGTCAAATTCACACACTGTCCACATTGATTCTGCACTGCATTTGTGTGAGTGGCGTCCACTGATGTAGGTATGGTGCCCGGTGACATGGTGTATGGCCATATTCTCACTATGTAGTAAGCTCAATCGAGTTCCAACAATAATTTGCATGTATTTGCAGTTGATGCAGGGTCACCAATGCAGGAGGTGGGATACTATGATGGTAGTAAGCCTGCGATAGAAATGACACACCTGGATCACGAGAACACTCTTTATAAAACAGTAAACAGCATCTAGTCAGTTACATTGTCCAGCTCGCATCTCAGTCATATTGTGCTGTCCAAAAGAGCTCCGAAACTGCGCAAGCCAAAGATGTTTGGTCCCTCTAGGACAAATGTCTCCACATTAGTAACAAACTGCACACTGTATCAGTTTCTTCTATATTAGCACCCAATGCTTTCAAATCACATATTAACTTACCAAACTTAAAAAAAAGATTTTTAAGAGTATCGTCATTTGCATTAAACTCCATTATCAACAGTCTTTCTCAATAAAAATTGAAAGTTTGAGTTAATGAATTCCACAAATCATAGGCTGTTTCCTTGTCCTTGGCACACTCCAAGTAACAGTCTAAAATTCTTTGTGTTATCGTGATTTAAACTTCTTATCGTTTTTACTAAGTTCTCACAGAAGAGCTTGCTTCTGTGCACATTGTTCTCAGCTGTGTCATCCTGAATAGACACTTCCATTACCATTTACGACTTCGCCAAAAAACTCAATAATTCCAGCTCACTGCTACAGTTCGTGCCATCAAGCAATGGTATCCTGTACTCCATCTCCGAGTCATGACTGTGAACCTTTATTTGTTGTATTGTAAAATCTGGATCCTTGGCCAATAACCTGTTACTAATGCTAGAAATTATCAGACATTTAGATAAGTAATACCAGTATATCACTTATCACAAACACTCTTACAGCCACAGTACAACCATGAAGACAAGATACAGACAGACGAAGAAAAACACAAGAGAGAAGCACAAATAAAAAACAAAACAAAAAACAAAGAGAAAATAAGTCAAAGCACAACTATTAAATCATCATTACTTCAACACTTCCAAATTCCAGAAATACTACAATAAATGCTACAGAAAAAAAGAAATGGAACGGGTCCCACGTACAATGGTACAAAGGTTGACCAGTTGGTGAAGGAAGCCAGTGTCTTTGGTCCTGTAATGAATATCACTCTATAGCCCTCTGCTTTCAATATTTGCTTAATCGAAACTGGGCAATAAGGACTGCAATAAAGGCCAGTATTATGCTACAGTTCAATATGTAATTATAAATTCTCCCTTCTTTCAAACATTTCAGGCAGACAGGAAACTGATAACTCACTGGTAAGAATGTGTATTTGTGATTCTTCAATACCTTACCACTCAATCTGGGTAGGGATCAGGATAATTCTTTGTGCAGACGTCAGAAGAAAGGAGCAAGCATGAACCACTTGCTATTTTCTTGATTTTTTTTCAAGCAGAGAAAAAAATTACTCCCACCAAATGTACTCATTCTTCTGTTTTATGAAGACATCCAAAGTTACACAGTCATTTTTTATTTTAAATGGAACAGTAACATGTGTTTATAAAACCTGGTGTATTGTCAGAGGCTATATTAACACTTTAATTTCCTTGTGTATGTCCTCTAAAGTCAGTTGTATTCTCTTCCAGCTACATATGGTTTTACGTTAAAACTTTTTATTTTCTCCCATGCCTATAACTTATGTGTGTAAATGAATTCTGTAAAACAGTCTTAAATTATTGTGCATATTATTTCTATTGTGTTACTTATATGTATATGTTTTGTATTTGTGTAAAGTTGTGATTCAATAAACCAACTCAAAGGTAATGTAATGTGTTCTCTCTATCTAAAACTGTACGAAAAATCACTTGGGAAGGTATTCCATGTGGTACTATGTTTAAAGAGTTGACATAGTATTGCACTGTTGAATCCTTTCAAATATCTAGGAAGGTGAAAATTATCTGTTCATTGCATCGATAAAAAGTTAGCAATTATTCTGGAAGATAGGACGCTCCCACGTTCATATTCCCCAGCTGCCTCCTTCCAAGCCATCAACTACCTTTCCCCAACTCTCCTCCAACTCCCCGCCTCCTTTCTCCCCTCAACCTGAAAACTCGATGACACCACTATTTACATCCTGTCAGAACTTTCCACACCAACCTATGTTCATTTGAGTGATGCTTACATTTGATACATAAAAAGGAAGTTTTCCCCATTTCCATCTGTCCACTCTAAAACCAGATGTTTCATGAACTGCAAATAGAAATAACAAGAAAGTAAATAATTTGAGGAGTAAAGGTGAGAATTCATTGAATAGCCAAAGTGCTGAGTTATCGATATGCACTTAAACAGGATAGAGAACATTGTCCACTTTCAAAGCCTTCTTCAGAGCTATAGAGTAGTACACATACATACCTGTACACATGAAACCAGAGACTGGGGGAGGGGGGGGGGGGGGGGGGCGGAGGCACAGAGAGAGAGAGAGAGAGAGAGAGAGAGAGAGAGAGAGAGAGTGTGTGTGTGTGTGTGTGTGTGTGTGTGTGTGTGTGTGTGTGTGTGTGTGTGTGTGTGTGTGTGTGTATCAATGCCTCACTGTCTATGCCTCAACTGATCAGTGATTTGTTACCTTTACTACTTAAAGCATTTATATCTGACCACGACTTTCCATAACATACTAATAACAAGAAAGTAAATAAGTGCAGAGCTTAACACTTTATACTAACATGGTTTCCTTTCTTTTAATTGAAAACTCATTTCAGAGTTTCACTTACCTTGCAGCATAAACATATATGCAGTATACATGAAAACTGACAAGATCTAGCAGATCAGCCAGTAGGCATATTTGGAATGTAAGTCCTAAACATCCAAGCCATGTCAACATATGAACAGCCAAGTCCAAACAAGGTTTACAAAGAACTGGAAAAAAGTTAGTAATCAGATATAAACCATTTCATATTATTAAACAGTAATCTCAAATATGGTATCCTTGAGAAACTTATGGTTAGCAAATGTCTATACAAAATTACATACCATACCAATAGGTATACATTATATCAAAAAAACCAAGATTATTTCATTAATGTAGTAAAGAAATGTGAAGTCATTTATGTTGCAAATAAATGCTGATTTGTAACTACTATCATATATATATAATCAAACTCTCACTTGCAGTTATTACCAAGAAACATCCACCAAAGATTTATGTGATATAGGAAAAATTTTCCTAGCATATTGTTTAATGCATAGTTCAGCTTCAAACCGGCTGGTACACCCATCAGCCAATGCAACAAGTCTCTGAGTGTGGTGACAACGACCTGAAACATATTGTTGTGCATGCCATGTTGTATGATGGAAAAGATTACACTAGTTTTTTTTTTTTTTAATAAAATGCTGGTACCTCAGCCATATCAAGAAGCATTTTCGAAAATGGTGTGTTCACTGTAAGCGGTTCTACAATGAGACGAACTAACATAAGGCCACAGAAGACATCTATCAAGAGAGCCAACAAGAAGTTGCCCATTTTAAGTGTCGGTTTCTTGAAATGCGCCACATGGCCAAAAAGCCATGCAGCTGAATTAAGGATGTCACACAAGTGTAAACCTGTTGATGTGTGTCTCACGACTGGTGTCACAAAAGCGGCCACAGCTAGCAAATATTGCCGTGCTCTCTGTGCTACTCTGACAAAAAAATCCAAACATTTGGTGCTTTCAGGGGCATTTGCTCCAGAATCTAACTTCAAGAAATTCGATAAAAATCTGCAGTAATCCGAACTGAAGCCAGTAGTGCTCTCAAGCCCTTCACAAAGGATTTCTGAAGCAAAAAATTTATGATAATCATAAAACACACATATCACACGGCACCCCTTCATCAATGTGACGGGGTTCCCACTTATTATTAATTTTGTCAGAATAACCGAATGATCTTGGAAGTTTAACATCAGCCAATTTCCTTTTTCGTTTGGAAGTGTCGTAAATTCATTCTCATTAGTTCTTGCGTAGTAGCCAATACATCTTTTCCGTTTCGGCGTCTTGGACACCGAATGACAAGTTTTAGTCAAATGAGTAACATAAAAAACCTTTACTGTGTTCTGCTGCACATAATGACCATGAAGTAGTCCTGAATCACTTCCATACAAAAATGTGGGGAGAAATATGACTACAACACTCATTGTCTCAAACAAACCCTATGTGTTTTTGTTATTATCTGTCAAGCATGGAGCTTATTTGTTTATCAATTGCGAACAAACGCACAGCGCTCCATCAGTACTGACAATCTGTGTGGAGCAGGGCCGGCTTTCTAATTTTGCCCTTGCTATTGGCATCAATGAAACAAATGAACATGTGCTTTGCAGATCAATGCTACTTTTTGTGTTGCTTTTTTCAGCAATGCCAAAATGTTGGAGGGTAGGAGCTAGCAGGAGCCGCAGTATTGTGCATGCCGGAGATATGAATGACAGCACGTGTATATGTAACTATCGTCACAAGATGAGGGCCAGTACAAAATTGAATTATGGAGTGACGTATGCTCGTAATGAAATTAGTTAAAGTCTTTGCTAGATAGATTTATTCGTGACAAGCGGGGGAACATAAACATATGACGTGGAGTTATGTATTTGGGTACGCCGACGAAGTCAAAAAATCGAAATGGTGAACGAAGCAGACGTGCAACTGCAGAATCATTTTTTGTTACGAATATGTATTTTTATGGGCGAGAACTATGTTTTGTTTTGGCGATCATCATCACTACGTACGCTGCACTACAAAATGCGTAAGAATCGACTTTCTTGTAAAAATAATAATAGATTCCACAGGTAAATTGAAAGTCAGCGGGCGAGAATATGCATCTGTCAATTCATTTCGCTCACTGCCTTCAGTAGTTCAGGTTACATATTTACATAAACGCTTTGAAAAACTATCATCACTAATGAAATACAAACAACACTATTCAGGATGAACGGGTAAAAGTTCCTGATAAATAGTTTGGCAGTGAACAGTTGTTATGTTGTTGCCTAAATCGTATCCACAGCTAGGTAGTTCCGAAATGTAACAGCTGTTTTTTCACTTTCACACATGATTTGCATTTAAGTGCCATGTATGATGTTTGGAAGCCGAACGAATGTCTGTCACATATGTAGTTTTGGTGCTGCTTAGTGAAACTGTCTGTTTGGCTTTTGTTGCAGCCTTCGATCACATTAATACAGTTGGCAAATAGTAAAACAGTCTTCCATAGATTTTTGTAAAGTCTATGTCTACCTTCACACCTGCATGCTAGAGGGTACTTACATTTTACCACATATTGAGCTTCTTCCCATACCATTTGCATATAGAGTTCGAGATTAATAACTATCTATACACCCCTGTGCATGCTGTCATTAGTCTAATTTCCCGGTGGGAGAAATGTGACGGGACAGGGGGGGAGTGTTGCTGTAGTATATTCCTAGGTTCCTCACGTAATACTTGCTCTTGAAACATTCTAAGTAGTGTTTATGGGGTAGCAGATGTTTACCTTCAAGCATCTACTAGTTGCTGCTGCTTCTGTTGTTGTTGTTGTTGTTGTTGTTGTTGTGGTGGTGGTCTTCAGTCTGAATACTGGTTTGATGCAGCTCTCCATACTACTCTATACTCTGCAAGCCTCTTCATCACTGAATTAACTAACGTAACCAACATCAATTTGAGCCTGCTTACTGAACTTGTCTCTTGGTCTCCCTCTGGTGTTTTGATTTGCCACACTTCTCTACAACACCAAATTGACAGTTCCATGATGTCTCAGAATGTACCATATCAGTCGATCCTCTCTGTTAGGAATCCCACAAATTTCTTTTCTCCCCATCTCTATTCAGTACACCTTCATTAGTTCCAGATCTACTCATTTACTCTTCAACATTCT
Organism: Schistocerca cancellata; assembly: GCF_023864275.1. Taxonomy (NCBI): domain Eukaryota; kingdom Metazoa; phylum Arthropoda; class Insecta; order Orthoptera; family Acrididae; genus Schistocerca; species Schistocerca cancellata. The sequence goes on from NC_064627.1 coordinate 1,010,325,958, forward strand.
TCTGTAGTACTACATTTTGAAAGCTTCAATTCTCTTTGTATCTGAACTGTATCATCCATGTTTCACTTCCATTTGAAGGCTATGCTCCAGACAAATGCCTTCAGCAAAAACTCCTTAACATTTAAATTTATATTCAATGTTAACAAATATATTTTCTGCTTCTCTTTTGCCATTGGACATGTCAAAGAGTGTGGAGGAGTGGATAGTGCTCCAGAATACTCTTCATGTCCTTGGGAAAATTCCCCTAAAGGTGGAAGAATCAGGTATGATCAACAGTATGACTATACAGAAAGCAAAACATTTCTGAAGAAGAGAAATTATGTAATTGAAAAACTGTGACCTCTTCATCAGCAAAAGATTCAAAAAATAGTTTCCTGATCAGATCTCCAGGAGGGGCTGCTAAGGGGAAATTGTGACAAAAAAAAGAAGGTAAGCTTGACATTCTGCGAGCCAAAACGTGGAATGTCCTACTCTGAATTTGATACAGAAGCTAGAAACTCTTAAAATTGTTACACAAGGCACTATCTAGAGCAATAAGAGTCAGTGAAGTGAAACAGAAAGAAGATAAGGATATAGTTAAGGGATAATATGTGCTCAGCAGTGAGACAGGAGAAAGAAGCCATGTACTGTAATAAATTTCAGCTAATATTGGCTAATACACTGTTCAAAAATCACAGGATATACTTGGAAAATTACATGTGGAAAAAATACATTTGGAAACTTGCTGATGATGTGGGACAATACCAGCTGAATTACATCTTATTGAGACAGATTCTGAAATCTGGTATTGAACTATGAGGTGTACCCTGATCAGGTATAGACTCACCTCACAATTTAGTAATGATGAAGAGTGGGCTGAAGTTTAAACAAATCATTAACAAAACTCATTGTATAAAGAACTGTTGGATATTGAGGAATGATGTATTTGAAATTTTTTGATGTTGTGGATATTGCAGTAATGAATACCACAGTAAGCAGGAATGGGCATACCTCTGAGAAAGGGCATTCGCAGAAATTGGACAGATAAATGCAGCTGATATGAGGGCTGTGGATATTAAGAGGAGTCTTTCAACTGTTAAGAAAAAGGAAGAAATATGGCAGTATAAGTCAGTTTTTAGTGAAATCAATAGAAACTAAAGGGAAGTTAAAGTAAAAGGCTGCAGAAAAAATGCAAAGAAATTGAAAAGTAAATGGCCAGTGGAAAGACAGATTCAGCATTTGTTGTTGTTGTTGTTGTTTTCAGTGTGAAAACTGGTTTGATGCAGCTCTCCATGCTACTGAATCCTATGCAAGCCTTTTAATCTGTGAACGACTACTGCAACCTACACCTTTTTCTGTTTACTGTATTCATCCTCTGATCTCCATACACAATTTTTATCTGTCACACTTTCCTCCAATGCTAAATGTAATTCCTTAATTACTCAGATAGTGTTCTATCAATCGATTCCTTTGTTTGGTCAAGTTGTGCAACAAATTTCATTTCTCCTCAATTCTATTCAATACCTCGTCATTAGTTATGCAATGTACCCACCCAGTCTTCAATGTTCTTCTGTAGCATCACATTTCAAAATCTTGCTCAGTGTACAGATTGAATAACATTGAGGATAGGCTGCACTCCTGTCTCGTTCCCTTCTCAACCACTGCTTCCCTTTTATACCCTGTGACTCTTTATACCTGCCATCTGGTTTCTATACGTAATGTATATGACCTTTTGCATCCTGTATTTTACACACACATCCCCCCCTCCTTCAAAATTTCAAAGAGTGTAATCCAGTCAACTTTGTGAAAAGTTTTTTCTACATTTAGACTGTAAACATACATTTGCCTTTTTTTAATCTATAATCTAAGATAAGTCGTAGGGTCAGTAGAGACTTCCATGTTCCTACATTTCTCCAGAACCCAAATTGATCTTCTCTTAAGTTAGCTTCTACCAGATTTTCCATTCTTCCGTAAATAATTCGTGTCAGTGTCATGGTTATGGGCATAGCGGTTGTACAATTGACATTGAATAATTAAGAAAAGAAAAGAAAAGAAAAACAGATAGACTGGAATATGAACAATACGCAGTGAAGATTTGATGATCAAGCTGTGATGATTTGACACTAAACTAGGGAACAGGTAGTGTAACTGGCATAACAAAACCTTTACCTTTCATGGAATGACCAGTCAGTTTTTTACTTATCAAACTGATAGTTCAGTAATATTCACGCGTATCAGCACCTGCTTTCTTTGGATTTGAAATTATTACATTCTTCTTGAATTCCGAAGATATTTCTCCCGTTTCATGTATCTTACACACTAGGTGAAATAGTTTTGTCATGGCTGGCTCTCACAAGGATATCAGCATTTCTGACATAATATCGTCTGCTCCAGGGCCTTGTTTCAACCTAGGTCTTTCAGTGCTGTGGCAAATTCTTCTTGCAGTATCACAATCTCCCATCCCCTCTTCCCTTTGTATACTATTGCCTTCAAACTCATTTCTCTTGTATAGTCCCTGTATATATTCCTTTCAGCGCTTGCTTGTTTGTTAGTGCTTTTTTCCATCCGAGCTCTTGATATTCATACAGGTGCTTATGTGTTCTCCAAAGGCCTCATTATTTTTTCTATAGATGGTATTTATCTTTCCCTTCATTATATTTATTCATCCTCAAACCATTCCTGCTTAGTCAAAATGGTTCAAATGGCTCTGAGCACTATGGGACTTAACTTCTGAGGTCATCAGTTCCCGTAGAACTTAGAACTACTTAAACCTAACTAACCTAAGGACATCACACACATCCACGCCCGATGCAGGATTCGAACATGTGACCGTAGTGGTCGCGCGGTACCAGACTGTAGCGCCTAGAACCGCTCGGCCACCCTGGCCGGCTTGCTTAGTCATTGTACACTTTCTGTCAATCCCATTTTTTAGATGTTTGTATTCAGTTTCACGTCCTTCATTTGCTGTGTTTTTGTATTGTCTTCTTTTATCAGTTAAATTCAGTGTCCCTTGTGATATCCAATGATTTCTCCTGGATCTTGTCTTTTTACCTTTTGATCCTCTGCTTCCTTGACTATTTCATCTGTCAAAGACACCCATTCATCATCTGCTGTACTCCTTTCCCTGTTTCAGTCAATTATTGTCTAACACTCCCTTTGAAACTTTCAACAGCCTCTGGTTCTTTCAGCTCATCTTCAGTTTTAATCTACAACTCGTAACCACTAAATTATGATCATAGTGCATGTCTGCACTGGAATTGGCTTACAGTTTAAAATCTATTTCTGAAATCTCTGTATTATCATTACATGGCCAGTCTGAAAACATATATGTATACATATCCGTACAGCAGATAACCTCATCAACAGGGATGCGGGATTTCAATTTAGTACAGCCTGGAACCCTGCATTGGCTGCTGTTAAATCACGACGAGAAAGCATAGACCTTTCGATAATAAACCCGTCATAACTTTGGCAGCATGTTAGTAAAGTGCGCAATCTTCACGCACGTGCTCTATATACAGCGGTGTCGACATGCGGATCTTGTCAGTCGTACCTAGCCACCAGCGAGGTTCAACCACCTGATGATATCGGACTGTTGCTCTGAGGAAATATTGTGGGATTTGCACAACGTCATCTGGCGGCACACCCGTGAAGACTATTTACAACATTTCCCCAGTTGTGATGACCAGGTGGAATATCTTACAAGCATTATCCTTACCACCACAGAATGTTCCATTCATCACACTTCCTCTTTACCATACTGTGTCCTAGTTCCTTGGTGGACTGAGGTGCGCTGCGAGGCAATTTGTGCGCGGAGACATGCTGTCTGTGTTTTTAACCATCACCCTACGATGGCAAACTGTATTCATTATAAACAGATGTGCGCACTGTGTTGTCGTGTTCTAGGATATTGAAAAAGCTAGCTGGATTTCATTCTCTAGTTCTTTTTAACAGTTCCACTCCCTCTTCTGTCGTGTGGGCCAACTTTTGACGGCTCTCTGGGAACAAGATTCATTACCCAATTTCTGGCCTGACCGTAGCAGATGATGTCATCATGGACCCTATTGCTATCTTCATCACCTTGGGCCACAATTTTGTGAGGGTTTCGAGCTCCTCCCACTATCACCCTGCCTTTTCTATCAGAAATGAGTGAAGGAGACTCAGGTGATACCCTTTTCTTCTCAGAATCGTGAGTGCTACAATGCCACTATTACTATGTGGGAGTTAGGTCATGCTCTCACTTCATCCCAGTCCTCCGCCCAAGGGCCAGACGCTGTTCACATTCAGATGTTGCAGTACTTTTCTCTTGCAGGCAAGCACATTCTGCTTGATATGTACAACCACATTTGGGAAGACGCTGGCATGAAGCCACTGTCATATCCATACCTAAGCCTAGTAAGGACAAACACCTTCACTCTAGCCACTGCCTCATTTCTATTGCCAGCTCTGTTTGTGAGAGATGGAACATATGATTCGTGCCTGGCTGATATGGTGGCTTGAGTCTCGCAATTTATGAACCCCTGCACAGTGTGGATTTTGAGTGCGCTGTTCTGCAGTTGACCATCTCGTCACTTTGTCCACCCATCTCATGAATTGTTTTCTGTGGAAATCTCAGACTGTGGCCATGTTTTCCGTTTTGGAGAAAACATATGACACCTGCTGGAGGTCTGGTATCCTCCATACTCTTTACACCTGGTGCTTCCAATGCCGCATGCCCTGTTTCCTTCAGGAATTTTTAAAATACCAAATTTTCCAGGTACAAGTGAGTCCTGCTGTGTCAGACACCTTTATCCAGGAAAACAGTGTGCCTCAGGATTCCATCCTGAGCATTGTCCCCGTTACTATTGCCATTAACCCTATAATGGCCTGTCTCCTGCCAGGCATCCCTGGCTCACTTTTTGTTGACGAATTTGCCATCTATTGAAGTTCTCCATGGACTTGCCCCATTGAGCGGCGTCTTCAGTGATGTTTTGATCATTTGTACTCCTGTAGCATCGACACTGGTTTTCATTTTTCCACTGACAAATTGTTTGTATGAGTTTCTGGCAGCGCAATTGTTTCTCCCACCATCTTTATGTCTTGGGCCTGTCGCTCTTTCATTCGGTGAAACTATGAAATTCCTGGGGCTCATGCTCACTAGGAAACTTTCTTGGTCCTCCCATATGTCTTACCTGACAGTCTGCTGTATGCAGTCCTTCAATGTCCTATGTGTCCTTAATGGTACTTCCCGGAGTGCAGATCGAACCATCCTCCTCTGTTTGTACCGGACACTTGTCTGTTTGAAACTAGACTACGGGTGTTGTTTCTTTTTGTATCTGCACATCTATCCCTCTTACACTGTCTCAATACTATCTACTATTGTGGCATCCACTTGGCCAGTAGCACCTTTCGCACTAACCCGGTTAAGAGTCTGTATGCAGAAGCTGCCAAATTACCACTGTCGTACCGCTGTGACTGTCTCCTCTGCAGATATGCATGCCGTTTGTCTTCCATGCATGGCCACCCGTCCTATGCCTCCTTCTTCGATGACTCCTTTGATCACCAGTATGGGGTGCATCCCTCTTCTCTGTTACCTCCTTGAGTTTGCTTTTGGCTCTTGCTATGGCAGCTTCATTCACGCGCCTTGCAACTTTTCCGGTGGGTGTGAACCCTTCACCACCTAGACTTCGTGTGGCGGCCTGTGTTCAACTTGCCCTTCATTCACTTCCTAAGGATGCTACTCCAGCCTCACTGTACACTGATGGCTCTTGAACTGACCGTGGTGTCAGATGTGCCTTTGTCATTGGTGCTGACATTTTTCGGTATTGGCTTCTGGAACACCAGCAGAGCTATTCGCCCTGTATAAACCCACACAGTACATCCGGCGACACAGGCTTTTCAATTGCGTCATCTGCTCAGACTCTCTCAGTGCCCTTCAAAGTTTCTGTGTGCTGCACAATGTCCATCCCTTAGTGCAATGGGTGCAGGAAGGCTGTCACTTGCTCACTTTTGATAGAGCCACTGTGATGTTTATGTGGGTTGCTGGTCACAGCGGTCTGACAGGAAACAAGGCTGCTGAACCTGCTGAGAAGGCTTCAGTCCTTGTACCTCAGCGCACTAGTTCTTACATTCTCTCTGATTATTTCTGTGTTGCCATCTGTCAGCGGGTTGTGTCATTTTGGCATCACCACTGGTCCTCCCTACATGGGAACAAGCTCCTGCTTATTAACCCTCTCCCAGCGGCATGGATGATCTCATCCTGACAGAATGCCCTTTTTTTAACCGCTTACATTCCTGTTTGTGTTTGTCGTCTGTGTTATCGGCCGTTTTGGCGAATGACACATGGTCTATCGACTGCATTTTACTTTTTATCCGTTGTAGCAATGTGGCAAAGGCCATTTAATTTTTAGTTCTGGACTTCCGTTTCTCTATGGCGTATTTTAGAGACCTTTTTCCATGTTCCTGTTTTTAGATGTCTTCTCTTTTGTTGATTGGGATGACTTATAGTCATTTTTAACTCCTCTCTTTGTCTTCATGTTCTACAGTTTTGATATGGGTGCATATGACCCTAGTTGTTTTTGAACCTTAAAAAAACAAAAACAAAAACCTCAAGTTTGATTCACATAGTACATCAGTACCCCATCCCCCCCCCCCCCAGGAGTGCTGGTGTAGTGCACAGTTAAGACTACTTTCACTGGTGTGTAGGGTACCACCTTACCTGGTGTAGAGGATGCCACCTACCTCGCAGACTTGACACAACTTGATTTCTTTCTCTACAGTTTCATTAAAGTCTGTATGTATGTTCCTCCCTTACGAAACAATTTAGCCGACCTGAAAAATCGACTCTACACTGCTATTGCACAAGTTACACTCTTATTTTTTGCAGTGAGTGTGAGAGGAGACTGATTAGTGGTGGGATGTACGCTGCATCATGAATGGTAGTCACATCAGACCAAAATGACATTTGATACTTTTATGCGAAACTTGAGGTTGTTTGCTATAAAATAACGCATCTACTGAGTCTGTAAGTTATCTCAATAAATTTCTATATCATTCCAGTCCTGTATAAGACAGGGTATAATGAATTTTACTTGATGAAAGGAGAAAAATATTAAAAAACTGCAAATGAATTACTTGAAAGGGTATACAGGTGTATAAAGAATGAGATTGACAGAAAGCACAAAATGGCTATTTAGTAAATGCTAGGGGCAAATGCAAATACTCTTTGAAATCCTGATGGTAGCAGGATTAAATACAGGAAACTGGAAGCTATTTACAGTTTGTTTAAAAACCATACTGTCGTCATTAGGGTTGAAGGGTGTGGCATGGCAGGGAAGCAGTGGTTGAGAAGGGAGTGAGACAGGGTTGTAGCTTATCCCTAATGTTGTTCAATCTGTGCATTGAGCATGAACTAAGGGAAACCAAGGAGAAATTCAGAAAGGGAGAAGAATTAAAAACTTTGAGGTTTGCTGATAATGGCATTGTAATGGTTAGAGACATCAAAGGACTTCAAAGAGCAGTTGAACAGAATGCCTAGTATCTTGAAAAGAAGTTATAAAGTGAACATCATCAACAGTAATGTAATATAATTGAATTAAATGAGGTGATGCTGATAGAGTTTGATATTGGAAAATGTGACACCAGAATAGTCAATGAATTTTGTTCTCTGGGCAGTAAAATAAGAAGATTGATGAAGTAGAGAGGACATGAAATGCAGTCTGGTTATGGTAAGACATATACCTCTAAAGTGGAGTTTGTTAAAACGGGATATAAATTCAGAAGTCTCTTCCAAAGGTAAATCATGGTGTAGACTTTTACAGAAGTTAAATGTGGATGATAGTAGCAGATAAACAGCAGCTGTTTAGTATGATTGAGAGGGCAACAGCTTTGTTTCTAATAAATTTTATGAAATTGGGATGGCTAAGTGTCAATAGCATCAAGTAGTATAGTCATATTTACTGTCAATGCAGTATACAGTTTAATTTTCTATGATTACCTTGTCTTTTGTTCATGCTCGTTGATAGGATCTATGGAATGGGCTGGATGGGTGGACGGATGAACTATGAATGAATGAACGATCTTAATGATCTATCTAACTAACTATCAGTGTTGATTTGCTTAGAAGGGTGCATAATTATTATGCTTCCTATCCTGTTATTTTGTGGAATTATCTTTTTGGGCAACACAGTTACAGTCTAAGTTTTTATTCTTCAAATGTCAAGAGAGAAAATTTTGTAGGTATGTAGCTGCTCATCTTGCAATGGCCTTTTCAGAGGTCTTGTAATTTTGACACCCGCTACTGGGTATGTTTGCTATTTCATGGTAATTGTTGCTAATAATAAGATCTGGATTCAGGTGTGTCACGGGTCACACTATCACAACACAAGGTTTCCCGTATACTGTGCCTCCTTCCCTGTGGAATGACAGGGATTCTCTACTGTCGTGCAGAGTTTATTAACAAGCTAGTGGTAGACAAGACCTATACAGGTTTAAAGAGAAAAATATGAACTTATCTTAGTAGTCCATCCTTCTGGAAACTTGGAATACTGATTAATTTTGTGCAAATGAACTGGCTTTGACCTTTGAAAAACTACAGCTCATCCAGTTTTCTACGGTCAAAAATATTGCACTTCCAATTACCAGGGTATAGCACCTCCTATTAATCTATAACACTAGTGAGAAATAATAAAAAGTCGGAGTGTTCTTACATGTGAATATTGATCAAAACTTAAACTGTAAATAGCATATTGGCCTAGTACACCTGCGAAAAGATTTAGGTTTGGCTACTTTTGCAATAGAGGAATTCCCAGGTTTGGTGATACAGGAACTAAGTTAACATAGTTTGCGTATTATCAGTCACTGATGTCTGATGGGGTAATATTTGTGGGGTTCCTACAGTCCTATAGCTGTCTCCGCATCCGACATATCTGTCACCACTGGTTCCTATGTGGGGAGCGCTTCCTCATGTTCATCTATTTTTCTCATGGCCTCCTTTGCCCCACCTAACCAGGCAGCCTTTGGCCTTCGCCCTCTCCTTCTTTCCTGAGCGTGGCTCATCAGTATCTTCTTTGACCATCTGTCATTCGAGTTGTATGTCCATACCAGCTGAACTGGCATTCTTGTATTCTATCTACATATCTACAATGTTTTCTTGAGTCTTTGTATTGCTATGTGGACACTCTGAGATATTGTACTTCATCTTCTGAAACATTCCATTTCTGCAACTCTCAGTCATATTTTTTTTATTTTTTCCAGTAAACTCCCATCACTCACACCTGCAGATCATTACATGCTCCACAATACTTCTATAGAGCATCTTCCTTACTTTCCAACTTATCATAGAAGACCATAAGAGAAGGTTTAGCTTCTGGATTGCTGCTATTCCGTGGGCGACTTACTGCTGTATTTCTGAAATATTTCTTCCTTCTTTCAATAGGATGTTGCCCAAGTATTTAAATTTTTTACCTCTTTTGATATGCTGGCCCTCTAATATTGAGTTTCCTGTATTCAGTCTGCCGAACATTTTCTTTTAATCCTAACTAATCATATTTTTCTAATAATATTCGTGGCATAAAATAGGTGTCATAATCTCCATTGGCCATCACTTCCAGATCATCTGCAAAGAACATGCTGTACAAACATTGATCCTTTATCTGAATGTCCAATAATGCACATTTTGTGCTCCACAGGTCTAAGGCTTCCTGGATGTATATTTTAAACAGCGTAAGAGATAACCAGAATCGCTCTTTTTAACCATTTCGTAATTTTGAAAGGCTGTGACAAAATTTTGTTCCACACTTTGATTACACACTCGGCAAATTTGTATGGGTTCCATGTACTTCTAACGTATGTCTTTTCAGTTCATTCCACCTCATTATGTCACAGTTTCTTCAGTGGCACTGTGTCATACATGTTCTCGAGATCTGTGAACAGTAAATGGCTGACTCCTTTCCAGTCTTTTTGCCATTAGTTATCTAAACATTTTGTTGTTATAAGATCTTTCCTTTTGAGGTCCACTTTTCTCTCGCAGTGTTCATCAGCATCCCCTCTGTCCTGCTTTTTAGGATCTGACTATGCAACCTACCCATAGAGTTTGTAATATTGACTCCACAGTAATTCCCACATACCTTCTTTGTACCTTTCTTGTGAATTGAACAATGGAAACTGCAGGTTGGAATATCAACAATGTAAGGAAAGGATGAATTGCTATTTACGGTAAAGATGAAACATTACCAACAGGCACAGTTAAGACTACTTACACATTAGCTTTTGGTCACAGCCTTCATCAGAAAAAAAAGAGAAACACACAGCATTCATTCAGACAAGCCAACACCCCGCACACACACGACTGCCAAGTCTGGCAGCTCAGACCAGAATGCAACTGTCGTATGGAATAGCAGCACTAATTTGGAGTGTCAGGAAAGGGGAAGGATAGCAGTGTATGAGTGGTAGGAAAGAGGAGGCTGGGATGATTTTGGTAGCACCTTAAACTATGGTAATATGCTGTTCCCTTACACTCCACCCAACAGTTTCTACCCCCTCTGTCCTATCACCTCATCCCTATTCTCATCTCTCACCCTCCTGCCCCACAGCCTCCCAACTCTGTGTCTGTTGGCAGTCAAGTCCCTGCACACTTTGCCTGGCAGCAATCCTCTCTCCTCTCACCCACTTCCAGCTATCCCTTCCCCTTCCAGACTGCTGCTTCCATTCCATGTGACAGTTGCATTCTGGTCCAAGCTGCTGGAGTTGGCAGTCATATATACTTGAGGTGTGCTTACTTGTGTGACTGAATGCTGTGTATTTTTCTTTCATTTTCTTATGAAGGCTGTGGCCGAAAGCTAATGTGTAAGTTGTCTTAATTGTGTCTGTTTGCAGCTTAATGTCTCATCTTTATGATAAGTAGCAATCAATCTTTTCCTAACATTGTTGATATTCTGACCTGGAGTTTCCATTGTTGAATTTACCAGAAGGATATTAAGAAGATATGTGGAAATTATTGTAGAGTCACCTTTCTGCTTATTTCCACGTACTTTTTTCTATCCTCCAGGTCTCTCATCCTGTCAACTGTTACACACTTTATTCTTAACTTTTATCTTTCCCGCATCTTCATGTCCGCCACTGTGGCCTTAGTTTGCTTTTTTTGCTCTGTTGACCCAGCACTTCATTATACTGCCCCTTGAATGCATCTTTTAATTTGCTGATATTTCCCTTCAGCATTTCTGCCTTCGTCAAAACTTTGCAGATTGCTAGCTAGCCTCAGTTTATAACACTTTGTTTCGCACTTTCATCTTTGAAACTATTTAAATTATATTGAACAGCATCCAGAAGTTTAATAGGAGCACTATCTTCTTGAGGTACCCTTTCGCCCCCTGGTGGAAAGTCAAACTTGCTCTAAGCAGGTAGTGGTAAGAGCCACATTCCAGGCCTCTGTATACCATTATGTCAGTCTCCTAAAGTCTAAATTTTTTCTTTTGTATCATATAACCTCTTGAATGACCTGCCCCATTTATTTATGTATCCATTTATGGGGAAGAAACCTCTTAAAATTCTGGATCTAATGCAGTGCATGTTTTTACTAGTTTTTTGCCGTTTTCGTTTATGACATCATCTCCATATCTTCCTATTGTTTCATCATCCACCTCTGAACTTATTCTTCCATTAAAATTTCCTGTAAGGACTATTTTCTCTTGACACTTTCTTTTCCAGTACAAGTCTCAATTCCTCATAAAGCTCATCTTTGGTATTTCATATCAGCATCATTTTTTGGGGCACACACTGCCACTAATGTGCATTCATATGCGTACTTGGGAAAGTCCACAGTCATAGTTCTTTCTTATATTTATTTCCAAGTCTTAATGATCTTCTCATGCTTTTTGTGGGTCACTATTGACACACCTCTCTTGGCCCCCTCCTCCATCCTAACATCACTGTAGAAATAAATATAATGTTCCGTAATTTCATTTTACAAACTCCTGGAAATCTTCTATTTTCTTGGTATACAAAACCTGTACAATCCATGTTGCCGTAAACAAAGTCCTTGTTGGTAGCTTTGTTAACTTCTGTGATGTTCCATTTTTCATCAGAGGCTTTTGACAGATATCTCAAGCCATAAACCTGTTTTTTAGAAATGCTGGGGAACTGGCCCAACAATTCTGCCTCCTTTCTGGAGGGCCGGACAATATTTCGGGTTGCCACACCCCAGGTACCCCCCTGCGGGTCCGGGGTAAGAATAGGCCCGAGGTATTCCTGCCTGTTGTAAGAGGCGACTAAAAGGAGTTTCAACCGTTTCGGCATTCCATGTGATGGTCCCCCTTGGGGTTTGACCTCCTTTTTTCAAAATTTTACAGAAGTACGAGCCTTTTGGGGAGGGACGCCTTACGTGGTGTATCACTGGTCCTCAGTGCACTAAGACCTTGGCACTCAGCATTGTCACGGCATTGTAACCACACCCACTATTCCTCAAATTGGGCCTAAACGCCTGATGGGTTGCACGAGTTACACCCATAGTGCGCCCCCATCTGCACCTACGATCATGATGGACATTCCATGGCACCCGAAATCCAGCACGGTAGCCAGCCCGTTGTGGTGGGGTCGTCATGTACCCTCTAGGTTGTAGTCCCCTGACAACACAGGGATCGTACTGCCGATACCTGAGCTGCACCCTCCCCACGTCGGCCAAGGAGTAGATGCCCGTCTCCTTGGGGCATCGGGACTCCCGGCAACGGTCATCCTGCCAGGTGGCCCTTGCTGAGGCTGGGTGGTGCCCGTGGGGAGAGCCCCTGGTCGGAGTGGGTGGTATCGGGGCGGACGTTTCGCACATGAAACGTCAACATGTATCAGGTCGCTCTGCGGCAGAGTCTTTTAAAGGTACTGTCTCTGGTTCTGGTTCTCTTGCCCTTTCCCCCTTGGCCACTCCCTGGGAGGAAGGACAGGCCCGCCGGCTTGGGGCGAAGTGCTTCCCCCGCTATTTAGTCTGTTCTCGGACCGATGGGGGGACGTTTGCCACCTCCAAGCCCATGTTCTTTGTCCAGCACATCGAGGACATCTTCAGGGAAATCGAGACTCTCAGTAAAATGCGTTCTGGGTCCGTTCTTATAAAGACTGCCTCCGCCACAGTCGGCGGCGCTCCAGGCGTGCGACCGACTAGGGGACATCCCAGTGTCCATCGTCCCGCATCTGGCACTGAATAGGATGCAGGGGGTTATTTTTCATCGGGACCTCCTGCTGCAATCTGATGAGGAGCTCAGGGCCAACCTGGAGCGCCGAGGTGTGCATTTCGTCCGGCGAGTTCAGCGCGGCCCCAAAGACCGTCGCATCGACACCGGAGCCTTTATCCTCACCTTCGAGGGGGACGTTTTCCCGGAGAAGGTAAAGGTGATGTGCTACCGGTGTGACATACGACCTTAAGTCCCACCTCCTATGCGCTGCTTTCAGTGTTTGCGCTTTGGGCACATGTCGTCACGGTGTGAGGCTGAGCCCCTTTGTGGCGATTGCGGACATCCTTTTCGTGAGGAACATACATGCACCCCATCACTTCGGTGCGTCAATTGTCCTGGCATCCACTCGCCTAGATCTTTAGACTGCCCCGTGTATCAGAAGGAGAAGAAGATTCAAGAATTAAAAACTTTGGATCGTCTCTCTTATTCTGAGGCCAGGAAGAAGTATGATCGCCTCCATCCCGTGCCGTTGACAACTGCATTTGCCTCAGTCGTGTCCACTCCTTCCACAGTATCCTCACCCCTATCCTGTCCCCCCTCCACCTCCTCACCCCATCTGGGGTCTATGCCTCCGCCTCCCAAATCCCTCCCTTCCAAATCCTCCTCCTCCCAAATCCCTCCCTTCCAAATCCTCCTCCCTCGCGGCCCCTGCCCCCTCTGCCCCAGGGGCCACCCTTCCTCCTCCTCCCCCTCCACCACCTGAGAAGCGATCCTCTTCTCAAGCGTCCATCGGGGAAACGTTCCGGACCCCGGCTTCCGAGGTCCCGCGTTCCCAAACGGACCCCGTGCGTGAGGACCTTCTTCGGGTCCAGCCCACCATCCCCGTGCCTCATCGGACTTCCAAGAACGCCTCCAAGAAGAAATCTTTATCCCCTTCTCCACCCCGGCGCGTTTCGTCTGACGCTCCATCCGTGAGTCGCTGCTCCCGGCCGTCCTCAGTTTCGCCGGGACGCTCTGCTGCCAGGCGCTCAGCTGGCCTCTCGTCGGCGAATGATGCTGCCCCTCCTACACCACCAGGGACAGCGGCCGCAGCTGGCGACGACTCGATGGAACAGGATCCGCCTCCCGCTGGTTGTAGCGTTGTTCCCTCGAAACCTGGCCCTCCGCGGCCGTCGAGGTGACCAGCTCTTCACCCGTTTTGTTCCCTCTCTTTTCTGACTAGCGATGGCTTTGTTACATTGGAACATAAGAGGTATTCGATCTAATCGGGAGGAATTACAACTGCTCCTCCGCCTGCACTGTCCGCTAGTCCTTGGTCTCCAGGAAACCAAGTTGCACCCAACTGACCGTATTGCTTTTACCCACTATACCTCGGAGCGGTCTGACCTCCCCCCAGTGGACGGTATTCCAGTTCATGGTGGGGTCATGTTGCTCGTTCGGGACGATGTCTATTACCATCCCATCCCACTGACCACCCCACTCCAAGCAATAGCTGTCCGTATTACTTTTTCTGTTTGTACCGTATACACTCCATTGTCATTCGCAGTTAGTCGGGCTGACATGATGCACCTGATTGTTCAGCTTCCTCCGCCGTTTTTATTGTTTGGCGACTTCAATGCCCATCATCCCCTTTGGGGCTCTCCTGCATCCTGTCAGAGAGGCTCCCTCTTGGCGGATGTCTTCAACCATCTCAATCTTGTCTGCCTCAATACTGGCGCCCCGACTTTCCTCTCGGAGTCTACTCATACCTACTCCCACTTGGACCTCTCGATCTGTTCTACCACTCTTGCCCGTTGGTTCGAGTGGTATGTCCTTTCTGACACCTATTCGAGCGACCACTTCCCCTGTGTCGTTCGTCTCCTGCACCACACCCCATCCCCACGTCCTTCGAGCTGGAACATACCGAAAGCTGACTGGGGACTTTACCCCTCCCTGGCGACCTTTCCGGACCACGATTTTCTCAATTGTGACAGTCAGGTTGAATACCTCACGGCTGTTATCATTGATGCTGCCGAATGTTCCATTCCTCGTACTGCCTCTTATTCACGTCGCGTTTCTGTCCCCTGGTGGAATGAGGCTTGTCGAGATGCTATCCATGCTCGACGACGTGCTTTACGCACCTTTCGCCGCCATCCTATGTTGGCGAATTGTATTGGATACCAACGACTCCGAGCGCAATGCCGTAGAGTCATCAAAGACAGCAAAAAAGCTTGTTGGGCCTCTTTCACCAGCTCCTTTAACAGTTTTACTCCCTCTTCTGTCGTCTGGGGTGGCCTGCGCCGGCTGTCGGGCATTAAGGCCCACTCCTCGGTACCTGACCTGACTTCGGTAATGAGGTCCTTGTTGATCCTGTGGATATCTCCAACTCCTTCGGCCGCTTTTTCGTGGAGGTTTCAAGCTCCGCCCATTACCACCCTGCCTTCCTTCCCAAGAAAGAGGCAGAAGAGGCTCGGCGACCTTCCTTCCACTCGCTTAATCTGGAAAATTATAATGCCCCCTTTACTATGTGGGAACTCAAACGTGCACTTGCACTGTCCCGGTCCTCTGCTCTGGGGCCAGATGCCATTCACGTTCAGATGCTGGCACACCTTTCTCCGGCAGGCAAAAGCTTCCTTCTTCGTACCTACAATCGCTTCTGGACCGAAGGTCAAGTCCCCATGCGTTGGCGTGATGCCGTCGTTCCTATACCCAAACCCGGGAAGGATAGACACCTTCCTTCTAGTTACCG
This sequence comes from Schistocerca cancellata, assembly GCF_023864275.1. Classification (NCBI taxonomy): domain Eukaryota; kingdom Metazoa; phylum Arthropoda; class Insecta; order Orthoptera; family Acrididae; genus Schistocerca; species Schistocerca cancellata. Next base: position 1,010,341,801 of record NC_064627.1, read on the forward strand.
CCCCATTTCTCTTACAAGCTGTGTCTGTAAGGTGATGGAGCGCATGGTTAACGCTCGGTTAGTTTGGATTCTTGAATCTCGACGGCTACTTACCAATGTTCAATGCGGCTTTCGTCGCCGCCGCTCCACTGTTGACCATCTTGTGACCTTTTCGACATTCATCATGAACAACTTTTTGCGAAAGCGCCAAACGGTCGCCATGTTCTTCAATTTGGAGAAGGCTTATGATACCTGTTGGAGAGGAGGTATCCTCCGCACTATGCACAGGTGGGGTCTACGCGGTCGCCTCCCCCTTTTTATTGATTCCTTTTTAACAGATCGAAAGTTTAGGGTATGTGTGGGTTCCGTATTGTCCGACGTCTTCCTCCAGGAGAACGGAGTGCCTCAGGGCTCCGTCTTGAGCGTAGCCCTTTTAGCCATAGCGATCAATCCAATTATGGATTGCATTCCACCTAATGTCTCAGGCTCTCTTTTTGTCGATGACTTCGTGATCTACTGCAGTGCCCAGCGAACATGCCTCCTGGAGCACTGCCTTCAGCTTTGTCTAGACAGCCTATACTCATGGAGTGTGGCAAATGGCTTCCAGTTCTCTGAAGAGAAGACGGTTTGCATCAACTTTTGGCGATATAAAGCGTTCCTTCCGCCATCCTTACATCTCGGTCCCGTTGTTATCCCATTTGTGGAAACAACTAAGTTTCTAGGGCTCACACTGGACAGGAAACTTTGTTGGTCTCCGCACGTTTCTTATTTGGCTGCCCGTTGTACACGTTCCCTTAATGTCCTCAGAGTTCTTAGTGGTTCATCTTGGGGAGCGGATCACACTGTCCTGCTTCGCTTGTATCGGTCCATCGTCCAATCAAAGCTGGATTATGGGAGCCTCGTCTACTCGTCTGCTTGGCCATCCCTCTTACGCCGTCTCAACTCCATCCACCATAGGGGGTTACATCTTGCGACCGAAGCTTTCTACACAAGTCCCATCGAGAGTCTTTATGCTGAAGCTGCTGAATTACCATTGACCTACCGGCGCGACGTACTGCTTTGTCAGTATGCCTGCCGGCTGTTGTCAATGCCTGACCACCCCTCTTAACAGTTCTTCTTCACTGATTCTCTCGACCGTCAGTATGGGTTGTATGTGTCTGCCCTGCTGCCCCTGGAGTCCGCTTTCGTCGCCTGCTTCGACAATTGGATTTTGCACTCCCTACCACCTTCAGAGAGGGTGAGAGCCCGACACCACCTTGGCTCTAGGCTCCGGTTCATGTTTATCTTGACCTCAGCTCGCTCCCGAAGGGGGGTACTCCGGCTGCAGTGTATTGCTCACGGTTTGTCGAACTTCGTGTGTGACTTGCCAGTGACACCTTTATTTACACTGATGGCTCCAAAACTGACGATGGTGTCGGCTGTGCCTTTGTCGTCGGGGCCATCAGCTTTAAATACCGGCTCCTCAACCACTGTTCCAGCTTTACGGCCAAGCTTTTTGCTCTCCATCAGGCCGTTCAGTATGCCCGCCGCCACTGCCATTCATTGTATGTACTCTGCTCTGATTCACTCAGTGCTCTTCAGAGCCTTGGAGCTCCATATCCGGTCCATCCCTTGGTGCAACGGATCCAGCAGTCCCTCCATTCTTTTGCTGAGGGTGGCTCTTCTGTCAGCTTTCTGTGGGTTCCCGGCCATGTAGGAGTGCCTGGGAATGAGGCTGCTGATGCTGCAGCCAAGGCTGCAGTCCTCCTGCCTCAGCCAGCCTCCCATTGTGTCCCGTCATCTGACATTAGTGGGGTTGTTTGTAAGAGGCTTGTGTCCTTTTGGTGGGATACTTGGTCCTACCTTCAAGGAAACAAGCTCCGGGCAGTCAAACCATTCCCAACTGCTTGGACAACCTCCTCCCGACCATCTTGGCGAGAAGAGGTCTTCTGACCAGGTTGCGGATTGGGCATTGCCGGTTTAGCCACCGCTACCTGCTCTCTGGTGACCCAGCCTCGCAGTGCCCTTGTGGTCATGCATTAACAGTGCGCCATGTTTTATTGTCGTGTCCCCGTTTTAGTCAATCTCGTGTTGTCCTGTCTCTGCCATCTACTTTACAGGATATTTTAGCGGATGACGCTTGAGCAGCTGCTCGTGTTCTTCGTTTCATTACTTTGACTGGATTGTCCAACAACATCTAACTCTTTCACTTATTTTATCTACATCTTTGTAAGAACCTTCTGGTGTCCCCCCCTCCCCCCTTGAGTTTTACTAGATTCTATGTGCTCTAACAATTGTGACTGGGCGCTAATGACCTCAGTAGTTGAGCGCCCTTAAACCCAAAAAAAAAAAAAAAAAACACACCCCAGGTAGACTGTCTTCTGGGTTTTGAAACTCTACCTGCCCAACTAGACAGAGAGAACAAACAAGACAGGATGAAGGAAAGATGGGGTATTCTTAGACACACTTTGTCCGGTTCCTCCTCCAGCAGCAAGCTGCTACTGGTATGGCCCTCTGCTTCACAGACTACACAAACCCTCTCGACTGCACAGCCAGTGCTCCAGAAAATCAGTGGCTCCTGCGAGGGAGAACTCCTCACTTTGGCAAAAAGTATTCATTGCACAAAGGGATGTAATTAAAATTATGTGTAGTGTTCACATGTACACCTTGCAGGCATATCTGTAAGAAGCTTCACAGTACATTTATTCAGTTATGAAATTTGTTGTCTACAGTCCATCTGAGTTTAAGAGTAATTGATATATTCACGCATTCAACACTAGAAGAAAAAAGATCACTTTTAGTCTCTAATGAATCCAACTTTGCCACAGAAAGAGATGAAATACACAGCTTTAAAATTCTTTGACAATCTTCCCATGAAAATAAAACTCGACAGGTAACAGAGGTGTTTTCAAATGTAGATTAGAGGACCAGAATGAAATTTTCGCTCTGCAACAGACTGTGCTGGTATGAAACTTCTTGGCAGATTAAAACTGTATGCTGGATCGGGACTCAAACTCAGCACATTTGCTTTCTACAGGCAAGTGCTCTACCAACTGAGCTACCCAAGCATGACTTATGACCCATCTGGAAGAAAGGTTATTGTGCAATCGTGGCTTAGCCACAGCCATGGGGATATTTCCAGAATGAAATAGTCACTCCACAGCAGAATGTGTGCTGATATGAAGCTTCCTGGCAGATTAAAATTATGTGCTGGAACTAGACTCTATCTTGGGACCTTTGCCTTTCACAGGCCGTGAATTGTGCATGGGGTGCTCAGTTTGTAAAGCATTTGCTCGTGAAAGGTAAATGTCCCGATTTCAAGTTGCAGTCTAGCACACAGTTTTGATCTTCCAGGATGTGCCGTATTGGTGCACAGTCTGCTGAAGAATGAAAATTTCATTTTAGAAATGTCCTGTAGGCTATGGCTAAGTCAAGTCTCCATAATATCTTACCTTCTGTCTACCTCTGCATCTACATCTACATCAATACTCTGCAGACCACCTAACGGTGCATGGCGGAGGATACCCTAAAAGTTGTTTCCTTTCTGTTCAATTTGCAAATACAATAAGGGAAAAATGACTGTGTGTATGTCTCCTTATGAGCCCTAATTTCTTGTATCTTACCTTCATGGCCCTTACATGCATTGTCTGTTGGAGGCTACAGAATTGTGGAGGCTACAGAATCGTTCTGCAGTGAGCTACAAATCCCAGTTCTCTAAATATTCTCAATAATATGCTTCAGAAAGAAAGTCACCTTCCTTCCAGGAATTCACATTTGAGTTCCCAAAGCATCTCCATAACACTTGCTTGCTGTTGGAACCTACCAGTAACAAACCTAGCAGCCCACTTATGAATTTCTTCAGTGTCATGCTTTATTCTGCCCTGGTACAGATCCCAAACGCTCGAGCAGTACTCATGAATAAGTAGCACTTCTGTGCGATATGCAGTCTCCTTTACAGATGAACCACAGTTTCTTAGAAGTCTCCCAATAACCTGAAGTCAACCATTTGCCTTTCCCACCACAATCCTCACATTCTCATTCCATTTCATATCGCTTTGCAACATCATGCCCAGATATTTAAACTACATGACTGTGTCAAAAAGAACACGACTACACACAAACAGAAATTTTGTCTATGTCATTTTGTATCCTCCTACAGTCACTCAACTTCCTCACCTTACCACACATCACAGCACCATCAGCAAACAACTGGAGATTGCTGCCCAACCTGTTCACCAAATCGTTTGTGTGTATAGAGAATAATAGCAGTCCTATCACACTTCCTTGATCACCCCTGATGATACCCTTGTCTCTGATGAACACTCACTGTCAAGGACAACATACTGGGTTCTATTACTTAAGAAGTCTTTGAGCCACTCTCACAACTATGAATCCATTCCATATGCCAGTACTGTCTTTAACAGCCTACAGTGGGGGAACAATGTCAAACACATTCCAGAAATCTAGAAATATGGAATCTGCCTGTTGCCCTTCATCCATAGTTCACTGTGTACCATTCGAGAAAAGGACAAGCTGAGTTTCACATGAGCTAAAACCATTTGTGGTCATAAGCTTCTCAATCTCAAGAAGAGTTATTATATTAGAACTGAGAATATGTTCAAGGATTCTGCAGGAAACCAATGTCGGGGATATTGGTGTGTAATTTTGTGGGTCCATTCCTTTGCCCTTCTTATACACAAGAGTCACCTGTGCTTTTATCCAGTTGCTTGGGACTTTGTGCCTTGTGAGAGATTCATGATAAATGCAGTTTTAGTAAGGGGCCAATGCTGTAGAGTACTCTTTGAAAATCTGTATTGGGATTCCATCTGGGCTTGATAACTTATTTGTTTTCAACTCATTCAGTAATTTCTCTATGCCAGAGATGCTTTTATGTTGTCAATATGGGAGTCTGTTCGATGATCAGATGATGATATTTTTGTACGATTTTTGTGCCTGAATGATTTCTTGAACATGAAATTTAAATCATTGGCTTTGATTTTGCTATCTCCAACTGCCACGCTAGACTGGTCAACAACTGACTGTATGTAAGCCTTAGACCCACTTAGCAATTTTACATAGGATGAGAATTTTCCCAGGTTCTTTGCCAGATCTTTTGCTAAGATGCTAGTGCCACAAGTTTTGCAGGAAAATTTCTACAAAGTTTGGAAGGCAGGAGATGAGGTAATGGTGGAAGTAAAGCTGTGAGGATGGGTCACAAGCCATGCACTTGGCCGTGAAAGCCGAAGGTCCTGAGTTTGAGTCATGGTCAGGCACAGAGTTTTAATCTACCAGGAAGTTTTAGATTACAGGTGTTTCTTCTTAACAATGCTTTCTGTACCATAGAGGAATTCTTCGCTACAAGTAATTAGTCATGTTTATAGAAAAATTCTGTAACTGCCAGTGGAGCATTAACTAGCATGATTGCCTTTCATGTAACTTTGCTCGTTACACAGAAATGAACAGTGATACACCTTGTTTAAATAGCACCCTAAATTTTTTATTCAGTAATCCATGTTCTCTCATTAAGACCTGTTCAAAATCATAACACAGTGTATCAGTCATGTAAACATGACCTTATTAAAAAATGTAACACAAGATTAACTTTGATTTTTCTGTATTAGTGCACAGTGCAGGTACACAAGGTAATAACACTTACACACTTACTGGAATTGGCAGTAAACAAATGGAAACAGAAGGAAGGTGCTTTGTAGGTCAGTCAGTCAGCCAACCATCTTTATTTGAAGTTTTGTGCGAATTTGTTGCACACCAACAGAGAGAACATGGAAATTCTACTCGCCCTATGGAGAACGTTAACAGAATAGTAATTGAAATAATGTTTTCTTATTTACAGTATGGAGACATGTGGTACAGTGCTTCAGTACTCTTAAATGATATATTCTGTACACATTGTAATAACAATGTGTTTATGTGAATTGTACATTTGATACTTTTTGAACAGGAGATCATGTGGAGTGCTGAATGTTCATAAAAAAAAAAAAAAAAATAAAAAAAAACTGATATTGACATCTTTATAAAGAACCAAGTTGCAAGAAAAGTACTCATGTTGTTTAATGGCCCCTAGAAGCTAAATAACATTTGCTAGATACATTTTGTTTTGGCAAAAAGTTATTTACGATGATCAAGATAAATGGCATACCCTGTATGTGTGTTCGGGGTTTGTCCTCTGGGTATATTCCACATAATAATATTTATTGTGATCTGTGGAACAACTAACTGTTTGGTCAGTGTAAGACCCCACACTGATGCGGAATCTCATAAACACGTTGTTATCTAACTTTTAGATGCCTTTACTAGCCATGTAGGCATATTGAAAACCATATATTTGAAAACCATGAACAACAAATGTCATTATCCTTTTCAATATTATCTGGAAGCTCTACAGTTTGTGACAGAATTATCTGTCTCTCTGTCTGCCTTTTCCCCGCCAATACATAACAGTACATGCAAATCCAACAGGAATAGAGAGCAATACATTATTATTATTATTATTATTATTATTATTATTTACATTTTATGGCATTCATTGGACCACTCTAGTCAACTTTATACAAAGAATTTTTCAGTTTCCTGTCAGCCCAGTAATTTTTCATTCTCTCGGATCTCATCCTTCTTTCTTCCTATTGTCTGTTTGTTGATTCTCGTTTGCAGTCTGGTTTGTTTGTCTGCCTGATTTTGTCAGTTTTGTTTCTGAGGTCTTCCAATGTAATCTGTAGCTCATCCATATCTTCCTTGATTTCTGTAATCCACTAAATGTTTCACTTACTATTCCACAATTTTTCTGTTATTCTTCTGATGATCCTGTTTTCTGGTGTTCTGATTGGATGTCCAAAAAATGAAATGTGTTTCTTCCTGATTGTACTCATTACTGGTTCTGTTTGCTTGTTGGCTGTTTCATTTGTAGCTGCTCTCCAGTGTCCATCTTTCTGGTACAATTTGTTGATGCACGTTTTGATGATTCTTCTTTGTATTTTTAGTATTTTGTCTATTTGTGCAGTGTTAGTTGTTTTGAAGATGGTTTCACTTGCATATGTTATTTCTGGTTGAGTGACTATTTTGTAGTGTTTTAATTGTGTTGCAATTGACAGGCTCTTTTTGTTGTGGGTGTTCTTGATGATATATTGTTCTCTGGACAATTTGTTTATTCTGTTATGCCATGTTGGCTTTTCATTGAGGTTATATGTTATGATTTCTCCCAGATATTTAAATTTATCTACAATTTTCATTTTTTGGTTTCTTATGGAAATTTTTTTTATGAGTGGTGGGTCAGTTAACATAATGAATGTTTTTTCAAAGGATATTCCAAGACCAATTAACTGTGCTATTTCCTGTAGTGGGATAACTTGTTTAACTTGTTGTTTAGTTTCCTCAATACTGTTGGACAAGAGAGCAAGGTCATCAGCAAATCCTAGACAATTTAAACTTGTGTTGTCTTTGGGTCTTCCAATTTGGATGTTCTTTGGGTTAATCTTGTACCATTCCCTCATTATGTATTCTAAAGCACAGTGAACAGCAGGGGTGCCATGCAATCTTTGGCTCAGAAAATTCCCCCCTGAACTTGACTTTTGATACAGTGTTGGTTAAGGTGAGTTCTACCAATTTGATTGATTTTGTATGGAGCTCGAAATTTCTTAAGATTTTTAACAATGAATGTCTATGGATACAGTCATATGCTTTTTTAAAGTCCACGAAGGTTATTACAAGAGGTTTATATCGTTTTTTGCAATATGCTATGGCTAATTTTAAAGTGATGATCTGTTCTGCACAGCTGCTCCAAGGTCTGAAGTCTCCTTGGTATTCACCTAATTCTTCCTCTAGTTGCTCTTTGATCCTCTTTTATAGTATTCTGGAGAAAATCTTGTATGTGCAGTCTATGAGAGAAATACCTCTGTAATTATCTGGGTTGCTTTTATCTCCTTTTTTGTGGAGTGGGTGGATTATGGCTGTAGTCCAATGTTTGGGAAACTTTTCTGCTATCCAGATTTTTTTTAGGGCTATGTGTAAGGATGTTTGAACTGTATCACTGGCATATTTCCACATTTCTGCAAAAACTTGGTCTTCTCCACATACCTTATAATTTTTCATCTCTCTGAGTGCCGTTTCCACCTCTTGGATTGTGGGAGGATTTATGAGATCAGGTGGCATCTTGATGGGTGTGTGTGTATTAATTGCTAAAAGTTCCTGGGGTTCTTCACAATTAAAAAGTTTGCTAAATGCTTTTGCCATGATTTCGGCATTTTCCTTGTCATTATGTGCCATTTTTCCATCTTCCCTTTTCAGCATTAACGTAGGAGGGGCAAATTTTTGTAATTGTCTTCCAAAGATTTTGTAAAAGCCTTTGGAATTGGTTTTATGGTAATTTTCTTCTACTGAGTTGATTAGATCTTTCTATGATTGTCTCTTATTTTGCCCAATAATTTGTGTGAACTTTTTCATGATGTTTTTGAAGTTGGTTGCATTTTCTTCTGTTTTGTGTGTTTGAAATTTTAACCACGCATGATGTCTTTCTTCATGAATTTTGTCACATTCTGAGTTCCACCAGGCATGTCTTTTACGTAGGTTCAATGGGGCAAAATTTTCTACTTGTTGCCTAAGAATTTGAACCAGTTCTTCTAAATTATCTGTCAGTTGTATGTTTTGTGTGACTTCTCTATATTTATCATTTCTAATTAATTGGTGGGGATCGAAGTTCCTCGTCTGTTTATTGCATTTTGGTTTCCTTTTTTTAGTGCTGTGAACTTAATTTAGATTTTGACAATACATTATATATTACCATCATTTGTTATTTTCTCTATCTTTCAGTGTGACACAGTTGGTCATCTTTCCTACTCTACCTACTAAGTCTAGTGTCTTATTGTAAATGTAACTGCCACACAGTTCATTATAAACTACACTGATGGAAAAAGAAATCACAACACCAAGAAGGAATTGTGTGACATAAATGAAAGTTTGTAGGCATGTTTTTGAAAGATGATATTTATTCAGTTTTCATGTCAGTCATATAAGAATGAGGCTAACAGCACCCCTATGAAAGTGCAAATCAGATTTGCTTTAAATATGCACTGTAACAGTTGTGAGGGTTTGTTGTTATTGAGTTTGGACACGGTGAGTTGATGTTCACCAATAATACCGTTAAGGTGACAAAGACGCCATTATCAGCACTTCACTGAGTTTCAATGAGGTCAGGTAACAGGGCTACAAGGAGCTGGATGTTCCTTCTGTGATTTTGCTGGAAGACTTGACAGGAATGTAGCCACTGTACATGATTGCTGGCAGAGGTGATCACGAGAATGTACACTTACAAGATGCCCAGACTCAATACAGTTACGTGGCACTACCAGGAGGGAAGACCATTGTGTTTGGTGTATAGCCCTGATGCATGATATTGTGTTTGCAGCAGCAGTTTGAGCAGCAGTTGGCACCACTATACAACAAACTGTTACAAATAGGTTACCTCAAGGACAGCTCTGAGCCAGATGCCCTGTAGCTTGTTGGAGGGTATGGTGGAGCTCTGTTGTGCTTCCAAAGAAAGCTGCCTCTACCTCAGTGCCAATGATGACTGTGTGTTGTTTAAGAGGAGGCCAGTTGAGGGCCTACAGCCAGACTGTCTACATGTCAGACATACTGGACTTTCACCTGGAGTTATGGTATGGGGTGCAATTTTGCAAGACAGCAAGAGCTCTCTCACTCTCTCACAGTTATCCCACACACCCTGACTGCAAATTTATACATCAGTCTGGTGATTAGACCTATTGTGCTGCCATTCATGAACAGCATTCTGCAGGGTGTTTTGCAACAAAATAACACTCGCCCTCATGCCACCATTGTAACCCAACATGCTCTACAGATTGTCGACATGTTGCCTTGTCCTGCTTGATCACCAGATTTGTCTCCAATTGAGCACATATTGGACGTCATCGGATGACAACTACAGAGTCATCCACAAACAGCATTAACTGTCCCTTTATTGACTGACCAAGTACAATAGACACAGAACTCCATCCCACAAACTGACGTCCGGCACTTGTACACTCACAATGCATGCATTTGTCGATGCTTGCATTTAATCTTCTGGTGGTTACACCTGTTATCAATCTCTCAGCATTTCACATTTGCAATGGCTTATATTGTGCTTACATTAACTTGTCGTCTTGCAGTGTTAATCACTTAAATATGTTACCCAGACAGATGTATTCCTGAAATGTCATTACTGTACATGAATTATTTTTTTGGTATTGCAGTTTTTTCAGTCAGTGTTATAGTTTACGTTAATACTGTAATAGCTAGTTTTTCTAAAACAGTATAGTTGAATCTTCAACGTAATAAATAAATATATTTGAAAGTATGTATCCTTGCAGAAAAAAAAAATTCTTTTGATCTTTATTAATTTTTTTACAGGCCTCCAAAGATTTCAAAAAGTCCTCCAGCAGTACCATTTTTTCCACGTACTTCGCTAGTTGCTGACTTCTTCCAGGGAAACTTAATGTCAGCTTTTCAACGGATTGCTGAATGTGATGTCTCTTTCATAATGTACTATGCTCCATGGGATGCCGAAAGTCAAGTATTACGTGACCAGTTTAAGACCATCACTCAGTTTTACTACCGACAGGTTTGTCCAATTTCCATCTTTTGATTTGTCTTTCATTGTGATTATAATTTTCAGTTAATTAATGTTGTGCAACTTGACGTGTTCCACACCCTTGAAGGATCTCCTTCCAGATGGGATTTATGGGACACAAAATGTGAATAAATGAATGCATGCTGAGTTAATATTACCAGATGCTGATCTAACAAAAATGGGATGCAGTGCTGAAAGTAGTGGAAGAAGTTTATATAAACGTAAGGCACCCAGTGCAAAACTCAATAAAAAATTCGAAAAAAAGTGTATGAGGTGGCAGCAGCAAAGCCCTTAAAAATCATTCTATTAAGTGTGTGTTCACCTGAAAAAGAGAAGCAATAGCTGGAGAAAATGTTACACTTTTTATCCACATTTATAAGTCAGTAGGGGATAGCAAAACACGATCAGCAGGGAACAAACTATCAGATGTTGGCTACTATGTACCATATTTGAGAAGCTAAATAAGTCAAAAGTTGCAGAAAGAACAGTGAAATTTAAGAGTTTAGAGGAGGACCAAATGCAGCTGGAAATGTAAGTCTGTGAAAGATGGACTGTGTGGGCAAAAAAGGGAGTGGCTACACACAAGATAAATGACCTAACAGAAGTGTACAAGAGAAGTTGCAAGATATAAAAATGGTATAGGGAAAATATGTAGATGATTAGAGAGATAGTATCAGAATCTCTCTGTTATCATGGTGGTGGGGTTGGGGGGGGGGGGGGGGGAGATTTGTAACAAGAACAAGAAGAAAGGTTTCCAGACAACCTGTAGAAACCTTCCCTTTGCAAAATTCCATGCTAACACGTTGTTGTTGTTGTTGTTGTTGTCTTCAGTCCTGAGACTGGTTTGATGCAGCTCTCCATGCTACCCTGTCCTGTGCAAGCTTCTTCATCTCCCAGTACTTACTGCAACCTACATTCTTCTGAATCTGCTTAGTGTATTCATCTCTTGGTCTCCCTCTACGATTTTTACCCTCCATGCTGCCCTCCAATGCTAAATTTGTGATCCCTTCATGCCTCAGAACATGTCCTACCAACCGGTCCCTTCTTCTTGTCAAGTTGTGCCACAAACTTCTCTTCTCCCCAATCCAATTCAATACTTCCTCATTAGTTATGTGATCTACCCATCTAATCTTCAGCATTCTTCTGTAGCACCACATTTCAAAAGCTTCTATTCTCTTCTTGTCCAAACTATTTATCGTCCATGTTTTCACTTCCATACATGGCTACACTCCATACAAATACTTTCAGAAACTACTTCCTGACACTTAAATCTATATTTGATGTTAACAAATTTCTCTTCTTCAGAAACACTTTCCTTGCCATTGCCAGTCTACATTTTATATCCTCTCTACTTCGACCATCATCAGTTATTTTGCTCCCCAAATAGCAAAACTCCTCTACTACTTTAAGTGTCTCATTTCCTAATCTAATTCCCTCAGCATCACCCGACTTAATTTGACTACATTCCATTATCCTCGTTTTGCTTTTGTTGATGTTCATCTTATATCCTCCTTTCAGGACACTGTCCATTCCATTCAACTGCTCTTCCAAGTCCTTTGCTGTCTCTGACAGAATTACAATGTCTTCGGTGAACCTCAAAGTTTTTATTTCTTCTCCGTGGATTTTAATACCTACTCCGAATTTTTCTTCTGTTTCCTTTACTGCTTGCTAACACATTTTGAATGCAAAAGAACTTCAGAATGTATATTAAATTTCCAGTGGGTGTTCTGTGGAATTGTTGAGACTAACATCAGTATATTAACAGAAATACATTGCCTGTCAAAACAGTGATATACGCAGAAGACATGGTTGAATCTCAGTGTAATTTCATGCACATCATCGGTGGGTATGTAAAGGATTAGAGTCACAACTCTCTGTGACAGGTAGGTTGGTCATCAAAGTGCAGTAGTTTCGTTCGTGTTTTGTGTTATTACCAGGCCTTGCAGACTATGTAAGAAGTGTGAATAAACTCAGATGTTGAGTGATCACTGTGAAAAACAAGGCACATAATCATGAGACACATCATTATCAACGCATAATAAGTTTAAAAACCAACTAGTCAAATCGTGCAGTATCGTGATTTGTGCAGCATTCAGATGTAACATTAACCTGATGCTGGGTAGCATTGGAAACTGAGGACAGGCATACTTGTTGTCAAAGTTGCAGTTGACAACGTCTAAGCACCGTGAGGGAATATCCCTGTATTGTCCATCAAGCATGTAGTACTCCTTCACATCCGTGCCTGTCATCAGAGTTCAAGTAATGGACTCCCTGCAACATTTTGTGTTGTTCTGCACCATTGGGCAGAATCTAGCAGCAGCCAAACTAGGGATTACCACCACATGTGCAGGCTTCTGCAACACAAATGGCTGCACTTGGAGTGATGCCTTGATCAGTAAGTGTGGACTGCTGATGAATGGCATCACATTGTATTCATTGATGATTCATGGCTCAGCACTACTCTGGATGACCATTGTCAGTGAATATGGTGGCGACCTGGGGAGAGGTCCCATTCTTCCGATGTTTTAGAGAGGCACAATGGTGTTACCTCTGGTGTAATGCAGTGGGGAGCCATCGGGTATAACTTCAGGTCATGGGTGGCTGTAACTGAGGAATCTCTGACGATACAATGGGACGTCACAGACATTGTGTGTTATTTTATCTTGCTGCTCATGTGGCAGTACTGTGGTGCCATTTTTCAACAGGATAATGCTTGCCCATGGCATGTGTCTCTATGAACTGTGTGCATGATATTGAGATAGCCGTGTGTCCGAAAAGAGCCCTGCACCTATCCCTGATAGAACGAGTAGGACCACCTCAGATGTCAACTCCATCCCACTGCCAGTATCCAGAGTATCAAGAACAATAGTTGTGTGGTCCAGTTTGCTACAGAAGAAGGTACAGTGGCTTTATGAAACTTTTCCCAAATGAATCAGTGCCTGCATCCAGGCCACAGGAGATGCAACCTCATACGAATAAGTGGACTCATATTGCCAAGTTGTTTGTAAATTTGACTTGAATTTATAATCACTAAATAACATCACAGCCCCTTTCAACTCATGAAGTTTCATTTTGTTTCCTCCTCCCTGTGTTTATCCTTCACTTTTTTCCTCAGGCAATGTATTTGTAGCACAGTGCACTTCCTCTTTGTCATAGTAAGTGTCATTTGATATTCTTTAGTGTAGTTCTTTAAAGTAGTAGAGCTTATCAGTGAAAAATATATGGTTGATATTCTAATGTTCATCATCCTCTGTTTGTATTTGTATTGATAAATTTTTTTTTTTTAGATGATGCAAGTGTGAAAAATGTGTAATGAAAATGATTTTACTAGGGTCATTCAATAATTAATGCCCCACATTTTTAAAAAAAATGCTTTAATACGCATAGACAAACATCCTTGATAGTGCTTCACATTTGATGTTTGTTCTGTGCACCAATGAAGTTTCAAACTATTCTGGCAGATGGCAGAGCCTTAGTACAGCGTAAAAATAGTGTCTACATACAGCTCGTGTTACAAGCAGCGTGCTGTTATTAAATTCTTGTGTGCAGAAAAAGAAACCGTGGTGAATATCCATAAACATTTGTGTGCAGTGTATGGCAATGCTGCAGTTGATAGGAGTGTAGTTGGGCAATGGGTAAAGAAAGTTGCAGCCTCAGGAAATGCAGAAACAGAGCTCCATGATCAGACACGCTCGGGATCTCCTGTCAGAACCACTGCTCCACACATGCTGAATTGTGATGGTGATTGTGTAGAAAAATAGGACATGAACAAGACCTGTTGATGTATATTGTCACCAAATGCTGACTCTTAACAATAAATATGTTCTGAGAAAAAAATGTGGGACATTACTTATTGAATGACCCTCGTACAAATATCGTAGTGGGTAACAACATTGCATGGTTTCTGGGAGCACATTGTGTGTGAATTGCAACAATACACTGTACATGACATTACACTGCCTGTATTAAAAAAAAATCAATAGATAAATATGTTCTGGGATATGGAAAGGAATCAAAGATACACATTTCATTTAAGTACAGTACAACAGAATTTTTTAATTATGAAATATTATAATCTGACAGTGATAAATGATAAAACAAATTACAATACAAGCAAATATATTGGTTTTAATAGTTCCTGCCTCTCTGTTTGATACAGTTAATGGTCTCTTTATTCCATCTGTAGGTGAACGTAAAGTGATATTATAACTTAAACTTGAGTTTTTGCAGGCATATAAAATGTTATGGGAATGTAGCAGTGTGACAGTCATTAATGATGTCACCTGGCTGGAATGCCATAAGTTATTTGAATATTAGAACTCTTGGCAAAAAGTAATCTTTCACTTGTTTGTTTTTGTAAGGGGAAATAGAATGGTAACACATTAACACATGAAACTTAAAGTTGTTCATTTTTATTTACTATGTTGTGTGATAGCTTCCTTCTATGTTATTCTACATATTTTGTTCTTTGAGGATGACAGAATGTTATCTCAGGGTTTTTAATGAGTGTTATTTTATGATATCTAAAAACTGAATATTTAACATATTAAGTAAATTTATGATTATTATTATTATTGATTTTGATTCATTATTCTTATAATTTTTTTTAAGTCTGAAGATAATTTAATAATGTTAAGTGATTTGGCTTTTATCCTAGGTTCCTCTATCAGTCATAATCCACACATCAATTGTAATTATTCAAATATCGGCTCACTTTGCAGGTGTACTTTGCTGCAATCAACTGTTGGCAACCTCGAAGTGAATGCCGTCAGTATTTCACAAAATTGGTACACTTTCCAGTATTCATAGCTTACACACAGCATGCAAAAGGAATACAATATCGAGGGCCAAAACATGCAGCAAATATGGCACGTTTCTTGACAAATGTTATTAGACCACTTGTAAGAATTGAACAGCCAAATGACTTACAAGATCTCCTGGCTCACCATGATGTGAGTGAATTTATACATTTTCATATCAGTATGTAAATACAAGTGTCATTCTTTCATTTATTCTCTAGGTTAATCTTAAATAGGAGTGTATTTAATTGTTTCTTATTACAACGAGTGCCTTTCCTAGATATTAAGTGAAGTAATTCTGTTTTTCTGGTTATGATGATACATCAATTAATTTTTAATTTCAGTTTTAAGTGGCAGTGTTCTTTATTAAATTTGGTCTATATATGGCATTAAGAGTAGAAAAATGAAGGTATACAATGATCACAATGGAGTATTATGCAACATGTCATATTAAACAGACTTTTCACACAACATAGCCACATATAATACACCGTAGTATAAAAATAGTGTACTAAATAATGAAATACCGTGCTTATATATTTAATATCCCTCTTTGACACCTTATTGTATATGCAGGACAACCTGTGTTTATTGATGTGGCTGTTATTTGCTGCATGTGGGTCAAAAGTTTGTTGCATATAGTGGACATTACTTCAGCCAAGTAATTTATGTTCTACCTCGTATTACATACATGTGTGTTGTGTTCTTGACTGGGGGAAGCAAAATCTAAAAATTTGTGTCATAAGTAGTTTGTGGCCTTAAAAGTATTGCTCCATAAAAAATTGACCTACCTGTTATGAGACCACCATGAAACACAGTCCGTTGATGCAAATACAAAGGTTAACAAACACGAATAGGGTGCTGTCAGCATGTAAAATTTAGATGGAAATTCTAAACCTGTGACATGCTGCCAGGGAGGGGTTAATATAGTACATAACTACAATGTTTATTTGTGTGCTTGGATTGTCAGTTGGAAGCAGCAGAGTTCAAATCCTGATTAGGCCATCCAGACCTAGGCTGTCAGCAATTTCCATAAATCAGTTTTGGTGGTTCCTCTGAAAACAATATGGACAAATTCCTTACCTTTTCTTGAGACATTATAGCCTTGTCTTTCTTCCTTCCTTTTCTGTCCTCTCCTTTCATCATGTACTCATAAGGTATATTTGAAAAAGGTACTCAAAGGACTATTTTTGTATGGAGCAAATGTGAAACTTCATTTTGTAAGAAAACAATTTAAAAAATAAAATTTATAATTTTTTAAGAAAACAAATTACATTTCGAAATATTCAGAAATTAATGACTTGTTATTGAGTTTGAGTGGGACTATTGGTCTATCTGTCATTTTGTGGCTGCTGTTTTAACTTTGCCCTGCAGTAGTGTTCTGTTGCAGTCATTTTTGTAGATGCACACAAAATTTGAGTTTAATTGTATAATAGGAGTAAATATTGAGTAAACAGTTTTGAACCACAAAGAGACACTAGCAAACATGTGCTGGTGGTAAAAGTTTGTAAAGAATGGAAATAGAAGTGATGGAACAATGACTTTGCATTAACTGTAAGGTGACTACAGGCCCAGTCATTTTTGAGAACCATGGAAATAAGCGAGCACATTTTACTTATTTTTGTAAGAAACTTAACATCAGGTCTTAGGTCACGAAGTAGGTGAAGTTAAGGATTTCTGCTAGGCAGTAAAATTACCAGTGACGAACAGAGCAAGGAGGACATCCAAAGCAGACCAGCACTGGCAAAATGAGCTTCCTGGCCAAAAGAAGTCCAGAGGCCTTAATTTGGGGAAGACATTTGAGAATATATGTTTGGAGCACAGCATTGTATGGTAGTGAAACATGGACTGTAAGAAAACTGGAACAGAAGAGAATCGAAGCATTTGAGATGTGGTGCTACAGATGAATGTTGAAAATTAGGTGGACTGATAAGGTACAGAATGAGGTGGTTCTGCACAGAATCGGAGAGGAAAGAAGTATGTGGAAAACACTGACAAGGAGTAGGGACAGGTTGATAGGACATCTGTTAAGACATCAAGGACTGACTTCCAAGGTACTAGAGGGAGCTGTAGAGGGCAAAAACTGTAGAGGAAGGCAGAGATCAGAATACTCCCATCAGGTAACTGAGGGCTTAGGTTGCAAATGCTGCTCTGAGATGAAAGGTTTGCACAGGAGAGAAATTCATGGCGGGCCGCTTCAAACCAGTCAGAAGACTGACGGCTCAAAAGAAAAAAGAAAAGGATAG
Source organism: Schistocerca cancellata (assembly GCF_023864275.1). Taxonomy (NCBI): domain Eukaryota; kingdom Metazoa; phylum Arthropoda; class Insecta; order Orthoptera; family Acrididae; genus Schistocerca; species Schistocerca cancellata. The sequence continues at coordinate 1,010,359,440 of NC_064627.1, forward strand.
TTTCTACGAAGGGTACTAGGAAAGATTTGCAATACAGCTTTATTTATTTAATTTTTTTCAAAGTAATTTCTGCCACATTGGATACACCTCTCCATCCTATGAAACTAATCCCTAAACCAGTTCTCCCAAGTTTCTGTAGGGAGTAAGGCACAGTCATTGTTCCAAGCCCTCTGGAGGTTCTCATCACTTGAAAACTGCACTCCTTTCAGCTTCGTTTTCACATGTAGGAACAGTGCAAAGTCACAAGGAGCAAGGTCTGGACTATAAGAAGGGTGCTCAAGAAGTTTCAGCTCTGTACTCTGCAAATATACAGTGCTTGTTTTGGTGTGGTAAGCTGGAGTGTTGTCATGATGGAGGAACCAAGTGTCCATTCCTGACTTCAGTCACAGGCTCTTAAAAGATTTGATGACTTTGGCCAGGCGTTGCTCAGTGTACCACATAGCTGTGACTGTCTTATGTATGTCCAAAACAACATGGTCCACAATCCCGCTCGATTTAGAAAAAAAAGAAAGACAGCCATCTTCTCTCCTCTACTGGTGTATCGTCTTCTTCAAAGACCCAAACTTTGTTTTGAGTACTAGACAGCTTGTCATAATAGTACCGCCAAGTCTCATAACCTGTCACAGTGTTATTCCACATACTGAAATGGTCCCCTAGAAAACTTCCTTAACATCTTCCGGCACCAAGTCACATGTCACGTCATCTGCCCGTCTGTCAGTCTGTGTGGCACCCAGAGACAACAAAGTTTCTTTACTTGCAAGTGATCATGCAGAATCATACTAATTGCTGGTGCATTTAGCCCTAATATCCTCTATCTGCTTTTAGGTCACTCACCTGTCTTCATCATGCATTTTCCTTACAGCATCAATGTTTTCTTCCACAACTGATGATTGTGGCCTTCACGTCCTCTGAGTGTCCTTCAGAGTGAAATTTCCTCTTTGTAATTCTCTGTACCACATGAATACAATGTAGACACACATCACGGAGTGCAAGAGTCATTTCTTCAAAGCACTGGTCATGTTTAAACCACGTACAAAGTTGTACCGCAAAACTGCCTGAATCTCACTTTGCGACCATGACCCTATAGCAAACCCTTCAAACTAACCCTGCTAGTGATTGATTGTGCCCACAGACTTGACACATCGGCTACAATGCAAGTATGAAGCAGCAATAAGCATCCTGCAGCTTATTATTGCATCATATTGCAAAACTTCTGTAGTACTCCTTGTAGTCACCATATAGCAGAGATGCTACATCACAGATAGGCACATCTAAAATACTGCCAAAGAAAGCTTACGGCCAAACCGGACTTCTGGCCTTTGCAGCCAGTGTGTGTGTGTGTGTGTGTGTGTGTGTGTGTGTGTGTGTGTGTGTGTGTGTGTGTGTGTGTTGAGCAAAAACTTATTTTGACTGTTGTTTGGTTGTGCCTATCTGTGACTCAGCATCTGTGCTATATGGTGAGAGCAACTATCTTTTTCATAATATTGTCATTATTCCAGCCTCGATTTTCCATTATTTAACTACTTAGTTTTATCTCTTAGAGACAATGTTTCCTGGTTCCAAGATGTAACAGTTGATCCAAAATGTTCATCAGACCTGATATCTTCTCTTACTTATTGAGCCAACACACTTTATTCTCATGATTCATACCTAATGGCAATGGAAAAAGTGCATCCAAAAAGTTGTGTTAGGTGAAAATTTAACATAATTAATTTCTGATTTAAAATCTTGTAAAAATAAAATCCATTTCATTAATCAACCGTATAATAATTTACTCTCCATTAACTATGCTAATGCCTGATGATGTGTATGTGTAATATTTTTGAGCCCAGTGTTAGAGTCTAAAAGTTTTGTAGACTCCACACTATAGTTAGAAGTTCTTTCTCAATCACTGAGTAATTCAGCTCATGCGTAATAAGACAATGACTAGCAAAATTTATGGTTCAGAATATCATGAAAATAGTCAGTTTTTAAAAAATATAATGTAATTGGATTGATAAACAGGGTGTATACGGCCCGGGACATCCGGGAGATCCGGGAAAAACCCGGGAATTTTTTCATCCGGGACAAATCCGGGAAACACCCGGGAATTTTTTGGAATTCCGGGATTTTTCATTGTTTTAGATTTCAGTTCGTTTTGTAGGTTTGACGTGTAAGATCAGATACGCTGACAAAGAACTTTAGTCCACTACTGCTGAATAATACTGCAGCAATGAAACATAAATCAGAGAATGACACCAAAATAAAAGTTTAGTTGGATAGAAAATGGGTAATTTACACAATGCACAGACCAGTTTGCCGACACCGAAAAGTGTCAAAGGCTTTAGGTCGAATATTATGCAGTACGTCCGTAACAACTAACGTGCATTCGATGTGCGTGACGTCACAATTGTTTAAATTTCTAACAGATCACCAGAAAATATTACGAATAGTGGCTTGAGATGCGTTACTTTCAAAGTAAATTTCCATGCAAGATGATTTATGTTACGTGTGAGAATATGCAGTGAATTTCTTAAATCACAGGGCTTTATAACTCTCATTCAAAACGTAACACTTTGAGGATCAGTTATTTGAAAAATGTCGGGCCCAGAAGATAAGTCATTTATGCCACTATTTAAAATTTTACCGGCACATTTGTATTTGATATGACTTAACATGTAACACACGCTAAAAAAAGACCGAGCTTCAGGTTAGTTTTCATATTTAATGTTGTTCTTTCATAGATAAAAAATTATGCAATCGATGCCAAAAAGTGTAATTGACCTTCAAAAAAATGTGCATAATGTGTTACTGAGCAATGTCACAAGTCTCTTCGTGCCAGAACACCTCGACTTTTCTACGCAACTGATAATCAGTTTGGCATGATTTTAATTGCCAAATTAGAGCCTGTTAGTAGGCCTACGGACTTCCTATCATTGTAGGACTAATAACAGTGGATGCCAATAGACGATGCAATTCTCGTTCGTACATACACATCTGCTTACGAGTTAACCGGTGTAGAAACGCACTTAGCTGAGTTGAGCGAGCTCGGCGTAACTCCGTAACGTACGCGCCGCGGCCTGTCTTTCTCGTAGGCCTCGTGCTCTGAATAACTGCCGTCATTCGCTAGCGAGGTCACGTGACATGAGCTATGACTGGCTAACAAAAGTGCATCGCTCAACGCAATCTCTATTTTAGAGTTTCGGAAGCTACCGTGCTGTAATTTGTGTAAATACTTTCGCAATACGAAAATAATTGTCTCGCATCAAACAACTTTCCATACGCATTGTTTTTCCAGGATTTCGTTTCCTAAAGTGGTGGGACGTCCTCCGCCGGTAAAAGACCTTTACGATTCAAAGGACTGATAGGTTTTACAGCTCCAAGGGAAAGTATACTGTTACTTAACCCGGATGTATTTTCACCCGCTTTATACGCAATTTCATCCGGGAGAAATTGTGTTTTTAACCGGGAAATCCGGGAAAAATCCGGGAATTTTTTTTTCTTGTCCACGTAGACACCCTGATAAAAAATCTATTCACCGAACGACAGCAGGCAAACACAATATAAAGATGTTAAAATTTGAAAGCGTTTGGAGCCAGTGGCTCCTTTTTCTGGCGGAAGGGTTGAAGGGGAGCGAAGAGGGTGAAGGAAGAGGATTGGTGAAGTTTAGGAAGTGGGGAGAGTTTGGAAAAGTCACCCAGAACCCCAAGTCAGTGGAGACTTACCAGATGGGATGAGAAGGAAAGCCTGATTCTTGGGGATTTCACTGGACAAGATATGAAAGCCTGAGAGTTTAAAGGTGGAAGAAAGAGATTGCTACCAAAACATTGTGCACGAGATGATAAGAGTGGAAAGCTAAGTGTGATAGAGGTGGGAGGGCAAGGGGGGAGGGAGGGGGGGCAGAAATAGAGAAGTCAGAAAATGAAAGATATAGAAAATTGAAAGGGCTTGAAGAAAGGAATAGTTACTATGAAGAAATGCTGAGACTGAAGAAGATGGATTATCTGCTAAAGGATATTGTGTGTTGCCAGTATATTCCCTCTGCCTATGCTCATTCATCCTAATGGAAAACTTGGTGGTAGTCATGCCAATGTAAAAGGCTGAATAGTGTTTACATAACAGCTGGTATATGGCATGTTACTTCACAGATGGATATCCCTTTGATAGTGTATTTTTGCCAGTTACAAGGTTGGTATAGGCGGACGTCGGTTGGCGAGTGCATAGGGCAAGTCTTACAGTGGGGACGGTCACAGGGGTCTGCAACGTAACCCTAAACTCTCCTCTCCAAAAATCCCGTCCTTCATTCTGTAAAGACTGATAACTCTATCATTATCCTCCCAGCAGACAAGGGATCTACCACTGTGGTACTTGACTGATGGGAGTATGTAAGTGAGGATCCGTGCCAGCTGTTGGACACCTCTGCATGTAGCATCTGCCATCAAGACCCCATCCTTGTGATACAAACCAAGGTGGCGATTCTTCTGGAAAACTGGGGATTCTCAGGAAATTATATTTTTCCTTGAAAAAATCAGGGACACATCAGGGAATTTCAGAATTTTGTAAAATGTCAGGGAATTCTGTGGTTTTAACGTAACATTGGAATTTTATTTCACTGAGCTTATATTTGAAAGCCGAGGGAGGTACTCGGTCCCCATCCCTCCAAATCACTGTTATTTTCTCAGAGCTTCTTATGACATAATCTTCCTCCCCAGACCTGAAATTCTCGGAAATGTAGGCACCAAGTGAACTGACCTGCAGTCCCTCCTTACTCACGAGGACTAACACCTCAATCCATAGAACTTCTTATTCCACCCAAACCACACACCACCATCTTTTACCTTCTTCCTAAGATCCACGAACCCAATCATCCTAGCTGTCTCTTACTCACTGGCTTCAAAGCAGCCATTGAACTTAAATCTGCCTCTGTTGATCATCACCTGCAACATGTAGTACAATGACTTCCCTCCTATGTTAAAGACACCAACCATTTCCTAGATCCTCTGAGATCTGTGCCCAGCCTACTCCCACCACACACTTTGCTTGTCACCATTGATGCCACCTCCCTCTATACCAACATCCCCCATGTACGTGGTCTGTCTGCTGCTGAGCTTTTCCTCAGTCAGCACCGAGATATATCAAATGTATGACATCCTTACTGCTCACCTTTCTCACATAATCAACTTTATACTTACCAACTACTGCTTTACCTTCAAGGGGGCAGACATACAAACAGATCAGGGGCACAGTCATGGGATTCAGGGTGGCTCTTTCCTATTTCAATCTTTTCGTGAGTTGCTCGGGGATGGGGAGGGCAGCAGGGGGAGGGGGGGGTGGAGCTTTCTTGGGATCCATAAATCTTCAGCCCCAAGTTTGGGTTAGATATATTGATGACATCTGTTCCATATGTAATCATCATCCCAGTTAAATTTTACATGGTCCAATTCCAAATCCCCCTCACTTCCCATGATATTGACCCTCATCCTCACTGACGATCAGCTATGCACTTGTGTTCACTATTAACAAACAACAGTATTTGATTTTTGACAGTTGCCATCCTTTACATGTCAAATGTTCCCTATCATATAGTCTTGGCATTCAAGGCAAATGTATTTGTTCATATTTGCTCAGATGCAGACTCTTTACACCAACACACGACCATTATCACTTCAGCCTTCACTGGTTGTAATCACCCCATCAGCCTTTATCAAAACCAGATTTCCCAGTCCATCACATCCAACCCTAGTACTGCTAATCCCTCCAAAGAGAAGCTTAGGAGTATACCTCTTGTCACTCAGTGTTATCCTGGTCTTGAATGTATTAATCAGCAACTTTGACAAGGCTTTGCTCTGAAATGAGGTCCATTCTGTCTGACATTTGGTCCACTACACCTAGAATAGCTTTTCATCACCTGCGAAATCTCCGCGTATCCTTGTCAGACACTATGTTTCTTCTGCATCTATTTCCACACCCTGTGTTCCTACACCTGTAACCATCCCCCCCCCCCCCCCCCCCCCCCCCAGTGAAGACTTACTCTACGCACCCTCATACCATCCCTGTAACTGGCAAAAACGTACTATCAAAGGAAGAGCCACCTGTTAAATGATCCATGTCATATACCAGCTATTACGTAATGACTTTGGCCTTTTAATGAACATGACTACTACCAAATTTTCCATTAGCAGGAATGGGCATAGACAGAGGTTGTATACTGGCAACACAATATCCTGTTGCAGAGCTTGTCCTTGGTTCTCATCACCCACTTGGCCTTAATTTAAGTCAGTTTGTTTAGTTTCAACATTTCTTCACAGTAACTACTCCTTCCTTCACTCTGTAAGCTTTCTGCTCTTATTATCTCATGCATCATGTTTGGGCAGTAATCTCTGTCTTGGTGTATTACACTATCTTCCACTGACTTGGCCCTCATGGGCAACTTTTCTGAACTCTCCTCAATTTCCTAAACCTCACCAGTCCTTTTCCTTCACCCCTCTTCCTTACCCATCAACCCTTCTGCCAGAAAGAGGTGCCACTGGCTCTGAAATCTTGCGGATTTCTGTAGCTTTATATGTATGTTCTCTGACGTGCTACTTGGTGAGTAGATTTTTTATCTATCCAAAAACTATGGTTCAATGTTCACTGTGTTGTGGATCCCATTCTCCTTAGAATAATTCATGAGCCGAACTATATTCTGATGCATCCAGGCCAATTTGAATGCTTGATTCATTTTAAGGTGATGCAAAGTTTTATCTTCCAGATGGGCCTTACTTAAATTACTGAAAGCTTCAGATTGGCCATCATCGCAAACCCATTTAGCCTTGTATTCCAATAGTTTTAATAAATGTGGATCATACATGGCCTGTCTCTTTATAAAACTTCTGTAGAAACCAGCCAAACCTTAAAATTATTGTAATTGTTTCACTTTTTTCCTCAGGGCAGTGTTATATAGCTTGTATGCTTTCTGGATCAGGTTGTAATTCATTAATGCCCGTCATATGGCCTTAAGTTTTATTATTATCTCCTTGCCCTCCAACTGACCTACTGTTCATATTAATTACTTAAAATGAGTTTCCCTATGTCTTAGAAACTATTAGTAAATCATCTACATTAGTTCGTCAAGTCTTGTACCAATTTGTTTCTCAAAGATTTGTCTAAAGCGTAAATAATAACTGCTGCAGAGGTAGTCAACACAAAGGGCAATACTTTAAATTGACAAGGTTTATAATCAAATGAGAAAGCTGTGTATGGTTTTGAATCTGCTAACAATGGATTATGATAGGACACTAAGGACTACATTCTATAGTATCGTTATCAATCATTTTTTGGATTTCTTCTCTAAAAACATTTTGAAGGCTCTTAGATACAAGGAGTTTACAGAAAAAATTATCTTTCTTTGCTTTAAATTTACATCCATACTCCTTACTTATACCTTGTTTAGAGGAAATACGTACTTATGTCTTAATAAAATATTTACTAGTGGACTCTTCCATTCTTCTGTTACTTTATCCAGTTCTTCAGAGAATGGAAAATTGAGGATGCAGTGTAACAATATTATGAGAAGGAAGGTTGCTACTCACCATACAGTGGGGATGAGTCACAGATAGGCACAGCAAAAATACTTTCACACTTAAAGATTTTGACCAGTGGCCTTAGTCAACAATACACACACATGCACATGCACACACAGCTCACACACGACTGCAGTCTGTGAGCAGCAGCACCAGTGCATGATGGGAGTGGCGACGGGTGGGGATAAGGAGGAGGCTGGGGTGGGGAGGGGGAGGGATAGTATGATGGGAGTGGCGGACAGTGAAGTGTTGCAGTTTAGACGGAGGGCAGGAGAGAAGGTGCGGAGGGGAGATGGGGTAAGTAGCGGAAAGGAGAGAAAGAAAAAGAAATTAAGAGACTGGCGGTGAAATGACGGCTGTGCACTGCTGGA